>NC_135885.1:88979763-89579763 GCF_964194155.1 Cetorhinus maximus
AGCACACCCCAACTTTGCTCACAACCCAAAGAGGCCAGTGCACCACAGCCCCAGGAATCTGGGAGCAGTGAGGCGCTCAGCGCACCCCAGCTCCGGGAAGGCGGGAGCAGCAACGCCCCAGAGGGGGAGAGGATCGGAGAGACTTCTCCAACAAAGGTCATTTCAAACCCCGCTCTCTGCACAAACCCCCAGATGCCACCCGAGCAGAACACTGCTTATGAGGATTTCCTCAGCCCATCCAAAGTGAGGCAATTTGAGCACACTACGGGTATGAAGGAGCAGTCTAAAGGTCTGGGACTCTCAGAGACAACAGGTTTGGTAGGAGAATAAATGCTTTAAAATGGGTTTAAAGATTGTAGCCATAAATGTGCGTAACATTAAATCTACTACGCGATGTGTTGCGACCTTGGACTACCTTGCCAAGGTCAAAGCTGACCTGTTGTTTCTGCAGGAGTGTGCGATACCGCACCTCAGCTCCTACAGGCAATGGTCACGATGGTGGTCCCACGGGCCATCGATCTGGTCGGGCGGAAACGACTCTCGTTCCTCCGGCCTGGGTATTCTGCTGCGGGGAGGCAACTTCACCGTCTCCGAGGTTAAGGAGGTGGTGGGTGGGCGCCTCCTCGTAGCAGACGTAATGTACAAGAATGCTCCACTCCGGTTAATTAACGTGTACGCCCCGTCACAAGGGGCCGAGCGGCTGGAGGTTTTTCAGCAGCTCCCACTGCTGCTGGCGACCTCCAGGCCGGTCATTCTGGGCGGTGACTTCAACTGCATCATCGATGCGGCTGGACGATCCGGCAGGGCCGACAGCAGATTGGACGCTACGTCCAGATCCCTGATGGAAACAGTTAAGGATGCCAAGCTACACGACGTCTTCAGCAACCCTGCAGACGGAGCGCAACGTAGATACACCTGGTCGCGGCCAGACGGGTCCATCCGTTCCAGGGTAGACTTCCTGTTTGTGTCCCATGCATTCGCAGTCAGATCCACCGACGTCAAGCCAGTGTTTTTCTCTGACCACTGCCTCCTACTGGCTGACTGGCACTTAGAGAAGGACCAGAGGGTGGGCAGGGGGGCATGGAAACTAAACGTGCAACTGCTGACCCCAGAGAACATTGAGGAGCTCAAGAGGGATTACAAAGGTTGGAGAACCGTGAAACCCCTCTTTGAGTCCCTGACACACTGGTGGGAAGCGATCAAGGGAAACAACAAGAGGTTTTTCATCCTCAAAGGCACCCAGAAAGCGAGAAAGGAACAGAGGGAAATGTCTCGACTCCAGAAAAACATGCAGAATCTGCTCCGGCTGCAGTCGATGGGGGTCGATGTCAAGGAGGAACTCCAAGAGGTGAAGAGCCAGCAAGCCTCGCTCTTTGCCTCGGAGACCTCCAAGATCATCTTCCGTTCCAGAGTCCGCTCCGTGGAGCAGGATGAGACGTGCTCACGTTTCTTCTTCCAAAAGGTACACAGAGAGAGCTCTGTGATCAGCAGCCTGAAGGAAGGAGATGGCTCAGTAAAGTCATCGCAGTCCGACATTTTGAGGATCAGCAAATCCTTTCATGCCGGATTGTATGACGTGAAGCCCACAGACAGCACGGCCTCCCAGTCCTTCCTGTCCTCTATCACGGAGGTCTTAGACGACAGTAGCCGGGGGAGCCTGGACACACCACTAACTCATGACGAACTGACTAAGGCCCTTGAGTCCTTCGAGAAAAGTAAAACTCCCGGAAGCGACGGCTTGCCGGCGGAGTTGTATTCGGCTCTGTGGGACTGGATCGGCCCAGACCTGCTAGAAGTGTACGAGAGTATGCTTCTGGCCGGCAGCATGTCAGAATCCATGAGGAAAGGCATTATCACCCTCATCTACAAGCACAAGGGGGATAGGGAGGAAATTAGAAATTGGCGACCCATTTCACTGTTGAATGTGGACTATAAGATTCTGTCCAAGGTCATTGCCAATCGGGTCAAATCTGCTCTGGAATTGGTGATCCACCCTGACCAGACCTGCACTGTGCCGGGCAGGAAGATCTCTGACAGCCTAGTGCTGCTCAGGGATATGATTGCCTATGTACAGGACAGGGGTGTGGATACCTGCCTCATCAGCCTGGATCAGGAGAAGGCCTTTGACAGAATATCGCACACCTACATGGTAGATGTGCTCTCCAAAATGGGGTTTGGGGAGGGAATTCGAAATTGGATCCAACTGCTCTACACTAACATCAGCAGCGCAGTCTCAATCAATGGGTGGGAATCAGATAGCTTTCCGATTAAATCTGGAGTCAGGCAGGGCTGTCCTCTCTCGCCTGTTCTTTTCGTGTGTTGCATAGAACCCTTTGCTGAGTCCATCAGGAAGGAACCGGGCATAAGAGGAATGATGATCCCAGGCAGTGGAGGCACTCAGGTCAAAGCCTCCCTGTACATGGACGATGTCTCCGTCTTCTGCTCGGATCTGCTATCGTTGCACAGACTGATCCACATCTGCGACCATTTCGAACTGGCCTCGGGAGCCAAGGTAAATCGTGGGAAGAGCGAGGCCATATTCTTTGGGAACTGGGGTGACCGATCCTTTGTCCCCTTCATTGTCAGGGCTGACGGCCTGAAGGTGCTGGGGATATGGTTCGGAGGGACCAGGGCATGCGTTAGAAACTGGAAGGAGCGAGTGTCTATGGTGAAAAGGAAACTGGGCATGTGGGAGCGACGATCCCTCTCCATTGCGGGTAAGAACCTGGTCATCAGGTGTGAGGCACTCTCGCTGTTGCTGTACGTGGTGCAGGTCTGGCCCATTTCAGACTCCTGCGCGATGGCGATCACCCAAGCCATCTTCCGCTTTACCTGGAGGTCGAAAATGGATCGTGTCCGCAGGGACGCGATGTACAAGCCTCTAGATAAAGGGGGGAAAAACGTGCCCAACATCGCCCTCATACTGATGGCCACCTTTGTGTGTGGCTGCATCAAGCGATGCGTAGACCCTCAGTACGCAAACACCAAGTGTCACTATGTGCTGAGGTTCTACCTGTCACCGGTGTTGTGAAGGATGGGTCTGGCCACGCTGCCGCGGAACGCTCCAAGTAGTTGGACCGTGCCGTACCACCTGTCCCTCGTGGAAAAATTTATGCAGAGAAACACCTTTGACCACAAGTCCATCAGGCAGTGGTCGGCACGTAACGTCTTAGAGGCCCTGCGGGAAAAGGAGAGGGTGGATCCTGTGGGATGGTTCTCTGAGCAGACTGTCAAAGTCATTTGGCAGAATGCCTCATCGCCAGAACTTTCCAACAAGCACCAAGACGTAGCTTGGCTGGTGGTGAGAAAGGCCTTCCCCGTCAGATCCTTCCTACACGCCAGGAGTCTCACTCCCTCTGCACGTTGCCCTCGACGTGGCTTGTGGATTGTGCCTTTGCAAAGAAGGTCTGGAGAGAGATGCAGTGGTTTCTGTCGAGGTTTATCCCTTGCAGTTCTGTGACACAGTACTCTGTGCTCTATGGGCTGTTCCCAGGGACACACACCGAGACAAACATCAACTGCAGCTGGAGGATCATCAACTCGGTGAAAGACGCTCTTTGGTCTGCCCAAAACTTGTTGGTCTTCCAGCGCAAAGAGTTGTCCCCGTCCGAGTGTTGCAGACTGGCACATTCCAAAGTCCAGGAGTACGTGCTGAGGGATGCACTAAAGCTTGGGGCAGCCGCCGCAAGGGCGCAATGGGGAAGGGTCGCTGTCTAAGACCTTTCTGCCACAGTGCACCGAGGGGCTGGGAACTGTGTAGAGCCCCTTGGGCTGTACAGCTCAAAATGAATGTCTGAAAATGATTGTAATATTCATTGTTTGTACTGATGCACCTTGTGATACATGTTGTAAAAGTTGAACCTGATTGTACCTCTGTGATGATGATTTTGAAATGGTTTGGAATGTGGTTGAAGATATTTTATGAATAAAGTATATTTTTGCAAAAAAAAAGTCAATCAGTTCATTCTTGAGTATCTCATTTCATAGTTAAGAATAGTCGTTTAGTAGTATAGAACTTGAGTGTTGCTGAAAATAAGAGACATTTTTTGTCGAAGCTTTTCATCGTGCACTCATCATGACATTGAAATGAGGACACAAGAATACAATGTGAGGGTAATCAACAAATTTATACTGTAAGAGAAGAGTGCTAATTGGTTGGCAAGGTGTCTCAGATTGACAGAGGTGCTGCCATGGAGAATGCAACAGTTGATGGTGACTGACAGTTAACTGCCAAGCATTGTTTGAAATTGAAAACAGGCAGCTTGATTCTGATTGATCAAGGCAAGGCTCAGAGGAATGAACCAGTGATTGGCTATCATTTATTTTGTTTAACTGAAACAGGCACAATGTGTGTACATGTTCTTTCTGTCTGCAAAGAA
Source organism: Cetorhinus maximus (assembly GCF_964194155.1). Taxonomy (NCBI): domain Eukaryota; kingdom Metazoa; phylum Chordata; class Chondrichthyes; order Lamniformes; family Cetorhinidae; genus Cetorhinus; species Cetorhinus maximus. The sequence continues at coordinate 88,984,143 of NC_135885.1, forward strand.
CAGGGTTCTGTGTATTAATATATGTAGCTTCCAGTACACGCAAATGCACCACATTGTGAGCCCGACTGACAATCTTAAATTTGTTGTCAGTGTAATTCTTAGCACACTGAGGATTATTTAGCAAATGTTGTCCAACCGCAAAATCGCATCTAATGTTAGACACTGTGTATTGAGTTTTGCAAGTACGGGCTAGTTTGTTATGGTCTGCACCTTTCCCATTGCAAACAGTGGCTGGGACATGCTGTTTGATAGAATCCGCCAGTTTTTGGGATGTACGGCCTACATACCTAGCATCACACTGGCACTGAAATTCATATACCACATTACTCATTTGTGTGATAGACAGAACATCTTTTTGGCTTGATGGCAGCATCCTTTTACTGGCAAATACCATACATTTTGCTACTGCATAGTAGCAACGTGAAACAGCTAGCTTCACCTGTTGCTCAAATTTTTGAGATACCTTGCCCTTCCAGGGTAATCGGAGGTAGAATGGGCACTTAGTTGCTTAGTGTGTTTATTTAACTCTTTCTAAAGAAGAGAAACAAAACCAGAGTTCTTGCTGAGCATGGAAGGACTGTCATCGGTAAACACAGCTACAATTTTGTCTCATTTGAATCTATGTTTTTCAGTAGCTAAGTAATCTACTCCTCGAGTTTGGCCTGTCATTGGTGTCATTGCTAAAATATCTTCTTTTATAGATCCTTCTTTTGAACTATATCATTCAAACAAAATTAAATGTGAAGCTGAAGTTAGACCTGTTGAGGAGTCCAGAGCCAAGCTAAAACATTGGCACTCTCTTCATTCATCAATGATTATAGCAAATTAATCACCTGGAAGATTTTCTGCTCTTCTTGCACAGGTCGTGTTGAACTATTTCAGATTTTCTATTTCTTTGCGAATTGGTTTGCTGCTTGGGAAACTGGAAAATAATGCATTACAGACTGTTAAAATACACTCTTTAACCAACTCTGCACCAGTAAATGGCTTCATTCTCCAAGCTAAAATCACAGCGATTTCATAGGATGCTTTCGTAGTAAGTTCATTTCTGGTCGCAACACAATATTTTTTAGTCAGTGCATGCTCCTTTCCTCAAAGGCAGCAATTACTCTTCTCTTGTTCTAGAATTCAAAGGGAAATTGTTAGAGAGGTCAGAATGTAGAGTACTGTGGTGCCTATTCAAATTGTACCCTTTAGGAATATTCACTACATTGTGGCATAACAAACATGTGGCAGAACCTTTTGTCTTCCCACTCACAAAGAAAACCTCTTGCTTCCATTTGTCTTGAAAAGTCTGTGCTCCTCCTTAATTTTCCTTTTTAGACCTTGTTTATTATTATTTGATACCCACATAGGTAAAAAAAAGTGAGAAGTGAGCAGTTGAAATTGAGCAAATGTCTACTTATCGTGCAACATTCAGATAGGCACATGCACACATTGCTACGGTACCAAGACAACTAACAAGCAGTGTTGACTTGACCACTACTCTCGATTCACTGGTCAACATACTGTCTGGAAACATTAACTATTGGGCCACAGGAAAGACAAGTACAGGTCACAAGCTCTATACAAACATACCATATTTAATTACAACTTCTGCCAGCGGCATTGCCATAGTCACTCTGTTTTTGCAGTATTGGTTGGCCAAGACTCTGAGAAAATTCTACTGTTGTTCTTCGAATAGTGTCATAATCCCTTTTAAATCCAACTCAAAGGGCTTCTGTTTAATGCTTCAGCTGAAAGATGGCACCTTTGACATTGCAGTATTCCCTGAGTTACGTTTATGGTTCTCAAATTGTCATCAGTTGTAAATAAAAAGATAAAACCGACGCATTTTGTAAAAATGAAGAAAATTTATATGATTTCAAATTAAGACTGAGTTACTTCTGAGAACCTTGGACCAGTTTTCCATTGCCATCTAACACACTTCATCAGATGCATACACCTGGTTTTGATTCCCATGTGCAAAGAGATGGGAGATTGACTAGATTATGTAAAAATTCTACTCCAGGTTTTTGAAAAATGCAACAAATAAAATTTCAGAAATTAATATTGCCTTGGGGAAGGTCTGTAAACCTCGCCATGAAAACAGATCCCACGAACAATGCACAAAACACCACTGCACCATGGTTATCCTCATATTTTAATAAACCCCCAAACCTCTATATCAACATAAAACATTTTGGGACATTAATTATAGCTGACAGCCAAAATACAGATAATACTACTGCTGCCAGTACTAATAAAAAGCTGGCACATCAAGATAAACTGAAGATGAGGACAAGACAATGCCTGAGACAAGTAAAGCTTTTCCATTCAGAAACCAGATGCGAATGCCTGGATTATGCATCCCACAAACTCAATTAATTTGGGCTCCTCCACTGTTCAAACCGGGGTGTAGATACCCTCGAGAAGCTCAACCAGATCTTCATGTACCTCACACTGAACTTCCAGCACATGTTGCCTCACGGACTGTAGGATAAGGTGTTTGGCAGATTAAAGGTTAATGTAGGACTGGAGAACAGTACCGCCCATATAGTGATGTAGAGAGTCACATGTCAGTAGACTGTCTGTGGAGTAGAGTCTGGAACGGGTTGGCATGGAGACAGCACCCATATGTGGCAGTACCTTGGATATGTACATAGTTATGGGTTACCAATAATCGATTTATGTTCAAGCATAGAAGCCTTCAGACCTCTCTGTGAAACACCAAACAACTTTTACAACGTGGTCGCAGCTAAATGAATGAAACTAGAGCCTCCAAATAGATGGAGAAGGATCCCAGAATCCCAAAACTAAAGAAACTGAAGCCAGATTTGAGAGAATTGCCCTTAAATTAAAGACAGAGTTGGAGATTGCCTAGAAAGAAAAATTGAAGACACAGTTGAAGATTACCTAAATAGAAGAATTGAAGACACAGTTGGAGGCTGAAGGACTTCATCAGAGTATGAGGAGGTCCATTGCCAGACCTGATCAAAAAAAAGGCAGAGTCAAGGGACCTGGCCTGATCGTAAAAAAAAAGCTGAGCAAATTTCCAAAAAATGGGGGAAAAAAAGATGAAACAAGAAGAATCCGCTCTAAAGAGGAACCCACTGTGCAAATGAAAAGCCAGACCTGAGTGAAAGCAGAGTCAACAGACCTAGCCAAATCACAAGAAAGGCGAGCAAAAGAATACAGTAAAAAAGCTGGATTTACCTTTAAAATAGGCAGATATTAGGATCAGCACATGCAGAGAACAGCTGGTGGAGAACTGCGGCGAAGGGGTCTACAGTAGGCACCATAACACGAGGGAGCCATGCTGCAATGAAGGGAGAAAATGTTAAAAAAAACCCTGCAGAGTTTTTAAAAATCCCCTTACGGTTGAACCCCTGGATTCTAGTTCTAAAAACGTTCCTGCAGAGTTGACAGTTCATAACTTCTTTAAAAAAGGGCCCGTGATGGCAGCGGGAACCCGCTGAAACTGAAAAGCACGGAAAGATCACAAAGAGAAAAAACGCCAAAAGCTGCAAAGCCATATTGAAGAGAAAGAAAAATGCTTCCTGCACAGGGATTCTTAAAAGAACAATGACATTTGAAGCAGTAACTACAAAAAAAATTAAACGGCTATGGATAGAAAATTAAAACTACAGGACCATTTTAGGCTAAGACAAGGACAGGAGACAGGAGAGCTCAGGCTAAAGGAGGCAATACACAAGCAACCACAAGATGGTCACAGACCATTTCAGTGCAATGAAACGCACAAGCTGAAAACTTTAGTGCAGAAGAAAGAAGAGGCTGAGAAACAGCCAAAAGGCTTAAAAATAGAGCTTTTTTGCTGACACATTACCCAAACTGCAACAGCAGTTTGGCAGTGCAGAGTGAGCAGCTGGCTGTGAATGAAGGAAAGCTATCTGAAATAATCCAAAAGAAACAAAACCTGCAAAAAGAAAATGAAGTTATTCTACAGGCATATCGTATCACAGCTGAGTTGAAAGAACTCAACGAGATATACAGCCAAGAACAACACCAGGCAAAAAAGGTACTCAAGGAAGTCACTGACCTGAAAGGTTCTTGAAGAATCGATACATAGCCCTGGAGAAACATAAGGTGCTAAAAAAGATGTTCAATTCTACTTCAGCAAAAGCAGTGTTGGAGCTGTGAGTAGCAACAAAGTAATGCACTGAAGAACAGTGTGAGTTAGCAAAATGTCAACAAGAAAATAAATAGTTGAAAGAACAGCTGATTGTCCTTAAAAGATCAAATGCAAAAGGAGTAAGTATCTTCATCAGCATGAAAAAATGAAGACTGTCTTGAACAGCAGAATGGAAGGACAGCGGAAGAAACTTGAGGAGACTCTGGTGAATTACAAGAAAACTCAAGACGAAGTAACTGAACTTTGCAAAGAAAAGAAAAACCTGTTGAAGGACCTTCATAAATTACAAGGGTCCCTCAGGGCAAAGTTTGTTCCTCAGGAAAATCATGAAAAGAAGCAAAATGATTTCAATGTCACCCTGAACAACATCCACAGTATTTTGCTGAGGAATCAGTTGGCAGAGAAGACTCAACAATATTCAATATTCCAGGAGGAAGCTAAGAGGTACAAGAAAGAGGCTGAAGAGCTGAAGAACCAGCTGAATGGAAAAGAGGAAGCATTGAAAGAAAAAGCCTTAGAACTTTCCAAGCTGTGAGCAGAAAATAAAGCCATGAGTAGCATGATTACAGACTGAAACAAGTTTAGACTTTGCGGGAGACTGTTCTGGCCAACAGCAAAACCAAAATGAAGGAAAAGGACAAAGCTCTGCTGCAGATGGTGAAAGAAAAGACAGAAATAAGATCAGAAAATGTAAGTCCGACGCTAAAGTTCAAGGAACTAGAAGAAAAAGCACTGGATGCCTCAAATGTACCAAGAGCCATAGAGTTGTTGAAAAATGAAATGACTGAAATTGTGAAAAAAGTGGAAATGAAGGTTCAATTCTTGAAACGTCGGTGGACTCCATGGTAAAAAAAAATCCGAGTTCGCCCTATGAATGAACAGAGTGCACATACCCTTAGGAAGGAACGGGACAAACCCATGGTGTCCAAACAAAGCAGACGGTTTGTCGATAAAGGGAAATGCAACTCAATGGAGTGCAAATAGTGAATCAAATGGAGGCAACCATGTACCAGAAACACAGAGTTCTACAATTTCAATGTCAAACCAGCAAAGTCAACCCAAATCAACTGGGGCGACTATTCCTCCATACGTGACAGAATTAGATCTGGAAGAATTGTCAAGCCTCCAGATCATTTGCATTTATGATGTCAGAGATTTGAGCGGGGAGAAGGGGTAGCAAGTAAAGTAAAGATTGCATTGTAAATGCATTTGGGTAAGGACTTGGGGGGGGAGATGTAGGATAGGGGTGTTTGGAAGAGTAAGGGTTAATGTGGGGCTGAAGAACAGTACCGCCCACATAGCGAGCTAGAGAGGCACATGATAGTAAACTGCCTGGAGTTGAGTCTGGAATGGGCCAGCATGGAGACAGCACCCATATATGGCAGGTAGTTGGATATGTACAGGGTTATGGATTACCAATAAATGGTCTATGTTCAACCATACAAGCCCCCAGACCTCTCTGTGAAACATCAAACAACCTTTATAAGATCGGCCTGAGGTTCAGCATGGGCCTGGCCTTTCACACTCTTCTGAGTGTCAGTGGACTCGGCTGTCACAACTTCCGACCTCTGGTCCGATGTACGAGTGGTGCTCATATCGGCTTGTGACCCGAATATATTTGTGAGCAAATACCCACCGGGGTGAGTGTATCTGAGCTGGTGAAGGGTGCAGGGGAATGATGAGATGCTGCGCACTTTGAGGTCCCCCCTCCTCCTCAGATGTGGATGAGTTTCCCCTGGAGATGACAGTTCCCTGTTCTTGTGGCTGACCTGTTGAGAAACTGAATGGTCAGCACTTCATGTCCCTCCAGACAGGCCTCACAGAGTCGGCTGCAGCTCACATCGATGACTGCACAATGGAGGACACAGGTTGAGTCAGTAGTTAGGAAGGCAAATGTAATGTTGGCATTTATTTTGAGAGGACTAGAATATAAAAGCAGGGATGTGCTGCTGAGGCTTTATAAGGCTCTGGTTAGACCACATTTAGAATATTGTGAGCAATTTTGGGCCCCGTATCTCAGGAAGGATGTGCTGGCCCTGTAGAGGAGGTTCACGAGAACGATCCCATGAATGAAAGGCTTAACATATGAGGAACGTTTGAGGACTCTGGGTCTATACTCAATGGAGTTTAGAAGGATGAGGTGGGGGATCTGATTGAAACTTACAGAATATTGAAAGGTGTGTATAGAGTGGATGTGGGGAAGATGTTTCCATTAGTAGGAGAGACTAGGACCCGAGGGCACAGCCTCAGAGTAAAGGGAAGACCTTTTAGAACAGAGATGAGGAGAAACTTCTTTAGCCAGAGAGTGGTGAATCTAAGGAATTCATTGCCACAGAAGGCTGTGGAGGCCAGGTCATTGAGTATATTTAAGACCGAGATAGATAGGTTCTTGATTGGTAAGGGGATCAAAGGTTATGGGGAGAAGGCGGGAGAATGGGGTTGAGAAACTTATCAGCCATAATTGAATGGCGGAGCAGACTAGATGGGCTGAATGGCTTAATTTCTGCTCCTATGTCTTATGGTCTTATGGTCTTATGGACACATGAACACCATCCCTCAGTCTCACCTGAGGCTTCCCTCGTGCCTGGTGATGAGGCAATTCACCCTCCCGTGACTGAACTTCAGCCTCACCATCTGCAATGGGACAGCCACCATGATACCCTGTCAGATCCAGAGCCTCCTCCTCCATGGGAGTCAGAATGGCGATGATCAGGGCTCCTCCACCAGCCAGTGTCCTCCCTATGTGGGACCATGGGAGAATTATGTTAGTGGCTGCAAAGAGCAAACACAATGCTAATCGTTTTGATGCTTGCTGCAGTGACTGTTGCCAATTGCATGTGTTTGGCACTGGACCACTCTGGAGGGATCTTGTGAAGGCCAGCAGTGCGAGGCTCACATCCCCTGATAGAACTACAGCCAATCCTTTCCAAGGAGGTGCCACAGCCTCCATCCATTGCCATTGTTGCTGGCTCCTGGATGTTGGGGGTGGACGGTGGCTCCTGGATGTTGGAAGTGTTCACTGGCTCCTGGATGTTGGAAGTGTTCACTGGCTCCTGGCTGTTGGAGGTGTTCACTAGCTCATGGATATTGCGGGTCGTAGCGGTCTCCTGGATGTTGGAAGTTTTCACTGGCTCATGGATGTTGGAAGTGTTCACTGGCTCATGAATGTAGGGGGTGGTCGCTGGCTCTTGGGTGTTCAGGGTGGTAGCTGGCCCCTGGGCGTTGGGGTGGTAGCTGGCCTCTGGGTGTTGGGGTGGTAGCTGGCCTCTGGGTGTTGGGGTGGTAGCTGGCGATTGGGCATTGGGGTAGTAGCTGGCCCCTGGGCAATGGGGTGATAGTTCACCCATGAGCGTTGGGGTGGTAGCTGGCCCTTGGGCATTGGGGTGGTAGCTGGCTCCTGGGCATTGGGGTAGTAGCTGGCCCTTGGGCATTGGGGTAGTAGCCGGCTCCTGGGCATTGGGGTAGTAGCTGGCTCCTGGGCATTGGGGTGGTAGCTGGCTCCTGGGCATTGGGATAGTAGCTGGCCCTTGGGCATTGGGGTAGTAGCTGGCTCCTAGGCATTGGGGTGGTAGCTGGCTCCTGGGTGTTGGGGGTGGTAACTGGCCCCTGGGTGTAAAGGTGGTAGCTGGCCCCTGGGCGTTGGGGTCGTAGCTGGCCCCTGGACGTTGAGGTGGTAGCTCACCCCTGGGCATTTGGATGGTAGCTGGCTGTTGGGCGTTGGGGTGGTAGCTGACCCCTGGGTGCTGGGATGTTAGCTGGCCCCTGGGCGTTGGGGTGGTAGCTGGCCCCTGGGTGTTGGGGTTGTAGCTGGCCCCTGGATGTTGGGGTAGTAGCTGGCTCCTGGGCATTGGGGTGGTAGCTGGCCCCTGGGCGTTGGGGTGGTAGCTGGCCCCTGGGTGTTGGGGTGGTATCTGGCCCCTGGGTGTAGGGGGTGGTTGCTGGCCCCTGGGTGTTGGGGTGGTAGCTGGCCCCTGGGTGTTGGAGTGGTAGCTGGCTCCTGGGTGTTGGAGTGGTATCTGGCCCCTGGGTGTAGGGGGTGGTTGCTGGCCCCTGGGTGTTGGGGTGGTAGCTGGCCCCTGGGTGTTGGAGTGGTAGCTGGCCCCTGGGTGTTGGAGTGGTAGCTGGCCCCTGGGTGTAGGGGGTGGTTGCTGACCCCTGGGTGTAGGGGGTGGTTGCTGGCCCCTGGGTGTTGGAGTGGTAGCTGGCTCCTGGGTGTTGGGGTGGTAGCTGGCTCCTGGGTGTTGGGGTGGTAGCTGGCCCCTGGGTGTTGGAGTGGTAGCTGGCTCCTGGGTGTTGGAGTGGTAGCTGGCCCCTGGGCGTTGGGGTGGTAGCTGGCTCCTGGGTGTTGGGGTGGTTGCTGGCCCCTGGGTGTAGGGGGTGGTTGCTGGCTCCTGGATGTTGGGGTGGTTGCTGGCCCCTGGGTGTAGGGGGTGGTTGCTGGCCCCTGGGTGTAGGGGGTGGTTGCTGGCCCCTGGGTGTTGGAGTGGTAGCTGGCTCGTGGGTATTGGGGATGTCGCTGGCTCGTAGGTATTGGGGATGTCGCTGGCTCGTGGGTATTGGGGATGCCGCTGGCCCCTGGGTGTTGTGGGTTTAGGTGACACCTGGCTGTTGGGGGTTTAAAGGCTGCTGGATGTCAGAGGGTTGCAAGCTGTCTTACAGGCCTCAGATTTCTCTGGATAAATGCAGGGAGGATTGCTGAAGCAAAGACTGTTTGGATCAGGGCTTGGGGCAGATGTTGCTTTAAACATGGCGCCAGCTCTTCCTTCTGCATCAGGTGATGACGCAGTTGCCTCCACAATCCCCACCTCCGGCCACTGAGTGGTTGGGCATCCTGCCTGCCAGCTGTTAATTGGCCGGCAGTGTGAGTTTGCACTACAAACAGGAGTTGGAGAGGAATGGCCTTCACCACCTGCTCTGGTTCTACCTCCACATTCCCATTGGGTCCTGAAAAATTCCCGGCCAAGGAGATTACTGAATTTATCTGAATGGAAGGTGAATTTCCCAAAGATAGCCTCAACAGTGATCTTCCCACATGATATGCCCTTACTTGTAGTCAAAAACATTTGAGATACATTCCTGTACAAGATCTGACTTGATCGAAATGCTTCAGGCTGACTGAATACTCTTGGTGAATGGTTTACAATGACCCCCAAATTCTTTTCTTTTCCTTCTTCGCTCATACACATCTTTTGATCATGTACAAATGTCTCATATTGTTGAAGTGTATTAAAAAAGTTTAAGATGGATCATCAAAGCTTAATTAAAAACATGACTAGGGATAAGAAATCAAAAAAAAACGTGCATTTGACTGGAATTCCCATATTAGGTGTGTTGCCTCTCCATGGATCATCACCTTGATGCGGTGGAGAGATTTGTGTGTCCTGACAAATCCTAGAATGATGCTGGTTGGAGCTCTTTGCTCCTGGTAGAACCACCAATCATGGCACGGTTGGGGTGAGGGGAGGGGCTGCCAGACAAAGTGTGATCCAACAAGCCCTCAATGTCAGGACAGGCGAAAGTAGACACTGTTAAGATGGAAGAAGGCTGCAGCAGCAAGGTGGCCCTGGTCATTGCGGTTTGATGCACCACCAAAATCTGATCACCAACCTGTCAAGATCATGTGGACGATGAGGCCGCCCCCAAGGTCCCCAGGTTAAAAAAAGTCACGTGCAGGCTTTTACCAGGACCCTTCTGCCAAGTCCTGTGGCGATGGAGGATTTGTGAGGGGGGCAGGGCTGTGAACCTGGGAGTCCCTAGTTAAGAATCTGCACATAGTTGACAGATGCATGAAGGTCGTTGGATATCTGTGTTGGGACAGAGGGGTCCTTGGGCAGTAGCATCTGTGACTGAGCAATCCTATTCAGGATACTCTCTGCTCACCACTAAATGGGGAAGGGGCTAGAAAAGGTGCCCTAAGGCCTGCAAGTTGAGAAACGGCCTGCTCAGTCACATGGAGAAACTTATGCTCCTGATTAGTCATCATCCTCCAACTGAGGGACATCTGACATTGCCTCACTTTCTCTATATCTAGGCTTTGTGTGAATACTTAATACAAACCTGATTGACAGATTTATTTCAATATTGTTGTTGGGCATTCCTCCCACTAACCTCCTTTTGCTGCCCTCAGCTATTTTGATGCTCTAAGCTGGCTGGGAACTGAGGGAAATTGGTCAACTCAATGTAAGAACTGTTCAACAGTTAAAGTTCAGGGTGACTTACTCAGGGTAGGCCTTGAAAGCGTCTGGCTTGAGCCAGTACATTTTTGTACATCTCCTGGGCCCACAAAAATAGAAGTGAAAAATAACTTGATCTATTGTTTTGAGGAGCTTCCAGAGGTCCCTTTAAGATTGGTTAGTTAGACTGCCCAAAGACAATACAAATGGATGGCAAGCTGTGGCATACAATCTGCCTATTTGTATCTTAAAATGATAAAATGATTGACATTGGCTAAGCTACCAGCCCCTAGAAATAAAATATATTAATGAGTGCTCGGAGACCAAGGGCAATCCTTGTCAGGGGGCAGCCACCTTGTTTAGGTGGAAGATGGACCAGGAAAGATGGAAGAAGACAATGGAAGAACTCCCTAACACTTCAGCTAGAGAGCAGAATGCTGTCATCACAAGCTACTGAGATCAGCACACTCTGTGGCAATCGTCCATTATCCTCTGGGATCAGTGAACCGCTCTCAACTGTCATGGGCCAAGTAATTATTCTGCCTATTAGCAAATGGACCATATCTAAACTGTGACTTCTTAATAAACTTAATAAACTACCTTAAAATTATTTATGAATATTTGACCGCCTATCTTAGGTATCTGTGGCTCCCGAGCCCAAAATCTAACAAACTGGTGTCAGAAATGGAATCCACAGTAGCTGAGGTTTGAAATTTGAGTAGCAACAGTCTTAGGTTGTGGCTAAACGCATGTGGAGTAGTTATTAAGTGAAGCCATGAGTTACAATGTCATTGGCATATGCTAGAGAATGACTGATAGAGAGTCTGAGTGAGAAAACAGGTATGCCTGGATTGAGAAACATCCTGGGAGCTGTAGAAGAGTGTGACAGAGATTACAGGTGTACCTTTGATAGGCTTTTGAAAGAGGTTTAGAAAGGAAAGGTTAAGTTGAAAGAAGTCTGGAATAAGTTGGTTTACGGTGCATGTGTATTTGCCTTACAGCTGATTAAAAAGTACAAGGAGTTAAGGGAATGTGCCAATGAGTTACCAAAGGAAAGTGATGGTTGGCAGCAGAGTGTTGTTTTCCTGCACAATCACCTATGCTGGGAAGAGGCGGCACATGACTGGACCCAAGGGTGTTTAGCAGGGCCAGGGAGAGAAATCATGGGCCCTGGTGCTTCCCCTGCTTCCGGGCCCCTTATCCCACCCCCTACCCTTTTTAACCCATCCCCTCACATCCTTCGGTGCCCAGAATTGGGAACCATAGTGACAGTGGTGTTGAACTGTTTGACAAAGGTTCAGCAAAACTTCTTGGCTTTTGTACTCTATGCCTCTATTTATAAAGCCCACTGAGAGCTCGGGTTTCAGCATGATACGCTTTACAACTATGACAATCACACACAACTTGCTCATTCATATTCTGCAACCAGTGCCGCTTCTTTGAACCTGACCCTATGTAATATCAGGACAGCAACATCAAGATGATTTGAACCTCAAGCACTGCAAACAACAACCCCATGTACAAATGAGAATATCTTGAACTAGCAATGAAATATTCTATTGGCGCTTGACTCCCGGCTTCACTTACAAGTTTAAAAATGGCAAAACTTTCCAGTAAATTAGCACCAACCAATTCACTGGCAATAATGTACACTTCCTATCCACACATGTGAGCCTTGTTAACAGAAAAATTACACTTTGCATTGAGTGATAAATATTTTCTCATTTTAAATTGAGGCTAACCATGCTTACAAATACCCAGTCTGGAGCATACAATAAGAGAGCAAAGTACTGCAGAGGCTGGAAATCTGAAATAAAAACAGAAAATGCTGGAAATACTCAGGAAGCCAGCAGCATCCGTGGAGAGAGAAACTGTCAATGCTTCAGGCCCACAATCTATAACTTCTGATGAAGGGTCACTGACCTGTTTCTCTCTGCACAGATGCCGCCAGATGTACTGAGCATTTCCAACACTTCCCGTTTCTATTGGAGCAAAAATAGCCCATTTTGCCAGCTCCCCAAAAAACAATCAGACTTCTTGTGAGACTTTCATTCCTCTCAGCAAGAACCCAGCAGCTGCTGTCCGAGATCTGGTTTGGCACAACATTAAACCTGAATTTCAAAAAAAAAGTTGAGGTATGAAGAAAACATAAACAACATGACAAAGCAATAAATTGATCATTTTAAAAAATGAGTAATTAATGAATTAAAAAGAGCCAAGCAGCTTGTCTAAATAATAAAATCTTTTTTGCCTTTTTCCTAGTGAAGCAGAGTTAGAAAGACAGACCAGGCTCCAACTCCTGGTCACCGGGGAAGAAGGAGGGGACAAGGAAGCAAAGGAGTTGGGTTTAACTAACACTCACCTTGCATTTGCCACTGACACGGTCCGAGCTGACCTCGGCGGAATTCATACAAACATGGTGTTCGGAAAAGCATTGCCTTCCAGCCTGGTTTTCCTCCTCAACTGGCCCAGTATGTGGTTAGGTTTTTGAGGGAGGAGTGGAAGGTGGGAGGTAGGGGAGGAGGGCACGTGTGTATGTGTTCCTGAAATGAACAGCCTCTCTACTGTGTGTGTTTGTGTGTGTGTGTGTGTCTAGCTCACTCCCAATTTCATGGTTCTCTCTCTCTCACACACACTTGCTCACCTCCTCACACAAACTCACTCACCACCTCACACACACTCACTCACCCATTCACACACTCACTCACCCCCTCACACACACACACACACAAACTCACTTACTCCCTCACATAGGCTCACTCACCCCCTCACACACACTCACTCACTGTCTCACACATACTCACTCACCCCCTCACACACACTCACTCACTGTCTCACACATACTCATTCACCCCCTGACACACACTCACTCACCCCCTCACACATAATCATACACACTCACTCCCTCACACACTCACTCACAGTCTTACACACACTCACTTATCCCCTCACACACACTCACTCTCTCTCTCACATACAATCACTGTCTCACACACACTCACTCACTCTTTGCAGCTTTAATGAAAAAGCTCAAACCTCTCATGTTTCTCTTCTTAACTCTGCCTCCTCCTTCTTCATAATATCCTGGCGAACCTACAATGCCCCTTTTCTATTGCTTTGATAACCTTTCCATTTGAGGATGTTCAAATATTCTCCCTTTCGCGCTCACTCCCACTCTCTCTCCCACTCTCTCTTGCTCTCTGACTCACTCTCTCGTGTTTTCCTCGGCTCATTTCCTTGCAGCCCATTCTCCACTGCTCATGTCGGAGTCAGCTCTCTGTTTCCCTGTATGTGGAAAGACTCTGCACATCTTCTGCTCTGATGGGTAACTGTGACCTGGATGGGGGTTCAGCCTGTGGAGTGGGGTTTCCAACTTTTCCAGAATGACCCAGAGTTTACCAGAATCAGGATGTTCCTCCTTGTGCACTCGCTCCAAGATCAGCAATATGAGTTTCTTTCTAAACTGCATCGCCACACAGAGTTGGAATCATGTGGAGTACAGACTGGAGGGGCAGGAGAACCATGAATTGGGGCAAGCAAGGCCCGGGGGAGTGGTGGGGGGGTGGTGTGTGGAGTGGGTGCACTGCCCCTGCTGCAGCTGTCGGATGGATATCTCTGGAGGCGGCCAATTAGGAAGCTGTGTCCTGGAGCTCTGTCGAATCAGGAGAAAAGGCCGTGTTTCAGAGTCGGATGTGGGTAAGGTGGGTCTGCCATCTGTGCAGAGGGGGTGGTGCTGCCAGTATAGCAAAAGCTGCGATTTAAGTGTGGGGGGCCTAGGCACACAGCACTCACTCACTACCCCCGGGGTGTAAGACGGCCACTTGAAAGAGGGGAGGTGCTGCCTGAGCCCGGGACCTCATCAAAGTCATGGGCCCTGGTGATTAGCAGCATCTGAACCCCCCTCTCCAGGCACCTGGTGTTAAGGTCCGAAACCAGGCCAGTAGAATTAAAAGGAAGGACCCAAGGAATTTTAAAAAGATGAAGGGAGTGACCCGGAAATCGGGTTTGCAGCCACTTTCTTTTCAAATTAAACAGGGAAGTTCCACAGCAGGCAAAGAGATAGCAATGGGGATGCCCCACTTAGTTGAAGAGTCTGAGGGAAGCCAAATGGTTAAAATAGGAAAGAAAAAGGTTGAGAAAGATTTGCCTGAAGTATCGCTCGCAGAAACCTTTTTTTCAGATTTAGAGGAGGGCTAAAGGAGCTCCCAAACAGACAAACAGATAGAGAGGGAGTTGCCTCACTTAGTTGAAGTGCCACAGGGCAGGGGAGCATAAGGTAGCCAGCCACCTGTGAGCAATGGTGCCTCAAAGGACATGAGCGCCGACTCCCTTCTCCTCATGCTGAGGTGAGAAATTTTTAAGACGTCACACCGATAGTTAGAAAGCGATGATTTTAAACAAATCTTCCTAGCTGCATGCTCCCCAGACTTAAAGCGAGAGATAGATTGGGACATTATGATCAAAGGCTCGCTCAAGGAGGTAGAGGCTGACCTGCACAGGGCCTTAGGGGAGAAAACATCGACTTTAACGAGGTTCTTGTTAGCAACAAACAGGCCCCCACCGAAAGTCTGAGTGTGTTCGCAGAGACTTCATAACTGCAACCGTAAGACCTGAGGCTGGGTAGGAGAGATGGTACAGGGATGATAATGACACCCTGAACTTTAAGGACTGAATTTTACCTTTAGTGGGCGGGCATGATCTGCGGGCCCGGGACCAGTCGGGAAACAGGCTCTTGCCCGCGATCAGCCCATGACCATGATTTCACACTGGCTGGCCAATTAAGGCCCGCCGGGTGTGAAAAGTGGCTTTCCAATGGCTGGGAAGGGCTGGGCAGGGGCAGGGGCCTGTCGGGCGCCGGGACAAATGGCGACACAGCTGGTGGTTTAAAAACAGTACGGGCAGCTCCTTAAAGGCTCCCAGGGAAGGACGTGTCTTGACTGTTCTGCAGGGTGAAGCTATGGCCTCAGCAACAGAAGGAAGGAGGGCAGGTTAGGTGGACGTTTTCCACCCCCCCGGGTTTTTGAACAAGTGCCTCATGGTGCTGTTGGAAGAGGTGGCTGCCAGGAGGGGCACCCTCGTCCTCAGAGATGGCAGGAAGAGGCCAACTCACCTGACAAACAAAGCTTAGGAGGAGGTGGCAGCACAGGCCAGAAGCCAAGTTGTAAGGCACACATTGGTGCAGTGCCACAAAAGATTCAATAACCTGCTGTGCTTGGGAAGGGTGAGTACCGTCTTGGCATGTACCAGTGTTGTGAAGTGTTAAGGGTTGGCCGTCTTCCCATGGAGCTCAGGGGTGTTAGATTCAGAGTACCAACTGTCAGTGATGTTGGAGCTGGCCAAGGGGGCGATCCCTGGCTGCTTGGCCTGAGTGCCTTGTGGCTCGAGAGCCGTGACTCGGATGTGCCCTGCAAGGTGCTCCTCAGGTGAGGTTGGCCAGGCTGCAATGGTGCTGCACGTAGAGAGTGGACTAACCCATGGTCCTATCCCCTAAGACCCTGTGCAGGTCAGCCTCTACCTCCTTGAGCGAGCCTTTGATCATAACGTCCCAATCTATCTCTCGCTTTAAGGAGAAGACGAGCCATAGCCACACTGAGAGGTCATGGACAGGTGGAGGCCCCCCAAACCTCCAAATCCTGACCAGATTTGAACAGGAGCTGGAGAGCTGCCACACACCTTGCTCAGCGGGTGGTGGAGAGGCTGTGGCGTCAGACGAAGGTAAGAGTGCAATGCACAGAGGTGAGAGTTTTAGATGGTACAAACATTCTTCTGTAATCTCTTCATTGTGATGGGAGCCTCAAAACTGGAGTCCCCATTGATCATTCAAAGATGATGGCACCATGATGCAGATCTCCATTGTCTCACCAGGGTGCCTGGCATGCACAGTGACAGTGTGATGACTTTAGCTAATGACATGTCCTTCTTCTCCCTTTTAGATTCAGCAGCAGGCTCTCTTTTGTAGGACCCCAAAGAGCCACCCCTGACTCCATTGGACCACCGGGCTTCAGCTGCACCTGTGTCACACCTGCTTTCTGAAACTGGCACCCATGCAGATACCAGCACCTCGGTGGGCATTAGATCCTTGACTAGAATGTCAGAGCACAGCGGTGAGGGCAATTCACAATCGCTTGAGGTGCAGGCAGAGGCAGAGAGTGCCCAGGGTGCTGGCAGTCCAGACCAGGGCGATGCTGAGTCGAAGGCAGATGATGGGTCTCTGGAGTCGTCCATGAGACAGCAGATGCTGGATGTCCAGTGGGATGTGCGGGATGATCTGGCGGAGATCCATGAGGGTATGTGTGCCGTGGTCTCCTTTGTGGAGGAGTCCCTACGGAGCATAAGCCCTGCATTGACCCTCATCGCTGAGCGCACTGCCTCCTCCATTGAGAGAGTGCCGACTCTCATGGAGAGACAAATCCTGGGACAGAATGAGGGGTTCCTGGGGTTGTGCTCAGACCTGCAAGCCCTCACACAGGCAATGAGCTCAGGTGGTCAGTGCCAGTGAGGGAGATGGATGAGGCACCCAGTATCCCAGCTAGGTGCCCGTCCATTAGTGGAAAACAGGGAGGTCCAGAGTGACCTCATGTTGGCGCACAAGCTGCTTGTCGTCCCTGTGGGCTCCTCTCAGGGTGCTCTGGATGATGGCAGCAAGTCCTCCACCCCTCTGCTAGTGACCATGGTATCTGATGAGGCTGCAATGACTGGGGAGATGCCGGGTGTGGCACTGGACACTCCCTCCCAGGCGGGGCCGGCACAGGCTCCACTGACCAGACGATAACTGCCAAGGTCATCAAGGCCAACAGGACAGCAGAGTCAGCAGGCTGTCTCCAATGCCGTTGCCAGTGAGGGTGGGGGCACCAAGATGTAGCACTCGTAAACGTAAGTTTAAGGCACCGTGAGCACAAGAGCGACTGGTCACGGGTGGTGATCTGTTCTGTAATGTTTTGTTTATGTTTACTGGTGTGATAATGAACATCAGGGATGGTCATGTTAATTTTTTTTGATTGTAACAAGTAGATAAATTTTGCTTTTGTCGTAATGGCCTGAGTATGCTTCACCCTTTTTCTTTCTGGTGCAGGTTTGCCAGTATGTAACGCTGGGCATGAGTGACTCTAAACTTTATTGCACAGGCGCTGAGTGGACTTTGGGTTCAAATGAAAAGGTAATTTCAGACATCCGGGATGGAGGCGGCAGCCCTGGCATGAGCTGGAAGCAGATCTTTGACAGCTTAGCTGAAGGAGCATTGGATCAAGAGGCCCCTGGTGTCCCTGCCTCCCTGAAGGAGACAGAGGTCTGCCTCCACATCCTCAGCGTTCTCTTCACTGTGCCCCTCATCTGATTCACTACTGGATTCATCCTTGTGGCCTGTGGAGCTGCCTCAAGATCCACTCCCTCCATTGGGTCTCCCGTTGCCAGTGCCAGGTTGTGGAGAGTGCAGCATGCAACGACTATCAGCAACACCCGCTCTGGGGGGTATTGTGCTCCCCCTGAATGGCCCAGGCATCGGAAGCACATCTTCAGAAGACCTATGGTCCTCTCTATCACCGCCCTTGTGGAGGTTTGACTCCTATTGTAACGCTGCTCTGACTCTGTTCTTGGGTTGTGGAGAGCATCATGAGCCACCCCTTCAACAGATACCCCTTGTTACCCAGCAGCCATCCATCCAGTCGGGCTGGAGTGCGGAAGAGCCTAGGCACCTAGGAGTGTCTGAGGATATAATCATCATAGGAGCTGCCACTGACTTGCAGAATCTGCGCCCTGTGGTCACCAATTATCTGCATGTGCATCGAGTGGAATCTCTTCCTGTTGACGAAGGCACCAGCTGACCCGCTGGCACCTTGGTGGCCACATGTGTGCAGTCGACTGGATGCAGGGGAACCCAGCAATCACTGCAAACCCTCTGACTCGTTCAGTCTGGCTGGCCTCATTTGCACGGAAATGAATAAATGTCATTCCCCACCTGAACAGAGCTTCTGTCACCAACTTGTTGCAACTGTGGACAGCTGACTGGGACACTCCACAAAGATCCCCCACTGACCCCTGGAAAGTGCCGGAGGCAAAGAAGTTCAGGGCCACTGTGACCTTCAGAGCCCCTGGCATGGGGTGTCCACCCATTCAGTTGGAGGTGAACTCAGGCCCGATCATCTGGCAAGGGAGGTCACTGTCTCCCTGGAGAGGCGAAGCCTCCTTCAGCATTGCACCTCAGACATATTGAGGTAGCTGCATCGCTGCCTGTTAACCCTGGGAACAAGATAGTGGTGTCTTCTGCAGCCCCTTCCGCCTTGGACTACCTGCTGGCCCTGTGCTCCTTGTGCCTGTGCCTCTCCTCCCACAGGTCACTCCCCTGGAAGCTGCAATGGGGCACCTGATCTCCTCTCCCTTCTGCCCCTCTCTTCTTCCTCAGAGAAGGTGCCTCTAGCGGAGAGCACAATCCCCATTGCCAGGGTAACAAAAGGCTGTCTGATACCTGGAAGGGTCCACGTGGTCAAAATCTTCCAGGGGCCTTGGAGATGCCAATGAGTCCTGAAATGAAGCCTAGAAATGCTAAGACTGAAGTTTAGAACAGAGACAAAGCTGTCAAGTTCAAATAAGCAACCAGCAGCAAACTATCTCCTAAACTCCTTAATACTCACAATGGCAATGCTGCTGACCCTTTTTATCCCGCCCTTGGATGCGAGTGTGAAATTGCACAGGCAATGTGAAATATGGATCAATTGTATTTTTAAATTAAAAAGAATTATCTGCAAGATGGATATAGGTGAAGGGAGAGCTGGAGAATCTTTTAAATCAATGCACAATCTGCTGCTCTAATTGTATGTACCTATACGCTAATAACCTAGGAATTAATAGCACAGAATAAGAAATTTGGGGAATGAGATTATGCTTTTAAAATAACTGAGGAATATCATTGAGGGGCCAGGGGTCTGCAGGTGAGGAGTGCCAATCCATGCCGATTGTAATCAGGTAATTCTAGCAGCGTTAGTATGTTATCTACCATATGTAATCAGGAAATTAGGGAAACAGTTTGCGCTTTAGAAATAACTGGGTTAGTTAAAAATTAGTTGTGAGAAGTCAATAAGGATATTTTTTTCTCAAAGGGGGAGCTGTAAGGAATAGGGACCTTTAAGAAATGGTATGTTTTAGAATTATATAGAACTCTAATGAACTTGGTTGGCGCAGCATTAATTCTCTCTCTCTCTCCCTCTCTCGCTCTCTCTCTCTCTCTCCAAAAATACAAACAATTCTAAGGAGTCAGGGGCCAAGACAAGGTAGAGATAAAAATCACAAAGATTGCGGTCCCTGCATCGAGGCAACCAGACTCTACAAACGTTCCTGAACCGATAGCAGGAAATCTTCTGGTGCCCTGGGTACCCCTATATCTAGCAAATGACCCTCAGCATGAGGTAAACTAAAAAGTGACCCCAAGCCAAGATGATGAATAGTGGGGGAGGTGACCACCCTGATATCTTGGGGACCTGTCCTGTATCAATTGGCCAGGAAGGTTTGAACAATGATTGACATTGGGTAAGCTACCAGCCCCTAGAAATAAAATATATTAACGAGTGCTCGGAGACCAAGGGCAATCCTTGTCAGGTGGCAGTGCTTGCTTTGCTCAGATGGAAGATGGACCAAAAAAGGTGCAGTAAGCTGAGGGAAAAGTTCCCTAACATTTGGGCAAGAGAGCAGAATGCTGCCATCATAAGCTACTGAGATCAACAAACTCTGTGGCAATCGTCCATTCATCCTCTGGGATCAATGAACCACAGTCACGGGTAGAATAGTTTTCCTGTCTATTTAGCTAATGCATCATTCTGAACTGTTACTTCCTAATAAACCAATAAACTATCTAAAAATTACTTACGAATACTGGACTGCCTATCTTAGGTATCTGTGGCTCCTGAACCCAAAGTCTTACAACCTCCATTCAATAAGGTCATGGCCGATCTTATTGTGGCCTTAACTACACTTTCCTACTTGCCCCCAGAACTCTTGACTCCCTTGTCGATCAAAAATCTGTTTAACTCGGTCTTGAATATATTCAATGATCCAGCCTTGCATGTTCTCTGTGGACAAGCATTCCAAAGTCTAATGGCCTGCTGAGAGAGGGTCTCCTCATCTCCATCTTAAATGGGAAACCCTTGTTTTTAAACTGTTTTAGACTCTACCACAAGGGGAAACATCCTCCTACATCCTCTCTGTCAAGTCCCTTCCTAACATTAGATGTTTCAACATGATTGCCTCTCATTCTTCTAAGCTCCAATGAGTATAGGCCTAACTTGTTCAACCTTTCCTTACAAGATAACCCTTTCATCCCAGGAATCAGCTGGGTGAACCTTCTCTGAACTGCTTCCAATGCAATTATATCCCTCCTGAGTAATAAGACAAAAGCATATGCAGTACTCCACTGTACAGTTGTAGCAACACTTGCCTATTTATATATTCCATTGCCCTAGTAATAAAGGTGAACGTTCCATTTGCTTTCCCAGTCACTTGCTGTATGCTAGCTTTTTTTGTGATCTTGTACCAAGACACACAAATCCCTCTAGCACAGATTTCTGCAGTCTCTCTCTCTCGATTTAAATAATTTTCTACTTTTCTATTTTTCCTGCCAAAGTGGACAACCTCACATTTCCCCACACTATACTTCATCTACCAAGTTTTGCCTGCTCATTTAACCTATCTATATCCCTTTGCAGACTCTTTGTGTCCTCTTCACAACTTGCTTTCCTACTTATCTTGGTGTCAACTGTGAATTTAGTCACCATACACTCGGTCCTCCATCAAAGTCATTAAAATAGATTGTAAGTAGTTGATGCTCAGCACTACTCCCTGTGGCACTCCACTAGTTTCATTTTGCCAACCTGAAAATGACCCATTTATCCCAATGCCCTGCTTCTTGTTAGCTAATCAATCTTCTAACCATGCTAATATTTTACCACCAATACCATGAGCTCTTATCTTGTGCAGTAATCTTTTGTTTCTTTAATGCTTAGAATCTCTTTTAGTTGAGACTTTAAGCTAACAATAAGTTCAAGGGGATCAGCTTACCTTGTCAGGGGGTAAAGATAGTAGAACCATTAACAATGAAAAACATAAATCAAGCAGGCAGAGTCAACATGATTTGGTGAAAGGGAAATTGTTTGACAAATATATTAGAGTTCTTTGAGAAATAACAAGTAAGGTGGATAAAGGGAAACTAGTACATGTGGTGTATTTGGATTTCCAAAAGTCATTCGATAAGAACTCTAACATATTTGTCAAACACAATTTCTTTTTCACAAAACCATGTTGACTCTGCCTGGTTGTAATATGTTTTGTTGCTGTTAATGGTTCTACAATCTTTACCCCCCAACAAGGTAAGCCAATTTCCTTGAACTTATTGCTAGCTTAAAGTCTCAACTAAAAGAGATTCTAAGCATTAAAGAAGCATAGTCATGAATTTTTTGGTCATCGGGTTCGCGCAATCAATTAACGGCCAGCCAGCGTGAAACGTGTGCTGAAAAGCTCATCGCTGCAGTGGGGAGAGAGTGGGCGACGACTGGGAGAGAGCTCCCTGAAGGCAGGACAAAAGGTAATGTCTTGATGCAATGCAATTGATAATTACTGTTTGTTTAGAACATCATTGAATAAATAGAAATTTGGCAGCTTGTGGTTGCCTTGTGAATGTGAGTACATCAGTTCTTAAGGAAAGAAAGAAAAGTATACTCACCAGTCATGCCACTCTTCGGCAGAATCGACCCTTATGCTGCTTCCATGGAAGTCTGGAGCCAGTATGGAGAGCGCCAAGGTTTTTATTTTGTGGCGAATGAAATAACTGCAGAGGAGAAGCAGAAAGTAATTATTCTGAGGAACTGTGGTAGCAAGACACATAACCCCATCCGCAGTCTGACGGCACCAAACGTACCCAATTCTAAATCTTTTAGCGAGTTGACAGACCTTGTGAAGTTGCATATTCAGCTGAAGCCATCGGTAATTATGCAGAGATTTAAGTTTAGCTCCAAAGTAAGGGCCCGGCATAGTCCATCGCAACTTATATAGTGAAGTTGAAGCAGTTGACTGAGCACTACAACTTCAAAGATACACTCAATGACATGTTGTGGGACCAGTTGGTTTGTGGCATTCGTGACAAGGCCATTCAGCGCCGTTTACAAGTTAACATTGATTTGAAGCATGGTATGAAAATAACACTAGCCATGGAAAGTGCGGGGAGGGACTCGCAGGATTTACAGTGTGCAACATGGTGCTGTTCTTCAGTTGGAGCGGGAACCTACCACCGGACGTGGCACAGAAACTAGAGAGACAGCAGCTAAGTGAGAGACAGTCTCTGCTGCTCAAAAAACGAAAAGGCCTAGTGGGAGCATTTCAGCAGCAACTCTGAAGTTAATCTGTTACAGATGTGAGGGTAACCATGTACCGGAAACCTGCAGATTCAAGAAAGCAGAATGCCATTACTGCTACAAGAAAGGTCACGTAATAAAGCAATGCAGGGCGAAATCGAGGCAGCCCAGAAGACAGCGGGCCAAAATGATTGAAGTGAATAATATAATAGAATCAGAGGCTGCTGATACTGAAATCTATTCCCTATACTGTGTCAAAGCAGTAAAAACTGAACCAATAACCATCACTCTTCAAGTGAATGGGAAGCCCCTAGTCATGGAGGTTGACACAGGAGCATCGACCACAGTGATGGGAGAACACACATTTAAATAGCTAAGTGAGGGTGCCCAGCCACAGAATCTGGAGCAAAGCACAGCTCAACTGAAGACCCACACTGGAGATGTAAAGGGCATCGCCACAGTACCTATGTCCTATAGGCAACAGACAGCCCAGCTTCCAGTGATCATGGTGACAGGTGAAGGACCTCGTCTTCTGGGCCGCGACTGGTTACAAAAAATTAAGCTCAACTGGTCAGAAATATTTCTAGTGAGAACAGGAGGAATTCCTGAGCTGTTAAGGAAGTATGACAGTGTATTTTGTGACGAATTGGGAATGATAAAAGGCTTACAATCAAAAATATATTTGGATTTGGAGGTGACACTCCAGTTCTTTAAGGCCAAATCTGTGCCTTATGCCTTAAAGGAGGTGGATGCAGAATCGTGCCGCTTAGAGAAGCTAGGCATCATCCAGCCAGTCCAATTTTAGGAATGGGCAGCACCCATAGTGCCTGTGATGAAATCTGACCAAACTATTTGCACCTGTAGGGACTACAAATTGAAACTCTTTTGAGTTATCAACAGTCACAGATTGCAACTATTTCGAGTACAATCACAGTTCTTGGTTTCTGGGAGTGGGACATGAACCCACAACCTTCTGATTCAAAGGTGAGGGTGCTATGAACTGAGCCACAGCTGACACCTCACAAATTGAATGTGAACAAGGCAGCCAAACTAGGTAAATATCCAATCCCAAAGACAGAAGACTTGTGCGTAAAGCTAGGTGGAGGAAAATCCTATACCAAACTGGACATGAGCCATGCATACCAACAGCTAGAGCTGGATAGCGTGTCAAGAGGGTATGTAACACACAATGGCCTGTACCAATATATACGCCTACCCTTTGGAGTGTCATCTGCATGTGCAATCTTCCAAAGGACCACAGAAAGTCTATTGCAAGGACTTCCCTGAGCAGTAGTGTACCTAGATAATGCCCTGATCACAGGGTCAACAGAAATTGAACATTTGGCCAACCTAGAAGAGGTTTTAAGAAGATTTTTGGAAGCCGGTGTACGATTAAAGAAAGAGAATGTACATTCCAAGCGCCAGAAATCACTTACTTGGGTCACCGAGTGGATGCCAAGGGGTTGCATCCAGCAGAAGAGAAAGTTAGGGCCCTCTCCTTCCAGTGTCACTGAAAACAAGTCTTTTTTGGGCATAATTAATTATTATGCTCTTTTTTTGCCGAACTTCTCAACAGGTTAGCACCTTTACACTTAGTACTGAAAAAGAATCATCGTTGGTCATGGAATTCGCAACAATAAGAAGCCTTTGTGAAAGTTAAGAAGCTATTGCATTCATCATGTGTACTATCACATTATGACCCATCAAAATAAGTAATATTAACCTGTGATGCTTTTCCTTACAGTATCGGAGTTGTGTTATCACATAGAATGGAATATGGTTCCAAAAGGCCAATCGTCTGTCTCCAGAACGCGCTCGGCATCCAAGAAGAGTTATTCACAACTAGAAAAGGAAGGTTTATCAGTAATATTTGAAATGAAGAAATTCCATCAGTACCTGCATAGACAACATTTCTCTATTGTATTGGACCATAAACCATTAATAGGTTTATTCAGTGAGGATAAAGCCATTCCGCCAATAGCCTCAGCCAGAATTCAATGTTGGGATTTGATATTATCTGCATATGAGTACACCTTTATGCACTGTCTGGATGCACTCAGTCGCCTCCCGTTACCAGATAGCATTGTACATCCTCCAGTGCCACAAGGAGTTGTGCTTGTGCTGAATTTCTTGGACTCTTCGCCTGTGTACGTGAAGCAAATAAGGAATTGGACAAACAGATTGTTTGTCATAAGTCCGAGGCCAGGCATTGCTAGGATGGTCAAATTCACCAATGTCTAAAGTGATAAGACCATTCTATGGCTGTAAAACAGAGTTAAGTTGTCAAGATGGAATCTTGTCGTGGGGATCAAGAGTCATTGTCCCTTCGCAAGGAAGAGAACCATTCTTGACAGAGCTTCACAGTGCACATCCAGGCATATCAAAGATGAAGATGCTTGAGCGAAGCTATGTCTGGTGGCCAGGCATAGACAGTAACATTGAAAGCATGGTCAAGCACTATCTCCGGTGTCAGCAACAACAGAAGTTGCCTGTTTCAGCTCCACTGCATCCGTGGGAGTGGCCTGGTCGACCCTGGGTTAGACTATGTATAGATTATGTAGGTCCATTTTTAGGCACCATATTTTTATTGATCATCGATGCACATTCTAAATGGATGGTTATGTATGAAGTTAGATCGCCGGCATTGTGTGCAACTATTGAAAGGCTGCGCCAATGTTTTAATGTACATGGCCTACTGGAAGTTATTGTTTTGGATGATGGTACTGACTTTTCTGGTACAGAATTTCAGAGATTCATGAGTTTAAATGGAATTAAACATATTAAAACAACACCATATCATCCATCTTAGCAAAGCTGGATGATTTACTGTAGGAGATAGAGTTTTCGTGAGGAATTTTGGAAATGGACCTGGTTGGGTTCCTGGTATAATTGTATCTGAAACTGGACCTTTGTCATTCCAAGTGGAAGTGAAAGACTGGATTGTTCTAAAACACGTGGATCACCTTAGGAATAGAGAGACATTACTATCACATCAGGATCTGACAGTGTCACTCTATTCGTCGGAACCTGGATATTATCGGCCTCTGAGTGGTGTTAGAAGGGGAGGACTAGCAGCAGGGAAACTGAAACCAAACACCACATCAGGATCTGACGGAATCACCCAATTTATCATAGGGCGATGATAAATAGCTATTCCGCCTGTAACTGATGTCGAACCATTAATCCCTGAGGTGATAGATCGACTTAGAATAGGCATACCTGATGTCTCTGTGGAATTGTCTAATCCTGAACTGCCACTCTCTAAGGATATACCTGATGCTGCAGTTCCTGATCATGTCGATCCAGTGGGGGAATCTCAAGTGGAAGAGCTACGCCACTCTAATCGAATTAGAAAACCACCTCAGAGACTTAATCCTTAATCACATGACCTGTGTATTATATGTATCTGTTGTGGATTAAGATATTCTTTATAAATAGGAAATGTAAGAAAAACTAAATGGGGAAGAAATGTAGGGATTGTAGGTATAACCTTTCCTACTGCCTTTAGGGGTCATGTGATTGTATGGATAAACAAGCCTTAAGTGTGGGTAATCCAAGGGGCGGAGCTTTCTAGTCGTGGACCTGGTTCAAGCATGTAGCTTCTAAAAGAGCTCTGTAATAAAGTTATCCGTCTCAAGTAAGAAACCTATCCGGTACATCAAATTCATTACACCATCTGATATGTGACTTTATTTACAACAAAATGTGCTGCTATTACCTCCTTAGTAATGGATTCAAGCATCTTCCCTATTACAGATGAAAGGCTAACTAACCTATACTTTCCTGCTTTCTGTTGCCCTCCTTTTTTGGATGGAAGTGTTATATTTGCAGTTTTCTAATGTGCTGGGACCGTTCCAGAATCTAGGCAATTTTGGAAGATTTCAACCAATGTACCCAGTATCTCTGCGGTCACATATTTAAAGACCTAGGAATGAAGTCCTAGGGGACTTGTCAGCCTTTATTCCCAATAGTTTTCCTAATATTGTTTCCCTAGTGATCATGTTAGTTTTAAATTCTTCCCTCGCGATTTTCAACGTTTCTTGTGAGTTTTTTTGAGTCTTCTACAGAGTTCAAGGCTTCTGCCATTTCCTTGTTTCCCATTATTAATTCCCCAGTCTCACTCTCTAAGCTTTTCTCTGCCAATCTTCTCATCTTCCTTCCTGTACCGGAGTGTTGATTCTTTGCATGAATGGACCGTAACTTAGGAACTCCAGAGCAGTATAACTGTGGGGTACCCCAAAGATGTATCGGAGGTTTCCAGGTAAGGATTTCACGGCAATTGCCCAGGAAGTGCAAACTTCCGATGGACAATTGCCCTGCGCTGGCAACCATCTGAAAATGCGATTTAAAACGCAAACTTTGGATGGTTCTGATTGGGTTACATCAGTAGTTACCCACAAAAAAGTAGAAGAATTAAAACTACTCCTAGCTTCAGGGTAACTATTGACCCCTAAATGGGATTGCCCCCACACACCTGAATGCCCAGGGACTGCCGACTACCCCCACCACAGAACCACCTCCGCAAATGATTCCCCCACCTCAATGGTTCTGACCCCTCCCCCCCACCCACCACCATGGGACTATCCCCACAGGTTCCCCCCAGCCCCCACTCTGGACTTGTGACTACTCCCCCATGGGACTCCCCCGCCCACAGGACTCACCCCAACCCACGAGACTCAGCCTAGCCCCCGACTAACCCCTCCAGATCCGATCTGACCCAACCTCCCTGACCAACTGCCCGATCCCCACCCCACTCCAACTGCTCGACCCTCCCCTGGCTGCCTGACACCCCCCTGACTGCATGGAACCCCCCTGACTGCCCAACCACCTGAATGCCCGACCCGCCCGCAAATGCCCAGCCCCCCTTGAATCCTACCCACTTACCTGACAAACCTACATTCTCCCAGGCATGAAAGTGGCTGAATCCTTAAACTTACCTGGTTCACAGCAGCCAATGCTGTAAAAAAGGGGGCATGGCCTTCTTGCGTCTGACTCTGAAGCCCTTGACATAAAGGCTCCAGGAGCACACTGCCCTGCATGGTTCTCGCCAAGTCTGAGTTGAAAGGTCGAGTGAGAAAGGATTGAAGGTAAGAAAGTAGGAGTGGATTGGCAAAGCGACTTGGATTGCCACTCTGCAGAAGTTCAGGCCCATTGAGTGTTACAGTATCAGACTGTTTCAGCATGGCAAAAAAACCTCAGGAAAACTCAGTCATTTGATCATATGCAGTTTTGGCAGGGCTAATTGGATAGTGATGAAGGAGCTAAACTCTGACAGGGCTTCCCTCTCTTGTACAGAGACACTAAAGGCAGTTGTCGAATTGTGCGAAGGCTTCACTGCCTCACTTTTCATGTATAAGCCATCGTGGAATGAATTCCTGTTGTATGGCAAGGGAAACACACCTTCTTGAGGTCTTCACTTCCATTGGCGTGGTATGAAGTTCGGAGTGCCCAGGGCATTGTATAGTGTTGATCTGTGTGTCCCTGGGTGTTAAAATCTGCACTCTGTGGAGATCGTAACATTTAAGGTACAGGATGTTCCAATACTTCTTACATTGGTTCCTATCTAGTAACAAGGGTGGGACCCTCTCAGAATGTTATGATAGGTGCCCCAGATCAGTTCAAGGGACATTGAACAACTCTTCTGAAGTAGTCAGCTTCAGGGAACCAGCTTGCAAGTGTCACAGAGACAGAGGATGGAAACAGGTTCCAGAGTTGTGGGGAGCAGACTTTAAGTAAAGAGGGCTGTTGGGGCAAAAGTACCCCTTTGGGGCAGTGGTGTTCTGCTTGGTACAGCCATAGATCTGAAAGTGTGCTTGTAAGCTCATGTTTGAGTTACTCAGGAATCCATGGAGAAGGAATCTCAGAAGGCAAAATTGAAATCCTGCAAGGTGGGCCATTGTTAAAGCCATTCGGGTGGGAGAGACGTTTGGAGAGAATTCCAAGGCAGGATCTTCAAAGGTGGAGATTGGAAAACCTTGTGGGGAAGACAAAGTTTCAGTGAGATTGGTTGACTCACAGTGGGACTAATGCCTGGGTGATTTCTTGAGAATTCCATAGAATCTGTCTTGTCTTGTCTGTCATTTACTCTGTTGTGTGATGTGTTCAACCAGAGTTTGTCTGTTAATTCACATGTACCTCATACTTATCCTGAATGTTAGAATTTAAGATACATATTGTAAATTTTTTTATCTTTCTGAACTTGTATAGAAAAAGTTTGTTTTTGTTTGTTCAAAACCCGTGGAATCTTGTGTTTTTATTCCAAAAGCAGGTGTCTCAAATCTCAAACTTTAAACAAAACATTATTGGTCCCTGACTGGATCTCCTCAACAAGCCCCGGGGTCTGGCCAAGGATTGTAACAACAGCCAGTCAGTGTCCTCCTTCAGAAGGATAGTCACAAGGAGCTGTTGGGAGAGTTACTTAACTTCATGAATGTCAGTGGAGAGCAGCCCCTGAACTGTGCTCTATAAGAGCACTGTGCTTAGGCCTGCTGCACACGAAATCAGGTAGGCACATTCAGGGGGGAGCTGAGACAGTTTGGGCCATCAGTTTACTTGTGAGGAGGTTCTGAGGCAGCAGAGTAAAGGTTCTAAGAGGTCTGCAATGTGTTAACTATTTCACTTAACTAAGGGCTCAATGATGCAGGGCCGGGTGAGACAAGAACCTTCCTTGAGGAACTTGGTGGAGTGTATCTGCTCCTCCTGACACACAAGGGTTGCTGAAAGTACCACTTACTTTGGGGAACTAGCAGTGCCAACTTCTTCTTTACTGTTGAGTTTCCCAATGCTTGGAAAATCCATGCAGTGCCAGTTAATTTCAAATCAGTCTCCTAACTACACCAGAGGCGCCTAGTTTAAATATGCCAATAGGCAGCCTCCTTCCCCATGTCAAATATCCCGATTGCTGCTGCTGTTAAAATGACACCAGGCACCAGTGGCGTGGTAGAATGTGTTATGAAGATTTCACTTTATAACTCACTTCACCGTGACCGCCTCTGACCCAAAGTAAATGGGCAAAAATTGTAAGGTACGTGGGAGGCGGAAACAATAAAGATTGGAACCATGGTTGAGTTAGGTCACTCCTAAACACACAGCATAATTATATTCCACTGGATCACCCAATGATGTCATTCATCAGCTGCATGGTGTGGGTGTTGTCTGGAACTGATTTTGCAACAGTGGAAAATAATGATAGTGAAAAAGTTAATCTTTTACTTCATAAAATATTGATTACATCCAAATACTCTACCCTGCTCTGCTGTACGTGACTAGTAGTAAAGAGGTTATGTTGATTAAATATCAGATATATATACAGTGTTACATATATATTCTATAGGCCTTTATCATATATAATCCTCTTTTTCAGAGAAAACTAAGATAACTAGAAAGAAGAACAGTTTTAAAAAAGCAGAAGTTATTTAATTTTATGAATGAAAGATGTCTTGTTTGTACTTGGAACATGCCTCTTCCGCTTCCCCTTTCTTTCTGAATGCTCTCACCATTCTTTAGCAAATATAATCTGGTCCATTGATCGATTGTGCAATGATTCATGTTTTTTTTAAAAAATGAAGCACATAATGAATAGCTCTGTTGAAAAGCAATTAATGTGTTTATGCTTTGTAAGGACAGGTGTTACACAACCAAAAATACATTGACCAGTTCTGATGATTCACTTGTCTTCACAAAGTGTCAAAAACAGGGCAATGTTGGATATGAATTTTATAATCTGAAACAATAATGGCAATCACAATTGAATTTAAATACGTAGGGGGTGATTTTCCATTTTAAAACGTTTGAATGCTATTTTCCATGGTAAATTAGTTACCTAGAATCAGATGGGTGCAGCAACAGAAGATTAATCACAGAATCACAGAATCACAGTGCAGAAGAGGCCCTTCGGCCCACCGAGTCTGCACTAACACGTGAGAAACTAGGAGGAGGGAATCTGCGCATGTTTCCACATTTTCCAGTACTGAATTGGGGCAGGTACCTTTATTGGCAGAAAATGAGGTGGAGGCATCTTCACTAGTTTTCTGCCTGAAAATTGATCCCACTAAATTGCTATATGTTTCTTGCTCCTTCCCTGAATCCATTTATTGACTCTTGAGTGATCTCACTTAAGGATATGCTAATGAGGGGCAATGAAACGGTAACTCTGAGTATTGTATCTTGCTTTTATAATCACACTGCTCTCAGGTAAGTTAGATTGAGAATTTCACAAGTGATCTCTGTAACATTAGCTGAGTTGCAGTATGGATGTGAATTGATCAGGTGCCTGATACACCTTACAGGAAAACTGAGGAATTTGTCACCTGTGGCATCACAGCAAGACAGTGTTTAAAAGGTCAGGAGAGGTTCAGATGTGTGCTCCAGCCTATACAACACACAATTGTTCCAAGAAACAGAGTGCTGATTATTTTTTCCTGTTAACCAACAAATTTGGTGATAGAGGCACTGACATAGAGGCATGGTTAGTGTCCACTCCAGATTCTATCGAGGTTGCCATGCACTTCATTGGTGCTTGCAGCAAAGAAAAAACTTTCCCCAAAGTTGCTGCAGGTGAAAGCTGGACAGCCAAGAGTCACACATCAGTTGCTGCATATTCTCAGGAGCTGATTTCAGAGCATCCATGTGGTACAATGTTCAGAAAATAACCTTCTTTTCGGGTTAGTACCCATCATTCTGGGTTCTGTTAGGTCTGAAGTCAAGTGTAGCCTTCTCCTCAGCCTTACTGGGCACGTGTTCGCCCATTTGCCCAGCTCCCTTGTGCACCATGAATCACTTGGTGTCATATCCTCACATTTTAATTACAGCCTTCTGGTGGCAAAGCACTGCCTCTGTTGGTGAAACTGTAGAATTACAGCCTTAGAAATACACATAGGGCTGAATTTTGAGGTCATCGGGCGGGTGTGGTGGGCAGTCCCGGGAGCAGCCAGGAAATGGCCCGCCACCCACCATCGGCCCCTGACCATGGTTTCACACTGGCTGGCCAATTAATGGCTAGCCAGCATGAAATGTGCGCTGAAAGGCTCAGCGCTGCCGTGGTGAGAGCGGGAGGAGGGTGAGCGCTGAAGTCAGCGCGGGGGAGTGCACAATGAAAGCTCCCTGAAGGCAGAGAGATGCCTCAGGGAGCTGAAGAGTTTGAAACCATCAAATAAAGATGTTAAATTGCTAAAACAAATATCCACACATTAGACTCACTCACCTAAACATATAGATTACAAAAATCCTGCACAAACATATTTATTTAAACAATAATTAAAAAATAATAAAAATTAAAAAAATAATATTGGAAACTGCATCCCGCCAGTGGATGAGGTTTCCTCAATAATCCAAAGGCCGCTTGGCTGATTCGCCCACCCGCCAACTGTAACAAAGGACAGGCAGTGAAAAATCCAGTGAAAAAGCCTTAATAGGCTTCTTAATTGTTGGCGGGCATGCTGCCGACACTTGTGTGCACCCGCCAACGGAAATATCGTACGCTATTTAACGCTTGGGCATGTCGGGCGCGCGTCCGCACACCGAGCGAAAAATCCTGCCAAAGGCAATTTTCAAATTAAATATAGGTCGGAATCTTCTGTTCTTGAGCATAACTTTGGTGTTGGGTGCGGAAGTGAGAGTGATTTCTGCTGGGGGCAAGGGGGTGGCAGCAGCGGAATGGCTGACCATGTGCAATCTTGCACTGTTCAGCTTGTTATATATGCATCTGCGAGGAGCTCACAATTTTCTCGGCACGGCAGGCAGTAAGTCGCCATCCCCACCATTACTTCAGGGCATTTGGAGGCCTCTAAAGGGCACCCGGCCAGTGATTCATTGAAAGCCAGGAGCTCAGCCAGAATGTCACAGAGCAGACAACATGTGGCTCCCCTGTTTAGCAAAGCATCCTTGCAGGTTCTTTTCCAGGGATGGCAGCAGGAGGCCCTCCTGCCTGACTACTATGGCCTGGGTGGTAGTCGAAGCAGAGGTTAGTGCCCGCAGGGCCCACAAATGAACTGGCCAGGTGTGCAGGAAGAGGATGAACGATCTGCTGCATCCCACCATGGTAAGTGGCACCATCTACTCACTGATGAGGGTATCAGGCAATGTGAGTATACGAGTGCACAGTGATGTCAGACAGGAGTTTGAGTTGCAGGACTCAGCAGCAGATGGGACATGTGCGCTGAATGTGTGGCAGTCACTTCATGTTCTCAATGTTCTATCAGTTGCAGGACATCTTGCTTGTTAATCACTGACTGGGGAGGGCACAGGAGTTGTCATAGGCATGCAGGCTCCTAAACTGCTCATGCACCCATTGGGATGACATTCAGTCCTTCTGAATTTCTACAGGACAAAACACACACCTCAAGAGGGAGCGGGCCAAGACTGGAGGCGACATTCTGGACATTTGAGTTCTTACTCCTTTCAAGGAGGAGGTTGCTGAACTATCCGTGCAGGAGCAAGGCTCTGCCTGTGCTGAAGGTGAGATTTGATTCTCCCAGGAAGCCAGTGAAGAAGCCTCCAGTCTGCAGTTGTCAGATGTGCCCACAGTGTAACACGTTGTTTTCATTAAGGAGCCTGCTTAGGCATTCAATAAATCTTTCTTTTCTCCATTCTAGGTACTATCAAGAAAAGTGGGAAGCCCACAAGGATGACCAGCCACAGAACCAGCCCCAACCCCACCTCTGAGGACGATGCCTCAGGAGCCTCAGAGGATACACCCTCAATGGCGTTCACCTGCACCCTCCACTAGCGCAGATACGGTCACCTTGGTAGGTGAACATTTTAGAGTAGACTCAGGGTCACAATCTGGTGAACACATCACTGACACAGATCCACAGCTGGCGGAGGAAGTTACAGCGAAATTCCCTGGCTCTTGCAGGGCTGCTGGAGACCAGGCTCCTGCTGAGCCCCATGCAGGTGACGAGCCTCTGGACTCAGCCGTACTGATGGAGGTGCAGAGACAGGCAGAGGAACATCAGGCAGAGATGCCAGAGGCCATGTGTAGACTGGACCAAAGCCTGGAGGAGTCTGTCAGGCTCTGTCTGGTGTCATAGCTCCGGCATGTGAGCACTTGGCTGCCTCCATGCAAAGGGTGGCAGCCATCTCAGAGGCTCAGATCCAGCAGGACACACAATGGCTGCTGGATCTACACTTGGATCCACACTGCATCGCCCTCAACTTCCCTCCAGGTGCCCTTTCTCCTCAAGGAGTCGGGGGGTGGTGGGGGGGGGGGGGGGGTGGGGTGGATGCCATTGGGCACCCAGAGGGAGAAGGAGTGCTAGCCAGGCACCCCGGGGGCTTCAGCCCAGGAAGCTCCAAGGGTGCCCTGCAGCTCCACCTCCCCTCTGCCAGTGACCCCATCGCCTCCAGCAGGTCAGGCTGAGGAGACCTGCACCTGAGCAGGAGATCATTAGCAGCCTGGGTCTTCTAGGCCTTAAGCAACCAGAGGATGCCCGCCAAAGTCATCACAGTCAACAGGACATAGTAGTCTGAAGGCTGCCTCCACTTCAGCTGTGGATGTTGGGGCTGCACCTTGACATAGTAATAGAAAAAGAAAAATAAAGAAGTTTTGAAGGCACACAGGTGGCACAGGTGTACAACCATTGAATATCGGTTTGCCACTTGTAAATATATGTTCACTTGTACAGTTTGGAAGTGTCCTGGATACCACTTTGCTGCTCCTCCATACAGATTGATCAGGGAAGATCATATTCCTGCACACTGATCACCACTTGCTCATAGTAAACCCATATCCCTTGCCATCTTTATCATGCCGAAAAGCTTTGAGGTTACTTTGAAGTCCACTCTCTGAGAGTGCCTCATCTATACTATGGGCTGCTGAGTAGCAGCCACTCCTGTACTTCTGATTGCAGAGACTCCTACAAGTCTCAGTATAGGAGTGGCTGCTACTCAGCAACTCATAGTGGAGATGAGGCACTCTGAGTGGACTCAAAAATAACCTCGAAACCTTTTGGCATGATAAAGATGTCATGAGATATGGATTTACCATGAGCGAGTGGTGATTGGTGGGCAGGAACACAATCTTCTCTGATCAATCTGTATGGAGGGGTGATCTCTAGGGGCCAAATGGTGCTCACATGCTGCTCCTCCCTGTGGACCCATATATCTGGTTCCACCTGAAAGAGCTCTCTGCAAGGTCTGCCCCCGTTGGAAGCAGGTGTGAAGGTGACATGAGTGCATCCCTGCCGAGGTAAGATTTGATAAGTCTTCCAAGTTGTCATGCATATGGACTTTCTGAAGGAATGGGAAAAATCTCATTTCTACTTAAAGGTAGAAAACCAAATAGGAAAGGAAAGGAAATGTTTCAGCAGCTTGCCCTGCATGGAATCTGTTAGTTATCAGATTCTCACGGACCTCTGTGCCACCTTGTACCGTTGCAATGGCCTCTGCATGTGTCTCTGAGACATCCTGGCCCTCACCATCACCTTCATTGTCCTCATCGTCAGAGGTGACATCTCGGTCCTGTACGTCTCCCCCTTTATAGCATGAGGTCATGCAGGGTGCAGCAGACAACAATGAACCGGGACACTCTCTGTGGTGAATATTAGAGATCCCTGCCTGAGTGGTCCAAACATCTGAATCTTATCTTTAGGAGGCCTATCATCTGCTCAATCATGGACCTTGTGGAGGCATGTGTGGCATTGTACCTTTCCTCAGCAGCACTCTGTGGATGGGAACTGGCGTCATCAGCCAGGTCTCCTGGGAGTATCCCTTGTCCCCAAGGAGCCAACCCTGCAATCGATGAGGTCCTTCAAAAACTTTTGGCACCTGGGAGTTGGCATCATGAGAGTTCCCTGGGAACCAGACACAAACATGCAGGATTCTTTTTCCATGATCACATATGAGCTGCACGTTCAAAGAGTGGAAACCTTTCCTATTGATGAATGTGACTGCCTGTTGCCAGGCAGCTGTCAAAGCAACACATGTGCAGTCAATAGCCCCTTGTACTTGCAGGAAACCTCCAATTGCTGAAAAACCCAACACTTTTGCTGCCTGGCTTTCGGGATCCAGATGGAATTATACAAATTGTGCGCTCTTCTGAACAAGGCATCTGTCACCCTCCTGTTCGTACACAACTGTGCATGGAGACATTGCACTTTGACCGGGGTGATCAGAGCCATGTAGAAGAACCCTCCCTGACAGACTATTCAGCTTGCATCCATTATCCTTGAGGCTCTATGGAGAGACCATTTCCTTGGCAGCATAGAAAGATTTTCCACACGAGCCCTTGGCAGCCATAACCATTCACCCAGGAGGATGGAGGTTTGGAGTCGGGAGTTTGCTGCTGTCCACCAGCTGTGTCCCCTGGAGACACCCACCTCCCTCCCTCCCTCATCCCTGCCTCTGACAGCAGCAGGTGGCAAATTACACAGAATGAACGGCAGCTCCACACCTTGCTGGGATTCGATGTTATGAGACCCATGAGTCAGGGGCAAAGCTGCTGCTCTGTGGGCTTCACCATAGAGAGGAGAATAGCATGGTTCTCATTCCGTTGCCTCATGATCATTCGGGTCTTCCTTTCGTCGGCCAATTGTGCTCACCTTGAACTCCACCCACCCGGAAAGACCCACCTCCCACTTTGATGGATCGCACTTTCAGAGTGACAGCATTGTACAGCAGAGAATACAACAATGGTGCGTGTCACATTCCAGCCTCACTCCGCCACCTTCTACCCTCCCCAGTCACCCACCAATTCCCCCTGCATCACCCTTGACCCATTCAATATAACCATTCCTCTCCCCTCTGTCACCCTTGAACCTCCCACTTTAGCCTTGCACCTATAACTTCACCTTCCACTGCCTTCTCTCCCCTCTAATCCCATACCCGCTACCATCTCCACGCCCACCCTGACCCTGACCCCTCCCATTATCCGAGCCACCTGTTTCATTTGTTTCTGTGCCAACCCCCCAATGAAACCTTCAGCTACCCCACTATTACCTTGGACCTCACACTCTATCACACCCCACTCCCCCTCTCACTGTGATGTTCCCTCTGCTGCCCAGTACCCTCAGTTCAACCCCCAGGACACCACCACAAACAGCACCAACCTCGCCCTCTACCATCAACCCTGCCCAGAAAACCCCTCCCCCACCTAACCACAGGACCCCCAGACCCGACAAGCAGGGCCCTTCCCTCCATCCAATGTCCCTGCACCCTTGCATTCTCTCGCTGCCTCCATCCCTGCCATGAACAGTCTCTTCCTTCCCCAGATAGCCTTCCACCCTTAGCCTGCCTCCCGTATCCAGCCTCCGCTCCACCCTTAGCCTGCATCCCCTGTCCAGCATCCACTCCACCCTTAGCCTGCCTGTAAATGTGAACATTTGAATTTCTCACTGGCATGGAAATTAGTTTGCAGGGGGAACTTAATTCTGGCAAGCTGGTCTTTTAATGAGCATGCATGACTTGCTAAAGGGCTTCCTGACATTGTTCGTCAGGAAGCTCAACTGGCCTTTAAAACCCTGAGAACATAATTGCAAAAGTTCATCCCGCCATCAGGAAACTGATTTTTGGCCTCACGGCAAATTAAGCTCCCCTGCCAGCCACGCTTCCCGCTGCTGGGATTGGAAGATTCCACCCGTTGGCGTAGGAATTTATTAAGGAAAATTGAAAGGAAGTATGCATGGATGTAAGAATTTTAATATATCATAGATGGTTACTAAGGTATCTGAAACATCAGTGTTCATTCTGAGAAAGGAACTAAGTTAAGCACAAAGTTGGAGGGAGTAACATTGGCAGATGTTAAAAGTGCTGTAAGCTTATAAACTTTTCATGTCTGTTTGATGGTGTTTATTTTGCAGCTGGCGTTTGGTGACCTTGACTTGTTCTATAGTGGTATGTGGGGGTGTGTGATTTGTCTATGAATATATTGATGATCTCATGCTGTTTTTAGTGTAGATATTATCATGCTTCTCAAAGGATCACAAATCTTTGTACTAAAATGATTCAATTATGGATTCTGACTCAGACTCATCCTGGCAAATGGGAAAATGTCTCATATCCTATTGACCAGCATCAAAAAATAATGTTCTGGCTATATGTTGGGTACTTGTGTGATACCAGTGACAGAAATGTGGAAGCTGGAGCTGGATATACCATTATAATGTGCCTAAATCCCCAATGTGTCTCCAGACAGGATCCCACCATGTTGACTTGATAACAATGCACTAACAATGCTTTTTATACCTGTGATGGATCCCACAAGCCTGTGTTTTACTATAATGCAGACTCCACCATAATCTGGAGAGGAAGTTCTCTCATTATTTCAGGCACTAAAGTTAGTACTGTGAAAGTCAAGTTAATTGCTTAAGAAAAACCTTTGTGTCGCATGTAAAAGAGAATGTACCATGCAGAATCAAACGACAATTGCCAGTAAAGTATATCTCATTCTAGTGCTCTTCATGGATACACCAATGTTTTAGGCTTTCTAACAGCATTAATATGTCTTCATGTTGGATCATAATTTATCATTTTTAAAATTTTGTATTGGATGAAGTTTTAAATAATACCTGATTGCAAAATAATTTCAACGTTCCAGTCTACTTGCCTTTCACTCTTTTTTAGGATTCCTGATCTGAGTAAAATATTGAAACTGAATATACCAGTTCTAGCATAAAATGTTGACCACCTGCTAGAGTTATAATTTTTTTTTCAAATTTTATCAATGTTTTGAATTTCGAATTGTGCTATTTTGTTTTATAATGATCCTGTTAAACATCTTGGAATGTTTTATTACATTAAAGGCAGTCTATTAACGCAATTGTTGTTATTACTCAATATGGTTGTTCAATATGGTAAAATTCACCTAAAAACATCAGTCCATTCATGAGCCATTTACTTTTAACAGGAATTTATAGAAATGCTGATTGAAGCGTGGAAAGCTGTTAGGATTTACTGAAAACATTGTACTAACAAATGAAGAGGACTCAGTGGAGTGCATACATCTGCCACCCAGTTAACTCAGTGTTGTTATAATAATGCAGCGCTTCCTTGAGGCTTTTCTCTGATTGGTTGAAGCTCTGTCATTACAAAGTTGAAAAAAGAAAAATTTTTATTAAGAGCCTCCATCTAACTAAGGATGCTTCAGGTCAATTCATATCCAAGAATCTGCTCTGAAAACTCTGTTCACATTTTCATAGCTGTGACAAACTGCACTGCTGTGGCTGAGATCATCCACAACATTCTAAAACAATCAACATCATTCTACATAAAATAACCCACAACATTCTAAGAAAAGTCAATTTGCTCTATCTCCTAAGGTTAACGAATCTTTAAAACAATTCCAGGATCCAGATCCAGATCCATATCTTCACGCAAAAACTAATTAGTTCTCCCTTGGGCCATAACTTATCTGTGTACCAAGTTTCATTGAAATCTATCCACTAATTTGTGAGATATATTGTTTACAAATAGACTAAGAAACAGGGGCAAAAACATTACCTTTGCCCACCTTCAGTGGTGGAGGAATAATAATCAAAATAATACAACCAAAGTGTTTTTGTCAGAACTTAATTTATTAAGCAGATTTTGAGATGACTCTTTGTACTTTCTTTAGAAATAATTCCAAGGCAACTGTCTCTCTATTGCCTAAATAGATATGGTGGTATGCTGGTATTGGTTTTAAATGATTACAATTGGAGCTCCTGCAACTGCACACTGATGATTACTTCACCTTTATGGTGGAAGGTGCCCTTTTAAATAGAAATTGCCCAGACAATCCACAAATCATAGTAGGGAATTGAGGAAAAATAAATAGATATTTATAATCAGCTAATACATTGCTAGAAATATTCAAAACAGCAGCATACATCTTAAGGATCTTGATTTGAAAAGCACAGAATTGTACAGTATTAAAACAGGGAAACAGGGCATTTGGCCCAACCAGTTTGTGTCCCAATCCCTTGGGCCCATCCTGTTCCTATAAGTCTTTATCCTTTCTTCCAATCATCTATCCAACCAAAAGCTGACATAGGGCAGAAGTTATTCTAGCCCAATGAGGCAGGAAACATGCCAGCTGGGCCCACTTAGTGGTGAGAGAGGCCACATATCAGTTTCCTGGACACTGGAAAACCTCTTGCAATTAAGTTGGAGGTGAGGAACAGGCCACTGTGGGAAATCTGTTCACTTGCAGCTGGATGTCAATTAGGTTTATTATTGAGCTCATTGACACTAATTATTCCTAAACCCACTGGAATTTAGTGGCAGCTCAAGGATTAAATGCAAGTGACATGGCTTTCCTGGTTCTCCTGCCTTGTCGAGTTCGCCTGCGGCCTTCTGGGGAAGCAGCAGGGATCGCTCTTTCAAAGGCACTTAGTACCTGATCAAATGCTGCTGAGAGCCGCCCCTCTGCCCTTGCCTCTGACCCCTCTGACCCCTCCTCCCATGACGCCCTCCCCACGACCCCATCCTGCCCTCACTCACCTGAGTCGAGGGATCCAGCTACAATCCCTGGTGAAGACCCTGGGGCACTACTGTAGCAGACACTGATTCCAGTGGTGCTGCTAGTAATGGAGAACTGCCGGTCTCTGATTGGCTGGCAGCTCTCAGGGCAAGATTTCTGCCCCAGGGTCCTAATTCGCATGGAAAACCCCACACTGGCAAGTTAAATGCTTGACACTCACTTAATTCGGTTGGGCCTCCCCCACAGAAGCATTGTGGGTTTTCCACCGGTTCTCTAGCCGGTTGGGAACATTGGGCAGGGTATTGAGGTCAGTGGGCGTGGACGGGGCCTGCTTGCCGATGCGTAAAATAACATAGGTTGACGTCAGGCGGAACTCCTGATGTCACCCCACGTCATCTCAATTTTCAGGTCGGCGAGGGCGCAGCCGAATCAGCTGTGCGCCCGCCAACCTGTCAATGGCCAATTGAGGCCATTTAAAAAGTAATTGACTCATTTAAGGACCTGCCCATCCAACCTTAAGGTTGGCAGGCAGGCCAGGAGCCCTGGCGGGCTTCAGAAAAAGCATGAAACCTTAACCAAAGGCGGAATGAGGTTTCATGTAGGTTTTTAAAAATTTAATAATAGTTTAATTAAAAGTGATGGACATGTCCCAACCCCTGTGACAGTGTCACTGAGGGGACATGTCAGGGAAATTTTATTTTTCTATATTTAACATTTTTGAATTTGGCGCCGATCTCCCTGAGGCAGCTCTTAGCCTCAGCGAATGAGTGCGCTCTTTTGCGCGCATGCGTGAAAGAGCGTACTCTTGGCTGAGGGATTCCCCCTCGCCTGCACAGGGAGCGCATAGTGCTTCCTGGTGGATGTCACGCTGGGCGGGCCTTAATTGGCCTGCCTCCGATTGGGGGCGCCGATCGGAGGTGCGCCTGCACGTGCCTGCTCCTGAACATCCCCTCTCGACGGGGGGAAAATTCTGTGAATTAAGTTCCACCCTTTGTCTCTGCTTCTCTAGATAGCTCTAGTAACTCATTCCAAAGTCTCACAACTGTCTGTTTAAAAAGGTTTTATTCCTCCTGTTTTTTGTACTACATCTCTTACATTTAATTTTATATCTACATCACATCGCCTAAACCTGTCAACCACTGGAAATAGTAATTTTCTGTCTACTTAGTCCCTTCCCTTCATAAACTTAAATACCTCTATCAAATCACCCATAAGCTCCACAAATTCAGTCTCTGCCATCTACTGACCCCACTTGAAGAGGTCTGGGACCTAAGAAAACAGATTACAATTTGTTTCAAATTGGTATTAAATTATTCCTTTCTCTCAGAAAGACCAAATAGGTACCTACAGTATGGGATGCTCTTCTGAGGTGCAATGATAGAAATGGATAAATATTTCACTTGCCAGAATTGACCCTTACTTGATGAAGATTGAAAAAGAAAATCATGAAGAAAGATAAAGCCCAAACTAAGCGATCTATTTTAATTCCTGAGGTGTGGTAATTTCCCTGGAATGAAGTGAAGTGTAAATGTAGCAGCAGCTGTTAGCTTTCGGCTACTGTTTTTGCCCTTATTTCGTAATCTATGGAAGTTGGCTTCAATAAGCTCAAGAGAATCTCTTGTGATGTAATTTAAACATTGCTCTAAGTATCAGTATTTAAAATACCTAGAGTAATGTAGACTCTTATCAGCAAACAAATTGTTACCTATACATTTTTATTTGTTCTTAAAATATTTTTATAATTTATTGTTTGTATTTGCAAAAAGTCAATTTTGTGTAAAAGTCAACCCCATTTTGGCCTAAAAAATGTAATTTTTCATATATGTTGTATAAAAATTGACCTTAGCTTTTCAGGGATCAAAATGTGTGGTTATTATTAATCGCTTACCAGTAATTACAATAGTTCTTTAAGTTAATGGCACACATGGAAACCTTTAGCTTTTCCCTCCGCCAATTCTAGCAGCAATCTCCCAGTCAATCGATAAGACTAATGTGTATCACATGATACGTCAGGATGCCTTCACCAAAGAATAACAAGTACGCAGAATGGGTTAATGAACATTAGCAAAATGGTCACATTATCACCTGCAGAGCCATCCGACTTGATGCTCTCAGAGAAGTGAAGAAAGATGGTACAGGTATTCCAGAATTCAAGGTCAGCGCCAGGTGGTGCACCAGGTTTATGAAAATGCATGATTTAGTACAGTATTCTGTCAGCAAATGAAAATCTCACAGCGTCTGCCACCTGAACTCTTTGATAAAATCATTAAGTTCCACTATTTAGTCATCTGACATAGAGAGAAGAATGCATATCGATTGGCCTGCATTGAAAATATAGTCGAAACATCAATGAACTTTGAAATGCCAGCAAATGTTACTAAGATAGTTGAGAAAACTGTCCTTGTAAAGATGACTGGCCATGAGAAGACAAGATGATCCACAATGGTTCCATCTTTTACACTCACAGCCCCAAATTAAAGCTGATGTGATATTCAAGTGTATAGCTCTCCCCAGAGAGAAATTTCAGAAAGGCATTGCCATCCATGTTCACGAGAAAGGCTGAATGGATGAAGGCTGTTGCAAGAAATGGATCAAAGAAGTTAATTTGAGACCAGGAGGACTATGCAAAGAGTTTGTATGTTCAAATTCCACCTTGTTGATGATGTAGTCTATGATGTGAGATCAACTAACACTGACATGACAGTTGTTCTCGGTGGCCTCTGAGAGTTGTTCACAACGTGTGTATAAATAAACCTCTTAAGGACAGTGTCCGAAAGATGTGGAACAATTGAATTTTGGAAGATGAAATAACATTCACTATCAGCACTGTGGGTGGACTGCAGTGGTTCAAGAAGGCAATTCACCAACA
Organism: Cetorhinus maximus; assembly: GCF_964194155.1. Classification (NCBI taxonomy): domain Eukaryota; kingdom Metazoa; phylum Chordata; class Chondrichthyes; order Lamniformes; family Cetorhinidae; genus Cetorhinus; species Cetorhinus maximus. The sequence goes on from NC_135885.1 coordinate 89,027,044, forward strand.
ACTTCTCAAGGACAACTAGGGATGGGCAACAAATGCTGGCCTAGCCAGTGATGCCCACATCCTGTGAAAGAATAAATAAAATATGTGAGCACCCACACAGGCAACATTGTATCAATGGGTCATAAACGGCAGGATGAACTTGATCCCAATATTGTCAAAAAATCATTTCTAAAGTATGGAATATTGAATGCACTCAATGGTACCAAGGTCCATTACTTGTGGAATAAAGATGCAAAAGTTACCACTACTAACAACAATCATAATGATGATGATAATGATGATGAAGAGGAGGAAGATCCATAAGATGATGTTATATAATCAAGTTATTGGGGCGAATTGTTCGGTGCTACAGATAGAGATCAGAGTGATTTTGAAGGATTTAATATGAAGTGCAGCACTTAATTCATCGTGGTATATATTTATATTGTGTTGGATGAAGTATATATAGTTAGTAATGTTATAAAACAAATAAATGTTAGAAAATTAACATGAATTCTTTAGTATTATTGGTTTTTACCTTATTCCATTGCAACAATCTTTTTTGGGCCCAAATCAAGCATGCTTGTCAATCCCTCAAAAACATTGCAGAGGTACTGCAGCAGTCAACAGCAGAAGGATTTCACTGGTCCATCAATTATTAAGGCCATTAAAACATTCATATTAACAATGAACTCCATTGACTCCATGATGCTTGGTCTGAAAAATTGGTCTCAAAGATACGACTTTTACATAAGTATATACAGTATATTAAAATGGGGGTTCAAATATTATGATGTGGTGAGGGAACAATGAGGCAAAAGGGGGGGCATGCTTGGCAGCACAGTGGAGTTGGGGAGAGCACTCCTGCTCCCCTGACTCCACAGAAAGAAGTCTTTAAAAAAATTAATTAACACTTTTGTTGGCAGCCATGGTGGCCACTGAAAAATCCTGAATGGGCCAGGACTGATGTCTTCCCTGGTGTTAGACAGGTGTTAGACCCCTCATTAACATATTCAAGGTGCTTAAAAATGAGTCCAATAAGTTTAACAGTGGGAACAACATCTGGACAAGTTAGGCATAGAGCACTCCACTGCTAAATTAATATGGTCCATGTCCATTTTATGCACTTAAAACAGGCCCAATGCATACTAATTTCTACTTCCATGAGGTTCAACCTTGCTCCAAGTTTGGAAACAACTTAAGTCCATTATTAAAACCATTGTATCAGTATTTATAACATTGTCATTTACTTTGCAGCCAGTGTGGATATTACTTCAGTTTACAAAGAAACCGGCTGCAAATGGGGAAATGCCATGCCTTGTGACAAAAGTCAGATTCTGAAAGAAGTAAGGAAAATGCTATTAAATCTAGAATTACTCAGTATTAAATGACTAATAGCTACAAAGTGGTTCAACCACTCCCACATACTGTAATTGTTGAGCAGTAGGAAGGGGAACAGGAGGTGGATGAGGAGGAGGAATGAAACCAGGAAAAGTAAACAATACAGATAAGGGATTCCAGTACAGAATTATACTAGAAAGGGGATAACAGATGGCTCAATGTACCTGCCTTACAAAATTAAACTCCATATTTTTGACCGCTAAAGGCCAATCTTGCAAAATGTGGTGCTCAAACAAATTCTTCATTCAAAGCTTAAAAGGAAGTGACTTAAAGCTGATCCTAGACATTCCAGTGCCTGAGTCAGCATTTCAGCCCAATTAGTTTCACACACTAAGTGCTGGGATTGCCACTCAGCTTCTATTGTTCTGAAGCACAGGTACGTGTAATACCTGAGGAGCAGTGATCCAGGTGGCACTTAACAAAGTGTGCGTTATTCATCCTGACCTATGATGAAATTATGATCAACAATGCCTTGCATTTATAAAGCACTTTTAAAAGTGAAAAATGTTCCAAGATTCTTTACAGAGGGAAAAATAAAAAGGAACATATACGGAACCCTGGTGGGAGAGTTGGAGAGGAAAACTTGGTGAAAATGATGGGTTTAAGAAGTTCAGAGAGGATAAAGGGCTTAGGAATAGGTCTAAAGCAGATGGTGGTTTGGAAAGCATTGGATAGATAAACAGAGGATGTATGCCGCAGTCAGAGGAGAAATAGGGGACACAAGGCCACAATAAGTTGCAAATTTAGAGTGAGGCAAATTCATGGTAAAGTTTAAGATGAATGTAAGTATTTTAAATTAAATAGGGAATGGTGAGTCAATGCGGATCTGTGAGGCTGGCAATGATGGACAAGGACATACTGTAGGACAGGTCATGGACAGCTGAGTTTTCAATGAGTTAGGTATTATAGAAGGAACAGAATGGAGGATTGGCAGAGTGGATGTTGGTGCCTCGAGCTGATAAACGTGTAGAAGAGGGTTCTGGTGGCAATGGAAATGGATGGGGTATATGTCGGCACTACTGTGAATCTTTCTAGGCGATAGATAAGAATTGGGAATTCAGGCTCAGCATTGGGTTGAATAAGATGTAAAGGTTTTGCATAATCTAGTTCAACCTGAGCAGCTGAACAAGGAACATAGGAACATCAGAACACAGGAGCAGGAGTAGGCCATTCAGCTCATTGAGCCTGCTCCGCCAATCAATATGATCATTATCTTTTTCCCACACTATCCCCACATCCCTTTATGTCATTGGTATTTAGAAACCTGTCAATCTCTGCTTTAAACATACTCAATGACTGAGTTTCCGCAGTGAGAGAATTCTAAAGATTCACAATTCTCTGAGTAAAAAAAATTCTCCTTATCCCTGTCCTATATGGTTTCCCCTTATTTTGAAATTGTGTCCTCTGGTTCGAGACTCCCCATCCAGGGAAACATCTTACCCGCATCTACCCTGTCCATTGCTTTAAGTATTTTGTGGGTTTCAATGAGATCAAAACTCTAGAGAATACGGGCCCAGTTTCCCCAATATCTCTTCATAAGACAGTCCTGCCATCCCAAGAACAAGTCTGGTGAACCTTCATTGCATTCCCTCTATGGCAATAACATCCTTCCTAAGGTAAGGAGGCCAAAACTGCACAAAGTACTCCAGGTCCGGTCTAATCAAGGTTCTATACAATTGAAGCAAGACTTCATGACTCCTTGCTCAAATCCTCTTGTGATAAAGGCTAACATACCATTAGCCTTCCAAATTGCTTGCTGTGCTTGTATGTTAATGACTTATTGACGAGGACACCCAAGTTGCTTCGTACATCTACACTTTCTAATCTCTCACTATTTAAAAATATTCTACACATCTGTTCCTCCTACCAAAGCAGATAACCTCACAATTTTCCACGTTAAATTCCATCTGCCACGTTCTTGCCCACTCACTAAGCCTGTCCAAATCCCTTGAACAAAATTAAAGCACATGGGGTAGAAGGTAATAAACCAGTATCGATTAAGGATTGGTTATCAGGCAGAAAAGTTGAAGTTGAAAAGTTCTTGAAGCATCTTTGCATCTTCCTCACAACACACATTCCCACCTAGCTTTGTATCATCTGCAAACTTGGAAATATTACATTTGATCCCCACATCCAAATCATTAATATATGTTGTGAACAGCTGGGGCCCTAATACCTACCTATCCTTGTGGTACCCCACTAGTCATGGCCTGTCAATGCGAGAAGGACCTGTTTATTCCCACTCTCTGTTTTCTGCCTGATAACCAATCCTAAATCGATGCTAATATATTACCTTCTATCCCATGTTCTTTAATTTTTCTAATCAATCTCCTGCAGGGACTTTATTAAAAGCCTTCTGAAAATCGAAGTATACTACATTCACTGACTCCCCTTTATCAATTTTGTTAGTAACATCCTCAAAAAACTCCAACAGGTTCGACAAACATGATTTCCCATTAATAAATCCATGTTGACTATGCCCATTCAGATCATTTTTATTTAAGTGTCCATTTATCACACCCTTTATAACAGATTCCAGCATTTTCCCTACTACTGATGTAAGGCGAATAGGCCTGTAGCTCTCTGTTTTCTCTCTTCCTCCCTTCTTAAATAGTGCGGTGACATTTGCTAAGTTACAATCTGCAGGAACCATTCCAGATGGTATAGAATTTTGGAAGATGATCATCAATGCATCCACTATCTCCAAAGTTACCCCTTTCAATGCTCTGGGATGTAGAATATCAGGTCCCAGGGACTTATCAACCTTCAGTCCCATTAATTTCTCCAATACAACCTTCTTACTAATACTAATTTCCTTCAATTCCTCATTCTCCCTAGTCCCTTGGATCTCTAATTCGGGAAGATTCCTTGCATCTTCCTCAGTGAAGACAGACACAAAGTAATCATTTAGCTTTTCTGCCACTTCTCTATTTCCCATTATAGATTCTCCTGACTCTGCCTGTAATGGACCCACATTTGTCTTAGCTAAACATTTACTTTTTACATACCTAGAGAAGCTTTTACTGTCTGTTATTATGTTTTTGCTAGTTTACATTCATATTTTATCCTCCTTTTCTTTATCATTTTCTTGGTTCTCCTTTGCTGTATTCTAAAATCCTCCTAATCCTCAGGTTTATTACTATTGCTGGCGACTTTATAGGCCTTTTCTTTTAATCTTATACAATCTTTAACTTTCTTTGTTAGCCACAGTTGACTGTCTTTTCTTTTTGTGTGCCTTGATGGAATATATAGTATCTGTAAACTATGTAATAAATTTTTAAAGACTATCCATTGCCTGTATACCATTATATCTTTTAGTGTGTTTTCCCAATCCACCTCAGCCAATTTGCCCCTCATACATTCATGATTTCCTTTGTTCAAATTTAACACCCTGGCTTCAGATTTAACTACCTCACTTTTAAATATAATGGGCAGAATTTTCCCGATGGCGTGCAGGGGCAGGCCCCGCACACTGACGCACAGTGACGTCGGGCATGCGTCCTGACGTCACCACGTGCCATTGCAATATTTGGGAAGGCGGGCATGCTTTAAGTTCAGATGTGCACCCGCCGTCAATGAACGGACCAGTTAAGGCCCTTGAAACAGCAATTGATCTCGATTTTTCGCAGCCCATGCGATCTTCAGGACGTTGCACAAGCGCAACGGGTAGGTGGTTAGGAGACCTTTGTATAAACCTCACCCAAGGGTGGGATAAGAGGGGTGAGTGGGGTCACGAATGTGATCTTTCAAGTATTTAAGTGTGAAAGTTACTTATACTTGCCTGTGTGAGCAGGAATACTTCAAAACTCATACCAGTTGCTTGGACAGGAGTAAATGCCTTGGGCAGGACTCTACAGTAAATATCATTTTTGGGACATGCAGCTTTCAGGAAGCCTTCCCTTAGCCTGGGAATGGGAGTTGTGCTATCCACTGGAGACACCTCCTCTGAGGAAGAAGGGAGGGCTAGAAGGGGGAGGAGGCCAAGAGTCCACATTCAGCCTCCAGGGGAGCCACCTTTTGGAGGAGAGGCACAGGCACAAGGGGCACAGGGCCAACAGGAAGTTCAAGGTAGAAGGGGCCACAGAAGATGCCGCTATCCTGCTGCCAGTGTTTACAGGTGGCAAAGCAGATACCTCAATATGTCTGAGGTGCAGTGCCGAAGGAGGCTCCGTCTCTCAAGGGAGACAGTCACCTCCATCTGTCAGATGATTGGGCCTGAGATCTCCGCTAACAGTGTGGGTGGGCACCCCATGCCAGTGGCTCTAAAGGCCACAGTTGTCCTCAACTTCTATGCCTCCAGCTCTTTCCAGGAGTCGGTGGGTGATCTCTGTGGAGTCTCCCAATCAGCTGTCCACACTTGTGTCAAGCAGGTGACAGACGCTCTGTTCAGGCGTGCATTGACTTTCATTCACTACCGCTGGGACGAGGCCAGCCAGACAGAGCGAGCCAGAGGCTTCGCGGCCAATGCTGGCTTCCCCTGCGTCCAAAGTGCAATCGACTACACACATGTGGCCATCAAGGCGCCAGCGGGTGAACCCGGTGCCTTCGTCAACAGGAAGGGCTTCCACTCCATGAACGTGCAGATAGTGTGTGATCACAGGATGTTGATTCTACAAGTCTGTGCAAGGTACCCAGGCAGCTCCCATGACGCCTACACCCTCAGACACTCCCAGGTGCCGGGGCTCTTCAGTGCTCCAGCCCAGCTGGATGGTTGGCTGCTGGGTGACAAGGGCTATCCCCTTAGAAGATGGCTCATGATACCTCTCCGCCACCCAAGAACAGAGGCCAAGCAGCGGTACAATAGGAGCCACGCCTCCACAAGGGCTGTGGTGGAGAGAGCCATCGGTCTTCTCAAGATGTGCTTCCGATGCCTGGACCGCTCAAGGGGCGCACTCCAGTACCCCCCAAATCGTGTCTCAGTGATAGTGGTTGCATGCTGCGCTCTGCACAATCTTGCGCTGGAAAGGGACGACGCAGTGGACGAGGAAGATGTAGACGCAGTTACTCCGGGTGCACATGATGAGTCCAGCAGTGAGTCTGAGGATAAGCACACACAGGGAAATGCTGAGGGGGTAGACGCTGACACGGGCATACTCCAGGGAGGCAGGGACACCTGGGAGGCATTAGTCCAAACAACTTTCAGCTAGCACACCACAGATGGACCTTCAACACACGCCAGGGCTGCAGGCTCCAAACTCGATACCTGAGTGCTACATCAGCCTGAATACTAACATTGACTAAGGCCCTTGTCAATAAAGCTCAATGTCAAACAGCTCACTCATAACATCATGGGTTCCTGTCCACCTGCAGAAGTAAGGAATCACCCTGAGGCATGGCAACATGTCAACATTTACACAGTAAGCAAATGTAACTTCATAAAGCAAAAAAATCAGTGTTGGACATCACCCCAAGTCTTCCAGAAACCATTATGGGCCAACATAAAAGTACCAGTGAGAAACGCATGGTGTGCCTAAGGTGCCTTAAATTTACGCTTACTGGTGCTATGTCTAGGTGCTCCCCCCTCGCTGACACCGGCCTCTGAGACAGCCTGCTCACTGTGCTGTCCTGTTGGCCTCAATGATCTTGGCGGTCGTCCTCTGGCCCACGGGGATTTTGTTGGCCCCGCCTGGCAGGGAGCGGCCAGTTCCACAGCTGGCATCTCCCCAGTCTCCTCAGCCACATCGGACGCCACGGTCACTGGCAGAGGGGCGGAGGAGCTGCTGCCTTCATCCGGAGTGCCCTGAGAGGAGCCCGCAGAGATGACAGGCAGCTGCTGCGCCGACGTGAAGCCACTTCGAACCTCCCTGCTCACCGTAGATAGATGGGCACCGAGCTGGGATACTTGGTGCCCAAACCATCTCCCACATTGGCACCGACCAGCTGAGATCAATGCCGCTGTGGGGACTTGCAGGTCCAAGCGCAACCCCAGGAGGCCCTGATTGCTCTCCTGGTGGAGCCTCTCCATGAAAGCTGCCACTCTCTCCATGGAGGAAGCATGGTGCTTGGCCATGAGGCTCATTGCATCGGTGATGCTCCGTGTGGACTCCTCCAGCATGGGCACCATGCCACACATAGCCTCATGTATCTCTGCCAGATCCTCCCGCATACCCTGCTGCACTTCCAGCATCTGCTGCCTCACGGATGACTCCAGAGGCACATCATCAGCCACCGATTGAGCATGTGCCTGATCCCCAGCAGTCTTCCGACTGGCAGCGCCCTGGGCACACTCTGTCTCTGCCAGCTCCTCCAGCAACTGTGAAGTGCCCTCACCACCATGCCCCAGGACACTAGCTGAATATCTAATTCCCACCGAGGTGCTAGTCTCTGCGTAGGTGCCTGCCTGGCAGAGATGGTGTGACGCTGGCGAGTGGATTTGCTCTGGGGCTTCAGGGGTGACAGGTGGTCCCCCTGCCTCCTCCTCCCAGCCCTGCTCAGGTGATGCTGAAAAGAAGAACAAGGATATTTGATTAGTTAAAGTGGAGACAATGTCAAAGTGTATCCCTGTCCCCCGGATCATTATGCGCTCATCCTTCCATTATCAATGGTCAACCCATGTTGCAAACTTCAATCACTGAACATTCAACAGTGCCATGGCTTTTGGGACACACATGGTGACCTGAGTGCTTGGCAATCATACCTCCCCGTGGCACCCCAGCCTCACTGCCACCAGTGGACCTGGGAGCATGGCGCCTCTCCAGATCCATGGCCTGCTGCTCGTAAGCCGTTAGGATGGGCAACTGGGCCCTCCACCAGTCCACATTTGTTCAGGGGCATTGTGCGCAGTCTTCTCCTGAAAAGGAGAGAAGAGCATTGATTAGTCCATCCTGTACCTGGATTCCCATCACATCCCTGCCAACCCAGCCAGAGTGGGACATTGCAGGACTCCAGTTCTTTGTCACCCCGCAGCTGCCGCACACTCACACCAAGAAGCCAGTGTTGACTCCCCCCTGACCCAAATGCTGCCCCCTTCACATGTGGCACCACAAGGTGTAACCTTGCAAAGCAAAGAGGCACAAGCATGTGGAGCGCAAAGACCAGCAGATGGATTGGTGCCCCACCACCTGGAAGTTCCCCTCCCAGCATGTTAGCACCCTGACTTTGACATGTTTCGCAGTTCCAGCACTATGCCTATGTGCAGATCCTTGCCTTTCAACCCCATTCTATACTCCGAGTGTCAGTGTCACACATGCTGCAGATGCAGAACACGCCCTAGCTCAACCCTCTCATGGTGAACTGGGCATGGGCAATACCTGCTGGCCCACCCAGCGAGGGAAACATGCCGTGAAGGATTCAATGCCATTACTGTACTTAGAGTTGCCGGGGTGGGCGGGTGCTGGGGGGAAAGGTTGACGGCTGCATTAAGTGACTTGAGTCAACATGGCACTCATGCTTCCCAAGCGCAGGAGGTCATTGAATCTTTTGCAGCACTGGACCCACGTGTGCCGCACCTTGGGAGCTCACACTCTCGGCCCTCTCCTCCCACGCACCTTTGGTCAGGTGGGGAGGCCTCTGCCTCCCAACCCTTGGAGTCAGGACCTCCCGCCGTGCTGCCACCTCCTCCAGAAGGGCAGCTAGGCACTCATCGGAGAAATGAGGGGCACAGTGCACCACTGGCCTACCCTCCGGCCTGGCCTGCCCCAGTTGCCTGCCTTCTGGCCTGGCCTGCCCTGATGGCCTACCCTCCAGACTTGCATCAGGCACATTGCCCCTCTGATATGCTCTTCTCCCGGCTATTGTGAGCAGCCTTACAAAGGCTGCCAGGCCTTCATTTAAGCAGGCTGGCGGGTCACCATTGGACCCGGCGGTCTGAGTGCACCTGCAACCGCCCTCCCACTCCCACTGTCCACAGGAGTCATGAACTACGCTGGGCGGGCCTTAATTGGCCCACCCGCTTAAAATGGCAGCATGGATCCAATCCCAGGCGGCGATTGGGCCTGTGCCCGCCTGCACTCATTCCCGCACGGCCCGTCCGACATGAGGGAAATTCTCCCAAATGTAAAATTCTATCATATTATGGTCACTCAACCCTAAAGGTCCTTTTACAACAAGATTATTAATTAACTATTTCTCTTTACATAATGCTCCATGTAAAAGAGCAATGGGTAGTCTTTTAAAAATGATTACATAGTTTACAGATACTATACATTCATTCAAGGCACACAAAAAGAAAAAACAGTCAATTGTGGCTAACAAAGAAAGTTAAGGATTGTATAAAATTAAAAGAAAAGGACAGAGATGAAATTGCCAAGTACCAGGGTGCAGAGGGTATAGAGAAGGGGGAACTCAGAACAATCACCATCACGAGAGAAAAAGTACTAAGCAAACTATTGGGATGAAAGGCTGACAAGTCCCCAGGATCAGATGGCCAACATCCCAGGGTCTTAAAGGAAGTGGCAGCGGAGATAGTGGATGCATTGGCTATAATATTCCAAAATTTCCTGGATTCTGGAAAGGTTCCAGTGGATTCGAAAAATACTAATATAACACCCTTATTCAAAAAGGGGGGGAGGCAGAAAGTAGGAAACTATAGACCAGTTAGTTTAATGTCCTGTCATTGGGAAATTGTTGGAATCCATTATTAAGGATGTAGTAATGGGGCATTTGGAAAGTCAAAGTACAATCCATCAGAGTCAGCATGGTTTTATGAAGAGTAAATCATGTTTGACTAACTTGCTAGAATCCTTTGAAGATGTGGCAATCAAAGTGGATAATGGAGATCCTGTAGATGTAGTATATCTGGACTTCCAGAAGGCCTTTGATAAGGTGCCGCACAAAAGATTCATACACAAGATAAGATCACATGGAGTTAGGGGTAATATATTAGCTTGGATAGAGGATTGGCTAACCAACAGGAAGCAGAGAGGGATAAATGGGTCTTTTTCTGGATGGCAAGCTATAACTAGTGGGGTGCCACAGGGTTCAGTCCTTGGGCCCCAACTATTTAAAATCTATATTAATGACTTGGATTCAGGGATAGAAGGTACTATAGCTAAATTTGCAGATGACACCAAAATAGCTGGGAAAGTAAGTTGCAATGAAGAAATAAGAAATTTACAAATGGATATGGACAGGTTAGGTGAATGGGCCAAAATTTGGCAGATGGAGTTTAACGTGGATAAGTGTGAGGTTATCCATTTTGGTCGGAAGAATAAAAAGGCGACTTATTATTTAAATGGAGAGAAACTTCAGAATGCTTCAGTGCAGAGGGATCTGGATGTCCTTGTGCATGAATCGCTGAAAGCTAGTATGCAGGTACAGCAGGTAATAAGGAAGGCAAATGGAATTTTGGCATTTATTGCTAAAGAATAAAGTTTAAAAATAGGGAAATGTTGTTGCAACTGTACAAGGCATTGGCGAGACCGCACCTGGAGTACTGTGCACAGTTTTGGTCCCTTTACTTGAAGAAGGATGTAGTTGCATTGGAGGCGGTTCAGAGGAGGTTCATTGGATTGATTCCAGAGATGCGGGAATTGTCTTATGAGGAGAGGTTGAGCAGTTTAGGCCTATACTCGCTAGAGTTTAGAAGGATGAGAGGAGATCTAAATGAGGTATAAGATGCTAAAGGGGATAGACAAAGTAGACGTGGAGCGGATGTTTCCTCTTCTGGGGCATTCTAGAACGAGAGGTCATAGTTTTAGGCTAAGAGGTGGTAGTTTTAAATCAGAGATGAGGAGGAATTACTTTTCTCAAAGGGTCGTGAACCTATGGAATTCACTACCTCAGAGTGCAGTGGATGCCGGGACGCTGAATAAATTAGGGAGGAGATAGACATATTTTTAATTAGTCACGGATTGAAAGGTTATGGGGAGAGGGCAGGAAATTGGAGTTGAGGCCGAAATGAGATGAGCCATGATTGTAAAGAATGGCGGGGCAGGCTCGAGGGGCTGAATTGCCTACTCCTGCTCCTAGTTCTTATGTTCTTACATTCAATAAGCAACCAGCTGCAAATTATCTCCAAAGCTCCTGAATACTCACACTGGCAATGCTGGTGACCCTTTTAATCCCACCCTTAGATGAGGTTTGTGAAAATGTTGGCTGGCCGCCTCGCTATTTTGCCTATGCGATGAGCAAAAAATTGCTCAGACAAGGAAAGTCCACAGTCAATTGGGCTGCTAATGGACTTAAGTGGCCGCTTAATTAATGGCGGGCGCCGCTCAGGCACCCGTGTGCGCCCACCGAGCGAAATATCATGCAGTATTTTACTCCCGTTTGGATCGGGCACTCACCCGCCCGCCCGTGGGACGAAGAATTCTTCCCAGGGTGTGATTGGAGGCTGTGTCAGTGCTGGACTGGGGGCTGTGTCAGTGCTGGACTGGGGGGTGTGTCAGTGCTGGACTGGGGGCTGTGTCAGTGCTGGACTGGGGGCTGTGTCAGTGCTGGACTGGGGGGTGCGTCAGTGCTGGACTGGGGCGTGTGTCAGTGCTGGACTGGGGGCTGTGTCAATGCTGGACTGGGGGGTGTGTCAGTGCTGGACTGGGGGCTGTGTCAGTGCTGGACTGGGGGCTGTGTCAGTGCTGGACTGGGGGCTGTGTCAGTGCTGGACTGGGGGGTGTGTCAGTGCTGGACTGCGGGCTGTGTCAATGCTGGACTGGGGGCTGTGACAGTGCTGGACTGGGGGCTGTGTCAGTGCTGGACTGGGTCCTGTGTCAGTGCTGGACTGGGGGTTGTGTCAATGCTGGACTGGGGGGTGTGTCAGTGCTGGACTGGGGGGTGTGTCAGTGCTGGACTGGGGGGTGTGTCAGTGCTGGACTGGGGGCTGTGTCAGTGCTGGACTGGGGGGTGTGTCAGTGCTAGACTGCGGGCTGTGTCAGTGCTGGACTTGGGGGTGTGTCAGTGCTGGACTGGGGGGTGTGTCAATGCTGGACTTGGGGTTGAGTCAGTGCTGGACTGGGGGCTGTGTCAATGCTGGACTGGGTCCTGTGTCAGTGCTGGACTGGGGGCTGTGTCAGTGCTGGACTTGGGGCTGTGTCAGTGCTGGACTGGGGGCTGTGTCAGTGCTGGACTTGGGGGTGTGTCAGTGCTGGACTGGGGGGTGTGTCAATGCTGGACTTGGGGTTGTGTCAGTGCTGGACTGCGGGCTGTGTCAGCGCTGGACTTGGGGCTGTGTCAGTGCTGGACTGGGGGGTGCGTCAGTGCTGGACTGGGGCGTGTGTCAGTGCTGGACTGGGGGCTGTGTCAATGCTGGACTGGGGGGTGTGTCAGTGCTGGACTGGGGGGTGTGTCAGTGCTGGACTGGGGGCTGTGTCAGTGCTGGACTGGGGGGTGTGTCAGTGCTAGACTGCGGGCTGTGTCAGTGCTGGACTTGGGGGTGTGTCAGTGCTGGACTGGGGGGTGTGTCAATGCTGGACTTGGGGTTGAGTCAGTGCTGGACTGGGGGCTGTGTCAATGCTGGACTGGGTCCTGTATCAATGCTGGACTGGGTCCTGTGTCAGTGCTGGACTGGGGGTTGTGTCAGTGCTGGACTGGGGGCTGTGTCAGTGCTGGACTTGGGGGTGTGTCAGTGCTGGACTGGGGGGTGTGTCAATGCTGGACTGGGGCGTGTGTCAGTGCTGGACTGCGGGCTGTGTCAGCGCTGGACTTGGGGCTGTGTCAGTGCTGGACTGGGGGGTGCGTCAGTGCTGGACTGGGGCGTGTGTCAGTGCTGGACTGGGGGCTATGTCAATGCTGGACTGGGGGGTGTGTCAGTGCTGGACTGGGGGGTGTGTCAGTGCTGGACTGGGGGCTGTGTCAGTGCTGGACTGGGGGCTGTGTCAGTGCTGGACTGGGGGGTGTGTCAGTGCTGGACTGCGGGCTGTGTCAATGCTGGACTGGGGGCTGTGACAGTGCTGGACTGGGGGCTGTGTCAGTGCTGGACTGGGGGCTGTGTCAATGCTGGACTGGGTCCTGTGTCAGTGCTGGACTGGGGGTTGTGTCAATGCTGGACTGGGGGGTGTGTCAGTGCTGGACTGGGGGGTGTGTCAGTGCTGGACTGGGGGGTGTGTCAGTGCTGGACTGGGGGCTGTGTCAGTGCTGGACTGGGGGGTGTGTCAGTGCTAGACTGCGGGCTGTGTCAGTGCTGGACTTGGGGGTGTGTCAGTGCTGGACTGGGGGGTGTGTCAATGCTGGACTTGGGGTTGAGTCAGTGCTGGACTGGGGGCTGTGTCAATGCTGGACTGGGTCCTGTGTCAGTGCTGGACTGGGGGCTGTGTCAGTGCTGGACTGGGGGGTGTGTCAATGCTGGACTTGGGGTTGAGTCAGTGCTGGACTGGGGGCTGTGTCAATGCTGGACTGGGTCCTGTGTCAGTGCTGGACTGGGGGCTGTGTCAGTGCTGAACTTGGGGGTGTGTCAGTGCTGAACTTGGGGGTGTGTCAGTGCTGGACTGGGGGGTGTGTCAATGCTGGACTTGGGGTTGTGTCAGTGCTGGACTGGGGGGTGTGTCAGTGCTGGACTTGGGGGTGTGTCAGTGCTGGACTGGGGGGTGTGTCAATGCTGGACTTGGGGGTGTGTCAGTGCTGGACTGGGGGGTGTGTCAGTGCTGGACTTGGGGGTGTGTCAGTGCTGGACTGGGGGGTGTGTCAGTGCTGGACTGGGGGCTGTGTCAGTGCTGGACTGGGGGTTGTTTCAGTGCTGGACTGGGGGGTGTTTCAGTGCTGGACTGGGGGCTGTGTCAGTGCTGGACTGGGGGGTGTGTCAGTGCTGGTCTGGGGGGTGTGTCAGTGCTGGACTGGGGGCTGTGTCAGTGCTGGACTGGGGGGTTTGTCAGTGCTGGACTGGGGGGTGTGTCAGTGCTGGACTGGGGGGTGTGTCAATGCTGGACTGGGGGCTGTGTCAGTGCTGGACTGGGGGCTGTGTCAATGCTGGACTGGGGGCTGTGTCAATGCTGGACTGGGGGCTGTGTCAATGTTGGACTGGGGGTTGTGTCAATGCTGGACTGGGGGGTGTTTCAGTGCTGGACTGGGTCCTGTGTCAGTGCTGGACTGGGGGTTGTGTCAATGCTGGACTGGGGGGTGTGTCAGTGCTGGACTGGGGGGTGTGTCAATGCTGGACTTGGGGTTGAGTCAGTGCTGGACTGGGGGCTGTGTCAATGCTGGACTGCGGGCTGTGTCCGTGCTGGACTGGGGGCTGTGTCAGTGCTGAACTGCGGGCTGTGTCAATGCTGGACTTGGGGGTGTGTCAGTGCTGGACTGGGGGCTGTGTCAATGCTGGACTTGGGGGTGTGTCAGTGCTGGACTGGGGGCTGTGTCAGTGCTGGACTGGGGGGTGTGTCAGTGCTGGACTTGGGGGTGTGTCAGTGCTGGACTGGGGGCTGTGTCAGTGCTGGACTGGGGGGTGTGTCAGTGCTGGACTTGGGGCTGTGTCAGTGCTGGACTGGGGGGTGTGTCAATGCTGGACTTGGGGTTGAGTCAGTGCTGGACTGGGGGCTGTGTCAATGCTGGACTGGGTCCTGTATCAATGCTGGACTGGGTCCTGTGTCAGTGCTGGACTGGGGGTTGTGTCAGTGCTGGACTGGGGGCTGTGTCAGTGCTGGACTGGGGGGTGTGTCAGTGCTGGACTGGGGGGTGTGTCAATGCTGGACTTGGGGCTGTGTCAGTGCTGGACTGGGGGGTTTGTCAGTGCTGGACTGGGGGGTGTGTCAGTGCTGGACTGGGGGCTGTGTCAATGCTGGACTGGGGGCTGTGTCAGTGCTGGACTGGGGGCTGTGTCAGTGCTGGACTGGGGGCTGTGTCAGTGCTGGACTGGGGGGTTTGTCAGTGCTGGACTGGGGGGTGCGTCAGTGCTGGACTGGGGGGTGTGTCAATGCTGCACTGGGGGCTGTGTCAGTGCTGGACTGGGGGCTGTGTCAATGCTGGACTGGGGGCTGTGTCAATGCTGGACTGGGGGCTGTGTCAGTGCTGGACTGGGGGGTGTTTCAGTGCTGGACTGGGGGGTTTGTCAGTGCTGGACTGGGGGGTGTGTCAGTGCTGGACTGGGTCCTGTGTCAATGCTGGACTGGGGGCTGTGTCAGTGCTGGACTGGGGGCTGTGTCAATGCTTGACTGGGGTCTGTGTCAATGCAGGACTGGAGCGTGTGTCAGTGCTGGACTGGGGGCTGTGTCAGTGCTGGACTGGGGGGTTTGTCAGTGCTGGACTGGGGGGTGTGTCAGTGCTGGACGGGGGGCTGTGACAGTGCTGGACTGGGGGCTGTGACAGTGCTGGACTGGGGGGTGTGTCAGTGCTGGACTGGGGGCTGTGTCAATGCTGGACTGGGGGCTGTGTCAGTGCTGGACTGGGGGGTGTGTCAGTGCTGGACTGGGGGCTGTGTCAGTGCTGGACTGCGGGCTGTGTCAATGCTGGACTGCGGGCTGTGTCAATGCTGGACTGGGGGCTGTGTCAGTGCTGGACTGGGGGCTGTGTCAGTGCTGGACTGGGGGCTGTGTCAGTATGTGACTGGAGACTGTGTTAGCATCTGACTGGAGGCTGTGTCAGTGTGTGACTGGAGGCTGTGTAAGTGTGTGACTGGAGGCTGTATCAGTGTCTGACTGGAGGCTGTGTCAGTGTCTGACTGGCGGCTGTGTCACTGTGTGACTGGAGACTGTGTTAGCATCTGACTGGAGACTGTGTCAGTGTGTGACTGGAGGCTGTGTTATTGTGTGACTGGAGACTGTGTTAGCATCTGACTGGAGACTGTCAGTGTCTGACTGGAGGCTGTGTCAGTGTGTGACTGGAGGCTGTGTCAGTATCTGACTGGAGGCTGTGTCAGTGTTTGACTGGAGGCTGTGTCAGTGTGTGACTGGAGGCTGTGTCAGTGTGTGACTGGAGACTGTGTCAGTGTGTGACTGGAGACTGTGTCAGTGTGTGACTGGAGGCTGTGTCAGTGTGTGACTGGAGGCTGTGTCAGTGTGTGACTGGAGGCTGTGTCAGTGTGTGACTGGAGGCTGTGTCAGTGTCTGACTGGCGGCTGTGTCACTGTGTGACTGGAGACTGTGTTAACATCTGACTGGAGACTGTGTCAGTGTCTGACTGGCGGCTGTGTCAGTGTGTGACTGGAGACTGTGTTAGCATCTGACTGGAGACTGTGTCAGTGTGTGACTGGAGACTGTGTTAGCATCTGACTGGAGGCTGTGTCAGTCTCTGACTGGAGACTGTGTCAGTGTGTGACTGGAGACTGTGTCAGTGTGTGACTGGAGGTTGTGTCAGTCTCTGACTGGAGGCTGTGTCAGTGTCTGACTGGAGACTGTGTTAGCATCTGACTGGAGACTGTGTCAGTGTGTGACTGGAGGCTGTGTCAGTGTGTGACCGGAGGCTGTGTCAGTGTCTGACTGGAGGCTGTGTCAGTGTGTGACTGGAGACTGTGTTAGCATCTGACTGGGGACTGTGTCAGTGTGTGACTGGAGACTGTGTTAGCATCTGACTGGAGGCTGTGTCAGTGTGTGACTGGAGGCTGTGTCAGTGTGAGAATGGAGGCTGTGTCAGTGTGTGACTGGAGACTGTGTCAGTGTCTGACTGGAGGCTGTGTCAGTGTCAGACTGGAGGCTGTGTCAGTGTGTGACTGGAGACTGTGTTAGCATCTGACTGGAGACTGTGTCAGTGTGTGACTGGAGGCTGTGTCAGTGTGTGACTGGAGGCTGTGTCAGTGTGTGACTGGAGGCTGTGTCAGTGTCTGACTGGCGGCTGTGTCACTGTGTGACTGGAGACTGTGTTAACATCTGACTGGAGACTGTGTCAGTGTCTGACTGGAGGCTGTGTCAGTGTGTGACTGGAGACTGTGTTAGCATCTGACTGGAGACTGTGTCAGTGTGTGACTGGAGACTGTGTTAGCATCTGACTGGAGGCTGTGTCAGTCTCTGACTGGAGACTGTGTCAGTGTGTGACTGGAGACTGTGTCAGTGTGTGACTGGAGGTTGTGTCAGTCTCTGACTGGAGGCTGTGTCAGTGTCTGACTGGAGACTGTGTTAGCATCTGACTGGAGACTGTGTCAGTGTGTGACTGGAGGCTGTGTCAGTGTGTGACCGGAGGCTGTGTCAGTGTCTGACTGGAGGCTGTGTCAGTGTGTGACTGGAGACTGTGTTAGCATCTGACTGGAGACTGTGTCAGTGTGTGACTGGAGACTGTGTTAGCATCTGACTGGAGGCTGTGTCAGTCTCTGACTGGAGACTGTGTCAGTGTGTGACTGGAGACTGTGTCAGTGTGTGACTGGAGGTTGTGTCAGTCTCTGACTGGAGGCTGTGTCAGTGTCTGACTGGAGACTGTGTTAGCATCTGACTGGAGACTGTGTCAGTGTGTGACTGGAGGCTGTGTCAGTGTGTGACCGGAGGCTGTGTCAGTGTCTGACTGGAGGCTGTGTCAGTGTGTGACTGGAGACTGTGTTAGCATCTGACTGGGGACTGTGTCAGTGTGTGACTGGAGACTGTGTTAGCATCTGACTGGAGGCTGTGTCAGTGTGTGACTGGAGGCTGTGTCAGTGTGAGAATGGAGGCTGTGTCAGTGTGTGACTGGAGACTGTGTCAGTGTGTGACTGGAGACTGTGTTAGCATCTGACTGGAGACTGTGTCAGTGTGTGACTGGAGGCTGTGTCAGTGTGTGACTGGAGGCTGTGTCAGTGTGTGACTGGAGACTGTGTCAGTGTGTGACTGGAGACTGTGTCAGTGTGTGACTGGAGGCTGTGTCAGTGTGTGACTGGAGACTGTGTCAGTGTGTGACTGGAGACTGTGTCAGTGTGTGACTGGAGACTGTGTCAGTGTGTGACTGGAGACTGTGTCAGTGTCTGACTGGAGACTGTGTCAGTGTGTGACTGGAGACTGTGTCAGTGTGTGACTGGAGGCTGTGTCAGTGTGTGACTGGAGACTGTGTCAGTGTGTGACTGGAGACTGTGTCAGTGTCTGACTGGAGACTGTGTCAGTGTCTGACTGGAGACTGTGTCAGTGTGTGACTGGAGGCTGTGTCAGTGTGTGACTGGAGACTGTGTCAGTGTGTGACTGGAGACTGTGTCAGTGTGTGACCGGAGGCTGTGTCAGTGTGTGACTGGAGACTGTGTATCCGAGTAAAGCGGGAGGTGGTAATTGTGAATTTATGTAATGCGTAGTACACCTTTAAGAAGGATGCTATAAAGGAAGATCACATGATTTTATGTAACCAATGGAGGGATATCAAATGCTACCTCTGTAGTCAGTAGTCTGAGTTAGCAAGGGGAAGTATGGAGACAGGGTTTGCGTTGAACGCACACAAGTGTAGCTGCTGAGTGCCTTTGTAAATAAACAGAATGTGTTCCACTTAAGAACAGTCTGCTGGTCAACTCTGTCTATTGTGCCAAATCGGCCATCCCAAAACAGACGTGCAACACGGATCCATAAGTCCCAACAAACTGGCGACCAGGAGCCAACAAATTGGTGACGAGGAAAAGGCAAGAAAAATGCGAGGAAAAAGCAAAAATACAATAAACTGGCTTCAAGAATAGAACGGGTTAATGAAAGAAATCAACAGAAACAAAATCGGGCTGTAAGTAGAACTTTCTTCCTAATTGTCGAAGCCATCCCCTCACAGAATGCTGCAATTTGGAAGAGTTGATTCTTTCAATCCAGCCATGGATGATTGGTCTCATTATATTGAATGCCTTGTATTCTTTTTCCATGCAAACAACATTGCGGGGGAAGAGAAGAGGTGAGAAATCCTCTTATCTACACGTGGGAGTAAAGCCTACGGCCTGATTCAACGTTTGATGGGACCCTGTGCCCCAGATTCAAAATGTTTTGGTGACTTGGTGGACCTCAAAGGGTAATTATCAGCCAAAGCCCTCAGTAATGATGCAACAGTTCAATTTAACTCAAGAAATAGAGCCCCAGGGGAGACAGTCGCTTGTTATGTGGCAAATTTGAAAGAGTTAGCAGAACATTGCGACTTTGGTAGATCATTAAATGACATGCTCAAAGATTGTTTAGTGTGTGGTGTGAATGAGGACACGATTCAGAAGATTTACTGTCTGAAACAAATCTGGAATTTAAGGAGGCACTACAGATAGCACTGGCCATGGAAGGCACAGTGAGAGATTTGAAAGCCTGACAAGGAGCGCAAAATGACGCCGTCCTCCATATTGGGCGGGAAGGCCCAGCCAAAAAGGACGCGAAAATGCAAGACTTAACTGAGAAGTGGGAAGCAGCCTCTGCTAGCAGACAAATAGAAATACGGAAACAGCGAAAACAAGGAACAGTTGTAACAGAAGTGGAAACAGATAACCTCATAATGATTGGCAGTTTAAAAAAATCGAATGTTTTTATTGTCATCGAAATGGACACCTAATGAGACAGTGCAAGGGAAGAATCAAGCAGACTTTCAAACAGAAGTGAAAAGCTCTGTGAGATCTACAATGTAGAAGAGCCTGGAGTAGCAAATTCAGATATTTATTCATTACTTAATTTGAAGATTGCAAAGACAGAACGAATATATGAGACTGTGAAGGTAAATAGCAGACTTATTAGAATGGAAGTGGACATAGGAGCTTCCGCTACTGTGATTGGTGAACATACCTTCAAATATCTGAATTATGGTGAATATAAATTAAATTTGGAAGAAATTTGTGGCCAGATTGAAAACTTACACAGGTGAAGACGTCCAAGTAAAAGGCATAAGCAGAGTTACTGTCCATTATAGAAGTCAATCAGCAAAACTGCCAGTGTTGGTATTGAGAGGCAGAGGACCAAGCCTATTACAACAAAACTGGCTGAGGAAATCAACATTGATTTGCCACGGAGATTCCAAAAGGATGCTGAAAATGTTCCTGTTTTGGAAAAGGAGTGTGTAAAGGCCCAACAAGCTGAAGAAATGCAGGATTGCATTGATCCCGGCAGCACATGAGTATACTTTTATTCATAGGCCTGGAAATCAAATTGCAACACTGATGCACTGAGTCATTTCCCTTACAAGAAAGATATGAGGGTGTCCCAGTTCCACACCAACTAGTTTTATTGTTGAATTTCTTGATTCATCTCCGGTATGTGCTAGACAGATCAGAGACTGGACAAGTTGAGACTTAGTCTTATCAAAAATACAAGAACAAATGCTTCATGATTTGTCAAAAGAGCATGTGTCTGATGAAATTGAATCGCACTTTAACAGAAGATATGAAATAGCCAGCCATGATGGTAGGTTGTTGTGGAGAACACGAGTGATAGTTCCTCCAAAAGGAAGATAGCCATTGTTGATTGAACTACATAGACCACACCCAGGAATTTCCCGAATGAAGACCAAAGCATGCAGCTATCTATGGTGGCCTGGGATGGTTAGAGAAATAGAGAGTTCAGTGAAGAATTGTCTACAGTATCAGCAATTGCAAAAGTTACCTTCAACAGCTCCATTATACCCCTGGGAGTGGCCAGGAAGGCCATGGGTACAATTACACATTGACTATGTGGGACCTTTCATGGGTACAATGTTTCTGTTCATTGTTAATGCCCACTGAAAATGGATGGGCACATATGAGGTGAAGTCACCAATGTTTTCTGCTGTAATTGAGAAGCTATGACAAAGTTTTGCCATTCATGGACTACCAGAAGTGGTTGTATCTGATAACGCATGGCATTTATGAGTGCTGAGTTTCAGCGGTTTATCGGCCTCAATGGTATCATGTAAAAATTTCACCGTACCACCCTTCCTCAAATGGACTGGCCGAAAGGGTGGTTCAAACATTCAAGTCAGGCATGAAGATATTAACTGGTGATTCCATAGCAACCAAGCTAGCACCTTTCTTTTTCATTATAGGGCCACCCTTCACACAACAACAGGTGCCACACCTACAGAATTATTGATGAAACGCCCTCTCAGAATGAGATTGAGATTAATTATGCCAAAGTTAGTGGGGGAAGGTGGAAAGGAGTCAGGGAAGTCAGAAGACTAGACACGACTGGCATAGTCCTGACAGGAGGTTTACTGTAGGAGAGACGGTATACGTGAAGAACTTTGGAGAAGGGCCAAAGTGGCTACCACGTGAAATAAATGCAGTGACTGGGCTTCTATCTTACCATGTGAAGGTGGAAGGCCGAGTTATATGGAGACATGTGGATCATCTAAGGAAGAAAGAAACAAATCCCCAAGAAAGGATTCCACCAGTATTCACGGCCGGGTCAACATTTCCTGTTGAGAGAAATCAACCAAGTACAGATGTGTCTGATGCACCTGCAAGAGTTGAGTAAGAGTTTACAGGTACCCGCCAAAGAACCTGATGTTCAGACAACCCCAGATAAGGTGGTTCCTAACAAAGCATCTGAAGTTGGAGAGCTGAGATGTTCTACATGCATAAGGAAACCCCCAGAAAGACTGATGCCACCACCAAACACATCTTCCCTTCACCCCCCCCGGCGGCATTCCGTAGGGATCGTTCCCTCCGGGACACCCTGGTCCACTCCTCCATCACCCCCTACTCCTCAACCCCCACCTATGGCACCTCCCCATGCCCACGCAGAAGATGCAACACCTGCCTCTTCACTTCCTCTCTCCTCACCGTCCAAGGGCCCAAACACTCCTTTCAAGTGAAGCAGCATTTCACTTGCATTTCCCCTAACTTAGTCTACTGCATTCGTTGCTCCCAATGCGGTCTCCTCTACATTGGAGAGACCAAACGCAAACTGGGCGACCGCTTTGCAGAACACCTGCGGTCTGTCCGCAAGAAAGACCCAAACCTCCCTGTTGCTTGCCATTTTAACACTCCACCCTGTTCTCTTGCCCACATGTCTGTCCTTGGCTTGCTGCATTGTTCCAGTGAAGCCCAACGCAAACTGGAGGAACAGCACCTCATCTTCCGACTAGGCACTTTACAGCCTTCTGGGCTGAATATTGAATTCAACAACTTTAGATCTTAAACTCCCCCTCCCCCCATCCCCACCCCGTTTCTCCCTTTTTTTTCCAATAATTTATATAGATTCTTCTTTTCCCACCTATTTCCATTATTTTTAAATCTAAAACTAAAACTTTGTTAGTCTTTCCACCCCACCCCCACTAGAGCTGTACCTTGAGTATCCTGCCTTCCATTCTTAATTAGTACTTTTCTTAGATAGTATCAGCACCTTCAACACCTCTTTGATCCTTTTGTCTGTGACATCTTTTGATTATCTGCTCCTATCACTGCTTGCTTATCCCCACAATCACCCCACCCTCAACTTCTCTCTCCCCCCGCCCCCCACCTTAGACCAGCTTATATTTCACCTCTCTTCTAACTATACTCAGTTCTGCCGAAGGGTCGTGAGGACTCAAAACGTCAACTGATTTCTTCTCCACCGATGCTGCCCGACCTGCTGAGTTTTTCCAGGTAATTCTGTTTTTGTTTTGAACTTGTAAATTACTTACTAGTGTAAATAATGTGCTATTTTGACAAAACTGTACTTGTAAATGTAAAATGTGTTTCCAAGTAAAGGGGGAGGGGTGTGGTAATTATGGCTTTATGTAATGTATAGTTTACATTTAAGAAGGATGTTATAAAGGAAGATCACATCATTTTATGTAACCCAGAGAGGAGTAGCACGGGCTACCTCTGTAGTCAGTAGTCTGAGTTAGCAAGGTGAAGTATGGGTTTCAGTTCAAAGCACATAAGTGTAGCTGTTGAGTACCTTTGTAAATAAACAGAATGTGTTCCACCTAAGAACAGTCTGCTGGTCAACTCTGTCTATTGTGCCAAATCAGCATCCCAAAACAGACGTGCAACATGGATCCATAAGTCCCAGCAAACTGGTGACCAAGATCGAACAGTCAGTGGTTCTGTCAGTTTGTGACTGGAGACTGTGTCAATGTCTGACGGGAGGCTGTGTCGGTGTCTGACTGGAGGCTGTCTTGGTGTGTGATGACTGGCTGCTTCTGCTGCACTCATTGCCTGTCTAGTTTGTTCCCCTCAAAGCTGAGTTATCTCCTGCTCAGTCTGATGTTCTCTCATGGATCCACTGGCTGGTGATCCCAATTACAAATCGGTGGCTGTAAATTTCAGAGTGATGTAGGTCACTGGATTCCTCCTGGCCAAGCCCAGGCTGTTCTGCCTGGTCGCATGGCTAATTCAAGCGGGTCATTATTGATAGGCCACGCTCCAGATTGGCAGCTGCCTGACTGATTTATATGGGGCTCAGAGTAACTATACAGCCCCATTAAAATAATTTCAAATTTCTCTTGCTGATCCTTTCCACTTCAATAACTTGCCGCACTGATAGGAGAGTGCACAATACCTCCCTCCTAAAATGGCAGTCAGAATCCTAAGTTTACGATAGGATCATTAGTTACATAGTAAAGGGGATTTAACACGTGAAACAGGGAGGCTCTTTTAGACTCCAATATAGTCCCCTTTTAAAATAGCAGCGGTTGCAACACGGGAGTGATCAGGGTGTAATTACTATGCTGCCATTTTAACTGCCTTACCTCATTAACCAGTCAGGACAAGTTAAATTCAAACCATGCAGATTGAACAAATAAACTGGTTGCATCTTCTTTGGTTTGATCATTGATGATGCGTAAAGAAAAGAAGGACAATTAAAACACGAACACATCATTTAAGAAATATTTATCTGCATTTATCTGCTCAGATGTTTTGACCACTGTTCTGTGTTTGGAATCAGCAGCTTTCATTTAAACTTTGAAATTCCTGTGAGTGGTGATTGATTTTGTTTGCATCTTAGAAGGTAATGGGCTCAGTTTTCCAGCTGTTCAATGAAATAGATATGGATCATTGAAAGTATTACATTTACACACAAGCTTTCTGCTAATAATTAGAATTTTGGATACCAAAATATCCATCAACATTTCCCCAAGTCATTCATATTATGCTCAAGAGCTTTGTTCTTGTTTTTTTTTGCCTAAGAGAAAGTATCAGGATCAGAAAAATGACTTATTATTGAAGTAATTAATTTCAATGATGTTATTTTTAATGGCACTATGTCTCAAAAAGAGTGGAACCCTTTGACACAGAAACTTGTGTGGTACGTCTCAACCTAAAATGTAATTGTAGTAACCTGAGATGTAATATACCTTTAATACAAGTATTGTCATGTAAGGTCACCTGATCTTATTGTCCAATAGCAGAGTAGCGCAGGCCACCTCTATGTGAGAGAGCCTTGAGTTAGTCACTGATGAGTGAAGAAAGAGTTCTATATAGTGAGCATACAAGTATAGCTGTAGAGTTAGTTTGTAAATAAACAGCATGTGTTTGAACAACGATCTCCAGATGTTCTCTGTCTCTGTACCGACTCGGTCATCCCGAACAAAGTGTGCAACCCGGATCCTTTAGCCCCAGCAAACCAAGGGCACTGGCACCAACAAACTGGCGATGAGAGTAAAAGCACAAAAAATGATGGAAAAAACAAGGTAAAAAGCGAGAGAGGAAAATGAAGGAAGCCAGAAGAATCGAAATCAGGCCATACCTCACATGCTAGTTGTAAGTTAAAAAAAGCTTCCTTCTGAGTGTCGAATTAATACCCTAAGAGATGTCACAATTTGGAACGGTAGAGCCATTCAATCCAACCTTGGACGACTGGCCTCACTATGTTGAACATCTCACGTTCTTCTTCCAGGTGAACGACATTGTAGGGGGAGGAGAAAAGGAATGCGATCCTTCTGTCCACGTGTCGGAGTAAGACAATTGATTAATTCGAAATCTGTTGGTGCCCAGTGCCCCAGACTCCAAATGTTTTGATGATTTAGTGAAACTCATTCCCAACCCAGGCCTCCAGTGACCATACAAAGATTTAAATTCAATTAAAAAATCAGAGCTGTGGAGGAGACAGTTGCGGCTTATATAGCCAGCCTGAAGCAGTTAACTGAATATTGCTAATTCGGCACTTCAATCAATGGTATGTTTAGAGATCGGTCGGTGTGTGGTATAAATGAAAATGCGATCCAAAGGAGATTGTTGGCTGAAACAAATCTAGATTTTCCAAAGGCGTTGGAAATCGCTGTTGCAATGGAAGGTGCAGTGTGAGACTCAGAAGCCATTCGAGGAGTACAAAATGGCGCCGTCCTCCATGTTGGGTGGGAAGCTTCAACAAAAAAGAGCGCAAAAGTGCAGAGCTTTGTTCCACAGCGGGAAGCAGAGCCACTACTAGCGGACAAATTGAAAAGGAGATCTCAGCAGCAAAAGCTTGGCATCATACTATCAGAAATGGAAGTAGACAGACCTGTATTGAAACACAATTTAAAAAGATTGAATGTTTCTTCTGCCATCGATATGGACACCTCATGAGAAAGTGTAAAGATAGAATCAGGCAGACTGTCAGAGAAAGGCAAAAACTCAATGAGATAAACAGCATTGAAAAGCCTGAAGTGATAGATGTTGATATCTATTCGCTGTATAATTTAAAGGTAGGAAGAACGGAGCCTATCTATGTTACCATGAGAGTGAATGAGAAGCCTATCAGACTGGAGGTGAATACTGCTGCAGCTACTATGGTGATTGGAGAGCACACTTTTCAATACTTGAATCTTGGAGAACATAAGCTGAATTTAGAAGAAACTGTTGAAAAATTAAAGACTTATACAGGAGAAAGCATACAAGTCAAGAGTGTATGTAAAGTCACAGTAAACTATGAAGTTCAAACGGTGAGATTACCCTTGATGGTAGTAGCAGGCAAGGGGCCTGGTCTCCTCGGATGAAACTGGCTGAAAGAAATTAAATTGGAATGGAATGAATTCTTCCAACTAAGAACTAATGGCTTGCACAGCTACCTCAGAAATATACCTCCGTTTTCAAGGAAGAACTTGGAAAAATTGAAGGGCTACAAGCAAAAATCCATGTAGATCCCGAGGCAACACCAAGATTCATGAAGGCAAGACAGGTACCTTATGCAATGCAGAATAAGGTAGATGCTGAACTAGGCAGATTAGAAAAACTGGCGGTGATACAACCAGTACAATTTTCAGAGTGGGCAGCACCAATTGTACCTGTTCTCAAACCTGACCGAAGCATTCGAATATGTGGGGACTATAAATTAACAGTCAATCAAGTGGCATACCTAAAATTGAAGATTTATACACTAAACCAGCAGGTGGAAAGGTTTACACGAAATTAGATTTGAGTCATGCCTCCCAACAATTAGAATTAGAGCAGGCATCCCGAAAGTTCGTCACCATAAATACACATAGGCAATTGTACCAATTCACCCGTTTGCCATTTGGCGTTTCTTTTGCTTGCCATATTCCAAAGAACCATGGAAAGTTTGTTACAGGGATTGCCCCACATTGTAGTTTATCTGGATGATGTTCTCAGGACTGGACTCACAGAAAAAGAACATTTGATGAACCTGGAAGAAGTTCTGAAATGTTTTTAGCAGGCTGGAACGAGATTGAGAAAGGAAAAGTGAACATTCCAGGCTAAAGAGGTAACTTACCTAGGTCACAAAGTCGATTCACAAGGCCTACATCCAATTGAAGAAAAAGTGAAAGCAATTAAATAAGCCCCAAAACCAAAGAATACATCCAAATTGAAATCATTTTTGGGGATGATTAACTATTATGGATGCTTCATGCCTAATCTATTGACAGAATTGGCAACGTTATATTGTTTGCTCAAGAAAAATCAGAGATGGTCATGGCAAACACCACAAGAAGAAGCTTTCACAAAAGTTAAAAAGTTGTTACATCCATCTAGAGCATTTTGACCCAAAGAAAGAGTTGATGTTAATGTGTGATGCATCAGCTGATGGAGAAGAAGCGATGCTTTCTCACTGTATGGTGGATCAGAACGACCTATTGGTTATGTGTTGAGAATACTCAGTACTGCAGAAAAACAGTACTCTCAAATTGAAAAAGGCTTGGTGATAATTTTTGGTGTTAAAAGGTTTCATCAACATGCACTTGGTCGTCACTTTACTGTCATAACGGACCACAAGCCATTATTAGGACTATTCAGTGAAGACAAGGCTGTACCCCTTGTAGCCTCGGCAAGAGTACAAAGATGGGAATTGATCTTAGCAACATATGAGTAAACTTTTATTCATAGACCCGGAAGTCAAATTGCAAATGCTGATGCGCTCAGCCGTTTACCCTTGCAGGTAAAAGATGAAGATATTCCAATTCCTCAGGAAAACGCCTCGTTATTAAATTTCCTGGATCCATCACCGATGTGTGCCAAATAAATTAAAGTTTGGAAGAAGGGAGACCCAGTCTTATCCAAAGTGAGAAATCGAATTCTTACTGGGTAGTCAAAAACACAAGAATCCGATGAAATGAAACCATATTTCCAGAGAAGATACAAGATAACCAGCCAAGAAGATATATTATTTTGGGAGCTCGTGTAATTGTTCCTCTGAAAAGACAAAAACATTGTTACCTAAACTTTACAGTTCACATGCCGAAATTTCTAAAATGAAGGCAATAGCACGCAGCTTTGCGTGGTGGCCGGGAATGGATAGAGAGATAGAAAACTTAGTAAAAAGTTGTATGCAGTGTCAACAAGTACAGAAATTACCTGCAGCAGCCCCATTACACCCCTGGGAATGGCCAGGAATACCATGGGTACGAGTACACATCAATTATGTGGGACCTTTCATAGGAACAATGTTTCTCCTTTATAATAGATACACATTCAAAATGGATGGATATATACGAAGTAAGGTCACCCACATCTTCAACGACAATTGACAAGCTAAGACAAAGCTTCACTATAGATGGATTACCTGAAGTACTAGTATCAGATAATGGAAAAGTAATCACAAGTGCTGAATTTGACCTCAATGGTATTGTTCATGTGAAAACATCTCCATACTACCCTCCTTCCAATGGACTTGCCGAGAGAATGGTTCAGATGTTCAAATCTGCTATAAAGAAATTGTCTGGAGATTCAATAGCGACTAAATTAGCATGATTTCTATTCCATTATCGAACCACCCCTCATTCGACAACAGGTGTCACACCTGCTGAACTGTCAATGAAACACTGTCTGCAATCGAGACTTGACTCTGATTATGCCAAACTTGGGGTGGGAAGGTAGAAAGGAGGCAGGAAAATCAGAAAATGGGTCACAATCGGGATGGAACATTTAATGTAGGAGAGAAGACATTTGTGAAAAGTTTTGGTGAAGGACCAGCATGATTGCTCGGTGAAATAAGTGCTGTAACGGGACTTCTTGCCTACCATGTGAAAGTTGAAGATCCAATATTCAGAAGACATGTGTGGATCACAAACAGGGTGGAATTTTCGCAGAATTGCACTAAGTGCAGTAGCGG
Source organism: Cetorhinus maximus (assembly GCF_964194155.1). Lineage (NCBI taxonomy): Eukaryota > Metazoa > Chordata > Chondrichthyes > Lamniformes > Cetorhinidae > Cetorhinus > Cetorhinus maximus. Next base: position 89,055,564 of record NC_135885.1, read on the forward strand.
GCAGGTAAAATGGAGTTCTATCCGCTGACAAAAATGGCGGGTTTTTCATGCCGCGTTGTCCCGAGGCTGCCTCATTATTTATTCACTCCTGCGAAAAACGTTGTTTCCATGGCAGACGGGCTCTCATTCGCCCGACTGCCCTCACCCCGCTGTTGCAACATCGCTGCCATCTTTAAAAGGGAGCCACCAGATAAGTGCTCATCGCCACCAGCTCACCTCCGCTGCCCGGGAGACATGGCCAGCAAAGGAAAAAAGACTGCAGCCCCCGCTTCAACGACGGGTCCCTCGCACGACTGCTGGATGCCATGGAGGCCTGCCGGGACGTGCTTTACCCCAGCTCTGGCTGCAGGATGGGTAGCAATGTCACCAACCCGGCTTGGGAGGTGGTGGCAGTGGCAGTCAGCGCAAACGCCCTGCAGAAGAGGACAACCACCCAGTACCGCAAAAGATGAATGATCTCCTCCGTTTCGCCAGGGTAAGTCACTCTTTTCATCACTCCCAACTCACACTCACAAACCCATCACACACCTACAGGACCCTCACACACTGCCAGTGTAAGGGACATCACCATTTATTCTTTCACACACACATTCATTGTCTTACTCCTGCCAATGGGACCACTCATCACCCACACAGGCCAGGCATACTTATCATCTAGCCCGGCAGGCACCCTGATACACTCTCCCCATCTCTAACCATGCAGGACAAACTGGTTCACAACAGGAGGGAAAGGTCACAGACTGGTGGAGGGATGCCGGAGATCAAAGTTCTGACAGAATTTGAAAACAGAGCCATGCAGCCGGCCGGTGATGAACCGGTCTGGTCCTGTGCTGACGGTGAAGTCGGCACTGCTCTACCAAGTGAGGATCCAGCAGTGCAACATCCTTCAGACAACCATGCCGTGAGTGATGCGTCCTCGTTCACAGGCCACTGCCATGCGCTAATTATCTCCCCTTGCTTTCACAGGCACATCTGGGAAACAGCCGACAGAGTCCATGACCCAGGGCCTCCAGTCAAGCTCCGAAGAAACTTCTGCAGAGGAAGCTGATGGCACCCTCCTGATGTCCCATCACAGCGTTCACCCACACCCTCCATCAGCGCAGAGACACACACCTCGGTGGGACCTAGCTTTAGAGTAGCCTCAGGATCACAATCTGGTGAGCACATCGCACTGTCTGATCCACAGCAGGCGGCGACAGGGACTTCCCAGATCCCTGGCACTCGGAGGACTGCTGGAGGCAGTTGCTGAGTCCGAGTCAGATGATGAGCCTCTGGACTCTGTCATGTCACAGTTGATGGGACTGCAAAGGCAATCTAGGGAACATCAGGAAGGAACATATGCTGCACTCCTCAGATTGCAAGGCATGATGGAGGATTCCGTCCATCTTCAGGCTGAGGTGATAGCGCCGGCATTGCAACGTACCAAGGTCAACACTGGTAAGATGGCAGCCACCATAGAGACCTTGATTCAGGACTTAGCTCCTTCACTGCTGCGTGGGCTTAACTCCATTGCTGACGCCATAGTTGGCATCCAAAGTGTGTACACGAGAGGGGTGCTGGGCAGCTCGATCTCACTCCAGCTACCCCTTCCCCTCACAGAGTCAGCCAGGGGCCCTCGGGCACCCATAGGGAGGAGGATCAGCAGGTGCACACTCCGGGGCCATCCATCCAGGTGACTCTGGGAGTGTCTGGTCTATCCGAATCCCCTCTTCCTGTGACCTTAGCAGCTACAGCTCCACAGGCCGAGGAGGGTGCCACTGCCACACGGCAGGACCCCGGAACAGGCCGGGGTCCTCCGAGTCTCGGCCCTCGAGAGGGCGCCTGTCAAAGTCATCACAGACAGGGTGTAACAGTGAGCAGGCTGCCTCCACCTCTGCTGCGTATGTCCAGGGAGCACCGGGATGTAGCGACAGGGTTAGGAAAGTTAGGTAAATGTAACCCTTTTGAGTCAGCAAGTAAACTAAATTAACAATATTAGGGATAAAGTAAAAAACAGCCCCTTAAAGGGAAACTGCAAAAACAAAGGCAAAATTTAAAGGAAACTTGCAAACATTAAACCAAAATGTGATTAAAGGGATCAATAAAACACCCCAGTCCCCGCGGTGCCCACTGGGCATGGAAGGCCTCGACAATGCCAGCAGACACTGCGTGCTCCCTCTCCAGAGACACCCGGCTGCGAACATAGCCGCGGGAGAGGGGCAGACAGACGGGTCGGACGACCCCCTCGATCGCCCACTGCCTGGACCTGTTATTGGCCAACTTGGCCAGGCCCAGGAGGAGGTTCATGAGGAGCTCCTTCCCTCCCGGCCCCCCTCCGCACCGGGTGCCCATAGATCAGGAGCGTGGGGCTGAAGTGCAAACAAAACAACAGTAAAAGGTTTTTAAATAACTGAAAAGGGAATGCAGCCTACAACAACCTACATAAACATTTATGTAGGGTATTATAGGCTGCACTCCCTTTTCAGATATTTATAAAACCTTTTACTGCACCTGGGCCTGGCCAATTTGGCCATTAACAAGTCCAGGCAGAGGGTGATCGCGAGGGTCCACCCCAGGTCCCTGATGGAAAGTGAGAGGACACCTCCATAGAGAGACCCCCCCACTTGGGACCTCCACTGCTGGACGGCAACAAGGCGCGCCAGGGTGTGTCCGGGCAGCGGGCGAGGACAAGAAAGTGAAGACCACCGTGCACCTGCGCCACCTCGAGTCCCAGTGTGATGTCGGGACTGAGTACGACCGTCCTAAGGTCTTGAATGGTGTTGGCCGCAAGCCAGACACATGATGCACCAAGTCCTGTGGAATCACCCAGCCCACACTTCCGCCACCCAGCACGTCCCCGATCCTGGTGACCCTGACAGCCACAGCCCTCCTCTCCGCCAGCCACTGAAAGGGACGGAGGGGTGGATTCCTGAGCAGTGGCTCTCTGACGATAGCCACTACTCCTGACGACGGAGAGCTGCATCGCAAGGCAACCATGTTCCAGACTTTGATCAGGTCCCGGTAAAAGACGGACAACACCTGTAAGGAGCCACGAAGGCCCCTCAGGTTTACAAACAGGAGCCGCACATCATAATTCAGGCCATGCACCTGGCGGAAGAAATACGTCACCAGGGCACACCACCTCGGAGGGGGCTTATAGTAAAGGTATCACTGCAGGGCCTGAAGGTGGAAAGTCGCCACCTGGGTGCGTAGGCACACCAGCGCCTGACCGCCCTCCCTAAGCGGGAGACCCAGAACCTCAGCAGCGACCCAGTGGAGCCTTTTGTACCAGAAGAAGTCTATGAACATTCTCTGGATTTTGTGACCACAACATGGCGGCAATCAGCTGGTTTATGACCAGAACACGATCCCGGTAAGACAGCACTCGGAGCAGTCCTGTCCAGCGCCGCAGGCGAGTGGTGACTTTGGTCTCCAGCTTCTGCCAGGTCGCCAGCCAGGAATCCTCAGCAGGGCAGAGGTGGACCCCCAGGTAGAGGAGGCTGGTCCTGCTCCAGGTGAAAGGCCTGAGCTCCTCGGGTAGGGGATCCATCTGCCACGGGCCGACCAGGAGTCCAGAACATTTATCCCAGTTGATCCTGGCAGAGGACGCGGCAGAGTAGACCTCCTGGCACTCGCGCATCCTCCGCAGGTCAGCCGGGTCGGTGAACATGAGGACCACGTCATGGGTGTAAGCCGAGAGGACCACCCCGTTGCCCGGCCCGCGCAGAACCAATCCCGTCAACCCCCTCCGCAAGAGGCGCAGGAAAGGCTCCACACAAATAGAATACAACTGGCCAGACAGGGGGCAGCCCTGACGTACCCCTCTCCCAAAACGAAGGGCATCATCAGGGACCCGTTAACTTTCACTGGACACTCTGCAGCAACGTACCGAAGTCGGATCCGAGCGACGAAATGTGGCCCGTACCCGAATGCTCGCAGAGTCCCAAATAAATATTCATGATCCACCCTGTCGAACGCCTTCTCCTGATCAAGAGACAGGAAGGCATTTGACAGACTAGTCCTCTGGGTAAAAGTGGATGACGTCCCAGACCAGATGGATATTATTGAAGATGGTGCAGCCCAGGACCATGTAGGACTGGTCCATCATGTGGTCCAGCACGGTGCCAAAGCGAGAAGACTTGGCCCTGGCAAAGATTTTGTATCTGTGCTGAGGTGGGAGACCGGGCGTCAGTTCTTAAGGTGGCGGAGATCCCCCTTCAGTCACAGCCCTACGCCATGAGAGGGGCATCTCCCCGGTAGCAATACTCTCCTTCAGGGACCCTGCATAGTCGTTCCCCAGGATGTCCCAGAACGCCCTGAAGAACTCCACGGTCACCTGTCCAGCCCCGGGGATTTGCCCCTGGAGGGGCTGTCGAGGGCGCCGGTCAGCTCCCCCAGACTTATAGGGGAGTCAAGCTTTCCGGCGCCCTCCGGGCCGACCTGTGGCAGGTCCTTCCACAAACCTCTGCGAGCATCCTCGCTGGATGGATCCGGAGAGAACAGGGCAGTGTAATAGTTTCGGGCGATGGCCCTGATGCCCTCCGGATCCAGGACGAGGGATCCATCGTCGGCCAACAGCGTAAGGAGCTGCTGATGGACCCCGTGCCTTTTTTCCAGCTAGTAGAAGAAGGGGGAGCCACGGTCCAGGTCCTTGAGGAACCGGATCTGTGACCTCACAAACGTGCCCCGGGACCCGACAAGTTGCAGGTCCCGCGCTTCTCATCGTACACCGACCGCAGGGCCAGGTCCGCGTCGGGCTGACGGAGCCGTGCCCCCAGGTCGAGCACCTCCCTCTCCAACTCCTCAACCCTGGATTTCCGCCTCTTTGTCGACCCCTTCGCGTACTCCTGACAGAAAACTGATAGAACGAGTCCAGGAACCGCTCGTCCTCCAGCAACAGGTTGTTAAAGTGCCAGTACGTGGACCCCGTCCGAGCGCAGAACGGAGTGAGCTCCACCCACACCAGACGGTGGTCCGTGCACGGAACCTGCTGCACAGAAGCCGACAGAACGCAGGACACGTACGCCTTCGAAACGTAAAGACGGTCGAGTCTGGACGCTCCGACTCCATGGGACACAAAAGTGAAAACGCTGGAGTCAGGATGGAGATGTTGCCAGACGTCCACCAAGTCGAAGTATCTGACCAGGTCCCTCAACTTACTCATGCCTAGCGTGCGGTGCTGGGCCTTGAGGGTACAGTTGAAATCCCCCCTGAGGACGATACACTCACCCGGGTCAATGGAACCAAGATGGGTGGACACTTGCTCAAAGAAGCTCGCTTGCTGCTGCGCACCCAGGGGAGCGTTCACATTCACAAAGTGTACACATTCACAAAGTGAAGCGCCGCGCCCCCCAGGCGCACAGTCAGGTGCAGCAACCGGCCTGGCACCAGCTCCTTGACCCTCAAGATCTCCAGCTGAAAATGTGGGGCTAACAAGAGCCACCCCACCAGAATTGGAGGCCAGGTGACTCATGTAGACCCCCGCTTGCCACTCCAGGAGCCACGTTGCTTTGTCTCCTGGAACAGTATGGGCTTCCTGCAGGAAGCACACTGCATATTTCCCGTTCTGGAGGACTGAGAAGTTCTGGAACCTGCGCTGTGTGTCCCTGCTGCTGTGGATATTGAGGCTGGCTATAGTTGTCTTCATTGTCAGAAGCATGTGCTACCATCACCATGTCTAGTGTAAAAAGGAGAGGACTATTTTAATCCTTCCTCTCCTTCAGGAGCCCAGTGAGAAACGTGTGGACCCTTCTCTTCGCATTCCGGTCCAGCCCATGTGTCCTTGAGGGTCTCACAGACAGACCAGAACACAAGAGGAAAAGAATGCCACTGGTCCAGGGCCAACTGGACCTTGTCTCGGTGACTGCGATCACTTGCTACAAAATCCTGGAACTCCCGTAAAGGGATGAAGGGAGAATCGGTGAGGGGCACCAGGGAATCCACCACCTAACCTGACAATGACTCTAAATCGTTGCCGGTGCTCACCACTGAAACTCCGCCCTCCTTCAGGTTGTTGCCTCCAGCTTCCAACCCCTCCCCCATATTGAGTATGGGGGCCGGTTCGGAGCCGCCAGTTGATCCCACCTCCATCTCAATCCCACCCCCAGGATCAAGGGCAGAGGGGTCCTCTCTGGTCTGCTCTTGAGGATATTGGCCAAAGGACGGTGGTGGCTCAGAGCCCCGCTCCCCCCTCAGGCACCGGGTTGCCTGGTGAGTCCGAATAAAGCTCCGGCGCTGAAGGTTGGGAGGGAGTGGGGAGGTCTTCGTTGCCACCGTCGCTCGATGACCCAGTTGTCAGGGCCATGAAGGGACTGCAGCAGTCCCCTGGTGGGCCAGATGGCATCTCGGGGGTGCAAGGTGGGTCGGGGTGGGGCACCACTGCAAGGGCGATACCCTCACCGAATCCCGAGGGGCCCTGCTCAGGGGACTGCAGCAAGGGAACAGAGGTTTGCGCTCCTCCCAGAGGGCAGAGTGAGGATTACGGGGCAGAGATGCCACCACCTTTTCGTTGAGGGAGGGGACACATCCAGCCTCGCAAGTCGTGAGGTCCTCCCCCTCTGAGGGGTGGCGTCTCTTTGGGGGTAGGCTGGGGGCTGGGGAGACCTCCATCTGCGAGGCCCCCACTGCCTCGTCCAGGGCCTCTGGATGCTCCACCTTCTGGGGTTTGGGCAGGTCCACCCTCTTTAATAGGACTACCGGCTGGTCCACTGCCGCCGGACCCGGGAATCCATGCGGGAACGTCGCTGGAGCCAGCACATGGCCTGAGGCGTAAACAGGCCTGGAAGCACGCGCAGAAACTACGCTGGGGCCATATGACGTTTGCTCTTCCCGAGCTGGTGTCTTCAGGGGTTTGAGATCAGGGTGGGTTTGAGGAGATTGGGGGGCTTGGGGGGCCACCTCTGCATGGCGGGTCTTCTGTCGCACCTTCTTCCGGTGCAGGGTCTCTCTCCCCCCCGCCATCGCTCCATCTTCCTCCCCCCAAGGGGCGATGCCGCTGGCAGCCACCGCCATCTCGGCTGTCGGTGAGGCGAGGAAAGGAGCAGCAGTGCCAGCCACGCCCGCCTGAGTGACATTGGCGGCCTTGGAGGCGGGGCAGTTCTTTCGGACATGCCCCACTTCCTTGCAGGCATGGCACCGCACGCCGTCTGCCGACCAGAAGACAATGTAGGCAGCCCTCTCAAAGCTGAAATCAAACCGCCCCTCCGTGCACCCCTCCCGGGCCAGGCGAACAAAGAGCTGGAACCGGAAGGAGTACGAGTGGCAGAGACTGGGCTCCCTGAGGCCGTGCGGGAGGCACCACCCTGGACCTGATCTCCCCCAGTTGGTGAAGGTGGGGGAGGAGGTCCTCACTGGGAATGAAGGGTGGGATGTTACATAAGACCAGCCTCTCTGCGGTGGCCTCAAGGAGATCCACCGCTAGATCGGTCCCGCCGACAGTGAGACCCTTGACCAGGGCCAGGTGCACCGCCCGCTCGGACCTCAGGAAGAACACCTCCTTCCCATACACACGTGAGGCTGCAACAGTGGCTGAGGGGCTGACAACCCCAGCCAAAGCCCTCAAGCATGTTTCTATAGTCATCTCGGGGTGAATGTAGCTCTTTACCCTCATGGTCTTGGTCAGGAGGAGGAACGGTGATGGGGCTGCAGGAGCAGCGGAGGCCATGGAAGCAGTCACTCCCGCATAGGTCTTCTTGGTGGTTCCCGCCACTGATGATAGCGCCACCTCCACAGCTGCCCTGGAGGGCCCGGCTACTCGTGACCCCATTGGGAGATGGTCCACACCCATCCCAAGCCCTGTCGGTGGCAGCAACAGCATTTAGAAAAGGGGAGAGGGCGAAAAGAAGGATTACCCTCTCCCTCCTGATGGTTTTTACAGAGGGAAGGGGAGGAGAGAGAGAGGGAAAAGGGACAGGGAGGCACGGAAGTGGAAAGGGTAATGGGAGCAGGGTGGGTGAGCGTCGCTGGGTGGAGTGGAGCAGGGTGGTGGGGGTCTAGCTGTTCCCCCCATAGGGGGAGGGTGATGTCTTCACCAGGGAGCTGGCACTGCCTGGCACACGGAAGTCAGGTCTGTCCCTGTTCAACAGGCAGCTCCTGCTACCTGGACTTGGACATGGGTGGAGCGAGAAGTGGGGGTGATGGTGGAAGGTCTTAAAAGGACACACGCATGTGCCCCTTCTCCCTGAGTCCCTTCAGCAGTCTTCTTCCTCCCCCTACAAAGCAACACGGCCTTCACAGCCCTCACCAAACAAAAGTCCAGACACCCACCGCAGATGCAATGAGAAAAAGTCCTTGCCTACCGTCCTCCCTGTTTAGCAGCACCTCCTCTCTCTCTCTCTGCTCCTCCAATTCTTCAGGCCTCAGGCCTTGCAGGCTCCAGGCGCTAGCATGAACAGTAGCAGGAACATCCACAGGAAATCCCACAGCAGCAGGAACAGCCACAGGAAATCCCACAGCAGCAGGAACAGCCACAGGAAATCCCACAGCAGCAGCAACAGCCACAGGAAATCCTACAGCAGCAGCAGGAACAACCACAGGAAAACCCACAGCAGCAGCAGGAACAGCCACAGGAAATCCCACAACAGCAGCAGGAACAACCACAGGAAAACCCACAGCAGCAGGAACAGCCACAGGAAAACCCACAGCAGCAGGAACAGCCACAGGGAAACAGCAGCAGGAACAGCCACAGGAAATCCCACAGCAGCAGGAACAACCACAGGAAAACCCACAGCAGCAGGAACAGCCAAAGGAAATCCCGCAGCAGCAGGAACAGCCACAGGAAATCCCACAACATCCACAGGAACATCCACAGGAAAACCCACAGCAGCAGGAACAGCCACTGGAAATCCCACAGCAGCAGCAGGAACAGCCACAGGAAATCCCACAACAGCAGCAGGAACATCCACAGGAAAACCCACAGCAGCAGGAACAGCCACTGGAAATCCCACAGTAGCAGGAACAGCCACAGGAAAACAGCAGCAGAAACAGCCACAGCCAGCATCAAGCTCAACCACAGCAACAGAGGCACAGCTCAGGCAGTAACGAGCTGCAGCCGAGACCAATCAGGAAGCACAGCCTGGGCATGGGTGTTAATCACTTGTACAGGAGGTGTCAGCTGTGGCTCAGTTCATAGCACCCTCGCCTTTGAATCAGAAGGTTGTGGGTTCATGTCCCACTCCTGGAAACCAAGAACTGTGATTGTACTCAAAAGAGTTGTAATCTGTGACTGTTGATAACTCGAAAAGAGTATTAATCACTTGTACATAATGTTCACCATTGTCAATAAACTCCCAAGAATGTCCCCCTGCCTGTGGCTCCTTGTTCTGATGAGCAGTGTTCTTGTCACTCAGATGTGAAATCTTTCTGCACAAGATAAAAGGCAGGTGGATCAGCCCAGGGCCTCTTCCCTGTGCTCTGTGCAGCCTTCAGACCAAAGCGATGGTCCAGCCTCACACTCCCTGGAAAACATTACTGATGCCTGCACCTCAGCTGTGCTGGTCATTGCTGCCAGAATGTTGTGGGCAGGCACCACAGAGTTCCATCATTCTCTCTGTATGTTCTCAGCACCTTTAAGGTGGGGCTAGCCCCCATCACACCAGCATCTATGACCAGTGATCTGTGCACCAGCTCCTGAAGGGCTGAGGTGCTGAAGGCAGACACAGCATCAGATGCACCTAAAGCTTTATTGCTGTGTCTCTGAGATTGCCCTGATCACGGAGTGCAAGCGAGCTGCCCTTGGCAAGACAGGAGTCAGACATTCTCAGAGGCTCTGTGAAGACCTATGGAGTGTCCTCACTGCATGTTGTCATCATCCTCCTACCATTAAGTGACTATTAGGGCCTCCACTGCATCACCATGACAGGAGCATTCTCACAGAGGGCATTGGCGCTGTGATAAGCCAGACTGGAGTTAAACGTTCACAGCAGTGATGTAAGGATCTTCAGGGACACCTCACTGCATGTTGTCATCATCCTCCACAAATCTGGCAGCTATGAGGGCCTCTCAAGTGCACCTGCCTCATCTAGCCAGTGCAAGAGCCTCATCCTCGTCATTGTCACCACTGAGGATCCCCTCACCCTCATTCCCGTCATGTCCTCCTCATTGGAGGAGACATGCAGCTCCTCCATCTCCTCCTCAGTCAGCTCATCTCCCCGTTGCAGCGCCAGGTTGTAAAGGGCGCAGCAGATGACGATAATGTGTGACACCCTCTGCGGACTGTATTGCAGGGCTCCACCAGACTGGCCCAAGCTATGGAAGCACACCTTCAGCATCCCGATGGTCTGCTCCACCAAGGTGTGAGCTGCTGCATGAGCCTCATTATGGCGTCACTCTGCTGCAGTCTGAGGCCACCGCACGGCTGTCATCAGCCACGGCCTCTGCTGTCCCCGAGGAGTCACCCTGCAGCCTCTCTGGACCCTGGAAGACTGCAGGGATCTGCGAGCTACTCAGGATGTAGGCATCGTGCACACTTCCTGGAAACTGTGCGCACACCTGCAGGATGTGTTTCTGGTGGTCGCTTACCAGCTGCACGTTCAGTGAGTGGAATCCCTTGCGGTTGGTGAAGTCCACTTAGTGTAGTGTTGGAGACCTGAGTACCACATGAGTGCAGCCAATCACACCCTGTACCAAGTGGGAACCCCGAGATCAGGGCGTATCCAATGGCCCTTGCATCCTGGCTGCCCCGGTCCTGGGCGAAATGCACAAAGTTGTGTGCCATGGAGAAGATGGAATCCGTGACCTCATGGGTACATTTGTGGGTGGTGGATTGTGAAATCTCACAGAGGTCACCTGTGGAGCTCTGAAAGGAGCCTCTGGCATAGAAATTGAGTGCCACGGTCAGTTTCACAGCCACTGGCAGTGGATGCCCTCCATGTCTCCTTTGTGCCAAGTCCTGCAGTAAGTGGCAGATGTGAACGACCAGGTCCCTAGACACGGGCAGTCGTCAGCGACACTGGTTCTCAGTCATCTGCAGGAACGGCAGGCGGCATCTATAGACCCTGGGTGTCACTAGGCGCCGACCAGCCAAGGCTCGCTGTTGCTCCTGGGCAGCATGTGTGGGAGCCCCTGCTGCCCCTTCTTTATGAGGTTTCTGCTCTTGCCTTTGCACAGCCAGGTGCCTTAGTTGCTCTCTCCTCTGTCTTCTACGGTCTCTGTAGGCCGTCAGGCATACAGCTAGATCACCAGGATCCATGATCCTGATGTGGTCCTTCTGCAGCATGAAAGAGAGAGAGAGAGACGTGGTTATCATGGCTGTACTTAGCCGTGCCATGTTTCCCATGCATGCCACTTATCATGCTCGCTACCAGCGGGCTCAGAAAATTCAGCCCACGAAGCGGAGAAGCCAGATATCCAGAAGTGATTCCACCAGTGTCCGAGATTGAATCAACATTTCCTGTTGAAAGAACTCAACCAATGTGTTTGAAAGGCCAACTGTATGTGAAAGAGTCAAAGAAACAAATTTACAGGTACCTGCTGTAGAATCTGAAGTTCAGGCGACTTCAGTAAGAGAGACTCCAAAGCAAACTTCAGAGGCTGTAGAGCTGAGACGTTCTACATGCATAAGGAAACCCCCAGAGAGACTGACTTTGTGAATAATTGAACTGTTTAAATAACTTGATGTATTGAAAAATTGTAAAATATATTTTTCAGTAAAGGGGAAAGGATGTCATAATCTGTGATGTAATATACCTTTAAGACGACTATTGTAATGTAAGGTCACATGATCTTAATACCCAATAGCAGAGTAGCACAGGCTACCTCTATGTGCAGAGTCTTGAGTTAGTCATTGATGAGTGAAGACAGAGTCTTATGTGGTGAGCACACAAGTATAGTTGTAGAGTTAGTTTGTAAATAAACAGCATCATGTGTTTATTTTAACAATGATCTCCGGATGTTCTCTGTCTCTGTACCGATTTGGTCACCCTGAAACAAGCGTGCAACCTGGATCCTTTAGCCTCAGCAAACCAAGGGCACTGGATCCAACAGTAACAAAGTCCGCTTGTATTAGAAATAAAAACAGAAAGTGTTGGCAATACTCAGCAGGTCTGGCAGCATCTGTGGAGAGAGAAACAGAGTTAATGTTTCGAGTCAAATATAACTTCATCAGAACTTGTTCTATTCTGCTTCTAATAGCCTCTGTTTATCTCTATTACCAACATAAAGCTATTATAATCTACCTCTAAAAAAAAGTCTTTCAATTTTATTGAGCATTTCATGACAGTGGATGTGTCAAAGTGCTTTACAGCCAATGAAGTACTTTTGAATTGTAGGCACTGTTAGAATGCAGGACACACCGGCAGCTCATATGTGCACAGCAGATAAGCACCAGCTGAGAGAGTGGAGATGGGAGCAGGCTACTCTGACATTGGTCAATGTAGTGAGGAGGAGCTTCAACAGGTCCTCCTGGTCAGGAGGAGGCCAGAAGAGCACACGAGGGGCTGCAAGGGGTCAAGGAGCTAGCTAAAATATCGAGTGTACCGCCCAAGATTCAGCTACCTCCAAATGACTGAGCGCCAGTGCCATAGGAGATTGCACCTATCCAGGCAGATGTTCTTGAGCATTTGTACTCTGATTCACCATGACCTGTAGCCTTGTGGTGCCCTTTGGCAACCCCCTACCTGCAGTAATCAGGGTCACCATCAGCTTGAAATTTGATGCGCCTGGGTTGTTCCTGGACTTGGGTGCCATCTTGCAGTCAGTAGCTCATTAGGCCATTAGGGAGAACATGAATACCCTATTCCAGAGAACGTGGGTCATATTGGGCCTTGCATCATCAATGCATTCCCTCAGAGAGGTGGGGGCACGTAGACATAAGGCTACCCCTGAGTGAGAGGTAGATTGAGTGAGGAGTTGGGAATTTGAATCAGGTGGGAATTCAGCTAAAAGGGGCCAAGAGAGTCCTCCTTTTTCTACTTTTTTGTCAGCCTCCAGCAGTTGTTGAGTTTCCTTTCCTGTCTCCAAGCTCGGTGAATGCAAGTTTCTATTACTTTGTGTAAATTATTAATAATTGATTAATTAAATAAATAAGGTTGGACAGAAATGGTAGGGCTGGTGGTATGCCGTGACTGTGGGAATGTGAAGAATGCACTACAATCCCAGACAATCATAACTGTAGAAAGTGTCTGCAGCTTAGGCAACATTGGCTCTGAGTTGCTGAGTTGGAGTCTGAGTTGTGGACATTGCAGGCATCATGGAGGGGGAGAGTTACCTGGACACTGTGTTCCAGGGGGCAGTCACTCCCCTTAGGTTAGGCAGAACTTTCGAGTTAGTTAATGGTCAGGGACAGGAGGCTGTAACTGCAGGTCAGGCAGGTAAGGGGAACCAGCATGTCGTGATGGAGAAGCCTCAGCTCCTGACTTTGTTCAACAGGCACGAGGTGTTTGCTACCTGTGTGGATGAGGAGAAGAACTGCAAGGTGGATGAGTGTACTGACCATAGCACCGTGGTGAAGGATGTCATTCAAGTGGGGGGAGCAAGAGGAATGTGGTAGTGATAGGAGGCAGTATTGTCAGCGGGATAGACACTATTATCTGCAGTCAAGAGCATGAATCCAGACAGCTAGGTTGCCTGCCTGGTGCCAGGGTTAAGGACATCTGCTCTGGCTTGGAGAGGGGGAGGATTCAGTGCTTGTGGTCCATGTTGGTACCAACGGCATAAGTAGGACTATGAAGGAAGTTCAATTTAGAGAGTACGAGCAGCTAGGGGCTAAATTAAAAAGCAGAACCTCAAAGGTAATAATCTCTGGATTATTACTTGAGCCATGGGCAAATTGGCATAGGGTAAATAAGATTAGAGAGCTAAATGTGTGGTTTAAAGATTGATGTGGGGGAAATGGGTTTTGATTCCTGGGACACTGACATCAGTATTGGGGAAAGTGGGAACTGTACAGTTGGGATAGTCTTCACCTCAACCGTATTGGTACCAGTGTTCTGGTGGGTCATATAACTAGGGCAGCAGAGAGGGCTTTAAACTAAATAGATGGGGTGAGGGAAGATGTGATAAACTGAAGAGAGAGGGGAAGATAAGAGAGCAGGATAACAATAAAGAAAATGTTTCTCAAAGTGTGTCAGGAAGGGACAGAGCAGGCAAACATAAGAGTACACCAGCAGTTAAGGCTAGGGATGGTGAAAATAAGAAATCAGAATGAAAGGCATTCTACCTGAATGCATGCAGAGTTTGCAACAAGGTAGGTTAATTCACGGCACAAATTAAAGCAAACAGGTCTGATCTAATTGCCATTATGGAGACATGGTTGCAGGGTGACCAAGGTTGGGAACTGTAAGTTCAGGGGTATTTGATTTTTAGGAAGGATAGGCAGAAAGGAAAAGGACGTGGAGTCACACCATTACTAAAGGATGGAATCAGCACGTTAGTGGGCTGGGATCATAGATTGGAAGATGAAGATGTAGAATCAACTTGGGTAGAGCTAAGAAACAGCAAGGGCAGCAAGCTTTGAAAAGAGTTGTTTACAGGCCACCAAATAGTAGTGCTAAGGTAGGGCATGACATAAATCAGGAAATTAGAGGTGTACATAACAAGGGTACTACAGTAATTGTTGGGGATTTCAATTTATATATAGACTGGGGAAACCTAATGCTGAAGAGGATGAATTGCTGGAATGTACACACGATGACTTTCTAGAACAGCATGTTGAGGAGCCAACTTAAGAACCGACTACTTTAGATCTAATATCATGCACTGAGAAAGGGTTAATTAATAATCTCATTGTAAAGGAGCCTTTAGGGAAGAGTCACCATAATATAGCGTAATTATACATGTAGTTTGAAAGTGATGTAGTTCAATCTAAAATTAGGGTATTTAATCTAAACAAAGGTGTGCGGGGAAAGTTGGTTGAGGTAGATTGGGGAACTACATTAAAAGATATGATGGTAGACAGGCAATGGCTAGCATTAAAAAAATTAAAGCATGGTTTGCAACAAATTTACATTCCTTTAAGGTAAAAAAAGCCAGCAGGAAAAGTGACCCAACCATGGCTAACAAGAGAAGTTAAAGATTCTATCAGATCAAAAGAAGAGACATACAAAATTGCCAAAAAAAAGTAGTAAGCCTGAGGATTAGAAGCATTTTAAAATTCAACAAAGGAGAACCAAGAACTTGGTAAAGAAAGCTGAAATAGAATATAAAATAAACTAGCGAAGAACAAAAGACTGTATAACTTCTATAGGTGTGTAAAAAGGAGAAGGTTTGTAAAGACAAATGTGGGCCCATTACAGTTGGGGAATGGAGAATTTATAATGGGTAATAAGGAAACGGCAGAGAAACTAAGCAGATGCTTTCTGCCTGTCTTAAAAAGGAAGAAAAAAGAAACCTCCCTAAAATACTGGGGAGCCTAGAGACTATTGAGATTGAGGACTTGAAAGAAATTAGTATTAGTAAAAAATAGTGCTGGAGAAATTAATGGGACCAAAAGTTCCCTGGACATGATAACTTATATCCCAGAGTGTTGAAAGAGGTGGTGGTTGAGGTAACGGATGCATTGGTGGTCATCTTTCAAAATTCTATAGAAACACAAATGGTGCCTGCAGATTGGGAGGTAGCATGTGATCCCACTATTTAAGAAAGAAGGGAGAGAGAAAACAGGGAACTACAGATCTGTAAGACTGACATCAGTAGTAGGGAAAATGCTAGAATCTATTCCTATTGATGTGATAACTGGGCACTTTGAAAATAATGGTAGGATTGGGCAGAGTCAACATGGATCTATGAAAGTGAAATCATGTTTGACAAGGCTGTTGGAGTTTTTGAGGATGTTACTAGCAGAATAGATAAGGAAGAACTAGTGAATGTGATGTATTTGGATTTTCATAAAGCTTTCGCTAAGGTCCCACACAGGAGGTTTATAAGCAAAATTAGAGAACATGGGATTGGGAGTAATATACTGACATGGATTGATGATTGGTTAACGGACAGAAAAGCAGAGTGTAGGGATAAACAGGTAATTCTCAGGTTGGCAGACTGTGACCAGTGGGGCACCACAAAGATCAGTGCTTGGGCCCCAGCTATTTGCAATCTATATCAATGATTTGGATGTGGGGACCACAAAATCACAGTATTGTTACATTGCAGAAGGAGGCCATTCAGTCCATCATGTCTGCATCGGCTCTCCAAATGAGCATCATGACTTGTGCCATTCTCCTGCTTTTTCCCTGTCCCCTTGCACATTGTTTCTTTTCAGATAATCATCTAATGCCTTCTTGAATGCTTTGATTGAACCTGCCTCCATCAGGCAGTGCATTCCAGTCTCGAACTACTTGCAGTGCGAAAAAGCTTTTTCTCACATCACATTTGCTTCTTTTGCAAATCACTTTAAATCTGTGCTTTCTTGTTCTTGATCCATTTAAAAGTGGGAACAGTTTCTCCCTATCTACTCTATCCAGCTCCCTCATGATTTTGATCACCTCTATCAAATCTTCTGTTAGGCTTCTCTCCAAGGAGAACAGTCCCAACCACTCCAATTTGTCGTCATAACTCAAGTTTTTCATCCATGGAACCATTCTTGTAAACCTCTTCTGCACTCTCTCAAATCCGATCATATCCTTCCTACAGTGTGGTGCCCAGAACTATACGCAATGCTTCAGCTGATGTCTAACTAGAGTCTCATATAAACTCAGCATAACCTCCCTGCTGTTGTACTCTATGTCCCTATTAATAAAGCCCAGGACACTGTATGCTTTGGTAACTGCTCTCTCCACCTGTCCTGCCGATTTCAATGATCTATGCACATATGCACCCAGGTACCTCTGCTACTGCAAATCCTTAAGAATTGTACCCCTTATTTTGTATTGCCTGTCCATGTTCTTCTGACTAAAATGAATCACCTCACACTCCTCCACATTGAACTTCATCTGCCATCTATCTGCCCATTCCACCAACTTGTCCAGGTCCTTTTGAAGTTCTATACTGTCCTCCTCAGTTTACGATGCTTCCAAGTTTTGTATCATCCGTAAACTTTGAAATTGCCCCCTGCACACCAAGATTTAGATCGTTAATATATATCAGGAAAAAGCAGGGTCCCAATACCGACCCCTGGGGAACTCTACAGAGAACCTTCCTCCTGCCCGAAAAATATCCATTGACCATTACCCTCTGTTTCCTATTACTCAACCAATTTTGTATCCATGTTGTGACTGTCCCTTTTATTCTACGAGCTATAACTTTTCTCACAAGTCTGTTGTGTGGCACTGTATCGAATGTCTTTTGAAAGTTCATGTACACCATATCAACAGCATTACCCTCATCAACCCTCTCTGTTACTTCTTCAAAAAATGCCAGCAAATTAGTTAAACATGATTTCCCCTTTAGAAATCCATGCTGGCTGTTCCTAATCAACCCACATTTTTCCATGTGACTATTAATTCTATCCCGAATAATTGTCTCTAAAAGCTTCCTCACCACTGAAGTTAAACTGACTGGTCTGTAATTGCTGGGCTTAACCTTACAAACTTTTTTGAACAAGGGCGTAATGTTTGCAAATATAATATCTCCAAGTTTGCTGATGGCATAAAATTTGGTGAGAATGTGAGTTGTGAGGAGGATGCAAAAAGGCTTCAAGGAGATTTAGACGGACTAAATGGCCTGAATATTACCCTTGGCAGGCACACGTGATCGGCGGGCCCGGGATCGGTTGGGAAACAGGCTCCTGACCGTGATTGGCCCAAGACCGTGATTTCATGCTGGATGGCCAATTAAGGCCCGCCCAGTGTGAAACGCGGCTTCCCAGTGGTCGCAAAGGGCTGGGCGGGGGCAGGGACCTGTTGGGCACCGGGTCCAATGGTGACCTGGTGGGCAATTTAAAAACAGTGCAGGCAGCTCCATGAAGGCTGCCAGGGAAGAATCACATATTCTACATTCAGGATATGGAAGCTATGGCCTGAGTGGCGGCAAGAGACACCTAGGCGGGAGGGCAGGTTGGGTGGGCACTTGGCCCCCCATTTTTTGGACGAGTGCCACATGGTGCTCTTGGAGGAAGTGACTACCCAGAGGGACACTGTCGTTCCCAGAGAAGGAAGGAGGAGGCTACCGCACCAGACATAAAAAGCTTGGGAAGAGGTGGCAGCCCAGGTCAGCAACCATGACATTGTGCGGTGCACATGGGTGTCTTGGTGCAAAAGGTTCAATGTCCTGCTGTGCTCGGGAAGGGTGAGCACCATGTTGGCATAAATCAGTGTAGAGAAATGTTAAGGGCTGGCCATCGCCCCCACCCACCCACCCTGTGCAGCTCAGGGGTGTTAGAGCCTGAGTGCCAACTGTCAATGACACCAGAGCTGGCCAAGCGGGTGAGCCCTGGTTGCTTGGACTGAGTGCCTTGTGGCTCAAGGGCCATGACTCTGATGTGCCCTGCCAGGTGTTTCTCAGCTGGGGTTGGCCAGGCTGCAATGGCGCCGCAGGTAGAGAGTGGACTAGTCAATGCTCCTCTGTCCTTTCAGGAAAAGACGAGCCATAACCAATTGGAGAAGCCACGGACAGGTGGAGGCCCCCAAACCTGTGAATATTGACCAGGTTTGAGCAGGATGCCTTGGAGCTGGAGAGCCGCCATGCTCCTCATTCAGCCGGTTGTGGAAAGGCTGGGGTGTCAGACGAAGATAAGAGTGCAGAGCACAGAGGTGAGAGTTTCAGATTGTGCAAACATTCTTGTGTAGTCTCTTAATTGATGGGTGTCTTAAAACTGGAATTCCTATTGCTCATTCAAAGATGATGGTACCATGATGCAGATCCCCATTGTCTCACCAGGGTGCCTGGCATGCACAGTGACAACCTAATGACATGTCGTTGTTCTCCTTGTTCACAGGACCCTGAAGAGCCACCCTTGACGCCAAAGGACTGCCGGGCTTGAGTTGCACCTACGTCACACCCGCTCTCTAAACCAGGCACCAGCACAGATGCCAACACCTCGGTGGGTGTTAGATCTTCGGCTAGAATGTTGGTGCACTACGGTGAGGGCTCTTCACACTCACTTGAGGCACAGGTGGAGGCAGAGAGGGCCCAGGGCGCCGGCAGTCGGAGGCCTGTTGAAGAACAGGACAATGCTTAGTCAAAGGCACATGATGAGCCTCTGGAGTCGCCCATTAGGTAGCAGATGCTTAATATCCAGCAGGTTGTGCGGGAGGATCTGGTGGAGATACATGAGGGTATGTGTGCCATGGTCTCGTGGCATGCTGTGGAAGAGTCAATGCGGAGCATGAGCACTGTGTTGAGCCTCATGTCTGAGCACACTGCCTCCTCCATTGAGAGAGTGGTGACTCTCATGGAGAGGCAGCTCCAGGGACAGAATCAGAGGTTCCTGGGGTTGCGCTCGGACCTGCAAGCCCTCACACAGGCAATGACCTCAGGTGGTCAGTGCCAGGGTGGGGGATGGATGAAGTACCCAGTATCCCATCATTGGTGTGCAGGGAGGTCCAAAGCGACCTCATGTTAGTGCATGAGCTGCTTGCCATCTCTGCGAGCTTCTCTCAGGGTGCTCTGGATGATGGCAGAAGCTCCTCCGCCCCTCCGCCAGTGACCGTGGCACCTGATGAGGCTGCGGTGACTGGGCAGATGCCAGCCATGCTACTGGCCGCTCCCTCCCAGGCGGGGCCAGAACAGGCTTCACTGGCCAGAGGACGACCACCAAGGTCATCAAGGCCAACAAGACAGCAGAGGCAGCAGGCTGTCTCCAATGCCGGTGCCAGTGAGGGGGGTGGGCACCAAGACACAGCACTCATAAACAAAAGTTTAAGGCACCATGAGCACATGAGGGACAGTTAATGGGTGATCTTCTGTTCTGTAATGTTTTGTTTATATGTTTACTGGTGTGGATATGAACATCAGAGATGGTAATGTTAACTTGTGTTGAGTGCAAAAATTACTTAAATTTTGCTTTTGTTGTAATGGCCTGAGTATGCTTCACTTTTCTTTTGGTGCAGGGTATGCTAGCATGTAATACTGGATGTGAGTGGCTCTAAACATTCTTGCACAGGAACTGAGTGTACTTTGGTTCAAATGAAAGGGTTATTTGAGGTGTCCTGGATGGAGGCAGCAGCCCTGGCATGAGGTGGAAGCAAATCTTTGGTAGCCTAGCTGAAGGAGCATTGGATCAAGGTGTCCCTGCATCCTTGAAGGATCTACAGGTTCACCTCCATGCCCTCAGCATTCTCTTCACGGTGCTCCTCACCATGCTCCTCTTCTGACTCACCACTGGATTCATCCTCTGTAGCCTGTGGAACTGCCTCAAGGTCTTCTTCCTCCACTGCGTCCTCCCTTGTCAGTGCCAGATTGTGGAGAGTGCAGCATGCAACCATTATCAGTGACAGCTGCTCTGGGGGGTATTGCACTGCTGAATGGTCCAGGCGTTGGAAGCGCATCTTGAGAAGACCTATGGTCCTCTCTACCACCACCCTTGTGGAGGTATGACTCATATTGTAGTGCTGCTGTGCCTCTGTTCTTGGGTGGCGGAGAGGCATCATAAGCCTCTTCAATGAATAGCCGTTGTCACCCACCATCCATCCAGTCAGGCTGGAGCACTGAAAAACCTTGGCACCTGGGAGTGTCTCATGATATAAGCATCATGGGAGCTGCCAGGGTACCTTACACAGACTTGCAGAATCTATGTCTTGTGGTCACAAACTATCTGGACCTTCATGGAGTGGAATCCCTTCCTGTTGACGAAGGCACCCGGCTGACCCACTGGTGCCTTGACGGCCACATGTGTGCAGTCGATTGTATCCTGGACACGGGGGAACCCAGCAATTGCTGCAAACCCTCTGGCTCGCTCAGCCTGACTGGCCTCGTCCATATGAAAATGAATAAATATCATTACCCATCTGAACAGGGCTTCTGTCACCAACTTGACACAACTGTGGAAACTGATTGTGACACTCCACAAAGCTCCCCCACGGATCTCTAGAAAGAGCCGGAGGTATAGAAGTTGAGGGCTACTGTGACCTGGAATGGGACATCCACCCACACAATTGGAGGTGATCTTAGGCCCAGTCATACGACACATGGAGGTCGCAGTCTCCCTGGAAAGGCGGAGCCTACTCCGGCATTGCACTTTGGACATATTGAGGTAGTTGCATCACTGCCTTTAAGCCCTGGCATCTTCTATGGCCCCTTCCACCTTGGACTACCTGCTGGCCCTGCACCCCTTGTGCCTCTGCCCCTCCTCTCACAGATCACCCCCCTGGAAGCTCCATTGGGACACCTAGCCTCCTCTCCCTTCTGCCCCTCTCTTCCTCCTCAGAGGAGGTGCCTCCAATGGAGAGCACAATCCCCATTACCAGGATTACAGAAGGCTGTCTGATACTTGGAAGGGTCCACACGGTCAAAATCCTCTGGGGACCTTGGAGGCAGCAATGAGTCCTGAAATGAAGCCTGGAAATGCTAAGACTGAAGCTCAGAACAGAGATGAAGCTGTCAAGTTCCAACAAGCAACCAGCAGAAAACTATCTCCTAAACTCCTCACTGCTCACACTGGCAATGCTGCCCTTGGATGATGTTTTACAGAAAGTTGGCTGCCTGTCTGCCCATTTTGCCCGTGCGACGAGTGCAGAATCACACGAGAAACTTGAAATTGGAATCAATTGGGTTTTTAATGGCCCTTTAATTGATGGCAGACATGGCTCTGACACCCACGCGTGCCCGTCAAGTGAAATATCGTGCAAGGGCAGGATGACATTGGGATGCTCGCCTGATGTCATCTCGTGTGACTTTACATCTGAGCAGGTTGGGCGCGCGCCTGCCCACAGAACGTAAAATTCTGCCCAATGAATGGGCAAGAAAATGACAGGTGGAATATAGCAAGGAAAAATGTGAAGTTATCTACTTTGGTAAGAATATCAGAAATGCAGAGTATTTTTTAAATGGGGAGAGATTGGGAAATTGTGATGTCCAAAGAGACCTAGGTGCTCTTGTTCATAAGTCACTGAAAGTTAATGTGCAGGTGCAACAAACAATTAGTAAGGCAAATGGTATGTTAGCCTTTATTGCAAGGGGATTTGAGTATATGAATAAGAAAGTCTTGCTGCAGTTGTATAGGGTCTTGGTGAGACCACACCTGGAGTATTGTGTGCAGCTTTAGCCTCCTTACCTAAGGAAGGATATACGGTCATAGAGGGAGTGGAACGAAGGGTCACCAGGCTAATCACGGAGATGGCAGATTGTCCTATGAAGAAAGATTGAGGATACTGGGCCTGTACTCTCTAGAGTTTGGAAGAATGTGAGGTGACCTCATTGAAATGTACAAAATGCTTATAGGGCTTGACAGGGTAGATGAAGGTAGGATGTTTCCCCTGGTTGGGAGGTGTGAGTCTAGAACCAGGGGACACAGTCTCAGAATAGGGGGTTGGCAATATAGGACCAAGATGAGGAGGAATCTCTTCAGTCAGAGGGTGGTTAATCTTTGGAATTCTCTACCACAGAGGGCTGTGGGGGCTCAGTCTTTGGTCATTGATCAATAGATTTCTAGATACCAATGACGTTAAGGGATACAGGGATAGTGCAGGAAGATGGAGGTGAGGCAGAAGATCAGCCATGATCTAGTTAAATGGCAGAGCAGGCTTGAGAGGCCAAAGGGCCTGCTCCTGCTATTATGTTCTTATGTTCCTCAGGTCCAGAGGGCCATCAATGCATCCGTGGAGTCATCAAGGCACTAGTGGATTATCCAGCTAGATTCCTGAACTGGAAAGGCTTCTATTCATTGAAAGTCCAACTGGTCTGTGGCCACAGGAAGCACACCTTACAGACCTGCGCTCAGTTCCTGGGCAGCTATCTTGATTCCTTCATCCTTCGAGAGTCCGAGGTGCCAAATTTCTTCAGGCCAACATACAGACTCCTTGGGTGGCTGCTGGACAAAAAGAGTTATCCCCTAAAGAGGTGAGTTCTGACGCCCATCCATTGACCAGGTATAGATGCAGAGAAGCGCTATAAGCAAAGCCATCTACTGACACGAACCTACATTGAGCAAGTCATTGGCACCATGAAGATTTGCTTTAGTTGCCCTGTTTTGTCAAATGGTTCCCTCCAGTATCAGCCAGACAAGATGTCTCGTATTGTGGTCTTCTGCTGTGTGCTGCACAACATGACAACACAAAGAGACATAAAGCTGGATGAAGAGGACAACCTGGAATGCCACTTATCCTTAGCAAAGAATGGAGGGAGAAGGAGGAAAAGGTGGTCAAAAGGGTTGTTTTAGTGGAGCCCGGTACCCAGGCATTGGAGGGAAACTGCCAAGATCATTTAAGGCCTCATGCTGATTGGCAGGCTGGCATAGCCACAAGGATGATGCTGATTCAGCAACACTTCACCTGAGTGACTTGCAGCCCAGTGGCAGATGATTGCAAAATCCAACTGCACCACAGAGAGAAATTATGCAGTCAGCACACATGTGAATAATCTTCTTGCCATCCAGAGACATGGAGCATGGTAGATTCTCACGGGGGAGGTGATGGCATAGTGGTATTGTTGCTGAACTAGTAATCCAGAGACCCAGGGTAATGCTCTGGGGACCTGCCTTTGAATCCCACCACAGCAGATGGTGGAATTTGAATTCAATAAAAATCTGGAATTAAAAGTCTAATGATTGTCAATTGTTGTAAAAACCCATTTGGTTCACTAATGTCCTTTAGGGAAGGAAATCTGTCATCCTTACCTGGTCTGGCCTACATGTGACTCCAGACCCACAGCAAGGTGATTGACTCTTAAATGGCCTAGCAAGCCGCTGTAGTATCAAACTGTGGAATGAACCCGGACGGGCCACTGGCAACGATCTAGGCACCGGAAATGACAACAGCAATCGCAGCCCTGTTGACCCTGCAAAGTCCTCCTTACTAACATCTTACAGATAATGTCCCAGAAAGCACCATCAAAACCACCACCATCACCAGCAGAGGTGGCGGCGCAGTGGTATACAGTCGTGAGGGAGTTGCCCTGGGAGTCCTCAACAATGGCTCCGAATCCAGACTACATGAAGTCTCATGGCCTCAGGTCAAAGATGGGGGAGGAAACCTCCTGCTGATTATCACATACCGCCCTCCAGCAGCTGATGAATCAGTACTCCTCCATGTTGAACATCACTTGGAGGAAGCACTGAGGCTGGCAAGGGCGCAGAATGTACTCTGGGTGGAGACTTCAATGTCCATCACCAAGATTGGCTCGGTAGCATCACTACTGACCGAGCTGGCCGAGTCCTAAAGGGTATAGGTGCTAGGCTGGGTCTGCGGCAGGTGGTGAGGGAACCAACAAGAAGGAAGAACATAATTGACCTCATCCTCACCAACCTGCCTGCCGCAGATGCATCTGTCCATGACAGTATCGGTAGGAGAACCACTGCACAGTCATTGTAGAGATGAAATCCCACCTTCACATTGAGGATATTCTCCATTGTGTTGTGTGGCACTACCACCGTGCTAAATGGGTTAGATTTCGAACAACTCTAGCAACTCAAGACTGGGCATCCTTGAGGCGCTGTGGGTCATCAGCAGCTGCAGAATTGTACTCGAACACAATCTGTAACCTCATGGCTCGGCATATCCCCCATTCTACCATTCAATGAAGAGTGCAGGAGGGCATGCCAGGAGCAGTACCAAGCATACCTAAAAATGAGGTGTCAACCTGGTGAAGCTATAACACAGGACCACTTGTGTGCCAAACAGCATAAGCAGCAAGCGATAGACAAAGCTAAGCGATCCCCCAACCAATGGATCAGATCTAAGCTCTGCAGTCCTGCCACATCCAGTCGTGAATGGACACAACTCACTGGAAGAGGAGGCTCCATAAATATCCCCATCCTCAATGATGGAGGAGCCCAGCACATCAGTTCAAAACATAAGGCTGAAGCATTTACAACAATCTTCAGCCAGAAGTGCAGAGTGGATGACCCATCTCGGCTTCCTTTGGAGGTCCCCAGCATCACAGATGCCAGTCTTCAGCCAATTCGATTCACTCTGCGTGATATCAACAAAAGGCTGAAGGTACTGGATACTGCAAAGGTTATGGGCTCTGATAATATTCTGGTAATAGTATTGCAGACTTGTGCTCCAGAACTGGCCATGCCCCTAGCCAAGCTGTTCCAATACAGCTACAACACTGGCATCTACCCGGCTATGTGGAAAATTGCCCAGGTATGTCTCGTACACAAAAACAGGACAAATCCAACCCGGCCAATTAGCGCCCCATCAGTCTACTCTCAATCATCAGTAAAGTAATGGAAGGGGTCATCAACAGTGCTATCAAGTGGCACTTGCTTAGCAATAATCTGCTCATTGATGCCCAGTTTGGGTTCTGCCAGGGCCACTCAGCTCCTGACCTCATTACAGCCTTAGTTGAAACATGGACAAAAGAGCTGAACTCCCAAGGTGAGATGAGAGTGACTGCCCTTGACATCAAGGCCGTATTTGACCGAGTGTGGAATCAAGGAGCCTTAGCAAAACTGGAGTCAATGGGAATCAGGGGGAAAACTCTTCGCTAGTTGGAGTCATACCTAGCACAAAGAAAGATGGTTGTGCTTGTTGTGAGTCAGTCATCTCAGCTCCAGGATATCACTGCAGGAGTTCCTCAGGGTAGTGTCCTCAGCCTAACCATCTTCAGCTGCTCCATCAATGACCGTCCTTCCATCATAAGGTCAGAAGTGGGGATGTTCACTGATGATTGCACAATGTTCAGCACCATTCACAATTCCTCAGATACAGAAGCAGTCCAAGTCCAAATGCAGCAAGACCTGGACAATTATCCAGACTTGGGCTGACAAGTGGCAAGTAACATCCGCGCCACACATGTGTCAGGCAATGACCATATCCAACAAGAGAGAATCCAACCATCGCTCCTTGATGTTCAATGGTATTACCATCACTGAATACCTCACTATCAACATCCTAACGGTTACCATTGACCAGAAACTGAACTGGACTAGCCATATAAATACTGTGGCTACAAGAGCAGATCAGAGGCTAGGAATCGTGCAATGAGTAACTCACCTCCTGGCTCCCCAAAGCCTGTCCACTATCTACAAGACACAAGTCAGGAGTGTGATGGAATACTCCCCACTTGCCTGGATGAGTGTAGCTCCCACAACACTCAAGAAGCTTGATACCATCCAGGACAAAGCAGTCCGCTTGATTGGCACCACATCCACAAACATTCCCTCCCTCCACCACTAATGCACAGTAGCAGCAGTGTGTACCATCTACAAGGTGTACTGCAGGAATTCACCAAGGCTTCTTCAACAGCACCTTCCAAGCCCACGGCCACTACCATCTAGAAGGGCAAGGGCAGCAGACAGATTGGAACACCACCGCCTGGAAGTTCACCTCCAAGTCACTCACCATCCTGACTTGGAAATATATCGCCGTTCCTTTGCTGTCGCTGGGTCAAAATCCTGGAACTCCCTTCCTAACAGTAGTGTGTGTGTACCTACACCACATGGACTGTAGCAGTTCAAGAAGGCAGCTCACCACCACCTTCTCAAGAGCAACTAGGGATGGGTAATAAATGCTGGCCCAGCCAGCGAAGCCCACATCCCATGAATGCAGACCATGCACTTGCAACAAGCCCAGCTACATCTCCTCCCAGCTTAACTTTCATTTCAGTCTTCACACAAGCTATAACTACACATGTCTAATCACAATACATTATTATTAATAAAATGAATGAATCAATGAGAAACAGCAATGGCTTAGTGGTAAAGTCACTGGGTTAGCAATTCAGGAGACCCATTTGAACATGGGTTCAAATCCCAACATGCCACTTGGTGAAATTTAAACTCAATTAATAAATTTGGTATATATATATCTAGAGAGACCATGACAACTATCATTGATTGATGTTAAAAAGCAAGTTGATTCATTAATAAACTTTAGAAAAGGAAATCTGCCATCCTTACTTGTGACTCTAGACCCACAGAAATATGTGGTTGGCTCTTAATTGCCCTTGCAAGTCACTCAGTTCAAGAACAATTAGGGATGAGCAGCAAATGCTGGCCTTGCCAGTGGCACCCACACCCCATGAAAGAATAAAATGATGATAGTCCCCTGGTAGTACAGAGCTTGGATATTGCTGAAAAAAGAGAGGCTTCAACAGCATGACTCTTTCATCAGCAATAAGAAAAAGCCTAACATGATCTGCCGTGCTCCTCAATGATGTTGCCTGCTCACTTGCTCTGACAATTATGGGCACCCAGTCTGCTCAGCTGATGTTCATGTTGCTGTGTAAAGTTAGAGACCTGTCACTGGGTGATACTTGAAACACACCTTTCCAGATTTTGCAGCACTGGACCATATCCTCATTGCGACACTGCAACTGCTAAGCTCCACTGCCACCCCTTCCAAGGCCCTTTTGATCTCTCGGGGAGTGCTTCCTCTGCCAGATACGAGGAAGAAAATTTCTCGCCTCTTGGCAACAACCTCCATCAAAACATCTAGAGAGGCATCCGAAAATCTCCGTTCCATAGTGGCAGCCTGCATTGGCCATCTACCCCTGCCAGTGCCAACTCGATCTTCACCCTCTTGAGTCATGCACTCAGCGAGTGGCAAGCCCAGTCATGGCTGCCACTCGCCTTTTCAAAGGGCCCTCCTTGTCCATGACCCATGTCACTCCTGGCACTGCAAATTAGGCACCAATCTCACCCCTGAGCCAAATAAAGAATTACTATTTGAAAATTATGCCGCCGTGTCTCTAATGTTGTCGTGGCACAGGGGTCAGGACCCAAAAATGACCTGGCAACCAAGTTTCTGACCCCAGATTGAAAATCCAGCTCCATGCAGCTCAATTTATTGTCACATCTCTTAACAGAAACTTTTGGATTTCCACATTTAACTATGCATGTGCAGCTGCAGTATGTTGCTGTCCCATTTACACATTAAAAAATAGTGAGGGCTGTTAGCCTCACGCTATTTAGTGCTCGCCATTATTTTCACAGCAAAAATCAGCATATTTTTGTTCTATACTTTGCAGCAAGGATTTTACGTTATTCAATCCATCATAAAAACTTATCAAGATGTTTACTGAAACTTGAAAACATTGCATTAAGTCATGCAACTGGGGAAAAAAACTGGTGATAATTTTGAAGTATCAATGCACAGTGATTATAAATACGAGCTCAGTGAAAGGCACTACTCATTAACCAAAATCTAGGCATTATTTTGTGTCAATGACTTTGGAGTTCATGTGTGTGTTATAATAATCAATAATTTTTTTAAGAAACTCTTAAAATGTTATTGTTCAGGTACATTCAGGCGGTGTATAATAGACACCCGCCGAAAACATTATTTTTACATCTTTGATCCATCCCTAATTATCAGTGAGATTTTTAGTTTGTGCCAACATGACTATATTACCTGAAACTCCAAGAGATAGAAACGTCTTGGCCTCATGCACACTGATGACTAAAGTATGATAATGAACACGATTGAAAACTAAAGTACACGAAGTTCAGTTCAAGACTTTTATTTCCTATTTCAGTATGCTTTGAAGAATTATGATTTAATTACAAATGATTTAGCAAAATTATACATTTGAGTGATTCAACGTAGTTACAGATATGAAACATACCAGCAGAAAATATGTGCAACTAGTCTGAATATCACAATTTGGTAAAAGTCAGCAATTATGCCAAGCCACAGTTACTTATTTTTCAAATGATTAAATCTCCAACCACAGTACAGGTTATGTTAATTACATAAAGTGAATGCTCACTCTGCAAATTAATGAATAATGGCAAATGACATTATTAAACATATATCATAATGCTAACAAATCATTTGAAGAGCATAGGAGGTGAAACTTAACAACGCTTCAGTAACATGCAATCTAAACAAACATTCAATCGATATTTTGGCGTGAAATAAGATCATAATTCACAATTATGCATGCTATATAACTTACATCACAAATAGAGATTAATAAACGGTTATCTTCAATTAAATAAAACAATCATCATAGTAGAAGTGTATCATTTAAGCAACTTAAACAATATGAAAATGATAGGAATGGACTACACAAATACAGGGCTAAAATATTAACTATGTATCAATCTTGTTTCGGCCCTTTCATTATGCCTATATACTTTAATTACACATTAAGATCTCGATGCAATTTAATGAAATGATATATATGAATCATCATGAAAGAATATTCAACAATTGTTTAAAGATAAATGTATAAAATGTGATACATTTATGTGTTAAGAATTTTTAATTATTAAAAATTGATGTAATTTTCATGTCACGACAAAATAATCAAATTTGAACCTGACATGAAGCACCACTGCTTTCAAAGAATACAGTACTCTGATGAAAATGCATTAGACAGATACTAAAGTAAATTATTTATTATTAGCTAATGACAATTTAGCCAATCGTTTGGCCTCAAAACTCGGGTAACACGTTTGTTCCTGTAGTCATATTCATACTGTCTTGCTCCATTAGATAGGTAGAAGTAGCCTAGAGAGAGGAAAAAACTTCAAGATATTTTACAAATATAACAATGTAGTTTAAAATATAAATCAAAAATGAATCATCACAGTTTCATAAACTTTGAATATTTCATCTTTCTAGTCTATTTCAGAACTTACCAAAATTTTGAAATGCTGACTCCACTTTGTTCTCAATTCCAGGAAAGTCATAATCTATCCTTCTTGGGTAGCCTCTGTCCATTTGCTTCCTCATCGAATTATAACTAAACAAAAGGGAATAAGATGCTTGTATTTTACATGGTTATTGTAATAATGTGATCTTGTCAATTATTTTATTTTCATTATCTATATCCTCTTCAGAAGTCAGGGGAACTTATTAATATTACTTATTCCCCAATACATTTAAGCTTTAAAGTGGTCTTAGTAATTCTAATTTGATTCTGAAAGAATTTTGCATTATTGTTGAGCAATGGGGAGAATTGCATAATAATACGACTACATACCTCCAGTACTCATTTCCCACAAAGAATAACACTTTTCTTGTCTCCTTGATATATAGGGCAGCATCTATGTGTGTAACAGATCTTGGAAATCCAAAGGATCTGATGCTCTTAGGATAGCCTTCCAAAGTCTTGAAGCCTCTAATTAGCCAGTACATTGATCCTATGGGATTTTAATAGTGATTTCAGTCAACAGTGAACAGATGGGATATGACTGCAGAATGTTTCAAAAATATTCACTCAATCAACAAACGCTCTGCAGAAAGTACAGCATTGGGTAATAACAAGTGGATCTTTCAATTTTCCATTCTACATCCTACATTATCAAAAAAACAAAGGAGGACACAAAATTAATCTTATTGACTTATCTTGCAAATTCTAATGAATGTGCAAGCTTATATTTTGCCCATAAATAGTATTGATTATAATTATTGATTTTCATTTGCTGTTGAACAATATGGAAACTGTGTAAAAATAGTAGCAATTCTAGCACCTTTGAAAAGAGCCACCACATCTCTGTTCTTGAGTTCAACTGCAGCATCTACTGAATGAATGTTTGGAAAAATATGCTTGATTGGAACTGATGTTACATCTTGACGTTGATAGAGTTTCCGCCAAAAGATTCTAAACAATGAGAAGGTTTAATTCATGAATTAAGGCAATATTTTTAATCCAGAATAAAGACTGATAGAATGTAAGGTAGTCTCTGTCAATGAAAAAAAATAACAGAAATACCAGCATTGAGGTTGGATGTCATCCAAAATTTGAATAAAACTGCAGTACAATTTTTCAGTACAAATGTAATATCAATCTTAAAATAAATAACATTTTAGTAGCACCTTCTTGAAAACAAATCTGATCTATAATCTAGGCTTTGTATTATTTAAATTGATGTGGTTGTCCTCTGAATTTTTTTTTACTGATGCCATATCCAAAAAATCAAATATCAAATCCATAATGTTTACAATAAAGGAAAGACATTTTAGATTTCATAATTGCATAGTGCCCTTATATTTTGCAATTCTGCTTTCCACTAAAGTCCTATTGCACCACTCTGTCGATAATTCACCAGTGCTTTCATCTATTTCACTCAGAACTAGATTCCAGGGATAATGAGGCATTAAGATATGTCTCCCTTTCCCTCCCATCCTTCACATGAGCATCTCATCTCTCTAGCCTCAACTGTAGTAAAAAATACAAATTGAAAAATTACAGCACCCTGTTTCCCTTTGATACACATACTAACTGATGGTGCTGCCAAGGTTGCCAATTGCATTATATTTAAATGAATGATGACTTTAGTGTAATAAGTAACATAAATCCGAACCAAAAATGTCACTCATACCCATCCTTAAAGAACCAAATTTCTCCACGTAAACTAGTAACTGCATCAAATGACAAGTGAGGATTACACCTGTCCGATGTTTTTGTTGGTTGAGGTGGTTTGGGCTGCGGTTGTGTTGGTCTTGGACGTGGTCTTGGATCTTGCCGAGCTCCTAAAACACAGCAGAAGAATTGTTTCGAAGTGATGATTAAATCAGAAATAATTATAAGTTTTAAAGTGATTGAGAGATTTTCATTATTGAAGCAAATGAATAATTCTAAACTCAACAGATGTCCATTAATGAGAAATGTTTGCAGAAATTTAAATGGGTATGGGCGAAAAGCCAGGGGATGGAACTAAATGGATAGCTCTATAGGAGTTGGCACTGTAATGTTGGGCTGAATGAAGTTCTTCTGTGATATAAAATTCTATAATTCTATAAGCTGTAACTGACTTGTAAAATTCAAGGATCACAGGAGCATTTTAAATGCAATATAAATCCTTTTAATCCCATGAAATAGTCCTACAGTGGGATGTTAGTTCGCAGTTATTTAGCAAGATCTGTAATACATATTGCTCACAGTGAATTGGTTTGAGTGACTGAGGAATCAACACAGGTCATTGAAAAGGGCATTGTGAGCGATGAGTTTACACAGATTTAAGTAACTGTTTTAAATGATTGACTCAAAGTTCCTAGCAAACAATTGGGATTTCCTGTGGCAGACACTTGGCATGGATGATGGGCATATGTTAACACATTTATACAGTTGCAAACTTGTGCGGTGTTGCTCGTCAGGGACAGGGATATTATACCCACTTCCAAACCCAATGAGACTTGACCCTCAAATGACTGGGCTTCCCTTTGGAATTATGAAAAGCTGGTGGGTGCAAACACAAGGGGGAGTCTATCTCAAAGTAGTATTCTGCTGTTGAATTATGTGTGTGGCTTAATGCTACCTACTAAATTTCTGCTAAGTAACCACACGGTGAGTTCACTGGGAGGTCAGTTAATAAACTGCATTCAATCTGTATTTTTGTGTTCCTGGGTTTATACTTCCTCTCAGCAAGTGCAATAAAAAACCTGGACTGGACATTGTTTTGTATATGAAGAATGACGAATAGGAACAGCACACAAACGTTTAAGTTTTTACGTCATATTGATATAATGCCTGGTGATCACAATATTCAACATACCATATATTGCCTGGATCCCTCGAACATCGTCGTCCGGGAGACGAAACCCTTTGGTGTTGACATATGAATAGATGGGAAACATCAACGCGGATCTGTCCTTTGAGTGACCCAGTCCTAGAGCATGTCCAAATTCATGGGCCGCAACAAGGAACAAATTGACTCCTGTGAAGATAGGCAACACAAATGTTCAAACATCGATAAGAAATGGCTTAAATATGAGAAACGAATCAAGGATATGCATCGTAAGAAATATTACATGTGATCCGATGGAAGCCAATTTAAACATCTGTCATTTCACACTTGAATTAAAATTGTAGAAAAAAAAGTTTACACCTTGTAACTTTTACTGTCCGTTTTGTAGAATGAGACAGCATGATATCGACAGAAAAAAGTACCATCGCTTTATTCCTTCCACCACCACCACCCCCCCACCCCCATTTCTATGTGGTGGCTCCAGTATTTAGAAACTCCTTACCATTGCTTGACAACGTCCACCTTTCATCGTCATCAAAGTGGGTGTCGCCACCGATGTTATTTGCAGGAGCAAAAGCGTGAGCCAGTACCCCACCTTCTCCATCGAACGGGCCAAAGTCACCATGACCTAGAAATACAGAACAAGGCAAAAATAAATGGGCCAAGGAAAATAAAATATTAAATCGTTCCAACAAGACACCAACAGAATTGTTGAACTTACTGCCTCTTGCAAACAATATCATGATGTCAGCCTCTCTAGTGTAGAGCCTGACAAAGGTCAGAGGGGTGACATCGCTCCAGACTTTCAGGGCCAAAGAAATCGCAGTGTCCACCTCTCGTTTCTGCAGGTCGGGAGTGTAGTTTACAATTCTGTTCGGGTAAAAAGGCAGTGAATAGGTAGGCTGTGTTTGATTCCACTACAAAAAACGGTCAATCCACCCCACAACCAACATCTGTACCTGTAAGTGATTCTGTTGCGAGGCCACCGAGGTTCCCCTGGGGAGAAAGTGTACTGCTCGAGGTCAGGGACTCCGCAGCGGGCCTTGTTCATGATTGTCACGGTTTCACTGTTTAGGGTCCCCGTTACTTGCAGACCAAAGAATTCTTGCATTTCTCCAATCTTCTGCGTCAATCCGTTAGCGCTCTTTTTCAAAGTTGACCCTGTCATGTTGTAAAATGTCTTCAAATATTTCTAGTTAGAAAAAGGAAAGCAAAGGTTACTTCAGGACAAAAGGATCAATAAGTTTTTCTTCCCCTTATCTATCAATAATGCATTTCAAACTTAACTCGATAGCAATAAAGTTTGTAGTTTATTGGTTTTATATTCACAATTATTGTTTGTATATTTTGTAAATGAATATATATAAAATAAAAAAAAAACAATTATATATATATATTATACCCGGCATTGGTGCCAGTCGTTTTCGCTGATTTGTTCAGTTTCTGAACTCAGAGGTAGAGCTAAAAGTGCTGCTAGATTTGCTAATATAAAAAGAACGGGGATCTTGAAATAGTTCATCTTTCGGTTCGAGGAGTCCTGCAATGAAGTAAATCTTCCTACACTGGCTGGGTTTTATACAGCGGATTAGATATCTTGCACAATCATATCATGCCTAATATGAGGAAATGACCCACGCTTGTTTTGCTGGCTGCGGTGATTTCTTGGTATCTTGGAGCTGGAGGCGTTATACATCATCAACACGTTCGTTTTGGTGTTTAAATAGTGCACTTTGTATCAGTCGTAATTTAGACACAAAGAAATAACTGAAGTAAGAAGCACGGAAGGGAAGATTCCCCACCGCAATGTGCGTGACAAGAAATTGTTTTTAACCCTAGGAAAGATTACCTGTGGTCTCATTGTGTTCGCTTCTCAGTAAAATTGGCGGGGAGATTTCCTGTGTTAGCGAAATTGGATAAGTGTTTCAAAAGGATGCACTAACGATTTTGTCAGAAATAGCGGTCAAGCAAAATCTCCAGTTATGTTTACCAAACAACTAGCAAATAGTCAACGGAGGAAACCTTTATTTCCATGCGAGGGTCAGCACCATTGGTGTTAACAGCAAAGTTTCAGCCGGATCTATTTTTTTGACAAATGTTTATCTCTTCCCACTTTCATACAGCAATGGAGAGTCAAAAGGTTGTGGTTTTAAACTCCACTCCAGAAGCTAAGAGGCCCCGATTTTAACACCATATAAGTGAGTTATCATGAGCATCGGAATCTAGACTGACATACCAGCGCAGTACGATGGTTAACTCAACAACACTGCATTAGCTTTCCATGGATTAACACACCCGCTTCTCAATATTTTCGATAGATTCTAGTTCACAATTCTCTTTGGTCTGGAGTCAAACATTTCAGAAACTTGTATGGCTATATTATCTAATGTGGAGGAAGTTCACTTCCATTTGTGCAAACACGGAAAGTCCGTTATTTTCTGCGTACCGTATTAATATAGTGAAAAATAACCCATGCATCATCTGGCTTAATTTTTTTGTCTTAAACTCCTGAGACCTCCATTAATGTAACCGTTTGCCCTGTATTAATACAACTGTTCTGCAGTAACTTATTGGGAGCTATAATCCAAATGGTGCCAAACATAAGACCATGAGTTCCTGTCAATATCGTAATTTAGCCTATGTAGAATATAGGACCCTATAGTTTATTCAGGCATTGTTAAGTATCCTCAGACCATTTTCAAAAGCTGCAGTACTGACAGAGTTCAAGAAAATTGTAGTTTTTTGCCTATTCTTGCACTCATCCACAACTGGTAAATGTTCCACAGGCATGGTGAATTGACCAGAAATATTATCTGACTCGATAAAAAATGCTTGTTCAATCTGTACCACTTCTTTAAATGATATTTGGCCCATAATGAAGTAAATGTGTCAAAT
This sequence comes from Cetorhinus maximus, assembly GCF_964194155.1. Taxonomy (NCBI): domain Eukaryota; kingdom Metazoa; phylum Chordata; class Chondrichthyes; order Lamniformes; family Cetorhinidae; genus Cetorhinus; species Cetorhinus maximus. Next base: position 89,090,824 of record NC_135885.1, read on the forward strand.
CTTTCTTTGATATCATTTATGTTTGTGATTATTTTAGCTTTCTGTGCCAGGTCAGGGAAATCCCAAACTCCTTTTCACTTAAAGATTTGATCCTGGGAAATCATGTTATTTATTTCATCACTCCTTTTCATTCATAACTCCTTTGCTCCTGAGAGGTAAGTGCTTTATTTTCCCTTGAATAAACTATTGGAAAAACATTTTTTTCTGAGCACTTTTTTAAAAACTTCCTGAATCATTGTGGCCTAGATCTTTGCCATTTGCAACTATTAATGTGAGATTGTTTTGGTATAAATTCTATGTGACCTTAGCTTTTGCTATGTATGTGACACATGAAACTGTTTTGTGTGTGAATAAGAGCGTTGGCCCTTGATTTTCCTCTGATTTACTATTTTTCTTGAGGCAGGTCTGAGGCATAAACAGGAAAACACTGTTCAAGCATCTCAAACCTGCTACAGAATAACTGGATTTAAATTGTTGTTTCAAAATCCACCAGTTCCTGCCAAGGCTTGTCAGAAATCCATTTTCCCACAACAGTACCTTGACTAATTTGGCAACCCTTTTGAGGTAATGGAATGTTTTTCTGAACTGGGTGTCAGTTTGTGGGATGGTAGAAGTTGCACTGACTGCCTCTGCCAAGACCCTACATGCAGCCTGCAGCCAATAGGGCTTCCTGATCTCAGTGCCCATCAAATGGCCCACCATGGCTCATAGCAGTATCACCATTTTCATCTGGAGCCCTTCAAATGGCCACTGCTCCGTCTGTCACCTTGTTGAGAAGTAATGTTGCCCTTGATTGAGCTGCAAACTTTTCGAGTGGAATTGTATTTGCACGCTCCAAATGGGAGTAAGGCAATGATGTGCAGTTTTCTGGTTTCCAACCTTCCTTCGTGAATAAAAGTGCTGGAAGGAAATTACAGCAGGCTAGGAGTAGTTTCATTTTAATGGGAATTAGTTCTGGCCCACTGTAAACCTGTCAATAGGAGCAATATCTAAATTTTGACATTGTATTTCTATTTATTTCTGACTATACTTCATCCATTTCATCCTCTGAGGAAAGAAGCTACACATATCTCTGAATCTCCAAAGGTAAATCAAACAAAGCATTGAGGTAAAACAAAAGCAAAATCTTTGAATGCTGGAAATAAAAGCAGAAAATGATGAAAATACTCAGGCAGCATCTGTGAAGAGGAGCAGTTAACATTTCGGATTGATGATCTTTCATCAAAACTGGAAAAGTTAGAGAGATGTAACAGGTTCTAAGCGAGTACCTGTACAGAGGGAGGGAAAGCGGGAGGGGATTAAACACCGAATGGAAAGTCTGTGACAGGGTGAGAGGCAGGGGAAATTAAATAACAAATGAGATACTGGGGCAAGGGAAAAGGAAGTGGTAATGGGCCAAGTAAAGAAACAAGCCATGGGTCCGGAGAAGCTGCAAATGATAAAGGCAGAATCAATACCGACAATTGTCCAAAAGATGGATTACAATCTGAAATTGTTCAACTCAATGCTGAGTTCAAAAGACATAAAGGTCAGAGTGGGAGCAGCTTGAGAATTAAAATGATAAACTTCTGGAAGTTTGGGGTCCTGGTTGGGCAATGAGGTGTTCCACAAAATGATCAACCAATCTGCATTTATTCTCCCCAAATGTAGGGAAGACAGCATTGTGAGCAGTGAATACTGTATACTCAATTAAAAGGAGCGCAAGTAAATTTCAGTTTCACCTGAAAAGACTGCTTGGCACCTTGGGCAGTGGGTGGGGAGGAGGTAACAGAAGAGGTGTTGCATCTCCTGTACTCACATGGGAAGGTGCTGTAGGGTGATCCAGGGGATACTGGAAGAGTGAACCAGAGTGCCGCAGGGGGAATGATCCCTTCGTAATGCTGAAAGGGGAAGTCAGAATAAGTTAGGTTTGTTGATTGCATCACACTGCAGGTGGCGGAAATGTTGGATAATTGTCCTTTGAATGTGAAAGCTGAGGAAGTGGAAGGTGAGGACAAGGGGGAGGGAAGGGAAAGGGTGAGAGCAGGAGATGTGACTGAGGCAGTTGAGGGTTGTTTCAGCCATATTGGAGGGAAATCTTTGAGGAGAAAGGAAAACATATTGAAGGCACTGGTGTGGAAGGTGACATTGTCAGAACAGTGATCTGGGTAAAAATAAGCAGAATGGCTCAGGAAGGGACAGAGAACTGAACAAATATACTAGGGTATCAGAGACTAATGTGGCAAAAATAGAAAAATGTTAAAACTAAAAGCACTATATCTGAATGTGCAAAGCATTTGCAACAAAATTAATGAATTAATTGAAGAGGGAGAAGTAAATGAGATTGATCTAATGGCCAAAACATAGATGTTGCTGCAGAGTGACCAAGGTTGATAACTAAATATTCGATACTTGACTTTTAAAAGAGATAGGAAACGTGGAAAAGGAAAAGTGGTAAACTTGATAATAAAAGATTGGATAAAGACAATAGTGAGAAAGGAGCTTTGTTTGGAAAATCTAGATGTAGAATCATTTTAGGTGGAGCGAAAAATCACAAGGGGCAAAAAAAATTGGTGGGTGTAATTTACAGAGCTGTTAATAGTAGTTGTGGTTTCAGGCAACGTATAAATCAGGAAATTAGAGTAGATAAGCATCAATAAACATTTTAAAAATTAATTAAAAGTTTACGCCCAATATACATTTCCTTAAGGAATATAAGCCCCACAGGAAAATGGTCCAACTATGGCTAACAAGAAAATTTAAAGATAGCATTCGAATAAAGGAAGAAGCTTATAAATGTCGCCAAGAAGAGTAGACAGCCTGAAGATTAGGATGATTTTCAAATTCACCCCAAGAAGCTGATAAAGTGAGAGAAAATATATGAGAGTAAACTAGAAAGAATTATAAAAAGCAGATTGCAAATATTTCTATAGTTATGCAAAAAGGAAGAGATTAGCAAAAGTAAATGTGGGTCCCTTAGAGGCAGAGACAGGAAAAATGTTAATGGGGAATAAAAAAAAATGGCAGAGATATTAAGCAAATTCTTCTAACTGACCCTCACTGGGGAGGCTGGTAATGGGTTGGGAACCATTTGATTCAGTGGAGGGCTTTGCCAGGGTAGCATAGTGGTAATGTCACTAGGCTAGCAATCAAGAGGCCCAGGCTAATGCTGTGGGGATATGGGTTCAAATTCTACCAAGGCAGTTGGTGGAAATTAAATTGAATTAATAATCTGGAACTGAAATCTAGTCTCAATAATGGTGACCATGATAACTATCAATAATTGCTGTAAACCCCCCCCCCCCAATCCGGTTCACAAATGGCCTGTATGGAAGAAAATCTGCAATCCTTATGTGGCCTGGCCTACATGTGACTCTAGACCCAAAGCAATGTGGTTGATCCTTAACTGCTCTCTGAAATGGCCTAGTAAGCCACTTAGGGATAGGTAGTAAATGCTGGCCTTGCCAGTGACACCCACATCCCATGAAAAGAATAAATTAAAAAGGTTGAGAATGGGAATGTTAACATTGTGATGAAATAAGATAAACTACATGCTGTATTATTGTGGGCAAAGATCACAGAAGAATAATATCCATTTTTTCTCATAAACGATCAGATCTTATCAGTGTTATGCCTCAAGTATTGCACAATGTCAACCTGGCTCAGAGGTAGCACTCATACTTCTGAATCAGAAGTTTGTAAGTGCAAGTTTCAGTCCAGACCACGAGTATGTCGACTAAGCAGTACTGTTAGAATGCTATCATTCAGATGAGATACTAAAAATAAGCCCTGTCTACCTGATATAAGTATTCTTATGACACATTTTACAAGTACATGAATGTTCCCACTGTCCCAGTCAACAGTTATCTATCAGTTAATTCCAATCAAACAGATTGGCTGGTTATTCATCTTATTTGCAGTCTGTAAAAACTTGTTGTGGGCAAATTGATTGTTGCATTTGCCTACATCTGAGGTTCATAAATCTTACTTTTAGTCTAACCCCTTCCTGATTTACCCACTGCCTGAATACCCCTACCAGTATACAGGTTTAATACTTTAACTCCTTTAATACCCAAACTATTGTTTAAAAGGTGCAAGTTAGAATACACATGTACGACTTCAAAAATGCCTTATTAGTACTCCTTGCCATCAATGTGATGAATGAGGCTGCTTGTTTGAGTATCGTTGCGTAATATTTGAAGAGATAGGTGATAGATTGAGTCAGAAGTTGTATTTTGCACAAAGGCGCTGACAATATTTAAATTTAATTCCAGTGAGTTATCATGGTAATAGTTGATTGTGGTAGTGGACTCCAGTATTATATACTATACGGTGCCTTGTACTAGATGTGGGGTCACTTGACCTGGGGATTGAAGGTCAGACAGCATGTGATGGAGCCTGTCTTGACAGAATTCAGTTACTGCAGATATGTGCTCATGTTAGGAAAATGTGTTATCAATAAAGTTAGCTCAGCTACAATGTCAGCGGCCTGTGTGCATCATTGAAACAAAAAACAAGACATGGTGTCAGAAGTAAAATAAATGCAATAATGGAGGTTCTGAAACCAAAGACTGAGCTCAGTTTGGAGGGCAATCGCATGGAAAACTGGAGAAGGTTCTGGCAGCGATTTGAGCTGTACTGCACAGCGATGGGCAGTGATAAAAATGACGCTCAGGTACAGTCTCCCATCTTCCTGCATGTAGCAGGGGAAGCAGCCCTAAAAGTCTATAACACACTCGCATTTGAAAGTGATGAGAAATGAAATGATTTGAAAGAAATAATCAAAAAATTCAAAGCCCGCTGCAGCTCTAAGAAAAACATCACACTTGAAAAGTATTGATTTTTTATGAGCACGCAAGGCAATGACAACATTAGTCACTACGTAACTGAGCTAAGGAAATGAGCCAAATCATGTGAATTTGGAAAGCTTGAAGAATCACTCATCCGAGATAGAATAATTTGTGGGATCGCAAATGACACTCTGAGAGAACGGCTTTTGAGAGAAGTTGATCTCACGCTGGAGAAAGCAATAAATATATGCAGAGCGGCAGAGACAACGAAATGTCAGATTAAACAGATGACAGAAGATGATAAGCTGAACATGGTCAAGCACTGAGATGCAGTCAAACAGAAACAGCCCCAGGAATGAACAAATAGACAGTCTGAATGCAAGAAGAACATAACTGCTATTAAACATTTAAATGCAGCCGATATGGAACAGAGCATTTACCACGTAGTTGTTCAGCCTACGGAAAGCAGTGTAAGAACTGTGATAAACTAAATCATTTCACTAAGATGTGTAAATCAAAGAAAGTGCACTCGATTGGCACAGGCACAGAAACTGAACTTTTTGTTGGTGCAGCAACAAGAAATTCCAAAGGAATCGAATGGAAGGTTGATTTAAAAATTGCCAACACGATGGTGAATTTCAGGCTTGACACAGGTGCACAAGCAAATATCTTTGCCGTAAGCCTGTATCGTAAGATAAGCAAACAAAAACTACTAACTAAAACAAAAGTGAAGTTGTCTACTTATACAGGAGAAAAAAATTGCAGCAGGAGGCAAGTGCACACTTAACGTGAACTACAGAAAACAGCCTCAAGCACAATTAAATATGATGCAAAACCCATTCTTGAAATAAAAGCTTGTGAAAATCTGAAGCTAATCAAGAGAATAATGGGCAGAATTTTTTGTCCCATGGGCAGGCGCGTGCCCGGCCCAAATGGGAGTAAAATAATGCGCGATGGCGTTGGGTGAGCATCTCGACGCCATCACTCACACGCGTGCGGGTGCCGTAGCAATGCCCACCATTAATTAAGCAGCCACTTAAGGCCGTCAACAGTCCAATGGGCTGTGAAATTTCCTTGCCTGTGCGATTTTCTGCTCGTCACACGGGCAAAATGGGCAGTTAGCCAGCCGACATTTTCACAAACCTCATCCAAGAGCAGGATAAAAAGGTTCAGCATCATTGCCATTGTGAGTAGTCAGGAGTTTTGGAGATAGTTTGCAGCTGGTTGCTTATTGGTACTTGGTAGCTTCAACTCTGTCCGGGGCTTCATTCTGAGCATTTCCAGGCTTCATTTCAAGACTCATTTCTGTCTGCCAGGCCCCCAGAGGATTCAGAGAGTGTGGAGCCTTCCAGGTATCAGGCAGCCTTCCTTTATACTGGTAATGGGGATTTGTAGCCCCGTGGAGGCACCTCCTCTACGTGGTAAATGCTCTGTTCCACATCAGCTGCATTTAAATGGTTTAATAGCAGTTTTGTTCTTTTTATGTTCAGACTGCCTATTTGTTCATTCCCGGAGCTGTTTCTGTTTGACTGCATCTTGCTGCTTGGCCATGTCCGGCTTATCATCTTCTGTCATCTGTTTAATCTGGCATTTCATTGTTAGCTGTTTCCTCTGAGGAGGAAAAGAGGGCCAGAAGGGAGAGGAGGCCCTGTGCACCTATGCAAGTTCCAGGGGAAGGACCTGTGGAAGTCCAAGGTGGAAGGGGCCACACAAGACACCACTATCCTGCTGCCAGGGTTTACAGGCATCGATGCAGCTACCTTAATCTGTCCGAGGTCCAATTCTGAGGGAGGCTCCACCTCTCCAGGGAGACAGTGACCACCATTTGTCTGATGATTGGGCCTGAGATCAGCTCCGACTGTGTTGGTGGACACTCCATGCCAATGGCTCTGAAGGTCACAGTGCCCCTCAACTTCTATGCCTCTAGCTCTTTCCTGGGCTCAGTGGGGAATCTTTGTGGAGTGTCCCAATCAGCTGTCTGCAGTTATGTCAAGCTGGTGACAGAAGCTCTGTTCAGGTGGGTACTGACCTTTATTCTTTACTGTACGGATGAAGCCAGCAAGTCTGAGCAAGCCAGAGGCTTTGCAGTGATTGCTGGGTTCCCCCTTGTCCAAGGTGCCATCGACTGCACACATATGGCCATCAAGGCGCCAGCGGGTTAGCTGGGTGCCTTCGTCAACAGGGAGGGCTTCCACTCCATGAAAATGCAGATAGTTTGTCATCACAGGACACAGATTCTGCAAGCCTGTGCAAGGTATCCTGACACGTACATCCTGAGACACTGCCAGGTGCCGAGGCTCTTCAGTGCTCCAGCCCGACTGGATAGATGGCTGCTGGGTGATAAGGGTTATCCGTTGAAGAGGTGGCTTATGATGCCTCTCCATCACCTAAGAACAGAGGCAGAGAAGCATTACAATATAAGCGATGCCTCCACATGGGTGTTGGTACAGAGGACCGTAGGTCTTCTCAAGATGCGCTTCCAATGCCTGGACCATTCAGGGGGAGCACTACAATACCCCCTGGAGTGGGTGTCACTGATGGTGGTTGCATGTTGCGCCCTCCACAATCTGGCACTGGCAAGGGGGGACCCATCCAAGGATTTTGAGGCAGCTGCACGCGCCACAGCTGATGAATCCAGTAGTGAGTCAGAAGATGAGCACGGTGAGGAGAACGCTGAGGGCATGCAGCCAGATCTCGGTAACCTGCAGGGAGGCAGGGACACCAGGGACGCCTTGATCCAATGCTCCTTCAGCTAGGCTACCAAAGATTAGCTTCAAACGCATGCCAGGGCTGCCTCCTCCATCCCAGATGTCTGAAAGGACCCTTTCATTTGAACACAAAGAACATTCAATGCCTGTGCAATAAAGTCCAGAGCCACTGACGTCCAGCATTACATACTGCGTATCCTGCACCAATAAAATAAAAAAGTGAAGCAAACACAGGCCATGACAACAAAAACAAAATTGATCTCATTTTGACAATTCCAAACTATTTACATAAACGTTCCTGGCATTCATTTCCAGACCAGTATAGATAAAGTAAACATAAATGAACATAAAATCACTCGTGACCTGTCCCTCTTGTGCTCATGGTGCCTTTAACTTACGTTTACGAGTGTTACATCTAGGTGCTCCCCCCTCGCTGGCACCAGCATTGGAGACAGCTTGCTGACTCTGCTGTCTTGTTGGCCTTGATGACCTTGGTGATCGTCCACTGGCCAGTGGAGCCTGTGCTGGCCCTGCCTGGGCGGGAGCAGCCAGTGCCACACCTGCCATCTCCCCAATCACCACAGCCTCATCCGATGCCACGGTCACTGGCTGAGGGGCGGAGAACCTGCTGACGTCATCCAGAGCGCCCTGAGAGGAGCCCGCAGAGACGACAGGCAGCTCGTGCGCCAATGTGAGGTCGCTGTAGACCTCCCTGGACACCACTGATGGACGGGCACCTAGCTGGTATACTGGGTGCCTCATCCATCTCCCACACGGGCACTGACCGCCTGAGGCCATTGCATGTGTGAGGGCTTGCAGGTCCGAGAGCCACCCCAGGAACCACTGATTCTGTCCCTGGAGCCGCCTCTCCATGAGAGTCGCCACTCTTTCAGTGGAGGAGGCAGTGCGCTCAGCCATGAAGGTCAACGCAGTGCTCATGCTCCGCATGGACTCCTCCATCATGGTGACCATGACATGCAGACCCTCATAGATCTCTGCCAGATCCTCCCACACATCTGGCTGGACAGCCAGCATCTGCTGCCTAATGGATGACTCCAGAGGCTCATCATCTGCCTTCGACTGAGCATCGTCCTGGTCCCGAGCAGTCCTCCGATTGCTGGCGCCGGTGCCTGCTTCAGAGACCGGGTGTGAGACAGGTGCAATGATGCCTGGTGGTCTTCCGGTGTCAGGGATGGTCTTTTGGGGTCTAGAGATCGGACACCTGCTGGCGAACGTAAAAGGGAGAAGAAGGACATGTCATTAGTTAAAGCCATCACACTGTCACTGTGCATGCCAGGCACCCTGGTGAGACAATGATGCCCTCGTGTTCCAATGATCAATGGGGACTCCAGGTTCGAGGCTCACATCAGTAAAGGGACTACACTAGAATGATTGCACAAGCCAAAATTCTCACCTCTGTGCACTGCACTCTTAACTTCGCCTGGCACCCACAGCCTTCCACGTCCAGTTGCGTGTGGGGTGTGCCGGCTCTCAAGCTCCAGGGAATCTTGCTCGTATCTAGAAAGGATTAGGAGGCTAACAGGACCTCTGCAGGTCTGCAACCTTTCAATATTGCTGTGGGCAGTCTTCTCCTGAAACAACAGAGGAGCATTGATTAGTCCACTCTGTACCTGGAGCACCATTGTATCCTGGCCAACCGCAGCTGAGGAACACCTGGCAGGGCACATCCGAGCAGTGGTCCTCGAGCGGCAAGTCACTCAGTGTAAGCAGCCAGAGCTCACCCCCTTGGCCAGCTTTGGTGTCACTGACAGTTGGCACTCAGACTCTAGCACCCCTGAGGTCCATGGAGGGGGGGGGATGGCCAAACCTTAACACGTCTGCACACTTACCCATGCCAACACGGTACTCACCCTTCCTGAGTGCAGCAGTTCATTGAGGTGCTTCCGGCACTGCACCCAGGAGCGCCGCACGACGTCATGGCTGCTAACCAGCACTGCAACCTCCTCCCATGCCCTCTTGGTGAGTTATGGTGGCCTCCTCCTCCTCCCATCACTTGGGACTTCCTGGCCAGTGCGGAGTCACCTTTCATGCTGGGCAGGCCTTAATTGGCCCACCAGTGTGAAATCGTGGTCACCACAGATGGCATCCTGAACGAGTATAAAGATCTGTTCCAGGGGACTGGTTGCCCATAAGGAGAACGCACCAGCAAAATTGACGAAACTGTGACACCCAAAATACACTGCCCAGGAAAACACCAATAATGCTGAGAGACTGATTGAAGCAGAGTTTGACAAAATGGAGAAACTTGGCATCATCAAGAAAATTGAGAAACCGACAAAGTGAGTTAATCCAATTGTAATTGTAGAAAAATCAGATGGGAATCTGCGTGTCTGTCTGGGTCCCAGAGACCTAAACCAGGCAGTACAGAGATCGCATCACCAGCTGCCCCCAGTAGAAGAGATCATGTGTAAGCTAGCTGATGCTATATACTATTCAGTCTTGGATGCAAGTTCAGGCTTCTGGCAGGTCAAGCTAGATGAATTCAGCTCCTATCTCTGTACCTTCAACACACCATACGGGTGATACAGGTTTTTACGCTTATCTTTTGGTATTAATTCAGCTCTGGAGGTGTTCTACAGAACAGTGTAGCAGCTTTTTGAGGGTTAGAGGGCGTGGAAACATATATCGACGATGTGCTGGTCTGGGGAGCCTCATGACAAGAACACAACCACAGACTGAGGCAGGTGCTGGCCAGAGCTAGAGAAAAGAACCTCAAGTTGAAGAAGGAAAAGTGCAAAATAGATCTTCATGAAATCAAATACTTGGGACATGTGCTAACAAGTGAGGGACTGAAGCTGGACCAAAATAAAATCAAAGCAGCCATAAACATGCCATCCCCAAAATATAAGAAAGACTTGGAGAGGTTTTTGGGAATAGTGACCTATCTTGGGAAATTCATTCCGAACATGTCAGACCTGGCAGCACCTCTCAGAGAACTTCTACAAAATGATGAGGAATGGCACTGGGAACAAAGTTACCAGGAAGCTTTGGCCAATCTGAAGAGAACACTGACCCAGGCACCAGTGTTACGATGGCAGTCAGCCTGTCAAGATCTCAGAGGACACTTCGAAGACTGGCCTGGGAGCTGTCCTCTTGAAAAATGAGGCACCAGTGGCATACATTTTAAAGGCAATGACTGAAACACAGCAGCCGTATGCCCAAATAGAGAAAGAAATGCTAGCAATTGTGTTTGGCCTAGAACACTTTCACCAGTTTCTCTATGGCAAAGACGTGGAGGTAGAGTCTGATCATAAGCCTTTGGAAGCTTATCTTAAAAAGACCCTGAACTGTGCACCACCAAGAATCCAAAGATTACTAATGCATCTGCAGAAGCACCAGTTCAGAGTTAAATACAAACCGGGCAAGGAAATGTACATCGCAGACACTCTGTCACGTGCATACCCACCCATCATGGAGGAAGAGGATAGAGAAATGGAAGCACAGGCTCACATACTGATAAAGAGCTTACCTGCAGCTGTAACCAAACTGGATGAGATCAGGGAAGTGACCAAGAACCACGCCACCCTGAGAAAACTGCAGCAGATTGTACAAACTGGCTGGCCCACGCATCGGAGTGGAGCCTCTTCTGCTGTACAAGGATACTGGAACTTTCATGAGGAACTTCATGTAGCAGAAGGAATACTTTTCAAGGGAGAAAAGATCATAAATCCTGCAACACCGAGGAAGGAAATGCTGCAGCACATACATGAAAGTCACCTCGGCTTAGAAACATGCAGGAGAAGAGCTCGAGATGTGATGTATTGGCCTGGAATGGGAGCACAAATTGGGGAAATGGTGAATGCGTGTGCAGTGTATCATAAGTACAGTAAATCGCATCAAAAAGAACCACTTCAAACACACAGTGCTCCAGAGAGGCCCTGGCAGAAAATTGGAGTGGACATGTTCACATTTGACAACAGTGAGCACCTACTAGCTGTAGATTGTTACTCAAAGTTTTTTGGGCAGAATTTTCTGCCTACCGGGCGGCTGGGCCCGACCCAATCTCTGGTGGGCGGGGAGCCGATCCCCGCCGGAGAAGCGGGGCCCCGCCGCCATTTTAAGTGGGTGGGCCAATTAAGGCCCGCCCAGCGTGACATCCGGCGGGAAGCGCTATGCACTTCCTGTGCGGGCGGGTGGGGATTCCTCAAATGTGAGAGTGCGCTCTTTCGCGCATGCGCATGAAAGAGCGCACATCTCCCTGAGGCTAAGTGCTGCCTCAGGGAGATCGCTGAAAGTTGTACAAACATTAAAAATGGAAAAAAAAATCCTTAACATGTGCCCCTCATGTGACACTGTCACACTAGATGGGACATGTTCATAAATTACACTAAAACTTTATTAAACTTTTTTAAACCCTACATGAAACCTCATCCCGCCGCTGGATGAGGTTTCATGTTTTTTCTACTTGCCGCCGGGGCTCCTGGCCTACCCGCCAACCTTAAGGTTGGACGGGCAGGGCCTTTAATTGTTTTAATGATCCTATTAATGGCCTCAATTGGCCATTAACAGGTCGGTGGGCCTGCAGCTGATTTTGCTGCGCCCCCGCCTTCCAGAAAATTTAAATGGGGCAGGATGATGTTGGGGATTCCACCAGACGTCATCCCGCGTCATTTTATATGTTGGCGAGCGGGCCCCGCCCCCTGCTCACCGACAGCAAAATTCAGCCCTTTGAGCCTGTGCTGCTGAGAAATAATAATAAGAGCATCACTGTAATAAATCATTTAAAATAAATTATTGCTCACCACGACATACCTTAAAACACCTGCTGAGAAAGGCAAAGGCACAGGGAAGAGACCCTTACCTGGCTCTGCTGGGTTTCAGGAATACTAGGATTGGATCATCTTCAGCACAGCTCCTGATGGGGAGAAGACTAAGAACTAAGCTTCCAACTGCGCCCCAACTGTTATTTCCACAGCCAGTGAGCTGCAGTGTGCAGGACCTGCTCAAACTGAGACAGCAGAAGCAGAAACAGTACCTTGATCGAGGTGCCCGACCTCTGCCTGACCTGAACATGGGAGAGACAGTGAGGATTCAGCATGAAAGGATCTGGAATCCTGCTGTTGTCACAGGAATCACAGGTGAACCAAAGTCTTACATAGAGCAGACTCCAAATGGACAACGGTACAGGAGAAACCGGAAATACTTAACGGAAAACAAATGAAACGCAGCCCTGCTCTGAACCATAAAGTGTAACTGGAGATCAAAAACCAGAATGCTTCAACAGATAACCAGACAAAGCCTGAGAGTCCTGAAAACTATCCAAGGGGTGATAGTGACACTGAGCTGGAGAAGGCCCCTTGTCCTCCAAAATCACCTCTGTCACCATTCAGAACATCCAGTGGACGAATTGTGAAAAAAACAGAGATACAGAGATGAGTAAAAGACAAAACAGACTGATCAAACAGTGAGGAAGAGTAGATAAGAAATTTTGTGCACTTGAATTGTATAAAAGTTTTTTTTAAAAGGGAAATGTCATGATAATAGTTGATTGTGGTATGGACTCCAGTATTAGATACTATACAGTGCTCTGTACTAGGTATGGGGTCGCCTGACCTGGGAATTGAAGGCCAGATAGCACATCTTGGAACCTGCCTTGACAGAATTCAGTTACTGCAGATATGCGTTCATGTTAGGAAAATGTGATATTAATAAAGTTAGCTCAGCTACAATGTCGCGGCCTGTGTGCATCATTGAAACAAAAAACAAGACATGAGTGATGAAAGTTAAAGTTTCCACAAGTTAAGTTTTGACAAATGGCAGCATAACCCTGGACGGCAATGTCTGATACTTTGGGGAATGCTGCTCACAATTAAAGATCCAAAACTCAGTCAACTGTTTTGTTGCATCTTAATCCTTAGTCGACTGTCAGTTGAGGTGGCCTGGAGTTCTCTTGTTCTTTTAATGACAAATCTTGTGACGTGGGTAAATTTGTAAAAGGGTAACAGACCCAGTTGTTTGTGTTTCCCATTAAGGGAAAGTACTTCTGTAATTGCCTTGTCAATTCAGTGAGATATTGCGAAATGTCACCTTTAACACTGTCCTGCAACTGCAATTCATTTCTTGTCAGGAATTTATGGATGTTTTGCAAAATTTTAGTGTTGTTTTCCTCCACAAACAAGCCTAAAATTCTACTTTCTTTTAATCAATGACTGAATTTTTCCCTAGACATTTGGGCTGTATTTTATGTACCCCAGCCACTGGGCGGTGGAGTACATAGAATAGGCAGGTACTCACCCCCAACCTTTCTGCCCACCCCTGAGCTCACCTTCATAATACGGGGGGGGGTGGGTGGGCACCAAAATCGGCAGCTTGCCCGCCATATTCAGGCTTGTCACCAAGCCAATTGACCCTGATAATAGGTTGCCCATGCCATAAAACGTTTAGCATCAGCAGTCAGGGGCTGGGGAGCGGGCAGCCCGATTTTTTAACAAAGTTCTTCAAAGAGTAGGAAGGAAGGGGGATTTTGATCTTTGGGGCTGCCCTTAGTCGATCGGGGGGGGGGACGGCCCCCCTAATATTGAACACTCCTTCCTTTCCACCTGCCCACAGCTTTAAACTCACATCCTTCTTGGCCTGTCCAAACCTTCCCTGTCCAAGACCCCAGACTTACTTGCTCCAGGGATCCATCGGCCTTCTTTCTTCTTTTGCATTCCCAGCAGCAGCCACTTACGTACTCTTGGCGCTGCCAGAGCTGATGGAGCTGTTGGCCAGCCGGATTGGCTGGCAGCTCCAGAGGGTGGGGATCCTCCTTAGTGAGGGGTGGAAGTCCCAGTTGGCCCTCTTTTAGCCCGCAGCTTTGCTTCCGGGAGGTCGAGCTGTCCGCCCCACTCACCCCTCATTATTCAGCCCATTGGGAGCCCAACGTCAGGGTAAAAAGTTGGTCTCGAGCCTGAACTTACTGGCAGAGGTACCAACTTGGCAGTTTCCCCACACTCAGCCTCCTAGTTTGCTGCCTGTGGGCCCGCCGTCCAATAAAGGATAGCGGGCAGGCTCCTGATGCGGCTAGCTCAAACACAGGACCAACAGCTCAGAAGCCTCAGGAGCACCAGCGGGAGAGGTGATCACTGCTGGGGAATGCAGGAGGCCTGGCGCCTCTGAGAGGGAATTTAAAAAGGAGTGAAAAATTCACAGGGCTGAGAGTTCTGCCTTCCCTGCCTGAGGCCCCTCCCTTGGCCCATGGAGCCCTGTTCACGGACTGCAGCAGGAAGACTGCTTCCATTTGGCCGACAGCTTCACCGTGGGGTGGGTGCTGGCCTTGTTGGCAAAATGCCAACAGCAACATAAAATGACCCCTAATTGGGCCTTTCACCAGGTAAATTGACCGCCTGCCTCCTCTGGGTGGGCAGCCTCTTTGCATCCGGTCCCCCAGTTAGTAAAATGCCCCGATGGCGGGATTGCATTGTGGAGTTGATCTGACCCAGCTGTCCACTATTTTACTGTCATCCCCCTGCACCCCCAACTGCACTTTCCAGGGGCCAGTAAAATCCTGCCCTATATCTCACATTTGTCCAGCGTGAGAGCTGGGCTGTGACATGCAGGCAGTGAGAGGGTAGGAATGGGTGGTCTGTAAAGAATAACATGACCTCAAAGTGAAGTTCAAACAAATGTGCAAAGGCCTTGCCACGTGACAGCCATCAAATCTGTGGGGCAATAGATTGACAGGCTCACTCCCCACCTCATTACATAGGGCAGAAATTATTCTGAAATTCAAGGGATGTTCTTCTATAAAATTGACTATCGTTACAGCGTTGTCTAGCATCTCCTTCAAGTTGAGGCATGCTTTTGGTAACGTGGCTTCCCATGTTTGCTGCATTGCACCCACATTGCACTGGGAGCAACTGCTGTGGTATACATCACTGTTCTACTGTGCCTATCAATTATTGACTTTGCTCCCTCAGTGCAGATGCCATGCATTGCAACCAGACAATTTCATGTTGATTTACAAAGCTGTCAAGCAACTGGAAAATCTTCTCAGCTATTGGGCTGACAGGTAATGACTGGCAAAAGAAAATGTCCTGTATTGCACCTTCACACATGTACCGTACGTATAGCAGGAGATGAGTTAACTCTGCCACATTTGTGTGTTTGTCTAGCTGCAGAGAAAAGTACTGGCTGTTAGGTTACATAGGTCACTAATTGAGTTAGGACATCATTGGCCATGTCATTAATTTGATGTGGTGCTGTATTGTTTGATAATGGCAATAACTGAATTCATGTTTGGGCCTTCTTTCCAAGTGTTGTCTTTTATTCTCTACAACTGCAGGTGGGTATTAGTTCCCCTGCTATGACGTGAAGTTTTTCTGACTCTTCAACTCTGAAACTCACTGAATATGAGACTTCAAAGGCATTAATATTTTCATCGTCAGCAGCAGTGTCTTGCTCATCATTAGCTTCAACTGCTTTAAAAATGTTGGCAGTTTGTCCTTGTGTTGCTTATAATTTGTCTTCAAGCGGCTGTGTAGAAGAGAGGATTTTAATCCGCTATTCAGCAGGGTTTCATAACATAGCAAACACTGTAACTAAGGGCATTCAATGACTCCAGTCCAAGTAAACCCCATTTTGATATACCTTCTATTATATTTACATCTTTTTGCTAGAGATCCTATTTTGTGCCTCTGCTGTCAACATTTTTGCTTCACAGGCTGAGATTTGCATGTTGAGTCAGCCATAGTTGTTGTCTCACCAGCAATTAGCAAATGGAGTGGTACTGGCAAGACAAATTTCATTATTTCATTTCTCATCGCTGATACTTTGTGTGTTCTTCTTGACATTGCCTAGCTTTAGTTCATTTTCACCATTATGCCCTAGCAGATATTGTTATAGGGCAAAGATACATGGGGGGACAAAAACCTGACTTAGTTCTGAGCGAAGTTAGACGGAACAGTTTCCTGGTTTGCTGGAGGCCATCTGCGACTGAGGGAGGAGTTAGAGGGATTCATGAACAACCAGAGCCAAATAATTTGATTAGTTAAATTTCCTTTAACTTTTGTTTTGCTACAGTTTATTGGTTGTGCCTTTTTAAGGAGGGGCCACTTATTATCTTATTAATTGATTGGAACACTTGTCATTGGTTCAAAGAAAAGATGTAAAGTGAACAGGTACTGGCCAACTGAAAGCATGCTGTGGCGTAGGACAATTGGAGGTGAGGGCTCTGTATTTTGTCATCTCTTTGCGTCTGCGTTCTCAATGGTACATTTAGAAATGAATGAACTACTTTATATTACAAATTTTCACAGAGCTTTGAAACTATGACTGAGCAACCTATAAGTAAATTTCACCATCAATCAATTTCTTCAGCGTACCCACATCCGCCAATGCCCCCTACCCACTCCCACCACCATGTCTCATGTATACCCGGTTGTATTCTTACTACAGTTTGAGAACCCTGATCTACATAAAAGTGAAAACAGACGCTTGCGTTTATGTAACAACAACAGCAACTTGCATTTATATAGTGCATTTAATGTAGTGCAACATCCATAGGTGCTTAACAAGAGCGTTATCAATAAAACCATTTTTGTCACCAGTCATAAAAGGAGAAATTAGGTCAGATCACCAAAAACTTGGTCAAAGAAGTAGGTCCTAGGAGCATCTTAAAGGAGGAGAGGGAAATGGAGAGTTAAAGAAGTTTAGTGAGGGAATTCCAGAGCTTCAGGTCTAGGCAGTTGAAGGTTTGGCCACAAATATTGGCGCAACTAAAATTAGGGGTGTGATGGATGCCAGAATTGGGGGAGTGCAGATGCCTCAAAGGTCTCTAGGGTTGGAGGAAGTTACAGAGATATGGAGGAGTGAGGTCATGGAAGGATTTTCACACAAAGTTGAGAATTATAAAATTGAGATGTTACTTGACTTGGGATCCAGTATATGTCAGCAAGCAGAGGGGTGAAGAGTTAACAAGACTTGCATGAGTTAGGATATGGGCGGCAGAGCTTTGGATGAGCAAAGGCGTATCTAGGGTCAAAGATGGGAGAGTTTTTTTGTTATTTATTCATTCATGGGATGTGGGCATCACTGGCTAGGCCAGCATTTATTGCCCCAACTGCCTTTGAGAAGGTGGTGGTGAGCTGGCTTCTTAAACTGCTGTAGCCCATGTGGTGTAGGTACACACACAGTGCTGCTAGGGAGGGAGTTCCAGGGTTTTGAGGATAGCCACAGTTTTTCCAGCATTTAGCTGGGGAAGTTTTGTCTCATTTGGGTTTCAATATCAGATAGGAAATGTGAGAGTGCAGCAGCAGTATTTGGGTCAGTGGAGGAAGCAGAAAGGTATAGCTGGTAATCATTGGCATACATGTGGAAGCTGGCCCACTTTGGAAATGTCATGAAACTATCATATTTCTCACAGTAGTATTGTGGGATATTGTAAGATTGGCTTATGTGTGTGTGTGGTTCTGTGGGTGGCTGATTTAATTGAATTAGAGTCGGATAGACTGCAAGGTTGACATTATCAAAAGAGTTGGGTGCAAAAAGAGTATTTGAAATGCTAATGAGTGAGCTAGGGTAAAGTCCCTAGATAGGGTGTGAATGAAATTTTCATTTTTAGATAAGGGGAAAGTTGTTAAATTTTCAAAGAAACATGGGGGAGAATTTTCTCCTCGTTGTGGTGGGGTGGGGTGGGGTTGTGCACGGGCGGGTGCGCAGCCGATCAGCACCCAAGATCGGCTGGGCGCTGCCATTTTATGAGGGCAGGCCAATTAAGGCCCGCCCAGCGTGACGCCCGCCCCCGCACAGCATAACGCCCACTGAGTGCTCCCTGGGCGGGCAGGTGGAGTAGACTGAGTCGGGGAGTGCGCTCTTTTGCGCATGTGAAAAATTAGTTTCATGTATAAAACATTGAATAAAAGGAGAAAAAATTTTTAAGGACATGTCCCCTCCTGTGAAACTGTCACATGAGTTGGGACATGTCTATTAAAGTTAGTAAAAAATTTCCCAACACTTTAAAAATGTTCATGAAACCTCATCCCGCCCGTGGATGAGGTTCCATGAAAAATGCGAAGGCCGCCTGGGCTCTTCGCTTGCCCCCCAACCTTAAGGTTGGACGGGCAGCTCAGGCCAATGATTTAATTTATTGTTAAATGGCCTTAATAGGCCTTTGACAGTTCGGCAGGCATGCAGCCGACTTGGCTGTGCACCCGCCGAACTGAAAATCTGAATGATGCGCGGTGACATTGGGACGCATGCCCGACGTCACTCGTGTCATTTTGCGCTTCAGCGAGCAGGCCCTGCCCCCACTTGCCGATTAGATTTTAAATTTAGATAGACAATCCAGCAAGGTTACCACAGGCACCCAATTGACAGTGGAATTCCAAAGGCTTTTAACACAACTTTGGTTAATGGAACAGCAGACTTCTGCAAAGTGGCTAGAACCTATTTCCCCAAGTCCAATTCACACGGTGTATATTTTAGACCTTACATGGCCACCCCTGATACAACCTTCCATCCTTCTTTAAATATATTTCTTCCTCTTTAATTCTTCTCTTTAAAATTCTCCCCCATGTTTCTTCTTTTGGGGGTGAATAAATCGTAGAATCTGGGCAGTGAGAAGTTACTCTGGGTCTTCACTCTTATTAGTTTCAAACTACAACTGTAGGACAGGGTTTTTCTTGCCTTTGCCCTTTTCATGTGGATCTCTCTGAGGTGATGTCATATATTGGAATTGGCCTTCATTCTATCTCCATTGTTTTCCATCATAATATTTCCTGCATGCAGCAGCTTCCCACAATCTGGTCCTGTCAGAAGTAGGCCCAATGGATTTACAAAGGGAAGATTTCCAAAGTAAATTAATTGATCTGTGATTCATCAGAAAGCCAGCAAATTTAACATTAGATCCAGCAGCCGTATTCCTCCTGCCTCCTTAGCCCACCCTCCAATTTACACTGGCTGGCCCCTCTCCAAAGATATGCACTTACACATCTCCAAAATTTGGGATGAAGTCAAGCCAGAATTCCTGGGGTAGACAGAAGTTCTGCCCATACTAGGTGCTTCCAAAAGGGCCTCTAGAGAAATTTCAGAGCTATATCTTGAAATATTCACCCAACTTGCAGCTAAGTTTCTATTACAGGTGCCACATAAAGCCAGTTAGCAGGATTTATATCTATTTACATCTACTTTATATTTATATATTTACATATATTTTATGTACAATATTTGAGGCTTTCTTTGGTTGATTGCTGTCCCCTCTGTTTTGTCAGCAATAGATGCTTTTGCCTCTAAGTTGTCACTCCCTTTTAAGCTCTATGACACTTATAAATTGTTTTTTTCCATGCTATTTAAAATTTTGATTTATTCCACCCCTGCATTATTTATTTATGTGCTCCGCCAGTGCTATATTTATCCTATCTGCAAGAATATTAGCACCAGGAGTTAACACAGCTAAGGTTTCAGAAGTAGAAATGGAGATTTATAGAGATGTGGGCTATATTATTGCAATAGAAGACTGTTATTTTGCTACTAACACAGATATGGGGATTGAAAGCTGAGCCAGGATGTCACACCTCCTGCTTCAGTATAAGATGGCAACTGCAAAATGTTAACTCACAAATAACTTCATGCTTGGCTTTTTACACATATTCTTTTCAATAAATTAGTTTCTCCTCCCACTGTATCTCTCTTCCTGGATCAAACTGTCCTTCTCCATCCAAAAACCACAATCTTTCTCATCAGCTTATCAAATTCTTTCTAACCGGTCCAGAAAAGTTTATCATTTAGTCCGAATAGAATCATTACCTGAAGTAATTCTTATTAAGAATATATGATATTTTAAATAATTTAATGTGAGGACAAAGGAGCAGGAGTAGGCCATTCCACTTCTCAATAGGCAATGGAATGGAGCTGACCTCTACTGCTTATTTCAGGAGAGAGTTCTGCACTTTAACCACCTTCTGTGTGACAGTGTTTCCTAACTTCTTTCCTATGATTTATTGTGGTAAAAATCAGTGTCAGTTCAGATTAAATTTAGTGTTGATACATAGAGCAATGACAACCAGTGTTCTTTAATTGTTCTTTATTTTCAACAGGATATATTGAAATCATAATTTTTGACATGAATAAATTGAATTTATGGGTTAGCAGAAAGAAATATTTTGTCTTAAATACCATGAATATTCTGATCTACTTTCAATGTAGATATGTAAGAAACGACACACAAACATTTACTGCACAAAAGAGTATATTCATAGGCCAATATATGCTGAAGTAATTTTTAAATTTAAATGTCATATTAACATTATCTTGTTACAAATTATGCAATAGATTGAGCAAATAAATCAACTGATTGATCAGTTTCAAATTAAAAAGCAGCAACTGAATTGTGAAAGAGTTAATGATTAAGCTTCATCGAATAGCTAATTTTGTCTTACATCTAAGATAACCTGGTCATCCTCTGTGAGCAATGTTCTCCAAGAGTTGGAGTACACAGTGGTGTGTTAGCAAAGCGCATTTATTTAGGTACAATTCATCCATGCTGCTGGTTTGAGATGACTTATTAAATTAGCTTTCCTGTATTGGTACACATTAGGTCCATTTGTGAGGTAGTAATTTCCTGTCGATTGAAAAAAGAAGTTCATTTTTATTTGCTTAAAACATGGGAACCACATTTCCTCGTGAGTTCTGTCAGATTCATGTTGTAACTCTGGCAGGACACCAGGAGAACATCTTGGAAACAGACAGATGCCAGGTCCCAGCTGACTCTAGGAGTTTAGTGTTGGCCTTATAATGGGCAGAACATCTGGTTGCTTCATACAAGATCAATGATGCTGAGAGAGCAGAGCTAGAATAAGGAACAGGGATTCCTGATGTTGGGATTTCCTTCATTCCTAGCCCAGAAAGGGTTGGGGTAAGGTTTGAAACTGTTATTCTAAGAGAATGGTGCAAGTGGGTACTACCATCATTGTCAGGTCAAGGAATAGTATGGGCCCAGGAGACAAAGTAATGTATTTTAAAATTCCTTGCACAGGAGGAATTAGGGAATGAGTCCACTTGTCATTGACCTGCACTCCCTTTTCCCACTCTAATTATGGGTAGACTCAAAGTCCTGACAGAATGGGGCAGGAGGGCATTGGAGATGCTCCTATAGGATGTCAATGTGTCACATTTTAAGTCTGTAGCTTTTCCAGTGATCCTATAAAATTCAGCAAGGAGGGCACCGGTTACTGCAATCTCAGATTAATGCCCCTATTCTACCCTTAGTTTTTTTGAATCACATTTTCTTGACTTTAAAAGTTGGACAGTTAATGTTGTATCTGTATTACTATTCTTAGTCATATGTGTAATCAGGGTTACAGAGATAGAGATTTTTTCCTGTCCCTCGAATGATTTCTGCTATTACCATGTTGAAAGGAAAAATAATTTTCACAGAAATTACTAAATAGTATTTGTGTGGGCAAGTGACAGTCTTGGCTCAGATTTAGCACTTGCATTTCAGAATCAAATGATTGGGTTCATATTTGTGCTTCTGAGCACCAGTGAGGGAATTCTACACTCGTAGGGTTGCCCTCTTACATATGTTATTTTCAACTAATTTACTTATTCCCTGGATCATCAGAGAATTGAAGACAATGCAAATTGAGTATGAAAAGACTGGAGACTCTTAATTTTGGGGTTTACATATGAATAAAATGGCCCGGATCTTCTGCAGAATGGAAATTATCATTGGATTGCCACTCTGTTCCTACTTCTGCCCTCCCAACCACTGCTCTGCATTTCTGGCTGGGTCTTCCGAGCCCGGCCTCTTCAGAAATGTGCAGTTCAGTGTCCATCCAAGAGCTCTGTCGGAATGCTGTAGCGTCAAGAGGAAGACTGGACCTGTCTCATTTTTGTGGCATTGGCTGTCCCGTGTGAATGTTACTGAATGGGCGAATGAATGAATGGTTAGGATGGTAGGGTGGGTAAATGGGTGAGGTAAATGGTTAAGTGAGTAGGGTGGCAGGTGGGTGAGATGGTAGGTGGGTATGGTGGCAGGGGGCAGGTAGGTAGGGGAATAGGTGGAGAGGGTAGTAGGTGAATAGGGTGGCAGGTGGGTATGAGTGTGATGGGGGGTATTTGGGTCAGGTTGAACTGGGGGTTAGTCAGGGTTGTGAGGGGGGGAATTAAAGAGGGGTACCTTTGGTGTCCGATGATCTTGAGACTGCAAAATTTGGGTCAACCTGGGCCTCACCTCCTAACTAGCTCTCCAAAGCCTATCCACCATCTACAAGGCACTAGTCAGGAGTGTGATGGAAGTCTCTCCACTTGTCTGGATGAGTGCGGCTCCAATAACGCTCAAGGGCAATTAGGGATGGGCAATAAATGCTCACATCCCCTGAATGAATTTTTAAAAATGTGTTGAATTTTGTTGGAGCAGTGGTGGCCCTGACAACAGATTGGAAATTCGGGGCAACTTTGCATCAGTCTTTTGGTGAACCCTGGCTAGATTCTGTGGGACGATAGCAGCTAATGAGCTGCCATCGGGGCTTCTGTCCTTTGAGGGATAATATTCCACCTCCAGCAACTGCCAGCCAATTGGAGGGCTGAGAGCTCTACGGTCCCAACAGCGCAACTGTGAGTGTGATGGCCACTGCTGGGACTGCACCCAGTCTGGATAAGCAGCATATTAGATACCACCCTTGGACCAACAGTTACAGTTATACTTTAAGATCTGAACCTGAATCAACATGAAGACAGAGAGCCCTACAAGTTTTGTTGTCAACACCTATTAGCCATTCTTGCATGTATAAAAATTTCAGCAAATTGAATTCTACACATTGTTGCTAAACGCGAGAAAAGTTTTGAAGCAAACGTGTTCAGACAATATTATAAACCCATTGAGTTGAAGCTCCGGACAATTTTGATTTATACAGCTCTCTGAAGTACAAGCAGGAAGTGTAATTATACAACAAACACGATATGTGCCACTTTTGATTATTATACTAGTCAATCTCCCATGGTGCAGCTTACAGTAAGTCAAAAAATACAGTATAATCAGGACAGGAACATTAGGCACTTTAATCCTCATACAGGCTGGTGCGGTGACACAGCCGATGGTAAAGACTGAGTTGTTCAAATCCCAGAGGAAAACTTGAAACAACTGTCATAACCCATTTTTGCAATTTGTAGCTTCAAGATGCAGACTTTGAATTCAGTAGGAATAAGACCACCGAGTCTCATGGTTTTTATAAAAAACTAAATTAAACATTTATTAATTGAACAACAAATTAAGCACATGCACATGGGGCGGGATTTTCCGAGCCCGCTGGCGGCAGGCGTGATAAGTGGCATGCTTGGAAAATATGGCGCGACACACCACGACGGTGTGAAGGCAGGTCGCGATTGTCCGCTCAGCCCACCAACGGTGGGCCACATTTCCCACCATCAGTCGGCGGGGAACTAATTGTAATACATCAGTAAATAATGAAAAGGCCATCCCACCAGGCTCTTGGAGCCCCACCGTATCGTCCGTCCATGTCAGTGGGAAAGCACGCCGATGCATTTCACAACAGCATGCAGGCGACATGCACTTGGCGGCCTTCACTGTGGGGGAACTGAGATGAGTGAACAGTAGTGTTCTCCACACCTCGCCTGTTGTTTACAGGCCTCAGGTGCACCAGGGGGCATGGACAACTGATGCCTGGCCCCGGAGGTGAATGCTGTGCAGGGGGCGGGGTGGTGTCTGGGGGCAAGTGCTGGCCAGCTTTGGAGGCGACCGTTGTCGGTGGAGGAGTGGGGGGTCAAGGGCTGTCCTGGCACTGCATCCCATGCACAGGCAATCGAAGCGGGGGACAGGGTAAGCGAGGGGAGTGGCCACGCAGTAGGGATGCCTGTATAAACTGACAAATGCGTCTGCAGCTGAGACAGATCAGGTGCAGCCACAGTGATATGATTGGGGTCAGGCTCCTAGCCTGCCCGCCCATGCAAGGAACGTAGAGGCATCAAAGGTCCACCAAGCACTCCATACCTTACCCCACTACACCCCCAAACCAGCACCCCAACCCCCCCCCCGGCACAGACTTTGAGTTCGCCACCACTTTATTGGACCATGAAGCAGTTGGACCGCACACGTTGTACAATTTCCTCGCCAACACTGGCCATGTAGCAGTCACTGCTGGAGACGCTCACAGCCCCTTGCAATCTCAGCATCCCGGTTTGGACCAGTGTCCCTCATGTTGCAGGCTCACAGGGCAGCCATGAAGCGCAATCATCTCTGGCCATCCGAGGGGTGACCAGCACTCTCTGGGAAGCATTAAAGGGTGGTCTCACAGGACCAGGAAAGGTGCTAAGTACAGCCATGATAACCACATCTCTCTCTCTCTTTCATGCTGCAAGAGGACCACTTCAGGATCAGGAATCCTGGTGACCTAGCATAGGTATGCATGATGGTCTACAGAGACCTTAGGAGACTGAGGAGAGAGCAACTGAGGCTCCTGGCTGTGCAAATGCAGGTGCAGCAACCTCATGAAGAAGGGGCAGCAGGGGCTCCTGCACACACTGCCCAGGAGCGATAGCAAGCTATGGCTTCTCGGCACCTAGCAACACCTAGGGTCTATAGACGCCACCTCTGGGGAGATGAGCTGGCTGAGGAGGAGATGGAGGAGCTGGAACTCTCCTCGGATGAGGAGGACGCCGATGGGGATGAGGGTGAGGGGGTCCTTGGTGGTGATGATGACAGGGGTGAGGCTCTTGCGCTGGCTAGACGAAGCAGGCGTGCTCGGTAGGCTCTCCTAGCTGCCAGATTTGTGGAGGATGATGACGACATGCATGGAGGTGTTTCCATAGATCCTCACATCGCAGTTGTGAAAGTTTGATGCTAGTCTGGCTTATAGCAGCGCCAATACGCTGTGTGAGAATGCTCCTGTCATGGAGATTCCGTGGAGGCCCTAGTAGTCACTCGGTCACAGGAGGATGATGACAACATGCAGTGAGGACACTCCATAAATCTTCACATAGCCTCCGAGAATGTCTGACTCCTGTCTGGCCGAGGATAGCTCACTTGCGCTCCATGGTCAGGGCCATCTCAGAGATGCAGCCATGAAACTTTAGATGCATCTGATGCCATGTCCTCCTTCAGCACCTCAGCCCTTCAGGAGCTGGTGCACAGCATCACTGGTCGCAGATGCTGGTGTGATGGAGGCCAGCCCCACTTTAAAGGTGCTGAGAGCACACAGAGAGAATGAAGGAACCCTGTAGCACCTGCTCACTACATTCTGGCAGCAACGACTAGCACTGCTGAGGTGCAGGCATCAGTGATGTTTCCAGGGAGTGAGGCTGGACCATCACTTTGGGCTGAAGGCTGCACAGAGAACAGGGAAGAGGCCCTGGACTGAGACACCTGCCTTTATCTTGTGCAGAAAGGTTTCACATCTGAGTGACAAGAACACTGCACATCAGAACAAAGAGCCACAGGCAGGGAGACATTTTTAGGCGTTTATTGACCATAGTGAACAATATATACAAGTGATCAACACCCCTGCCCAGGCTGTGCAACTACTTTTACCTAGCTTTCCTAACCCTGCTGCTACGTCTTGGTGCTCCCCGGACATCCACAGTGGAGGTGGAGGCAACCTGCTAACTGTGACGCCCTGTCTGCGATGACTTTGGTGGGCATCCTCTGGAGGGCCGAGACTTGGTGGGCCCCAGCCTGCTTCGGGGTCCTGCTGTGTGCCAGTGGCACCCTCCTCAGCCTATGAAGCTGGAGCTGTGGAGGTTATAGGAAGAGGGGATTCAGATGGACCAATCACTCCCAGAGTCACCTGGGTGGATGTCCCTGGAGTGTGCATCTGCTGATCCTCCTCCCTATGGGTGCCCAAGGGCCCCTGGCTGACTCTGTGAGGGGAAGGGGTAGCTGGAGTGAGATCGAGCTGCCCAGGACCCCTCTCACGTATATGCTATTGGAGGCCAACTGTGGCATCAGCGATGGAGCTAAGCCTGTGCAGCAGTGCAGGAGTGACGTTCTGGACCAAGGTCTCCTTGGCGGCCACCATCCTACCAACGCTCCATTGTTGAATACATTTAAGCATAAGATAGACAGATCTTTAGTCTCTCAGAGAATCGATGGACATGGGGAGCCATGGGGAAATGAAGTTGAGGCAGATCAGCCATGATCGTATTAAATGATGGACTACGCTCGAGGGCTCGTATGGTCTACTCCTGCTCCTATTTTCTATGCTCTTAGACTCGGTGAAACATAATTATCCTTCTGCTGAAATATAAATGTATTTTTCTTAAGCTTGTAAAATCTAGTTGTGGTTAAGTCAAGGGTTAGAGTTTTCATCTGTCAAAAGATGCTGGGGGTAATTTTAATCTATGCTGCCTGGTGGAAAACAAGTGAGACAAGCAGCAAAGGTTATACCCTACCAGATTTTACCTTTTACTAAAATCAATGGAATGTAAAATCCGATGGGAGGTAAAACCGGTGTTGAAACCGTTCCTACCAGTCACCCATTTTTTGGGTGAGGTTAAAATGATACCCTTGGGCTTTCGTATTGTGCATTATTGAAGAGTCCCTTTGTTCCTTTATACCTCTTTGGAGTGAGACACAAAAATGTGGATGCTTTGGATTGTGACAGACAGGAAAGCCATGCTAATTGCACAGATTTTATACTATGGACTGGTATCAAATAATCTTTTGTATTCTAAAAAGTTAATTCTTACGGACAGTAGAGAAAATGATGCCCTCGTAAGGTGACTTGATGGGGCCAGTTTGGTGAGGTTCTGCCACTAGAATGGAGTCTTGCTTTATCAAAGCACAGATCAGAGAAATGGCTGTCGGATCCCCTGATTTGTGACATTGCTGATTTTCCAGTGATAAATATTTAATCCGCCTTCTATGCCGGATTCTGTAATCCCTGTTCTTACAGATATGCGCTTTCTGCCACAAACAGTCCTTATATTCTTAATGTAAAGAGATCCATTTAGTTAAGAACTTCTGGATTAAAAAGCAATTCTTTTAAATCCAACTGGTACATCTTTATTATTTCAATTTTACTGCTGTTATTAAACTACAAAGGTACCTTTCTCCATCAAGTGGACACTTACCATGATAGTCAATGGCTGCATCCACGTTAGAAACTTGTTTAAAGACAGTTCTGATCAATCTTGGGCCAATGATCAGTTGATTTCTTTGTGTATTATAACTAAATAAGAAAATACATGGTACAGTATGTCATGATCTCCATGGCAAACACATAACAAAAGCATCAGCAAATTGGTGAAAGATAGAAATGTTTATGAAAGTACATACATTCAGAACTGATCTCCAACAAAGAACATTATTGAACTGTGTCCTACTCGCATTGCGGCATCTATTCTAGTAACACTGCTTGGAAAGCCAAAATCAGAGATGGGCTTTGGGAACCCTGAGCTCAGAACAGTCCCACTGAAAAGCCAGTACTGAGATCCTGCAAGGTAAACAGCATTTTAGTTTAAAAAATAATCACAAAATGATTGACCAAACCTATCACTCAGTTTTATGTATGAGCAGAGCCTTCAATTTTGTATAGAATTGCAATACTCATGCACTTTGATTGATTTGATTTCAGCGCTGACACACACATATAGACTGTGCTAACAAAATTGGAATAACTCATTTAATGACCAACGATGAGGAGGAACATCCTCTCATAGCTTGAACAACATGACTGGAAGGATAATCGTGATAATGTTGCAAGTTCTAAGAATTAACTCAAGATGACAGTGCGTCCATCAATATCGGTCTAGTGAAACCACTGACCCACCGTACAAAGCCGCAGTGAAACTTTAGTATTGTGAACATAGTGAGAAGCTGAAAGATTACAGAGGAGAGAGATTTCGAGATGAAGCAGAGGAGAAAAAGGAAAATGTCAAGAAAAATAGAGTGGTTACGGGAAGATAATAAGGGCAGGTTCAATAACTTTCCTGAAGGAATAGGAAAATAAACCAACAGGTCATTCTGTGCCACCTTCAGTCATTGCCTATTTACGTGGAGATGGTTAGATGCCAATCTTTTAATTTATGTCTGCACCATTTATCGTATCGACATGAGTGAGTGATCAATCCATGGAACAGACTTCTAGGTAGATGATGGAGGAAATTAGTATCCATTCATTCAAATGTAAATTAGATTTCATTCAGAAAATAACATCTTGGGATATATTAATTTGAGACATGGTATGTGGGAATCGTAACATGCCAGGGAGAGAGGT
Source organism: Cetorhinus maximus (assembly GCF_964194155.1). Taxonomy (NCBI): domain Eukaryota; kingdom Metazoa; phylum Chordata; class Chondrichthyes; order Lamniformes; family Cetorhinidae; genus Cetorhinus; species Cetorhinus maximus. Next base: position 89,119,471 of record NC_135885.1, read on the forward strand.
GAATTTGAACCTATGGGCTGCAAAATTTGGCTGTGTAGTATCACTGATGCCAGCGCCACTGAAACACAAAACTGCAAAAATGTCCACCAGATGCTTCTAGTCACTTCCACTTCCACATCAAAAAAAGTCAGGGCTGGCCTCGACCCCATTTTCCTGGTGGGATTCTTAATGATGCAGGGTATATTTGACTGCATGCAAGTGGCTCTGCAGATACCTCAAGTTAGCGGAGAAATGTTCCATAATCACAAGGGCCACCAACCCATTAACATTTCACTGTGGTGCGACTGTGACCAGAAGATCCTCTTGGTGAATGTCAGCTATCCTGACAGCAACCATGATGTATTAATGCTGTGACAGTCAAGTATACCTGCCATTATTAGGCTACCACAAAGAACAAGAGTCTGGATGCTGGGTGACAAGGGATACCTGTCTGGCTCATGACTCCCCTTGCCACCTGACTGTATGAGGATAACAGCAATCAGGAGCATCATAGAGCAGGCTATCAGTGACCTATCATGGTTCCATTGCCAGGGCTGCTCGGTAGAGCAATCTAATGCTCTCCGGAGCGTGTCTTCAAGTTGGTGATGGTCTGCTGCATCCTCCACTTGAGTAAATGAGTTTTGTCACCGGGCCTTTAAGCAGGAAAAGGAAGAGGAAGAAAGGGGCACCTGGCGTACCACCAGTCCAGACCAATCCAATACTCAGATTCCAGCTCCCCTCATCACCATAATTCTCTGCCTTTAAATCTATCCACTATGGACCATCATAGCATCCTCTGGCAAACCAGGTGGATTGTGGTGTTTTTCACCTAAGAATTCCTATGTTTCTATATTGATTTTATATGGATGTACGAAATATAAGTAACGGTTCTTAACTTTGTTTAAAATCCTTAAAGATATGCCTTTAATCATCAAATTATCAAAATGGTCTAGTTTGAATTTCATTCTCATTGCAATTGCTTAACTTGTTCACATATGTTCTGTGCCGCAACTACAGTTGGATATATAAATCTAACATATATAGCTAATAGAGATAATACAGCAACATGGGAATTTAGTGTTTAAAAATGTGAATCATCAAATCATTTTAACTAAACAACTTTGAATTATGAGTAAATGCTATTGTCCAAATCCTCCTCAAATAAATACACTGAGTTGAAGATATATGCATTTATTAATGGACAAATCGATCAGCAAGCTAAGGGGATTAAGTTATACGGTATGATTATGAGTCTCCAGAATTTGCCTTGTGTTTCACATAAATGACATCTCAACCTTAAACTCCCCATTATTTTAAGAGCTTGCTGGTTTTACATGTTAATTGACCATTAAACTAATTGCAGAAATTTAGGGCTCATAATTCACAGTGTAAGCACCCTTTTAACAATGTGATAATTGTTAATGCAATGCTAATCAATCTCTCAAGCTCAGAAAATGAAAAATTTAAATTGTTGAGTCTCACTTCTGCCTGTATTAATTCACCTTCTTGATGTAAAGCATTTTAAATTTCACCAAGATCCCAGATGCCTATTGCCTGTGCCACACTGTTATTAGCTATCACTTCCAGCAAGTTACAACGCAAATTATATTTAAACTGAACAGTGAAGGTAAAAGTCTAACAGTGTATACTCCATCAAAGTTTGACCCATGTATTATGCTTGATTTGAAAAGAAAATCTGTATAAAAATTCAAATCAATCACGTCTGGTGTATGATGAGCATTATGCAATAGATTTGTTTCATAACTTGCCATCCACTTTATTCCCCCTTTGGGGACTGATGGGGAAGTTTTGGGAGGGTTAGTAGGCCAATTATCAACCTGTTGATCTGCGTCATGAACGCTCCATCCATAGCAAACAGGAACTGGAGTGGGATTTAAACCCAGAGCCCCTGGCTCGAGAGGCAGAGGTGCTACCTATGAGCCACAAGATCTCCTAATGCTTCAGAGTCAATATGCTATTACTAACATGATAATAGTTTTATTACTAAAAATAAATAGGAAAGGTGTGACCTGTAAAAAAAAAACATAAGTTTTTCTTTGGCCTCTCCTGTGGTAATTTATAGCAGCATCAATATTTGATGTGATACTTGGCCAAGTGTTTCGAACTGGGATTGCCTGTGAAGACCGTGCACTCATGTAGAACCTATAAAATAATGAACAAAATTGCATCAGTGGGTATCCTGACTTGATGGGATAATTTTCTACATATGTGCTGATGGCTGGAATCCTCAGCCGCCAGTACGTTATCAGGAATGAGCTCAATATGCTTTATTTTGTCATTATGGGGGAAGAATTTCTGTGTATAGCAAGGTTGTAAACATCTTGGTTGGGATTTTCCACTCTGCGGCATTATTTTTTTCAGCATAATTTGCTTGAAATTGACTAAACCAATGCAAAGATCAAGACATTTGAAACGCAAATTTCATCCAATCCAAATTAACTTTTTAAAATATTTTTCACTAGCTTAAAACCATTGAGCTGGAAGCTGCCTCACCCGAAAACTTGACCTTGCCCCCAGATTGAATTAAGCACCAAACGCAAGTTTCTATCAATTGCGCCTATTTGTAAGACTCCAAAGATTCCCTTAACATTAAGATAAAAGCAAAATTCTGCGGATGCTGAAAATCTGAAATAAAAGCAGAAAATGCTGGAAAAACTCAGCAGGGTTGACAGTACTTGTGGAGAGAGAAACAGACTTAATGCTTTGAGTCTGTATGACCCTTCTTCAGAGTTTTGAGTTTTTCCAGCATTTTCTGTGTTTATCTTTTAACACTAAGCTTGCTTTAGGTGCAAGGACACTAACTAATAAGCAGATTATAGAAACGTTTAGATATTAAAAATCTTAAATTTATGAAGAAACTGACTATTGTACACAAATGCAACCAGCAAATGGTTCTGTATAGTTTTCTAAATTATAGTTAGTTAAAATCAAGTTATTGACTAGGCACTCTCATTAAAAATGCATAACTTGTGTGATAAACCTAGTTCCAGCTTATTAATAAAACAGCAGTAGGTTACAACTTCTAAATATATCAAGGAATATATATAAAAGAATTCTAGTTTCTAAAACAGTGCGTGATTACATTGGATCATGAAAGGTTCTGTATTTGGTGAAATGCAAATTTGTTTGAGTGGAAACTTGAGCAAAAAGACCATTTCTGAAAACGGGAGAAATATTGAGCACATTTTGTGCTCAAATTGATGATTGTGCTCAAAATAGAAAATCTTGGCTGTGCCTTTTTAAATGTATTTATGATGTTGCTGCACATGAAATCTTCCCCCATCAATGACTTTATTGCAGATAAAAACTCTAATTTATTATCAATAACTACATTTAAGGAAAGCTCAGTTGCAGAAAAGATATTATGCATAAAAAGAAGGAAAGTTCAACTGCTAGCAATCGGAACAAGAAGCCAGTACACAGCAAGTCCATCAGAATCTCAAGGTTAAAAACAGGTTAACATTTTTGGTTTAAACCCTTCATCAGTTGTAAATCCTTCTGGCAAATATTTTTCTATTAAAATATTAAATAAAATATTACTCTATTTCTGGCAATTTGATCATTCCTAGCACAGATATTGCAAAGCCTTTTTGTAGCTTGATACCAGTTATTTGCATTCTTTTCACTTATATACCATCTAAAATGAAAGTCAAACATGTTATTAGCACTCAATAGTCAATATTCGATTCAACAGGTGGAAAGAGGGAGTGAGGAAACCTGAGATCAGACCACTGCAATTCCCAACCCATTCCTGCTCTGATCCCACCCACTGCTGGTCCTTCACAAGGGTGATCAGGGCATCTAATTATATTATGCAAATGAGGGCCAGATGAGACACTTAGGTCTGTGTTTGCAACCCCTAGATATGTCATTCACACTTTGTCCATTTGTTTGGAGCAGTGAGTGGCCAACTACCAATTCTTGAAGGGACTACAGGGAATATCTGAAATAAAAATAGAAAAAGCTGGAAATACTCAGTTAGTCAGCAGGTTTGGCAGTATCTCTGCAGAGAGAAACAGAGTTACTGTTTCAAGTCTTGTGACCTTTCTTTAGAAGAGGGAGTGTCTAGATCTTTTTGAAGGGGCTAGGAGCAGCAGGAATGTCCCCTCTCCTGACCGCATGCTCCTACTATTGGCCAGTGCAGCATGGGAACCAGACAATGTTCCACTCTGCCAAAAACAAGCTGTAGCGTGGGCATCCGCCTGATGTTTGCTTTCTCTGCTGACAGAAAAAAATGATGCCTGGGCCCATAAACAGCTCAGATGTCCTGCTGGTAAGAAAGAGTAGGTACTATTGTTCTCTGTTGGTAGTTAAAATCAGCCCAGCTGAATTTTTTTAGTTTAGCTGTGTATAGTACAAATACTGTAAAATTAACAGGAGATTTAATAAGTATGTCATTTACCCATTCTTGAAGAAGAAAACATTTCCGCTTATTCTAACTGCAGCATCCATGAACAGGTTTGGGTCACAGGATGATGGTCACTCAGTTGGATTTGGGCCTAGTCCTTGTTTTGGATTTGGGCCTAGTGGCACAACTGCAGATCCTGAATTTAAAGAGAAATGATTATAAATAACATGGAAATAAGGGAAAATTATTACAATGTAAATACAGTAACTTGGCACACCCAAGGATAGGCATACTGACAGTTTAAAATCATTTTCATCCTTATAAGTATCAGACTTTTCTATCAATGTACCAAATTCTTCCATTACCATCCCTGGTATATCTGGTCTCATTGAGAGGACAGACCTACTAGAGGTGGTGACATAACTGTATAGAGTTGGAGAGGGAGTAGCTCTGGGAGTCCTCAACATTGACCACAGATCCCATGAAGACTCACAGCATAAGATCATAAATGGGAGCAGGAATGGGCTATTCAGTCCATTGAGCCTGCTCTACCAGTCAATCAGGTCATGGCTGACCTGATGTGCCCTTAATTCCTCTTTCCTGCCTGTCTCCCAAAACCCTTAATTGTTGTAACAATCGGTCCCAGGGGAGGTCCCCCCAATTTGTTAAATTCCCTGATGAGATCCCCAATTTGTTATAATCCCGAATGAGGTACCCCAAATTGTTATGCTCCCAGTTGAAGAGGGATGAACCAGCTCCCCTTCTTTATTCAACCCCCTCGCTTGGTCGCAACGAGGTTAATTTAAAAAGGATCCCTTCTCTCATGGATACCTTTTCCCAGTCCAAATGTATTTATGTTTTAAAAGGAGCCAATTTAACCAAGCTGTCTTGAGTCAAAGAAAGATTGAGTTTATTGGTTACTAAACATGAGAAAAAAATAATAAAAACACAACGCACATGCACACAGATTATAAATGAGAAATTGAGTCCAAAAATAAAAGTTTGAAAGGTATACAAATCAGTCTTTTGGCTTGTCCGTGAGGCATAGATGATGAAACATTACAGCCGTTAAATTGGGGTGATTCCGGTAGCGCTGACTTTGGTAGTTGAGCAGTTGGTTTGGGGATTCTTGGTTCTGCAGGTTAGCTAAAAGGAGTTGTCTTGTTTCCTTTTCAACTGTGGCTTTGCTGACGTGTGACTTGCTTCCAGTAATCAGAGACAAAGACTTCTTTACCTGCAAACTCAGAGATGTCCAGTTAGGTTCTTCAGCTGTGACCGTCACAGCACACACACACCAGAACAGAACACCAGATTAGCACACAGAACTAGGGTTGTAGTTGGCTTTTCTTTGTATTCCTGGAGGGGAAAAAACTAACATGCCTTTTGCCCAGAAACTGCTTTCCTTTCAACTCGCATCATGTCCACTGTCTGGGATGTAACTCACAGGATGTGGTTTCACCTGAGATGGTAATTTTCCATTATCTCCACAACCACAGGAGATTGAAGTTCAGTTTGCATTGTTTCTTTTCCTTTGAAGTGCCTCTGTCTGAAGTAGGCCATGTCACACCTTTTAGGTGCAACATTCTGTTCTTTCTGAACTAGTTGGTTAAGTAATCCACATAGGAATTTTCCAGCAACTGGTTACCTTACAGTCTCAGCCAGCTTTTGCTTGAATGTCCTTTTTAAAAAAACACATGTTTTACTTAGAAGTTCAATATGTCCATAAGTAATTTGGGGCTGTGACCCATTGGCCATGACACTCTCTTGCTGATCAAAGATCTGTCCAACTCAGCCTTGAATATATTCCACAACCCAGCCTTCACTTCTCTCTGTGGAACAGAATGCCAAAGACTAACAACCCTAGGAGAAAATAAATTTCTTCTCATCTCCATTTTAAATGGGAGACTTCTATTTTTAAACTGTGCCCCTGCTTCTAGATTCCCCCACGAGAGGAAACATCCTCCCAGCATGTATGCCTATCAAGCACCCTCAGAATCTTATATGTTTCCATCAGATCACCTCTTATTCTTCTAAACTCCAACCAGGCCCAGCCTGCTCAACTTTTCCTCATAAGGCAACCCATTCATCCCAGGCACCAGCTTAGTGCACCTTCTCTGAATGGCTTCCAATGCAAGTAAGGGAATTAAAACTATAAACAGTATTCCAGGCGCAGTTGCACCAATTCCCCTGTACAACCACTTCTGGAGCACAAGTCTTCACTACTACAGCGAGGATGTTGTCAGGGCCCATAGCCTTTACTGTATCCAGTGCATACAACTGTTGCTTCATATCATATGAAGGGAATTGAATTGTCTGAAGACTGGCCTCTATGAAAGTGGGAACCTCAGGAGAAGACCAAGCTGGATCATGCACTCTGCACTTCGTTGGAGGTGGATGTAAATGCTTTAGCCCAGACATATGCACTGATGTGCTGGACTCCGCCATCATTGAGGACATGGATGCTTTTGTAGCCTCCGGCTTTGGTTGATTGTTTAATTGTTAACCATCATTCCCGAATGGACTGCAGAGCTTTGATCTGATTTGTTGGTTATAAGATCACATAGCTCTATCGAATGCTGTTTCCCCTGTTGACAAGCATGTAATTCTGTGCTGTAGCTTCACCAGCTTGGCATCTCATTTTTAGATATGCCTGGTGCAGGTCCTGACAAGTTCTTCTCCACTCCTTATTCAACCAGGATTGATCCCCTTGCTTGGTGGTAATTGTACAGTGAGAGATATGCTAGGTCATATGGCTACAGATTAAGGTGGAATACAATTCTGCTGCTCCTAATGCCCCAAAGCTTTTCATTGATGCCCAGTTTTGAGCTGCTAGGTCTGTTATCTATTCCATTTAGCACAATGTACTGCAGCACACAATGGAGGGTGTCCTCAGTTAGAAGTTGGTACTGTGTTGCCACAAGAATTTCGCAGTGGCCACTCCTACCAATAATGTCATAGACAGATATATCTACAACAGGGAGATTGGTGGGGATGAGGTCAAGTATGCATTCCCTCTTTTTGGTTCCCTCACCACCTGCTGCAGGCCCAATCTGGCAGATATGTCCTCAAGACTTGGTCCATTTGGTCAGTAGTGGTGCTACCTGGCCACTCCTGGTGATGACCATTGAAATCCCCCACCCAGAGCACATTCTGTGCCCTTGTCACCCTCAGTGCTTCTTCCAAGTGGCACTGAACATAGAGAAGCACTGATTCATCAGCTGATGGAGAGCAGTAGGTGGTAATCAGCAGGAGGTTTCCTTGCCCATGTTTAATCTGATGCAATGAGACTTTATGAGGTCCAGAGTCAATGTTGAAGATTATCACGGCTATGCACTTCTCATCTATACCACTGTGCTGTCACATCTGGACATACCAAGGAATGGTGATGGTGGTGCCTGTGTCTTTGGCTGTTGGCATGATTTGGTGAGTATGACTATGTCAGGCTGTTATTTGACTAGGTTGTGGGACAGTTCTCCCTACATTTAGGAAGAATTTGCAAAGTCGATTAGCAGGCTCTGCCTTTGCCATTTCCGTTGTCTTGATTTTTAAAATTCATTCACAGGAGGTGGGCTTCGCTGGCAGGGCAGCATTTATTGTTCATCCCTTGTTGCCTTTGAGAAAGTGGTGGTGAGCTGCTTCCTTGAACCACTGCAGTCCATGTGGGTAGGTACACCCACAGTGCTGTTAGGGAGGGAGTTCCAGGATTTTGACCCAGTTACAGTGAAGGATCGGCGATATATTTCCAAGTCAGGATGCTGAGTTCTTTGGAGGGGAGCTTACAGGTGGTGGTGTTCCCATCTATCTACTTCCCTTGTCCTTCTAGATGCTAGAGGTTTGGAAGATGCTGTTGAAGGAGCGTTGGTGAATTCCTCAGTGTATCTTATAGATGGTATACACTGCTGCTACCGTGCATCGGTGGTGGAAGGAGTGAATGTTTGTGGATGTGGTGCCAATCAAGCGGGCTGCTTTGTCCTGGATGGTGTCAAGTTTCTTGAGTGCTATGAGAGCTGCCCTCATCCAGGCAAGTGGGGAGTATTCCATCACATTCCTGGCTTGTACCTTGTAGATGGTGGACAGGCTTTGCGGAGTCAGGAGGTGGGTTACTCGTCACAGGATTCCTAGCCTCTGATCTGCTCTTGTAGCCACAGTATTTATATGACTAGTCCAGTTCAGTTTCTGGTCAATAGTAACCCCCAGGATGTTAATAGTGGGGGATTTAGTGATGGTAATGCCATTGAACATCAAGGGGCGATGGCTGGCTTCTCTCTTGTTGGAGATGGTCATTTCCAGACACTTGTGTGGCGCGAATGTTACTTGCCACTTGTCAGCCCAAGCCTGGATATTGACCAGGTCTTGCTGCATTTGGACATGGATTGCTTCAGTATCTGAGGAGTCTCGAATGGTGCTGAACATTGTGCAATCATCAATGAACATCTCCACTTCTGTCCTTAGGATGGAAAGAAGGTCATTGATGAAGCAGCTGAAGTTGGTTGGGCTGAGGACACTACCCTGAGGAACTCCTGCGGTGATATCCTGGAGCTGAGCTGACTGACCTCCAACAACCACAATCATCTTCCTTTGTGCTAGGTATGATTCCAACAAGTGGAGAGTTTTCCCCCTGATTCCCATTGACTCCAGTTTTGCTAGGGCTCCTTGATGCCACACTCAGTCAAATGCTGCCTTGGTGTCAAGGGCAGTCACTTTCACCTCACCTTGGGAGTTCAGCTCTTTTGTGCATGTTTGAACCAAGGCTGTAATGAAGTCAGGATCTGAGTGCCCCTGGCAGAACCCAAGCTGGGCATCAGTGAGCAGGTTATTACTAAGCAAGTGCCACTTGATAGCACTGTTGATGACCCCTTCCATTACTTTACTGATGATTGAGAGTGGACTGATGGGGTGGTAATTGGCAGGGTTGGATTTGTCCTGCTTTTTGTGTACAGGACATACCTGGGCAATTTTCCACATAGCCGGGTAGATGTCAGTGTTGTAGCTGTACTGGAACAGCTTGGCTAGGGGCGCAGCAAGTTCTGAAGCACAAGTCTTCAGTGCTATTGCCGGAATATTGTCAGGGCCCATAGCCTTTGCAGTATCTAGTGCCTTTAGCTGTTTCTTGATATCACATGGAGTGAATCGAATTGGCTGATGACTGGCATCTGTGATGCTGGGGATCTCTGGAGGAAGTCGAGATGCATCATCCACTCGGCACTTCTGGCTGAAGATTGTAGCAAATGCTTCAGCCTTATCTTTTGCACTGATGTGCTGGGCTCCTCCATCATTGAGGATGGGATATTTGTGGAGCCTCCTCCTCCAGTGAGTTGTTTAAATGTCCACCACCATTCACGACTGGATGTGGCAGGACTGCAGAGGTTAGATCTAATCCGTTGGTTGTGGGATCACTTAACCTTGTCTATCACTTATTGTTTATGCTGTTTGGCACACAAGTAGTCCTGTGTTATAGCTTCACCGGGTTGACACCTCATTTTAGGCATGCCTGGTGTTGCTCCTGGCATGTCCTCGTCATTGAAGCAGGCTTGATGGTAAAGGTAGAGTGGGGGATATGCCAGGCTATGGTGTCACAGATTGTGTTCGAGTACAATTCTGCAGCTGCTGATGGCCCATTGCGCTTCAGGAATGCCCAGTCTTGAGTTGCTAGATCTATTCGAAATCTATCCCATTTAGCACGGTGGTATTGCCACACAACACGATGAAGGGTACCCTCAATGTGAAGGTGGGACTTTGTCTCCACAACGAATTTGCAGTGGTCACTCCTATCGACACTGTTGTGGACAGATGTTTCTGTGACAGGCAGGCTGGTGAGGATGAGGTCTTGCTGGTTCCTTCTCCACCTGCCGCAGATCCAGACTAGCACCTATGTCCTTTAGGATTCAGGCAGCTCGGTCAGTAGCGGTGCTACTGAGCCATTCTTGATGATGGACATTGAAGTCCCCCACTCAGAGTCCATTCTGTGCCCTTGCCACCCTGAGCGTTTCCTCATTCATCAACTGATGACAGGTGGTACATGTTAATCAGCAGGAGGTTTCCTTCCCATGTTTGACCTGATGCCATGAGACCTCATGGGACCTGAAGTCAATGTTGAGGTTTCCCAGGGCAACTTCCTCTCGAATGTATACCACTGTCCTCTACCTCTATTGGGTCTGTCCTACCGGTGGGACAGGACATACCCAGGGATGGTGGTGTCTGGAGCATTATCTGTCAGGTATGATTCTGTGAGGATGACTATGTCAGGCTGTTGCTTGACTAGTCTCTGAGACAGCTCTCCCAATTTTGGCCCCAGATGTTAGCTAGGAGGACTTGGTTAGTAAAGAGGGTCGATAGGGCTGTGACTGCCGTTGTTGTTTCCGGTTCCTAGGTCGATTCGGGGTGGTCCATCTAGTCTCATTCCTTTCTTGTGACTTACAACTTTCTAGACAATTTCACAGTCACGTGTAGGCCAGACCAGGTAAGGATGACAGATTTCCTTCATTAGTGATCCAGAGGCGTTTTTACATTGGTTCCATGGTCATCAATTCCAGGTTTATATTGAATTCAAATTCCACCTGCCGTGGCGGGGTTCGAACCCTGGTCCCCAGAGCGTTACCCTGGGTCTCTGGATTACTAGTCCAGTGACAATACCACTATGCCATCGCCTACCCCAGATAGCCCATTTAGTTTGATTCTTATTCAGATTTTCTGTGGTGGTTCAATACAATTAAATGATGCTAGGTCCTCTGGCCGCAGGGCCATGGGAGCTGTGGCCTTGGCCTACCCGTCCAACCCTGCCTCCACCACCATTTTATTTAAAAGTCTCGTCCTGCCACCATGTGGTGAGCAAGGGGTGGTGGGGTAGGCCTTCTGAATGGGCCCTCTGTGTTCACTGGAGAGCCCCTCAACCCCGCTCTATGCTCACCCCAGTTACCCTCTATCTCAACTGCGGTCTGCCTGCCCTGGCCACCCCCCCCCCCCCCCCCCCCCACCTCGCGCTCTTGCCAGGGCCTTATAGCCTTGGCTCGCAGATACCCACCCCCACTTACCTTTCACTCCAGCTGTGTCTCCTCAGCATTGGGGATTGGGTGAAGAACCTGCAGTGGCCACCACTCCCGGTGTCGCTGCTAGGACTAGAAAGTGCCGGCTGTTTGATTGGCTGGCTGCTCCCTGAGGCAGAACTTTCTGCCCAGAAGGGGCGAAAGTCCCAGTTTAAACCAATTAATTGCCTATTGTTCATTAAATACCTGCGGGACGACGCGCCGAATTGGATGTGTGCTCGTCACCAACTTTCTTGTCGGGAGTATGGGAGCCCTGTTAAATCTAGCTCCATAAATAATGATCTGGAATTTCGATAGGGCTTCGACAGATTCCCCGAATAATTTAGCTGGAAAATTGGCAGAAATCTATAAAGATGGCGATATGAAATGTTTATGTTGTTGCTCCAAAGTTTCCACTGTTATCTGCTGAGGTTATGCCAAGAGATCAATAGAGCACCTGAGGAAATTCTACCCCAAAATTTGTAAAAAGAGAAAAGGAAACTAACATCAAGTTGTGAGGAAGGTTAGGATAATTGGCAAGAGTTTGGTTGAAAATAGTTTTAAGCAGATTTTAGAAGTGGAGAGAGACGTGAAAAGACTTTGTTCCAGGAGGTGCTCACACACTTTAGGATTGGGCCTTCTCGTTTGGTCAGTGGTCAGGGAGAGGAGGATGTGACTGCAAGTGAGGCAGGTAAGGGGATCGAGAAGGTAGAAGTGGAGGAGCCTCAGTCCTTGCAACTGTCCAACAGGTTTGAGGTGTTTGCAGCCTGCGTGACTGAGAGTGGGGATTGTAGGTAGGATTAACAAACTGACAATGGCACCATTGTACTGGAAGTCATTCAAACATGGGGAGCTAACAGGAATGTAGTGTTAGTAGGGGACAGTATAGTCAGGGGGCTAGACACAGTTCTCTACAGTTGAGAGCAAGAGTCCAGAAGAACGTGTTGCCCGACCATTGCCAGAGTTTGGGACACCTGCTGGAGAAGAGCTTGCAGTGGGAGGGGGAGGATCCAGTAGTTGTGATCCATTTTGGAACCAACGACATAAGTAGAACAAGGAAGGAGATTCTGCTTAGAGAGTATGAGCAGCTATGGGCTAAATTAAAAAACATAACCTCAAGGTTAATAATCTCTGGATTAATTCTTGAGCCACGGGCAAATTGGCATAGGGTAAATAAGATTAGAGAGCTAAATGCGTGGCTTAAAGATTGATGTGGGGGAAATGGGTTTTGATTCCTGGGACACTGACATCAGTATTGGGGAAAGTGGGAGCTGTACAGTTGGGATAGTCTTCACCTCAACCGTATTGGTACCAGTGTTCTGGTGGGTCATATAACTAGGGCAGCAGAGAGGGCATTAAACTAAATAGAGGGGGTGAGGGAAGATGTGATAATCTAAGAGAGAGGAGAAGATAGAGTTCAAAATAGCAATAAGGGAAATGGTTAGCAAAGTGTGTCAGGAAGAGGCAGAACAGACAAACATAAGAGTGCACCAGCAGTTAAGGCTAGTGAAAATAATAAGTCAGAATGAAAGGCATTTTACCTGAATGCACACAGCTTTTGGAACAAGGTAGATTAATTCATGGCACAAATAGAAGTATAGGTCTGATCTAATTGCCAATTTGGAGATGTGGTTGCAGGCTGACCAAGGCTAGGAACTGCAAGTTCATGGGTATTCAGTTTTTAGGAAGAATAGGCAAAAGGAAAAGGAGGTGGGATCACACTGTTGATAAAGGATGGGATCAGTACATTAGTGGGACAGATCTTAGATCGGAAGATCAAAACGTAGAATCAGTTTGGGTGGAGCTAAGAAACAACAAGAGCAGCAAACTTTGGTAGGAGTGTATAGGCCACCAAATAGTAGTGGTAATGTAGGGCATGACATAAGTCAGAAAATTAGGGGTGCATGTAAAAGAGTAATACAGCCATCATGAAGGGCTTCATTATACATATAGACTGGGTAAACATAATTGGCACCAGTGCTGAGGAGGATGAATTCCTGGAATGTATACACAATTTCTCGAACAGTATCTTGAGGAAACAATTTGAGAACAGGCTATTTTAGATCCAGTATTGTGCAATGAGAAAGAAAATTAATAATCTCATTGTGAAGGAGCCTTTAGGGAAGAATGACCATAATATGGGGTAGAATCTTTGGATTGGCGAGCAGGGGCGGGGCCCACTCGCCAAGACATAAAATGACGCGGGGTGATGTTGGGTGTGCATTCCAACGTCGCTGCGCATCGTTCAGATTTTCAGTTCAGCGGGCGTGCAGCTGACTTGGCTGCGCGCCCGCCGAACTGTCAAAGGCCTATTAAAGCCATTTAACAATCAATTAAATCATTGACCTGAGCTTCCCGTCCAACCTTAACATTAATGGACATGTCCCAGCTCATGTGACGGTTTCACATGATGGGACATGTCCTTAAAATTTTTTTCTCCTTTTATTCAACGTTTTATAAGTGAAACTAATCTCCCTGAGGCACCTCTGTGGCTCAGGGAGATTTCTGCGCTCTTTCGCGAAAGAGTGCACTCCGTGACTCAGCCTACTCCCCCCGCCTGCATAGGGAGCGCTCAGCGCTTCCGGGCGCGCGTCACATTGGGCGGGCCTTAAATTCTCCCCATGGTGTTTGAAATTGATGCTGTTCAATCCAAAACTAGGGTATTTTATCTAAGCAAAGGAAACCACAAAGGTATGAAGGGCAAGTTGGCTAAGGTAGATTGGGACACTACGTTAAAAGGTATGATGGTAGACAGGCAATGGCTAGCATTTAAAGAATTAATACATGGTTTGCAACAAACTTACATTCCTTCCAGGTAAAAAAAGCTAGCAGGAAAAGTGATCCAACCATGGCTAACAAGAGAAGTTAAAGATTCTATCAGATTAAAGAACAAGGCATATAATATTGCCAAAAAAAGTAGTAAGCCTGAGATTGGGAACATTTTAAAATTCAACAAAGGGGAGAAGCAAAAAAAATGGATGCATTAGTGATCATCTTTCAAAATTCTAAAGATTCTAGAATGGTGCCTCCAGATTGGAAGGTAGCAAATGTTAGCCGATTATTCAGAAAGGAGGGAGAGGGAAAACAGGGAGCCACAGGCCTGTTAACCTGACATCAGTATCTATTCTAAAGGATGTGACAACTGGGCACTTAGAAAATAATGGTAGGATTGGGCAGAGTCAACATGGATTTGTGAAAGGGGAATCATGTTTGACAACCTTGTTGGAGTTTTTAAGGATGCTACTATCAGAATAGATAAGGGAGAACCAGTGGATGTGGTGTATTTGGATTTTACACAGGAGGTTAGTAAGCAAAATTAGAGCTCATGGGATTGGGGGAAATGTACTATCATGGACTGAGGATTGGTTAATGGACAGAAAACAGGGAAAAGGGATAAACAGATCACTCTCAAATTGACAATCTATGGCTAGTAGGTACCAAAAAGATCAGTGCTTGGGCCCCAGCTATTCACAATCTATATCAATGATTTGGATGTGGAAACCAAATGCAATATTTCTAAGTTTGCTGATGACACAAAACTTGGTGGGAATGTGTGTTGTGAGGAGAATACAAAAAGGCTTCAAGGTGATTTAGACACATTAACTAAGTGGACAAGAACTTGGCAGATGGAATATACTGTGGAAAAATATGAGGTTATTCCCTTTGGTAGGAAAACAGAAATGCAGAGTGTCATGTCTTTAAGACATGAAAATGATAACAAATTGCTTAAATCAAACCTTACTTTCTGCTTCTTTAAAAAATGGACTTTGCTGGACAAAAATCGTGGCTGCTACAGGTTATATATATGATTTGTAAGTTGGTTACAGTTCTGAAAACTTCCAACAGTAATTTCATGACAAAATTCAAACCTCATCCTTGTGGAATTTCACATCTATCATCGTATGGACCCATTACAATCACTGAAGCAAGGGAGCATCAGGCGGTCTGTCTACCTAGCCTGGACTTATACCAAAATAGCGCCATCAAAACTTGTTATACCTGTGGAGGCGCTAATAGCCACCATCTAACTCCTCAGGTGAACAATAGATTTTGACCAGAGACATAGAAACTGATTGGTTTTCTGAAACTGACTCTTCAATGGCCAACATCACATGACCTAAGCTCCTCTGGCCTTTGAAAAGTTTTAATGTTACATTCCTGGGCTCCTGGGGCAGTCTGCTGCGAGTATCCAACCTGTCAACACTAAAGCAGGACTCCAAGCTGACAACAAGGCCTGCCTCAAGTCAAAACCTTCTAGAAGCCTGGTCCTCTGGAAGATTCCTGCCATCGCATGTAGAGTGGACCAAGTCTCTGGATACCAACTCTTCTTGATGCTCCATCACCAACTTTAAAGGAATTCTGCAACTCCTGTTTTCAGCTAGCTGAACCCGCCTGAACCTTAACTCCTACATGAAGGAAACCTCACAGGGCTGACATTCACTTGAATTAATATCCATATCCCTGGTTCTTTTTTTAAAGCTTTTCCTAGTTGTAAAACTCTTTTCTTTCCTATTTCCTTCTTATGTGCTTCTCTGTGTGTATGTAGTCGTGACGACTATCCTTTGGGTTTGAATGTATGAATAAACAATACTTCTGATTTATCCCTAAACAGAGTTTGCTTCGAGTCACTTTAAAATTGACTTTACAAGTTTTAAGAGGGTTTGGGGGAAACATGCCACAGCCCATTTCCAAAATTATAACAACTCCGCTTATGGGCAGATGGTGTGAAAAATAAAGGAATTCAGTTTGCCTCTCTCCTCTGTCTGGAACATGAGTAATTCGTAAATGGGGAGAGATTGGGAAGTGTGATGTCCAAAGAGACCTGGGCGTTCTTGTGCATAAGTAACTGAAAGCTAACATGCAGGTGCAACAAGCAATTAGGAAGGTAAATAGTATGTTAGCCTTTAATGCAAAGGGATTTGAGTACAGGAGCAAGGAAGTCTTGCTGCAGTTGTATAGAGTCTTGGTGAGACCACATCTAGAGTATTGTATACAGTTTTGGTCTCCTTACCTAAGGAAGGTTATACTAACCATAGAGGGAGGTTCACCAGACTAATCCTTGGGATGACAGTATTGTCCTATGAAGAAAGATTGAGGAGACTGGGCCTGTATTCTCTGTATTTTAGAAGAATGAGGGGTGATCTCATTGAAGTAAATGAAATTCTTACAGGGTTCAACAGGGTAGATGCTGGAAGGATGTTTCCCCTGGTTGTGGGGGTTTAGAACCAAGGGCAACAGTCTCAGAATAAGAGGTAGGCCATTTAGGTCCGAGATGAGGAAGAATCTCTTCAGTCAGGTGCGACTGAATCTTTTGAATTTTCTGCCCCAGAGGGCTGTTGAGGCTTAGTCATTGAATACGTTCAAAGCAGAGGTCGCTAGGTTTCTAAACCAATGACATTAAGGGATATGGGGATAGTGCGGGAAGATGACATTAAGGTAGTAGATCAGCCATGATCTAGTTAAATGGCAGAGCAGGCTCGAGGGGCTGAATGGCCTACTCCTGCTCCTATGTTCCTTTGTTCCTTCCTAAGGAGAAATATCCAGAGGATAAAGATAGGCAGTCGAAAGGCTCAGGAACCAATCTTGAGGCAAAGGAAGATGAGGTGCAACAGTTTTGGGTGTACTTGCTGAACTACCACAGCCTGCCAACCTGAGAATGACCCGTATATTCCGACTCTGTTTACTGTCTGTTAACCAATTCTCAATCTATGCCAGTGTATTATCCCCAATCCAACGTCCACCAATTTTGCTTACAACCTGTTGTGTGGGATCTTATTGAAAGCTTTCTGAAAATCCAAATACGCAACATCCACTGTTTTTCTCTAATCTATTGTGCTAGTTACCTCAAAAAAACTCTTAACTGGTTTGTCAAACATGATTTCCCTTTCATAAATCTATGTTGATCTGCCCAATCTTACCATTATTTTCCAAGTGTCCAGTTACCACATCCTTTATAATAGATTCTAGCCTGTTCCCTACTACTGATGTCAGGCTAATAGGTCTGTAGTTCTGTTTTCTCTCTCCCATCTTTCTTAAACAGTGGGGTTACATTTGTTTCCTTCCAATCTACAGGAACCATTCCAGATTCTATAGAATTTTGGAAGATGACCACCGATGTATCCATTATCTCTACAGCCACCTCTTTCAACACTCTGGAATGTAGATCATCAAGTCCAGGGGATTGATCAACTTTCAGTCCCATTAATTTCTCCTGTAGTAATATTTTTTTTAACTAATACTAATTTCCTTCAGATCCTCAATCTCACTTGCCCCTTGGTTCTCTAATATTTCAGCTGTTTTTGTATTTTCCTCCATGAAGCCAAACACAAAGTATTTGTTTAGTTTCTCTGCCATATCCTTATTCCCCATAATAAGTTCTCCTGTATCTGCCTGTAATGGGCCCACATTTGTCTTTGCTAATCTTTTCCTTTTTACATACCTACATAAGCTTTTACAGATTATTTTTATGTCTCTCACTAGCTTACCTTCACATCCTGTTTTCTCTTTCATTAACAGTTTCTTGGTCCTCCTTTGCTGAATTCTAAAATGCTCCTAATCCTCAGGCTTGCTACTTTTTTTGGAAATTTATAAGCCTCTTCCTTTGATCTAATACAATATTTAACTTCTCTTGTTAGCCACGGTTGGATAACTTTTTCTGCTGGGTTTTCACGTCTTAAAGAAATATAAATTTGTTGTCAACCATGTATTAATTCTTTAAAAGCTAGCCTCTTTCCTAGTCCTACTTATGTCGTTGGTACCTACGTAGAACATGACAATTCGATCCTCTTCCTCCCACTGCAAGTTCCTCTCTAGCTCTGAGCAGATGCCCCAAACCCTGGCACCAGGCAGGCAACACAGTCTCCAGGATTCTCACTCTCAGCTGCAGAGAACTGTATCTATCCCCCATTACTATGCTGTTCACCACTATCATTGCATTCCTATTAACACTTCCCAATTGAATGGCTGCTTGTATCACGGTGTCATGGTTAGTTCTCTCGTCAGCCCTGTAGCTCTTGCTTTCATTCGTACAGGCTGCAAGAAATTCAAACCTGTTGGACAATTGAAAAGGCTGAGGCTATTCCACTTCTATCTTCTTCATCCCCTAAGCTGCCTTGCTTGCAATCACACCTTCCTGTCCCTGATGATAGACCAAATCAGACGACCCTATCCTAAGGGGTGTGACCGCCTCCTGGAACAAAGTATCCAGGTAAGCTTCCCTCTCTCTGATGCATTGCAATGACTGCAGATCAGTCTCCATCTCAAAGGCACTGAGCTCAAGTTCCTCCAGCCACAGACACTTACTGCAGATGTGTTTGCCTTGGATCACAAGCTCCCACATTCTGCAGCCACCACATATCACCTGCCCTGCCATGTTTAGTGTCTAATTAAATAATTATTTTACTGATTAAATTCTAATTCTAAACTACTACTAAAACCAATCAACCACCTGTTTTCCTGTGATATCACATTTGATTTTCTCAGAACCCAGCCAGTTCCTCTAGAACCATGGGCTGAGCTAGCTCTTTAATGAAGTCTCCTGGCACACTGCTCTCACCCTTTTTTATGAAGTTTCTTTCTAAGGTAGCTACTTAAGGGAACAGTACCTCCTCCTTCACTGCACCACATTCCCTCACGTTCACACTCTGTGTCTAGCTGGACTCAGTGACACGCTGCTTTCTTTGTACTTGCTTCAAAAGTGACCTTATTGAAACATATAGGATCCTGAGGGGGCTTAAGATAGAAACCAGGAGAATGCTTCCTCTTGTGAGGAGGACTACTTCCAGGGTACAAGGTTTAAGGTCTCCCTTACGAGATGAAAATGGGGAGATTTTTTTTTCAGTCAAAGGGTCATTAGTCTGGAATTCTCTTCCCCAGACAGTAGTGGGGGCAGGGTCATTGAATTTATTCAAGGTTGATAGACATCGGAGTCAAGGGTCATGGGGTGGCAGACAGGAAAGTGGAGTTGAGACCAAAACCAGATCATCCATGATCTTATCGAATGGTAGAGCTGGCTCGAAGGGCCAAATGACCTACTCCTGCACCTAAGCCCTGAGTTCCTAACTGATTCCTTAGCCAGCAAGACTTGTAATTCCAGTTAGTATAAATATGGGAAGTTTTTGCTCACACATGTAGTAATTAACACGGAGGCCAGCTTGATGGAGTGCAGCTTTGACACAGTACTGAACTTGGGAATTTGGTGAGTGAGGGAATTCTCTGTAGTGAGGGAAGAGGTGCTGTGTTGGTCTTTTATAGACAAGCAGTAGTCCAAGTGAGGGAGCGAGAGACAGCAAGACCATAGAGCTGAAGTTCAGAAACATTCATTATATCAGCAGGTACGTGATAGGCTGGTATGATTTAGGTTCCTTTATTTCTCTAAACTAAGGCAGTAGTTTATACTAGTACTGGGGACATATAAGTACTGTATTAACTTCATAGCTTAACTAGTTAAACTACTTAATATAACTACAAAATATCATGGAGTGGTGTTTCTAAACATGGAATCCTAATTTGTTCAACAAAACACAATATGAATAGCAAGGTGGGTGAGTTGTTGCAGTGTAGCATGTGGAATCAAGTGGACACCGGTGCGATCCACAGCAACCACATCTGCAGTAAGTATCTGTAAGGAACTTATTAGCTGGAGTCTAGGAGATCTGGGTGTTCTGATACACGAATCACAAAAAGTTAGCATGCAGGTACTGTAAGTGATTTGGAAAGGAAATGGAATGTTGTCATCTACTTCAAGGGAATAGAATATAAAAGTAGAGAAGTTTTGCTACAGTTGTACAAGGGCATTAGAGTCCTGTGTACAGTTTTGGGGTCTCTTTATTTAAGAAAGGGCATAATCACATTAGAATCAGTTCAGAGAAGGTTCACTCAACTGATTCCTGGGGTGAAGGGCTTTGCTTATGAGGAAAGCTTGGACAGGTTGGACCATAAGATGGTTAGTGTGGGCAGTCAGGCAGGAGTGGGTAGGCCATTTTTAAAAGTCTACATGAGAAATGATGGGACGGAAGGGCGGGATAACATTCAGGGGGTGCCCCTGCACATATCATGGGCATCACCCCCAAGATGTCCCCCACCTTCCTTCTTACCATGCCACCTGCCTGTCAGAACCTGGTTCCCCAACCCCCTTTTCTCCCTCCCTGGGCTCTGGGATCCCTCCCCACCCTAAAATCCTGGGACTTAGTTTCTCCAATCAGGTTGACTGGCAGCTCCTGAGGGTGGGAAGTTTCCAAGTGAGGGGTGCAAGTCCCACTCTCCACCAATTTAGTCAACCTGCAGCAGGTTATAGCTGTGGCACAGAGTGTGTCGGTTAGCCAATATTTTTCCAGAGCAGGGTGGGGGAGAGGGGGTGGGGTCAAGTAGGCCATTCCCCTGTAAAGTCCAGACCTTGAAATGGGAAGGGAAAGATTCAGTTTATGTAGCCCACATAAATACCAAAGGTCAAATAGGAGGTACAACTAAGAAAGAGGCTCTTTTAAGATTGCATTAACATCCTGGGCTAAATTATACATTAATACTTTGCAGATGGAAAGCTAAATTGATATTAATCCCATACAAAGTTTAGATTCTGAAAGGATTTGAACTGAGTTTTTGTACCCACATTTAAACTATTGACACTTTTTAATAAATGATGAATTTAAAATACACTGCCAGTAACACCAATGACCAGAAATTGATTTCAGTGACAATATGAACAAATGATTATTGCTTTCAGGTGCTTTTCCTCTTTTCCACAATTTAAATGGAAGAATTTACCCCCTTAAGATAAACTGGTTCATGGCTTCATTGAAATGTCAGGCACTATAATCACTGACAGCAATTTCCATTTTTATAATAATAGGGTAAGATTTCTCGTTTTACTGAAATAATGTTAAAGAGTTACTTTTCTTCTTTAATGGTGAATAACCTAATGGAAACTGGGAACACAAAAACTTTGCTGTCTGATTCCTGCAAAAAGTTTGAGGTAATAGGGCCAATCATTAGCCGATAATGTAGTATATGTAGTAATAGAAGGTAACACATTTAAAACAGCTCAACTCATAGGCACTTAATGGAGTGTCCCAAATCTTGTTATATGGGGGCAATGAGCAAAAGATTAAACTGAGAACTGAGAGTTTGAAAAGGCACTTGGAGAGGTTTGAGTGAATTAAGGAGAGCCAGCATGGATTTGTAAAAGGCTTGACTAATCTTATTGAATTTTTTGATGAAGTGACAGAGAAGGCTGATGAAGGGAAAGCAATTGATGTTGTCTTTTAAGGATTTTTAAGGAGTACCACATAAAAGGCTGGTTAACAAAACTGAGGCTCATGGAATAGGAGAGTCAGTATCAATTTGGATAAAAGCTTAGCTTAAGGGCAGAAAATGGGGAGTCATGGTAAATGATTATTATTCAGGCTGGAGGATGGTAGACAGTAATATATTGATGTAAAATTTATTACGGATGATACCAAACTTGGAGGTGTAACAAACAGTGATACTAAATTGCAACAGGACATCGATAGGTTAGCAGAATGGACAGACAAGTGGTAGATAGAATTTAACACAGAGAAGTGTGAGGCGTTTTGGCCGAAGGGAAAGGGATATACAATATAGATGAAATGACACAGTTCTAAAGAGTGTGCAGGGTCAGAGGGTCTCAGGTGCATAGATCTGTGAAGGTGGCAGAACAAGTGGAGTGAATAGTTAGCAAAGCATATGAGATCTTGGACTTCATGAATAGAGCATAAAATATAAAAAATTTTGCTGAACCTTTATAGAACTCTGCTTGGGCCATAATTCTGACCACCCCACTTTTGGAAGGATGTGAAGACCCTCGAGAGAATGCAGAGGAGATTTACTAGAATGGTTCCAGGGAGAGGGATTTTAGCTGCAAAGTTAGATTGGAGCAGCTGGAGTTCTTCTCCTTGTTATATGGGAGACTGTGACAGAGAAGTACAAGATCATGACAACTCTAGGAAAGTTAGACAAAAAAAACTGTTCACATTCGTTGATGGTAGAAG
Source organism: Cetorhinus maximus (assembly GCF_964194155.1). NCBI lineage: Eukaryota > Metazoa > Chordata > Chondrichthyes > Lamniformes > Cetorhinidae > Cetorhinus > Cetorhinus maximus. Next base: position 89,141,847 of record NC_135885.1, read on the forward strand.
GACTAGGAGACACAGATTTAAGGTTTTGAGCAAGAGATGCAGGGAGTGAGGAAGAACTTTTTTAAAGCTCAGTAATGACCTGGAACTTGTTGGTTACCAGGCTGTTGGAAGCAGAGATGATCAATGATTTCAGAAGAAAATTGGATAGGCATTTGAAAATAAACTTGCAGGTCTACGTGGATAGAACGGGGGAATGAGACTGTTTGGATTGCTCTAAAGACAGCTAGCATGGATTTGATGGGCCGATTAACCTTCTGTGTGCCATAATGACTATGATTTTATGAATCGAAGCTGCATAACTGGAATTTCTGCGGAGCCACAGGGACATTGGTATTTTGTGCAACTACGGATAGTCCTATAGTTACATGGCGTAGCACAAAAGCAGTTTGGCTTAACTCTAGCTTTATTAGGCTTAGTACATCATAGAATATTATTATCAGTAATATTTAGTCAAAAGATTAAAAAAAACAAAGAGAACAAAATGAGAATGTATTCAGGTTAATCATAATCATTTACTACTGTTACATATCTAAAAGAAAGGATATCATGAGATATTCCTTCTTTCATATTAAAATGCTTATCTTGAGTTCTTTACTTACCTCAGGACCTTTGTTAACTACCCTCACTGAAAACAATGGAAGTGCAGTTGAAGAAATGGCTAGAAAGCCTAGTTCAAGAACAACGGTAAGATAAAAGCACATTGTCTTCATTTTCATGTTTACAGCGTGGTAAACAGATTTAAGATTCAATGCATATCCATTGCCTATCTTTATATAGAGAGGGAATATCAATAAACCCTATGACTCAAACCAGAAATTCATGCCTCAGAGCAATTATTGCTGAAGCATTGGAAAAGTATTTTCTTGCATATTTTTCCTGCCGTCCATTCTTAATTAGCACATTCGTTTAGATAATATCACCATCTTCAACACCTTTGTTCCTTTATCTGTGACATCTTTTGACTATCTGCTCCTATCACTGCTTGCTTGTCCCTACAACCACCCCCCACCCCAACTTCTCTCCCCCCGCCCACCCCACCTTAAACCAGCTTATATTTCACCCCTCTCCTAATATTACTCAGTTCTGTTGAAGGGTCATGAGGACTCGAAACCTCAACTCTTTTCTTCTCCGCCAATGCTGCCAGACCTGCTGAATTTTTCCAGGTAATTCTGTTTTTGTTTTGGATTTCCAGCATCCGCAGTTTTTTGTTTTTATTTTCTTGCATAGTTGTGTGTTGTTGCTAAACCTAATTTCAGTAAAATCCTTTTCCGTTTAAATGAAAATAAGGAAGCTGAAAAGCATAAAAATGCTAGAAAATAAATGATATTTTACATAATAAAGTTTAGAGAAGCAGTAGGATAGAGTAGATTATATGTAACGTTGTACAAACCCATATAACGATGGCATTTTGCAGCCCTGGACTCTTACACTTCGTTCAATACAACCACTAGTTTTCAAATAAATTGTACGTGGTTTGCCAGAATTCACTCGCTCTGACAAGAAAGAAATACCCAACAACAGACTGCCAGGGATGCATATGCCCACCAATAAACCACCAGCAATAACAATAACAGGAACTTGTATTTATATAGTGCTTTTAACATGGTAAAGCAACCCAAGGTTTGTCACAGCAGACTCCTAGTCACATAAGAAAAAAGAAGGACAAGTGACCAAAAGTGCAGTCAAGGAGATAGTATTTAAGGAGCATTGTAAAGACGGATGGGAGAGGTAGAGAATCAGAGGCAGTTAGAGAAGAAATTCCAGAGCTTAGGGCCTAAGGAGCTGAGGGTATGGCTACCAATGGCAGCGCAATGAAAATCAGGAATGTACAGGAGGAAGACTTGAAGGAATGCAGATATTTTGGTGGATTTAGGACTGAAGAAGGATGCAGGGAATGATAAGGCCATGGAGAGATTTGAAAACAAAGATGTGAATTTTAAAGTCAAGAACTTGCTTAACTGGAAGCCAATGTTGGTCAGTGAGCACAGGGTGATGGGTGAACAGGATTAGCCTGAGTTAGGATATGGGCAACAAAATGTTTTGGATGAGCAAAAGTTTTTGGAAGATGCAAGATGAGAGGCCAAGAAGGCATTGGGGTATTTGAATCTAGAAGCGATGAAGGCATGGATGAGGGTTTACACAGCGGATGAGTTGAAGCAGAGGTAAAGATGAGCAATGTAACAGTTGGAAATAGGCAGTGATGGTGATGGAGAGGGCCTGAGGTTAGCAACTCAGCTCAGAGTCAGGTAGGACAAGCTGAGACTGCTAGCAGTCATGGAGAGGGATAGAGATTCTGGTACAAACCCAAAAATATGGGCTTGGATACATAACCAGCAACAAACGAGTGAGTTAGATACCTGGCCAGAAATAAACCCTGAATTCTGACAAAATCAACTCCTCTGCTCTCTCTACAGGCAGTGCCCAAAATGTTGAATGTTTCCAGCATTTCTATCTTTGTTCCACCATGAGTCCACCAGGTACTGAGACATTTGCACATCTCTGGAACGCAAGATATTAAAATCAACCTACATTCTAGTAGATTCTATTTGTTTGTATTAGTAGGAAAAGAAAAGTGAGTAATTGACCCTTTCTCACCTGCTGATATGATAAAGAAATAAAAATAAGATTACTCTGTCTGTTACAGCTGCAGAGACTGTACATTTTCCTGCACCAAAATCAATTGGGTGAATCTATGAATATATGCTCTGAGTTGCTGTTTGTCCATTGGGGGCACATATCAGAAATATGTGCTTATGGCTCTTCACGCTTTTTCCAGACAGAAAATCCTGGGAGGCATGCATCTAACTTGCTGCCATGTTAAAATAAATTGATGAAATATGGTAACCATGAGGTTATGTTGGACGAGTGACACAACAATAGCAACAACTTATATTTATACAGGGCCTTTAGAGACATGAAATGTCGCAGGAGCATTATAAAGGAAAGTCAGATGACCAAAAGTCTAGTCAAAGAGGTAGGTTTTAAGAAAAGTCTTAATGGGGAAAAGTGAGGAGGGGAGGCAGAAAGGTGTAGAGAGGGAATTGCAGAGCCCGGGGCCTAGGCAACTGAAGCCACAACCACCAATGGTGGAGCAATTATAATTGGGAATGCGCAAGAGGTCAAAATTAGAGGAGCACAGATATCTCATAGGGCATGGGGTTGGAGGAGATGACAGAGATAGGGAGGGACAAGGCTGTGAAGGAATTTAAAAACAAGGATGAGAATTTTAAAATCAAAATGTTGCTTGATTGGTAGCCTATGTAGGGCAGCAAGCATGGGCTTAAAGAGGAATGGGATTTGCTACGAGTTAAGACACGGGCATCTTCCAAGGTCATTGATAAAGCAGTTGAAGATGTAAGTAGAAATAAATGTATTAAAGTTAAATAAAAAGCAGTATTAGCCAATCAGAAAAATCAGAGTGAACAAATGGCATTTGTTATGCATCTCTGTCTCCCAAGTATTGCTCCACATTGACACCAATAAAATTAGACATATTACCAGAAAGCTCTCTTTAATCTTTCAAAAAATCTTTGGCCTTACTGTTTCTTATCACAATAGCTACCTTTGGTGCTGACCATTGAGTTCTCTTGTCAGCTTATCTTTATACTTCTCTGTGCTCCTTCAGTAACGTGAAGTTTTGAGGTGGGTTGCTGGTGATTTCCAGCATGAATAGATGAGCGGTTGAATATTTTTTGTTAAAGCCCTCAGCTTGGATTGTAAAGCCCTCCAATTCTGAAATGGCCCTTTGTCTGTGCAGCTGAGACGTCAGAGAGTCTGACTTCATCCTTTGTACTCCTGCAAAGTCAACCTTGACTTAATCCCTTTCTTGTTTAAGTGTAGGCAAGACTGGAATCTAGAGGGCAGTTATAGATGTATCAAATTCCTGAGAGACAGCGTCGTTCTACATGCGTCCCATTGTTCATGCCAGGCCAATGTATTGGGCACCAGTTCTGCTGGTAACTGGTCAGTGAGAAAGTAAACTACAAGATTGCTACACCCACTCCTTACAGCATCAATGGAATCAGTTGTATCTCCCATACCAGAAATTAACAGAAAATGTGTTTGCCGTAATAGGTATGATAGCCTAATCGCATTTCAAAGACTCTATTGCATTGCTTTTGTTCATCTTTGAAGGTTTGTTCTTGAGGATCTGGAAATAAAAGCAGTTAGTTATCGCCACACCAATCTCAGTGTCTTATAAAAATTTATGAGAAATTGGGTCAAATTGTCAAAGTACACCTGCGCCTGAAGCCACTTGGGATTGTGAAAAGCTTCAAGTTTAACCAAAGAAGGCAAAGGAGGGGATCCGAATGTTTCTCAGTTGATGGTAGAACAGTGGAAACTATATGACATGTGACATTGGTGGGTGTCTTGATGATGCAAAATAAGAGATCACTTTGTCTGGCGCCAGAAGGAAACATTGATACAGAGCAAACTAGGTTGGAGACAGACTGCCGTCTGTTAGAACTCTGTGAGAGGCTGCTGCCAAGATTGCTGGCAATGGACTCCAACAACAGCTCCATGTTGGATGTGTGATTAAAAAAAAAAATCGCAGCATTGCCTGCCTGCCCCCTTCCCCGCTCGGCCCCATGGTATTTTACCCGCAGCAGAAGACACGTCGGGTGGCCCACTTGCCCATGGGCTAATTGATGCCCTTAAATGGCCAATTAATGGCCACTTAAATACCTCCTCCTGCCACTGATAGGATTTTACCTGCAGCAGGGAGCCCAGTGTCCTGGTTGGGCTGGGGTGAATGTCTCTTGGTTCAGCACGCTGTGCCCATTGGAGGCCCCCACCAAAGATTCCTCCTCATTGTTTCCCCTATCCCCAGCCCTGTTGATCTCAGTCCCCTAGCCACTTCACTGAGGCCTGCCAGCTTGGCTTTTACAAAGCCCAGAACTTCCCTTGTTCTGGGTCCATAGCTGCTCTTCTGTCGCGGACTCACTTTAATTCCAGCAATGACCACCGCTCCCAGTGGTGCTGCTGGGACAAAAGAACTGTCAGCTATCTGATTGGCTGGCAGCTCTCAGAGGTGGGCCTTCTCCTCCAATGGGGTTGGAAGGCCCACCTCAAGCCAATTAACAGTCCGCATCGCCCACCGGATAAAATGCAACCTCATGTTTCATTGGCATGCCAACCACTGAGCGCCACTAACCTGATTGGCATTAAGATCACATAGGGATCTGAATGGTATCATTGGTGAGGCAGGGTTAAAATCGGTCCTGTAATTTTTTTCCACAAGCTCTGGAGGTTAGAGTAGTACCGCTTCCAATTCCTGTTAGGAACATTCCTTATTACCAGGAGCCTGCAGCCTTGTAAATCACAGCCTGTATACTAGGGAGCTCAGCAAGCCGTAGAAGCCTAGGATGCAAGCTGGCTGTTTCCTGCTATCCATGAAGAGTATTACGTATTAATTTTCCCTGGCAACCAAGGCACTTGTGATCTGGTGAATATGCACTGCCCACTGTCTTATCCATGCAATGACCCTGAAAAACTACAATGACATTGAGCTCGAATGTAGTGATGATCTTCACTGGCACTAACAGTACTGAGGAGTTTGAGCCTGTGATTTCAGGACCCCCCCCCGCCCCAGCAGATGACTAAAGACATAACTCTGGACACATTACTCGCAAATAAAGTCCAGGAATTTCCAATGGGATCTATGAAACAGCTCTATTACGCGCCTCCAATTTTCTGGTCTCTTCTGCTGATAATTCCTTATTCCTCTTTTAGAAACAATTTAATGGGTGTAACAATGTTCATTTTCCAAGACCAACATCCTGTGTCTCAAGGAGGTATGAAATACATTGAACTAGATTTTGGGTTTCGCCACCTAAAACAGGTGCAAGGCCCCTCACATCTGCCAATGAGGAGCCTACCAACAGTTTTACATCCCTCTGGGAAATTGGGCTGCCATGAGTAGAGCAGAACTTTGTGCTTTCAGTTTCACACGAATCCTGAGAGCTGAAACTAGCCTGAGATCGCCCAATACCTGTTTTCCTGTCTCAGCTTGTAACTTATCAGAGCTGTTGTTAGTGAGGGAGACAGCCCCAAATAAAATAAATTTGGAGGTGCCACCAGCTCAGCTGAAATATTAAAATAAAACAAATTTTGGGTATGGGTATGCCACCTGGTTCTGCCCCTAAACGAGTTCAAACCAATTTGTGTATGGGTTCCTATATTTGTGCTTAGCTGCACTTCTCATTCAGGAAGCTCTGGAATGCTATACCCAGGCAAATCAGCCTCAGAAATTCCTTGAAAGCAAATATCCAGGTGATGGTAATCACTGATAGCCAACATTTATAATATTGTGTCGCGCCTTGGACTAAGTTTGTAATGCTGGTTCCTATTGTCGTGCTTTTTTTATATATAATCTTTACAATGTTCAACCTAAATGGAGTTGGTGTATTTGGTGACTGCTTTGGTGCCTTTGGAGACGGCGTGTTTGGCCAGTTCCCCTGGCAGCATGAGGCAGACGGCGCTCTGGAGCTCCCTGGCCGAGATGGTGAGGCACTTGTTGTAGTGAATGAGGTGCGAAGCCTCAGAGGCGATGCGCTTATTGCCAGATGTGTGTTTTGCAATGATGTTAATAGTTTCCAATCAGTGACCTGAAAACAGCAATTAACATTTTTGTTACATGGATGGATCCATTTCATTGTAGCCTCAGCACATTTTCTAAATATTATGCGGCTTGCATTCCTGGAAATATGTGCAAATTAAATCAACAGGTTAAAGGGGTAATTTTGTAAGCCTCATTAACATAAAGTGCAGGACAACTCCCAGATGACTGTCCACTGTTGCGTAATAAGGAGGGTCACTGAGGCTGTGTGTGCAAAAAGAGCTGAATATCTTGCTATATATTCTTGTTGTCTTTTAGTCCCCTGATGCTGATAATTTAAGCTTGGAAAGATGAGCTCTTTATGTTTAATATTTGCCATGCTGCTCAGCACAAAAGAAGGACCAGTTTGAGCTTGTTCTGTTACACATCACACAACTCTCTAGAGCAGCCATGAAATGTTGCCCCCAGAACACTTATACAAACAATTAATTGCCGGCTCATTAATTTCTGGCTCTTTGCAGACAATACAACCATGTATAACATCCCTCTTTCTTTAAAACGTAATGCCCCTACCAATGTAACTGTTCCAGTCATTAACTTCTATACACCAAAGATTATCAATCGTCCTTTGGAAATAAACTGAGCCACTTCTTAGAGCCTTTTCTAACATTTCTCCTTTTCTAAAAAAGTTATTCACGGTATCACTTAAGTTGTAAGATTTAGGGGCAGGATTTTTCAGTTGTCATGCGGGGGCGGGTCTGACACACCGATGCGTAAAATGACGCGCGATGACGTCGGGCTGCGATATTTCGTTCGGTGGGCGCGTGCCGGAGTCAGCTGTGCACCTGCCTATATGTAAACGGCCTATTAAGGCCATTAAGAAAGTAATTGATGAAATTGTTAATGCTGCCTGCCCAACTTTAAGGTTGCCAGGCAGGCGAAAAGACCAAGCGGCCTTTACGCTTTTAGGAAACCTCATCCACGAGCGGGATGAGGTTTCGTAAAGCTTTCATTAAATAAATTTTAAAAATTTCCTAACACAGGGCAACATTTTCCCCCTGTCCGGGGGGGAAGTCCGGGAGCGGCCGCGAGCAGACAGGCTTCCGATCGGCGCCCCCAGTCGAGGGTGCACCACCATTTTACGTGGGCGGGCCAATTAAGGCCCACCCAGTGTGACATGTGCCAGAAAGCGCTATGCGCTCCCTGTGCGGGTGGGGGGGAATTCCCTCAGCCAGGAGTACGCTCTTTCGCGCATGGAAGAGTGCACAGATCTCCCTGAGGCAAAGTGCTGCCTCAGGGAGATCGGCTCCGATTTAAAACTTTGAATAAAGATTAGAAAAAAATTTCCCTGCCATGTCCCCTCATGTGACACTGTCACATGAGTTGGGACATGTCCATAACTTTTATTGTAAAATATTCTGCATTTTTTTAATCACTCATGAAACCTCATCCCGCCCATGGATGAGGTTTTATGTTTCTTCAGAAGCCCGCCTGGGCTCCCGGCCTGCCCGCCAACCCTAAGGTTGGACACGCAAGTCCATTAATGAGATCAATTGGTTTTTTAATGGCTTTAATAAGCCGTTGTTAGGTCGGCGGGCGCACATCCGACTTGGATGTGCACCCGCCGAACTGACAATCTAAATGATGTGGGGTGACATTGGGACGCACACCCGATGTCACCCTGCGTAATTTTAGGCGTCGGTGAGTAGGCCCCGCCCCCTGTTCGCCGACCGGAAGATGCTGGCCACAGTCACATGAGGGGACATGTTTAAATAAATTTATGAACCATTTATTTCATTATTACGATATCGATTCAATCTCCCTGAGGTAACTCTGTGCCTCAGGGAGATTGAAGCCCTCTTTTGTGCACATGTGCAAAAGAGCGCTGGCCCCGGCTCTCCATCCTCCCACTGCCTGCACAGGTAGTGCTGAGCTCTATGGCTTGCGTATTACGCTGGGCGTGCCTTAATTGGTCCGCCCGCGTAAAATGGTGGTGCGGAGCTGATTGCGGGTGGTGATCAGCTCTGCGACTGCCTGCACCCGCTCCCGCTGAGCCCACCTGCTGCCTGAAAAATTCAGGCCTAGCATTCATTGCTCTTTTGGTGAGTTGGCACACTGCATACAAGATGTTGTGTATGTTGCCCTTGGTGTTGTAGGAGTTGTGCTTGCTGTTGCTAATGTTGTGTCATTTGCTAGTGACGTTACTAATGTTGGCTCCCTAGAAATTGATGTTTCCAGTGTTGTTGATCTTTTCTGTTTTTCCAGCTCTGCTGTAGGTAGAACATGGACCCTGTTTCTTCTCCTTTGCTTATTGTTTTCTCTCTCAATTACGTATGACCTTGATATCTCAGCTTCAGCAACAACTTTTGCTCGGCTCCAGGTTTTCATGATTGGATCCTTTCAACAGCTCAGGTCAGGGTTTAGCATGTTTATTGAAGTGGTGACCTCCTCTTTCCTGTGCCTCACCGAGTTGCTGTCTCACTTTCTCCTGGTCATTTGGAGGATAGATTTTATTTGGCAGAGTAGTTTTATATCTTCTTCTATTCAACAACCCCAAGTTTGAATTGATTACATGTCAGCCTACTGTCCCTGCCAGCGCTGGCTTGATCTCTTCCAGTACTGGAATTGGCTAGTGATGCCACTTGATGGCTTGATTAAGATCTTTGGGATCCAGGCAAATCTTAGCTGTCCATTTGGCTTCTCTCTCACCACAATGTAATTTACCCAATCTGTAGGCTCTGTGACTCTGGTGATCACCTTTTCTTCCATCTCTTGAAGCTCTCTTTCAAGCTTTCCATTTAGTTCTATTGCTACTTTACATTCGGCATGAATCACTGGTTTCATCACTGGGTCAACAGTGATGTGGTACTCAAGATCTTCAAAGCATCCAACCATCCCATCAAACACTCTGGATGCATTTGCACCAGATCCCCTTTTATCTGATCAGAGGGCGTTTCAATGGGTGTACTCTCTTCAACCCTCTGTGTCACCTCCTTCACCTCACGGTTTACTGAGATAATCTGCAGTTCTTCACAACTGCCCAACCCCAAGATAGCAAGACCATCTGTTTCAGTGAGTAGAACATAACATCTTTGCCTTTGTGCATCCCTCTGATTTGGGCTGTCCCTAGCTCTTGAATCTCAGTTCCCCTGTATGATTTAGCATGACATTTTTCAGTTTCAGAACACCTTTCTTTGGATTTCAAGTTTCTTCCAAATTTTCAGTAAAGATTTTCTGGTGTAGTCTGAGTGGGATGATGTTACTCTGCACTCTGGTATCAATCTTCACCTTCAGATTTATTGTATAGGCTTTTCTCTCACCCTCTTCCTGATCTGAAAAGTTGTGTGAACTTCTTTTCTCTGGGAACTGTCGGTCCAGCCATTTCATGCAGTTGTATGGTTCCTATGTCTATCATGTTCTCAAACTCACCAGCAACTTCCAGGATATGGATGTTTCGGTTTCTTTTCCTGTCCATTCACCCTGTTGCTCTAGCTCTGGTGCCTTGTCTACCACCTTCTCCTTTTGTTCTTCACATCTTTTCCCAATGATTGGCCATTGCACAAGCTCTGTAGATTGATCTATATGCGAGACATTTCCATCTGCCTGTGAATTCATGTGGTCATCCACAGCTCCGACATCACTTTCTCTCTGTTTGGTGTACATTGTTTTGCTGTTGCATTGCATCAATCCTGCTGCCTTTCTCTTGGCTGGCTATTTGGGTAGTCAGTGTCTTCATCCGTCTGTTCGATCTGGCATCATGTGCTCTGGCAGTAACTACAGTCTGTGATATTGTGAGCTCATCCTTCCCACTTCCTGTACTTCAGGGTGTGCAGAACCCTAAATTAGTTGATTTATCAGCGTTTCATCTGTGTCCTTAAACTGCAGGACACAGATGCATTTTTAAATCTTGTTTCAAAGTTATCAACAGGCTCGTTCTTCTGTCTGAGACCTTGAGACCCAGATCCCATTATTTGATTTTGGCTGGAGATGGGTGCTGAATCTTTCAAAAATTTTGCCTGGCTTTTTACTGTTCACTTCAGTAAACTCCCAGGCTGTTAAATAAATGTAATCCCATATCTCCTGCCCACAGAAGAATATAGCTGAGCCTCTCTTCATAGCTAATGCCTTTAGGGAGTTACTGAATGTCAATCTGCACTTTTGTTTTAACTTCGCAAATGCCTCTACAAACATCACCAGCTTCTTAATTCATCATGGGCTGTGGCAATGCATTCATTGATGCACTGGTCAGACTTCCTTTTTTGTTTTGCTCAATTCACTCAGTTTTTCTTCTGGCACTAATGTGGGTTGATTTTCCAAATCAGCATTAAATTAATTTAAAATGCTTTAGGTTTACTCACAGATACTCACTATCACTATGTTCTTGTTGTCTTTTAGTTCCCTGATGTTGGTAATAATCACACTTTAATCTTGGAAAGATGAGACTCTTCGTGTTTAACATTTGCCATGCTGCTTTGTGCAAATAAAGGACCAATTTGGGCCGGTTCTGTTACATATCACATGACTCTAGTGTAGCTGTGAAATGTGGCCCCTGGAATATTTACACATAACAATTAGTTCCTGCTAATTAGTTCCTAGTTCTTTACAGATAATACATCAATACATAACACATCTCATTCTCTCTCATCAGAGAGAAGTAGGCTTAGTGAGTACATGGCTTTTTGAGGGTTGTAGACATCCCCGTGTCTCAACACATTCATGCCTTTGTTAACTCTTGACTATTCTAATGCACTTGTGGCCTCCCACATTCTATCCTCTGCAAAATTGAGGTTTTCCAAAATGTTCTTCTAGTGTTCTCACTGACACCAAATCCCTTTCACCTATCTCCCCAGTGCTCACTGACCTGCAATGGCTCCAAGCCAAATAATGTCTTGACTTTAAAATTCTAATCCTTGTTTTCAAAGCTCTCCATGACCTTGCCCATCCCAATCTCTGCAATCTCCTACAGCTTCACAATCCTTCGAGATATGTTTTAATTCTAATTTTCTTGAGCATCCTCATTTAATTGCTCCACATTGGTGGTCCTGTCTTCAGCTGCCAAGCCCCTAAGTTCTGGAAATTCCTCCCTAAACCTCTCAGACTCTCCAATTCTCTTTTCTCCTTTAAAATGCTTCTTAAGCCCTACACCCAGTTCTGGTTACTGCACTTTAGGAACAATGTGAGGGTCCTTGAGAGGATGCAGAGGAGATTTACCAGAATGGTTCCAGAAATGGAGATTTTGGCCACAATTTAAAGTTGGAAAAGCTGGAGTTGTTCTTCTTGAAGCAAAGGAGGTCGGGTGGGGTGGGTGGGGGTGGTCGATTTGATGTACAAGGTTATTACAGGTTTGGATAATGTAGGCAATGAAAAATTGTGCCTATTTAGCTGATAGTACAAGGTCTAGTGTACATGGATTTAAGACTTTGAGCAAGAGATACAGGGGGAATGTGAGGAAGAACCTTTTTACGCAGCGAGTGGTAATGACCTGGAAGCCTCTGATCATGAGGAGACTGGAAGCAGAAACAATCAATGATTTCAAAAGAAAATTGGATGGACACTTGGAGGAACGAATCCACCAGAACTACAGGGATAGAGCAGGGGATTGATCTGCAAAGAGCCAGCATGGATTTGATGGCTGAAAGGCCTTCTGTGCTGTAAATGACTCTATGACTCTTTGAGCAAGTTTTTGACAACTCCCTCTGAAATCGCCTTATGTAGCTCAGTTTCTAAATTTGACTCACAAAGGATTTCATGCAGCTTAAATTGAAGAAGAGGATAAATGTAATAAAGAGAATATGGTGAGTAGTTAGGAGTTGAACTGGTTTAAGTGCAGTTGGATCATATGGAGCTGATCTAAAGTTGACCTTTGACATATGTTATAGGCCTCTGGGATAATTTGTTGAGCAAAATTGGGAGACTGATGATCAAATTATAAAAAGAGCAGAACATTGTTCTGCTGTATGGAGAAGTTAACTGCCCATCCAATAGGTGATCGAAGGTCAGAGGGGCAAGACTGATTTATTTGTTGACACTTTCACACGTACTGTTCAAAACTTTGCTAATGCACACCCCTGAGATGAAGTTAAGTGAGCATTCATGGGACAGGCAAAAATTCTGCCCATGCAAGCATCACGACCATGTAAAAGGTATTTCCTCAAAGGGCCCATGAGTTCAGAATTTTGTGTGCCATGTATGTAGCTCCCTCCCTTTTAAGTTGAGTGATTCAATTTAAAAATAACCCAGCGGTCAAGCTCTATTCTTAAACAAGATAAAGGCTAATTTATTACAAAACTACTGCTGAAACTAACTTCAGTAGAAGTGACAAAGTTAATAACTAAAATACAGATACAAAGATTAAAATGCAGATAAAGGAAAAAGATAATTAAAGGTGTTTTCAAGTCAGTCTCTGTGAGGTATCATTGTGAGCCTGTTGCTTGAATTCCTTCTTTCTGAAGTGAAGGGGTTGAAACTTAATGTTTGGTTTAACAGCTGCGGTGCTCTGTGAAGTCGAAAAGTCAGAGTTTTCCTCTGTAGGTGAACTTTATAAGTAGAGCAGATGGTGGGAGAGAGTAAAGGCCCCTTTCCTTACTGGAAATTATAGGTACTGGCACCTGAAGATTATCTAGTTTCTTCTCAGCAGATGAAGGATGATTTTTTAGATGCCTCACTCACAGTGGCAGAGAGAAATACAGCTCTCATATACTGTTCACAGTTAGTTCAGCTAAGAGCTGTGGGCTGGAACTCACTTCCTGAGGTCTTTCAGGTTCTCTACACACTGCCACACAAAATGGGCTCTTACAGCCTCCTTTATCCAGTTCAAAATCACAAAAAATGGCTGTTATGTTAATTTTTTTTATTCGTTCATGGGATGTGGGCATCGCTGGCTAGGTCAGCATATATTTCCCATTCCTAATTTCCCTTGGGAAGGTGGTGGTGATCTGCCTTCCTGAATCACTGCAGCCCATGTGGTGTAGGTACACCCATAGTGCTGTTAGGAAGGCAGTTCCAAAATTCTGACCCAGTGACAGTGGAGTTAATTTTCAATAAGTCATTGTTTCAAACAAGCAAGGAAATTAATTACATTGAGGTTCCTGTCCCCTGTTCCCTTAGAAGCCAAAAGGTTTTCCCACTATTTAGTAGATTCAAGAGTCATCTCTGGAGGAGCCTTTGCATTTTAAGGATTCTTTGTAGCTCTAGAGTTAAGAGTCTTTTTTTTACTTGTTTATGGGATGTGGGCATCACTGGCCAGGCAGCATTTATTGCCCATTCCTATTTGCCCTTGTTCAGGGGGCACTTAAAAGTCAACCATATTGCTGTTGGTCTGGAGTTACATGTAGGCCAGACCAGATAAGGACATTAGAGAACCAGATGGGTTTATACATCAATCGGCAATGGTTTCATGGTCATCATCAGACTTTTAATTCCAGGTTTTTTATTGAATTCAAATTTCATCATCAGCCGTGGTGGGTTTCAAACTCAGGTACCCAGAGCATTACCCATACTTCCACTTTGAAAAAGGCTTTTAAGCTCGAGTTAAATATTTGACAACAGAATTGTACCTTTAAAAGCAGCTGTTCTTAAAATCTGTAATACCATAATGGAACGTTTGTGGCACTAGATACCTCTGGAGAAATTTCAGAGCTATATCCTGAAATATTTTTCCAACCTGCAGCTAAGTTCCTATTCAAGGGCCACAAAAAGCCAGCCTGCAAGATTTACATTTTGACCACTCCCGGCCAGTGAGGGAAATCATGGGCCTTGGGCTTCTTCTGTTTCCGGGCCCCTTATCCTCCTCTCCCCTTTACCCAACCCCTCACATCCTTTGGGTGCACAGATTTGGGAACAATAGTCTCGCTGGGATTGAACTGTATCATATAGGTTTAGCAAAACTTCTTGGCTTTTGTACTCTACGCCTTTATATATAAAGCCCATAAAATGCTCAGGTTTCAGTATGATTCACTTTACTATCAAGGCTGTCAGACAATCACACAGAACTTGGTCGTTCGTGTTATGCAGCGAGCTCCACTTTTTTGAACATGGCTCTTTGCAATATCTGGACAGCAACTTCAAAAAGATTAGAACCTCACAATAACTGCAAACAACAATCCCATGTACAAATGAGAATATCTTGAACTAACTGGCGCATTACCCATTGTTTCATTTCAAAGCTTAAGAAGGGCAAAACCTTCCAGTAAATTAGCACCAAGCAAGTGACCTGCAATAATGTGCTATTTCTAACCACACAAGTGGGCTATTTTAAAAGAAAATTATACTTTGCATTGAGTGATAAATATTTGCTCATTTAAATTGAAACTAAGCACATCTTTATGAAATAGAGATAGTTTAAGAAAGTCATATTTGTATTTTTGAGTGTTCGGAATGAGTTTTAGCTTTGATGTTTGGGTTTGATTTGTATTACTGTATCTGTGTTAAGAAAGGTCAAATTGAGTTTTAGGTTCACTTTTAAAATGTGCCTGCATTTCTAATGAGTTTTACGACCCCGAAAGAGAAGGTAAACAAACAAGGGTAGAAGAATTGGACTGTTACCTAGCAACGGGGGAGAGGGGGGAGTGGTGCAGAGAGGCAGGTCCCTCCCACAGACATACACCCACAGAAAAGCTAGAAACAGCAGTTTGTTTGGAAGCAGCTGGAGTTCATTTGATTTGAAGACAGCTGTGAAGCAGAAGCAACCTTGAAAGGGACAGATAGCCTCTTCCAAGCTAAGGTGAACCCCAAAACCCAGGGGAGTGGACGAGGGGAAAGTCCAAAGCAGACCTTCTAGTTAAAGCAAGGACAGGAATCTGTTAAAGGTCGAGTTAAGTGAAGATAAGAGTGAGGGACAGAGAGAATGTCTCCAAGCTTCAGATTTAAAGAGACAAAAGCTGTAAAAAGCAGGTTTAAAGTGAGAACAGTTTGCAAGAAGCAAGAAGGTCAGTAACTCTTTGCAATGGGCACGTGACACAGTGGTGTACTGTTAATGCTGAGCTAGTGAGAGAGAGCGCGTGGAAGACAGCTGGAATACATGTGATGACCCAAGGAAAGGAACATCAGAAGGAGAGTTTGAAACCCTAGAGGTGAACCCTTGCAGAAGGGATCTGAGAGAAAGATTTGGTAGAAGATTCCAAGGCGAGTTCTTGGAAAGTGGAGATTGGAAACCATTGTGTGAAAGACGGAGTGCAGTGAGACTGGTTGGCTCACGGTGTGACAAGCATGTGGGGGGAGTTGAGGAGAGATCCATAGCATCTAGTTGAGGTGTCATCTGTCACTTCGTTTCAGAATGTGCTGTGTCTGACCACAGGGAGTCTATTGGTACATGGACTGTGTATTTACTGTGGACATTAAAGTATAAGATAGCTTTTGTTATCCTTACAAATCTGTATATATCTGTAAAGGTATAGTTGAGGGTGAAGAAGTATTGCAATGTAGTTCATCTTTTCTTGTTTAATAAATGTTTTATTCTTTTGCTAAAAGTTCATTAGCTGACTCCTGTGACTCTGTTCACTAGCTACTTTCCATGTCACTAAACAAACAAATGAAAGTTAGGATCTACCAAGCTGGGTTCCACCCTGGGATCAGGCTTGTCCAGTGGTAACATCAGCTGGAATCATAACAACACTTACAAATGCCCAGCGTGGAGCATATGATACGAGAGCAAAGCACTGCCAATGCTGGAAATCTGAAATAAAAAGAGAAAATGCTGGAAATACTCAGCAGGCCAGGCAGCATCTGCGGAGAGAGAAACAGAGTCAATATTCAGATCCACAATCTGCACTAGTTCTGACAAAGGGTTACTGGACCTGTTTCTCTCTGCACAGGTGCCGCCAGACGTGCTGAGCGTTTCCAAGATTTTCTGATTCTATTGGAGCAAAAATAACGCCTTGTGCTGGCCATCCAAAAAGCAATCAGACTCCTTGTGAGCCTCTCATTCCCCTTCAGCAACAAGCCCAGCAGCAGCTGCCTGAGATCTGGTTTGGCACAACATTAAAGATGAATTTCAAAATAAAAAGATAAGGTATGAAGAAAACATAAACAATTTGCTGAACAAAAAGATTCAGTATCAAAGTAATAAATGGATCAGTTAAATAAATGAGTAATTAATAAAAATAACCCCACCAAAGAGTGCCAAGCAGCAGAGCTAACTGATAAAACATATTTTGCCTTTTTGCTTAACAAGCAAAGCTGGAGAGAGAAAGACTAGGCCCCAAGTTCTGGTCACCAGGGAAGGGGAGGGAAACAGGGCTGAGCTAAGAAGTTGGGACTAACTAACACCAACTTGTGACTGGTCGTGCACATTCAAAGTTGACCTCAGCGGAATTCATACGAAAGTGGTAGTGGAAGTCGGTTGCCTTTCAGCCTGGGTTTTCCTCCTGTCCCGGTCCGGTGTATGGATAGGTTTTTGGTGTCTGGCTCACTCCTAGTTTCTGGGTTCACTCATACTCACACTCTCCCTCACCCTCGCACTCACACTTTCCCACACAGTCATTCACTGTCAAACAGGGTGGGGGCCACACTATCACTAAGGGACTAAGGAGAGGTTGGGAAGGGCCAGGGCGCACGGAAGTCATCGACTGAGGGAGGACTTGGAGGAGAGGTCGGAAAGTGTTGGATCCAGTGCCCTTTGATTGCAGGGGCTAAAGGATCCAGGTTGCACGCTTGTTTCAGGGTGACCGAGTTGGTACAGAGACAGAGAACATCAGTAGATCATTTTTAGAATAAACACATGCTGTTTATTTAAAAACGAAACTCAGCAGCCACACTTGTGTGCTCACAACTCAAAACTCTGTCTTCACTCTTCAGTATCTAACTCAAGACTCTCTCACAGAGGTAGCCTGTGCTACTCTGCTCTTGAGCATTAAGATCATGAGATCTTACATTGCACTATTTGTCTTAACGGAATATTACACATCAGATCACTACATCTCTCCCCCTTTACTGAAAAATATATTTTACTATTTGTTTAATATATCAACTTGTTTACACAGATCAATAATTTTCAAAGTCAGTCTCTCTGGGGGGTTTCCTTATGCATGTAGAACTTCTCAGCTTCTGAAGTTTGATTTGGAACCACCTTTACTGTATTCGTCTGAGCATCAGGTTCTTCAGTAAATCTGTTTCTTTGACTCTTTCAGGTACAGTCGGCCCTTCAGACACATTTGTACACGATTGAGGTCTTTCAACAGGAGTCGTTGATTCAGTCTCGAACGCTGATGGAATCTTCTGGATATTTTGTTCCTCTTCTTTTGTGCTTCACATGTCTCCTTGGCCAGAATTTTTCAATTGGCAGGCGGGCCTGGCGGGAGCGGGTGGGGGCGATTGGGAACCCGGCCACTGCCCGTGATCGGGTGCGCATTGTGATTTTATGTGGGCGGGCTAATTAAGGCCCGCCCAGCGTAATCTGCGGCTCCCGAGATCAGCGGGAAGGGGTGGGCGGCGGCAGGAGGCCAATGCTTGCCGGGTCCAATGGCGACCCGGCGGCCTATTCAAAAACGGCACAGGCAGCCGTCCTAAGGCTGCCACTGATTTTGGTGAGTAGCTACATGATGCAGAATGTCTTCAGAAAGCAGGCCGAGCGGGAGGGCAGGTCGGAGGGGCAGTCGACCCCCAGGCTCTCCGATGAGCGCCTCTCTGCCCTCATGCCGCGAGATCCTGGTCCCATGGTACGGGAGGAGGAGGGCCCCCCTCCAACTAATAAAACGTGCCTGGGAGGAAGTGGCATCAGGGGTCAGCCCCCACGATGTGGTGAGACCATAAGACTATAACACCGTAAGACATAGGAGCAGAAAGTAGGCCATTCGGCCCATCGAGTCAGCTCCACCATTCAATCATGGCTGATAAGTTTCTCAACCCCATTCTCCCGCTTTCACCCCATAACCTTTGATCCCCTTACCAATCAAGAACCTATCTATCTCGGTCTTAAATACACACAATGACCTGGCCTCCACAGCCTTCTGTGGCAATGAATTCCATAGGTTCACCACTCTCTGGCTAAAGAAGTTTCTCCTCATCTCTGTTCTAAAAGGTCTTCCCTTTACTCTGAGGCTGTGCCCTCGGGTCCTAGTCTCTCCTACTAATGGAAACATCTTCCCTACGTCCACTCTATCCAGGCCTTTCAGTATTCTGTAAGTTTCAATCAGATCCCCCCCTCATCCTTCTAAACTCCATCGAGTATAGACCCAGAGTCCTCAAACGTTCCTCATATGTTAAGCCTTTCATTCCTGGGATCGTTCTCGTGAACCACCTCTGGACCCTCTCCAGGGCCAGCACATCCTTCCTGAGATACAGGGCCCTAAAAATTGCTCACAATATTTTAAATGTGGTCTGACCAGAGCCTTATAAAGCCTCAGCAGCACATCCCTGCTTTTATATTCTAGTCCTCTCGAAATAAATGCCAACATTGCATTTGCCTTCCTAACTACCGACTCAACCTACAAGTTAACCTTAAGAGTTTCCTAGACTAGGACTCCCAAGTCCCTTTGCACTCCTGATTTCTGAATTCTCTCCCCATTTAGAAAATAGTCTATGCCTCTATTCTTCCTACCAAAGTGCATGACCTCACACTTCCCCACGTTGTATTCCATCTGGCACTTCTTTGCCCATTCTCCTAACCTGTCCAAATCCTCCTGCAGCCTCCCTGCCTCCTCAATATTACCTGTCCCTCCACCTATCTTTGTATCATCTGCAAACTTAACCAGGATGCCCTCAGTTCCTTCATCTAGATCATTAATGTATAAAGTGAAAAATTGTGGTCCCAACACTGACCCCTGCAGAGCTCCACTAGTCACCGGCTGGCATCCTGAGAAGGACCTCCTTATCCCCACTCTCTGCCTCCTGCCAGACAGTCAATCTTCTATCCATGCTAGTACCTTGCCTGTAACACCATGGGCTCTTATCTTACTGAGCAGCCTCCTGTGCGGCACCTTTTCAAAGGTCCTCTGGAAGTCCAAGTAGATAACATCCATTGGCTCTCCTTTGTCTAAACTACTCGTTACCTCCTCAAAGAATTCTAACAGATTTGTCAGGCATGACCTCCCCTTGATGAAACCATGCTACTATGCTGACTTTGCCCTATTATATCATGCACTTCCAAGTATTCTGAAATCTCATCCTTAATAATGGACTCTAAAATCTTACCAACGACCGAGGTCAGGCTAATTGGCCTGTAATTTCCCGTCTTTTGCCTCACTCCCTTCTTAAACAGTGGGGTTACATTAGTGATTTTCCAGTCCTCTGGGATCCTCCCTGACTCCAGTGATTCCTGAAAGATCACCACTAACGCCTCCAAAATCTCTTCAGCTATCTCCTTCAGAACTCTGGGGTGTAATCCATCTGGCCCAGGTGATTTATCCACCTTCAGACCTTTTAGTTTTCCTAGCAACTTCTCCTTGGTAATGGCCACCATACTCACCTCTGCCCCCCGACTCTCTTGAACTTTGGGGATGTTACTCGTGTCTTCCACCGTGAAGACTGACGCAAAGTACCTATTCAGTTCCTCCGCCATTTCTTTGTTCCCCACTACTACTTCTCCAGCGTCATTTTCCAGTGGCCCAATGTCCACCTTTGCCTCTCTCTTACCCTTTATATATCTAAAAAAACTCTTGCAATCTTCTTTTATATTACTGGCTAGTTTACCCTCATATTTAATATTCTCCCTCCTCATTTCTTTTTTAGTTGTCCTCTGTTGGTCTTTGTAGGCTTCCCAATCCCCTGGTTTCCCACTGCTCTTCGCCACATTGTATGCTTTAGCTTTTATGCTGTCCCTAACTTCCCTTGTCAGCCATCGTTGCCTCGTCCTCCCTTTAGTATGCTTCTTCTTTCTAGGGATGAGTTTTTGCTGTGTCTCCCAAATTACTCCCAGAAATTCCTGCCATTGCTGTTCCACTGTCTTTCCTGCTAGGCTCATCTCCCAGTCAATTCTGGCCAGCTCCTCCCTCATGCCTCTGTAGTTGCCTTTATTCAACTGTAATACCGTTACATCTGATTCCAGCTTTTTCCTCTCAAATTGCAGGGTAAATTCTATCATATTATGGTCACTTCCTCCTAAGGGTTCCTTCACCTTAAGGTCCCTTATCAAATCTGCCTCATTACACATCACTAAACCTAGAATTGCCTGTTCCCTAGTGGGCTCCACCACAAGCTGCTCCAAAAAGCCATCTCGTAGACATTCTACAAATTCCTTTTCTTGGGATCCACTACCAACCTGATTTTCCCAGGCTACCTGCATATTGAAATCCCCCATGATCACTGTAACCTTGCCTTTCTTACACACCTTTTCTGTCTCCTGGTGTATCATGTGCCCCACATCCTGATTACATTTCGGAGGCCTGTATATAACTGCCATTATGGTTTTTTTACCTTTGCGGTTCCTCAACTCTACCCACACAGATTCTACATCATCTGACCCTACGTCATTTCTTGCTATCGATTTAATTTCATTTCTTACTAACAAAACAGCCCCACCCCCTCTGCCAATCTGCCTATCATTTCGATAGGATGTATATCCTTGGATATTTACCTCCCAGTCCTGATCCCCTTGCAGCCATGTCTCCGTGATGCCCACCACATCATAACTACCAATTTCAATCTGCACCACAACCTCATTACCTTATTTCTAACACTGCGTGCATTCAGATACAACACCTTCAGTCCTGTATTTCCCGTCCCCTTTCTCATTGTCGTCCCTTTATCTGATGTGCTTGAAGTTAACTTCCTAGCCCTTTCCAAACACTCTGTCCTATTTTGTGTTCTGGGGACTTTAATAGCCTCTCCTGGGCTCTCCTTTCTTTTCAGTTTTTTCATAATTTTGCATGAAGTTGAATCCACCCCGCCACACACTTACCTGCTGCTTTGTTTCCCATTGGTCATACTTCTTGGAGTTTTAGCCTTCCCCCCCCACCACCACTTTCTAGTTTAAAGTCCTGTTGACCATCCTATTTACCCTTTTCGCTGGAACATTGATCCCAGATCGGTTCAGGTGGAGACCATCCCTACAGATCATTCCTGTTCCAATACTGATGCCAGTGCCCCACGAAATGGAACCCATCTTTCCCGCACCACTCATTTAGCCACACGTTTATTTCCCTTATTCTCACGTCCCTATGCCAATTTGCACGTGACTCGGGTAGTACTCTGGAGAGTATAAACCTTGAGGACCTGTTCTTTAATTTAGTTGCTAGTTCCTGATAATCCCAAACAGGTCCTCTTTCCTAATCTTACCTATGTTATTTGTCCCGATGTGGACCACAACATCTGGATCCTCCCCCTCCCTCTCCAATATCCTTTCAAGCCGGTCAGAGATGTCCCTCACCCTGGCACCGGGCAGGCAACATATCATGCGGGACTCTCGATTTTGCTTACAAAGGAAGCTATCAATTCCCCTAATTATAGAATCCCCTACAACTACCACTTGTCTTTTTGCTCCCCCCTCTTGAGTGGCCTCCTGTGCCACGGTGCTGTGGTCAGCTGGCTCATCCTCCCTACAGCCCTGTTCCTCATCCACACAGGGAGCAAGTACCTCGTACCTGTTGGACAAGGTCAAGAGTTGAGGCTCCTCTGTTCCTGAACACAGGATCCCTCTACCTGCCTCACTTGCAGTCACACCGTGCTGACCCTGACCACTGACCGAACTTGAGGTACTTAATCTACCGGGTGTGACCGCTTCCTGAAACAAAGCGTCCAGGTAACTCTCCCCCTCCCAGATGTGCCGCAGCGTCCGGAGCTCGGACTCCAACTCATCAATTCTGAGCGGGAGTTGCTCCAGCAACCAACACTTGCTGCAGATGTGGTCACTGCGGCTCGCAATGGGATCTGCCAGCTCCCACATCATACAGCTACAGCACATCACCTGTCCAGCCATCTCGACTTAGATAATTAATTTACTAATTAGCTTTGCAGTGTTTTTTTTCAAATTTAGTGCAGATTTTCTACCAACCAATCAGGTCACAGCTTTCCTGTGATGACACTTTTTCAGTTTTGGCTTCAGTTACTCTGTGCCCCGAGGTCACCGGTCCGGTGCTACTACCTCCGAGTCTGCTCCCTGGAGACAAGGCCGCGGATCCCGAGGTAAGCTAGCTTTATACTCACCTCTCCGGTGCTCCTCCCTCCGAGTCTGCTCCGTGGAGACAAGGCTGCGAATCCCGAGGTAAGCTAGATTTATACTCACCGCTCCGGTGCTCCTCTCTCTGGGTCTGCTCCCAGGACTTACTCGCCAATCAGCTGCTTTTTCTTTAAAATCCACTTTCAGAAGAGTGTCCCTCGCAGGTCTGGTGCACTCCTGAAGGCACTGTCTCTTCCGCCCTCTCTTTTCTTTTTAGATTTGAGGAGGAGGGAGGGATGGAAACATTACAGCAATGTAATGTTTGGGGCTATTCCGTTCTTTGACAGTGGGTCTTCCTCAAATCCCTCCTGAGTCACGTTTGTCTGCGGTGACTTCTCCCAGAATGCTTCAGTCACTTCTCACCAGCGCCCTCTGTTGGATACTTTTCCTCCTGTTTAGTGCAAGAGTCCGTCTCCTCGATTACCTCCTGTGTCACAGTGGCTGCGGTGACTTCTCCCAGAATGCTTCAGTAGCTTCTCACCAGCGCCCTCTGTTGGATGCTCTTCTTCCTGTTGAGTGCAAGAGTCCTTCTCCTCGATTCCCTCCTGATTTGCGGTGGCTTCTCCCAGAATGCTTCAGTCACTTCTCACTGGCACTCTCTGTTGGATCGCACATGGCTGCAGTGCCTCAAGCAGTTTACTGACCTCCTGCTATCAGGAAGGGTGAGTACCGCATTGGCATTGTTCACTTAGCACAGTAGTTAGGTTGGCCTGTGCTTCATGTCCGGCAGGCCGCTGGGCGGGACTTAATTGGCCCGCCCACTTAAAATAGAGGCAGGCCCCGCTTCGTCGGCGGGTTTCGGCTGCCAGCCCACCGCTGAGCCGGTGGGGCCCACCTGCCCTTCGAGCTAAGAATTCTGCCCTTTGTCGTAGCTTGTCTATCATAGTGGAAGATGTGGGTGACTTCACTTCGTATATGCCCATCCATTTTGAATGAGCGTCAATGATGAGTAGAAACATTGTTCCCATAACAAGTCCCACATAGTCGATGTTTCCTCATACCCATGGCCTTCCAGGCCACTCCCAGGAGTGTAACGGAGCTGTTGCAGTTAATTTTTGCACTCGTTGACCCTGCATAGTTCTCACTAAGTCTCCTATCTCTCCATCTATTCCCGGCCACCACATATAGCTATGAGCTATTGCCTTCATTTTGGAAATTCCGGGATGTGCACTGTGAATTTCAGATAACAATGGCATTTGTCCTTTTGGAGGAACAATCACTCGAGCTCCCCACAATAAAATACCTTCTTGCAATTAGCATCATTTGTCTCGGCAAGTGTTTAGGTGATGGGATGCACAGCGCTGCATCCCAACATTCTGACAAGAGCCTTGTGTACGCCATCTGGTCAATTACAGGTTGAGAAATGCTCAAGGTTGAAGGTTCGAATGCCAGAGCAATAACGTGGCTGAGGGGGCAGAGCTTCAGCACCTTGAGGTGGCAAGGTCATCCCATTTATTGGTCAGCTTAGCAGGTGTACACTCACAGTTGGAAACGCGGTTGGCAGACAGCAGCGCACATAAGCTCTGAGTAGGGGCTCACAGCGTGAAAACCCTGCCGGAAGACAGAGAGCACATGGAGTTGCACGAGATATGACCCTTCTCCATGCATTAACACATCTCTCCTACATTGTATCTTCACCTTTCAAGAATGTAGACAAGATAGGAGAATACCTCTGCCTCAACCTTACACAGCTAGGAATAAACATGACATGACTCTGCAAAGCAGTTGAACGAGGACCGTTCCACATGCACACTCCCAGACAGGCCCGGCGTCACCTGGGTGGATGGCCCCGGGTTTCCAGCTGCTGGTCGTCCTCCCTATGGGTGTCCGAGGGACCCTGGCTGACTACTTGAGGAGAAGGAGCAGCTGGATTGAGATCTAGGTGCCTTGCCCACCCTCTCTCTTGCATAGCCACTGATGGATCCCTCCAATGGCTACAGAGATGGAGTGCTGCTCCTTCCTCTACCTCTCAAATTCCTTCTCACTTCCTTGCAGATTCCTCACAGCATCCTCCCATTTCTTGTGTAATCCTTTGCCTTGTTTGAACTCCAAAACTGCATCACCTCACACTTATCTGGGTTGAATTCCATTTGCCACTTTTATGCCCACCTGACCAATCCATTCATATTTTTCTGAAGTGTACAGCATTCCTCCTCACTTTGTACCCCTGTGGCCAATTTTTGTGTTGTCCTTAAATGTCTTGATCATTCCACCTACATTTACGTCCAAATCATTAATATGTACCACAAAATGGACGGGAACTAGAACTGAGCCCTGCGGCACCCCACTGGAAACAGCCTTCCAGTCACAAAAACATTCATCAACAGTTACCCTTTGTTTCCTGCCACTGAGCCAATTTTGTATCCAGCTTGCTACATTCTGCTGAATCCCATGGGCTTTTATTTTGTTTTTAAACTAGTCTGCTATGTGGGACCTTCTCAAAAGCCTTGCAAAAATGCATGTAGACCACATCAATTGCACTGCAAAAGAAAATTGGTTGGGCACTTGGTGGAACAAATCCACCAGTTCTGCAGGGAGCCAGCATGGATTTGATGGCTGAAAGGCCTTCTGTGCTGTAAATGACTCTCTGACTCTTTGAGCTATTTTTTGACAATTCCCCCTAAAATCGCCTTATGTAGCTCAGTGTCTAATTTTGCTTTGTAATGCTCCAGCGAAGTGCCTTGGGATATTTTATTATGTTTTACGTTATGTTTTATTGTATTACATAAGAAGTGCTATATAAATATAACTGGTTGTTGTTGTTTGGTGCAGTGTGCCATTGACTGCATACACATTTCTTTGTGTGCGCTGCATGCCAATTCTGAGATGTAATGCAGCTAGAAATGATTCCAGTTCCTCAATGTTGAGTGGTCTGTGACCATACTGAATACATCAAGTAAGTCAATATCCTGTATCCTGGACGCAGTCATGAAGCCTTCATTCTGCATTACATTATCAGCATTTGTGCCACCACAATAAACTAGACGTTGGCTATTGGGAATCAAGTGTTATCCACTTAATAATTAGTTCATGACTCTAGTGTGCAATGCAGTTACACATGGGCAGCATGCATTTACCAAGGGCCATGCTGACACAGGAAATGTGATCAAGCAGACCATTGGGGTGTTCAAACCGGGCCCTGCCTGGCCACTCTGGAGGAGCTTTTGGCAGTGCTTCTGCCAGGATCTGCTGTAGTCTACCTCCTATCGTACAACCTCGCTGTCATAAGGAGACAGCCCCAGGTTTACAGGAAACAGCTGAGGAGGAAGAGGAAGTGGTGGAGAAGGAAGAGCAGCAGGCAGAGGAGAGGACAACCAGCCTATCCCTATTGTGGTTGGATTATCCATGATGAACTCTTCTGACTGTGGGCCCAGTGAAAGCGACCTCAATTCCCCACTCATCAACAGCCCGAATCTTACCCTCCCTCTTTTAATGACCATCATGGTGTCCCATTGGTCGCAAAGCTGAAATAAAGACCATCACAAACCAAATTTAGAAATCAAACAATCTAGTATTGTATACTGAGTGTCCAATTCAGCTCTCAATGATTTGTTGTCTCCTGCTTGTGCTGTAATGAAAACCGAGATGTCAACCATTGGATGTTGTATCGTGGTTGAGCCACAGGTGTTCTCACAGAGTCAGCCATAACTTTCAATCTGGTGAGAATAGGCTCCAAGGTCTGTGCAAAGTCCTGTGACAAGTTGGTCCTGAGCTCTTCCCTGCTCCTTAACAATGCATTGGAAAAGAACGGCATGGGGTTATCATACATTGCAATTCCCACACCTGTTTTTTGGAATTGAATTTTGCTCTCAACAACTTATGTTTGCTATTTATCGGAGGATATGTTATGGGGAGAATCAATTTTTGATGATGTGTGAAGTTCACCTTAATAACCTGAGATGTATAAAGTTAGCTCAAAGTGTAGAAAGTGCCAGTACGATACCTTCAAGCAGTTACAACATAGGATACCACAATTCAAAGTGTGAGCGATTTATTTGGGCTGAGGAAGAACGGGGCAGTTGATGGTCATAATCCACAGTAAATATGAATTCCTAGGTACTAGTCTCTTGAGTACCAGGATAGTTTACATGGGATGAACCATAACTCCTTGAAATATTTAAGTTAAAACTACAATGTTGGCATTATGGACATGTTTCCATTGATAATTGTTGCAATAGACATCTTGCAATGAAACAAAATGCATAAAAATGATGGATCGAAAAGTGCAAAAGTTCAGACAGTCCAAGGGATTCTGAAAAATCAGGTTGACTCACAAAGGATGTGATGCAGCTTTAATTGAAGAAGAGGATAAATGTAATAAAGAGAATATGGTGAGTAGTTAGGAGTTGAACTGGTTTAAGTGCAGTTGGATTACATGGAGCTGATCTAAAGTTGACCTTTGACATATGTTATAGGCCTCTGGGATAATTTGTTGAGCAAAATTGGGAGACTGATGATCAAATTATAAAAAGAGCAGAACATTGTTCTGCTGTATGGAGAAGTTAACTGCCCATCCAATAGGTGATCGAAGGTCAGAGGGACAAGACTGATTTATTTGTTGACACTTTCACACGTACTGTCCAATACTTTGCTAATGCACACCCCTGAGATGAAGTTAAATGAGCATTCATGGGACAGGCAAAAATTCTGCCCATTTTTTTTTTTGCAAAAATATACTTTATTCATAAAATATCTTCAATCACATTCCAAACCATTCCAAAAACACCATTACAAGGGTACAATCCGGTTAAACCTTTACAAAATGTATCACCAGGTGCATCAGTAGAAACAATATTACAATCATTTACAGCCTTTCATTTTGAGCTGTACAGCCCGAGGGGATTTAAACAGTTCCCAGTCCCTCGGTGCCCTGTGGCAGAAAGGACTTAGACAGCGACCCTTCCCCATTGCGCCTTTGCAGCAGCTGCCCCAAGCTTTAGTGCGTCCCTCAGCACGTAGTCCTGGACTTTGGATTGTGCCAGTCCGCAACAATCGATCGGGGACAAATCTTTGTGCTGGAAGACCAACAAGTTTCGGGCAGACCAAAGCGCGTCTTTCACCGAGTTGATGATCCTCCAGCTGCAGTTGATTTTTGTCTCGGTGTGTGTCCCTGGGAACAGCCCGTAGAGCACAGAGTCCTGTGTCACAGAACTGCTCGGGATGAACCTCGACAGCAACCACTGCATCTCTCTCCAGATTTTCTTTGCAAAGGCACAATCCACAAGGAGGTGAACAATGGTCTCTTCCCCACCACAGCCACCTCGAGGGCAACGTGCAGAGGGGGTGAGACTCCTGGCGTGTAGGAAGGATCTGACGGGGAGGGCCTTTCTCACCACCAGCCAAGCCACGTCTTGGTGCTTGTTGGAAAGTTCTGGCGATGAGGCATTCTGCCAAATGACTTTGACAGTCTGCTCGGGGAACCATCCCACAGGGTCCACCCTCTCCTTTTCCCTCAGGGCCTCTAGGACGTTACGTGCTGACCATTGCCTGATGGACTTGTGGTCAAAGGTGTTTTTCTGCATAAATTTTTCCACGAGGGACAGGTGGTACGGCACGGTCCAACTACTTGGAGCGTTCCGCGGCAGCGTGGCCAGACCCATCCTTCGCAACACCGGGGACAGGTAGAACCTCAGCACGTAGTGACACTTCGTGTTTGCGTACTGAGGGTCTACGCACTGCTTGATGCAGCCACACACAAAGGTGGCCATCAGTATGAGGGCGATGTTGGGCACGTTTTTTCCCCCTTTATCTAGAGGCTTGTACATCGCGTCCCTGCGGACACGATCCATTTTCGACCTCCAGATAAAGCGGAAGATGGCTCGAGTGATCGCCATCGCGCAGGAGTCTGGAATGGGCCAGACCTGCGCCACGTACAGCAACAGCGAGAGTGCCTCACACCTGATGACCAGGTTCTTACCCGCAATGGAGAGGGAGCGTCGCTCCCACATGCCCAGTTTCCTTTTCACCATAGACACTCGCTCCTTCCAGTTTCTAACGCATGCCCTGGTCCCTCCGAACCATATCCCCAGCACCTTCAGGCCGTCAGCCCTGACAGTGAAGGGGACAAAGGATCGGTCAGCCCAGTTCCCAAAGAACATGGCCTCGCTCTTCCCACGATTTACCTTGGCTCCCGAGGCCAGTTCAAACTGGACGCAGATGTGGATCAGTCTGCGCACCGACAGCGGATCCGAGCAGAAGACGGCGACGTCGTCCATGTACAGGGAGGCTTTTACCTGAGTGCCACCACTGCCTGGGATCGTCACTCCTCTTATGCCCGGATCCTTCCTGATGGACTCGGCAAAGGGTTCTATGCAACACACGAAAAGAACAGGCGAGAGAGGACAGCCCTGCCTGACTCCAGATTTAATCGGAAAGCTATCTGTTTCCCACCCATTGATTGAGACTGCGCTACTGATGTTAATGTAGAGCAGTTGGATCCAATTTCGAATTCCCTCCCCAAACCCCATTTTGGAGAGCACATCCACCATGTAGGTGTGCGATAGTCTGTCAAAGGCCTTCTCCTGATCCAAGCTGATGAGGCAGGTATCCACACCCCTGTCCTGTACATAGGCAATCGTATCCCTGAGCAGCGCGAGGCTGTCAGAGATCTTCCTGCCTGGCACAGTGCAGGTCTGGTCAGGGTGAATCACCAATTCCAGAGCGGATTTGACCCAATTGGCGATGACCTTGGACAGAACCTTATAGTCCACATTCAACAGTGAAATGGGTCGCCAATTTCTAATTTCCGCCCTTCCCCCCTTGTGCTTGTAGATGAGGGTGATGATGCCTTTCCTCATGGATTCTGACATACTACCAGCCAGGAGCATACTCTCGTACACTCCTAGCAGGTCTGGGCCGATCAAGTCCCACAGAGCCGAATACAACTCCGCCGGCAAGCCGTCGCTTCCGGGAGTTTTACTCTTCTCGAAGGACTCAAGGGCCTTAGTCAGTTCATTAGGAGTTAGCGGTTTGTCCAGGCTCTCCCGCGTACTGTCGTCTAAGACCTCCGTGATAGAGGACAGGAAGGACTGGGAGGCCGTGCTGTCCGTGGGCTTCACGTCATACAATCCGGCATAAAAGGATTTGCTGATCCTCAAAATGTCGGACCGTGATGACTTTACTGAGCCGTCTTCTTCCTTCAGGCTGCTGATCACAGAGCTCTCTCTGTGAACCTTTTGGAAGAAGAAACGTGAGCACGTGTCATCCTGCTCCACGGAGTGGACTCTGGAACGGAAGATGATCTTGGAGGCCTCCGAGGCAAAGTGCGAGGCTTGCTGGCTCTTCACCTCTTGGAGCTCCTCCTTGACATCGACCCCCATCGACTGCAGCTGGAGCAGATTCTGCATGTTTTTCTGGAGTCGGGACATTTCCCTCTGTTCCTTTCTAGCTTTTTGGGTGCCTTTGAGGATGAAAAACCTCTTGATGTTTCCCTTGATCGCTTCCCACCGGTGTGTCAGGGACTCAAAGAGGGGTTTCACGGTTCTCCAACCTTTGTAATCCCTCTTGAGCTCCTCAATGTTCTCTGGGGTCAGTAGTTGCACATTTAGCTTCCATGCCCCCCTGCCCACCCTCAGGTCCTTCTCCAAGTGGCAGTCCGCCAGTAGGAGGCAGTGGTCAGAGAAGAACACCGGCTTGACATCGGTGGATCTGACTGTGAATGCACGGGACACAAACAGGAAGTCTATCCTGGAACGAATGGACCCGTCTGGCCGCGACCAGGTGTATCTACGCTGCGCTCCGTCTGCAGGGTTGCTGAAGACGTCGTGTAGCTTGGCATCCTTAACTGTTTCCATCAGGGATCTGGACGTAGCGTCCAATCTGCTGTCGGCCCTGCTGGATCGTCCAGCCGCATCGATGATGCAGTTGAAGTCACCGCCCAGAATGACCGGCCTGGAGGTCGCCAGCAGCAGTGGGAGCTGCTGAACAACCTCCAGCCGCTCAGCCCCTTGTGACAGGCCATACATGTTAATTAACCGGAGTGGAGCGTTCTTGTACATTACGTTTGCTATGAGGAGTCGCCCGCCCACCACCTCCTTAACCTCGGAGACGGTGAAGTTGCCTCCCCGCAGCAGAATACCCAGGCCGGAGGAACGAGAGTCGTTTCCGCCCGACCAGATCGATGGCCCATGGGACCACCATCGTGACCATTGCCTGTAGGAGCTGAGGTGCGGTATCGCACACTCCTGCAGAAACAACAGGTCAGCTTTGACCTTGGCAAGGTAGTCCAAGGTCGGAACACATCGCGTAGTAGATTTAATGCTACGCACATTTATGGATACAATCTTAAAACCCATTTTAAAGCATTTATTCTCCTAAATTCTGCCCATGCAAGCGTCACGACCATGTAAAAGGTATTTCCTCAAAGGGTTCATGTGCTAAGAATTTTGTGTGACATGTATGTAGCTCCCTTTTAAGTTGTGAGTGATTCAATTTAAAAATAACCCAGCGGTCAAGCTCTATTCTGAAACAAGATAAAGACTAATTTATTACAAAATTACTGCTGAAACTAACTTCAGTAAAAGTGACAAAGTTAATAACTAAAATACAGATACGAAGATTAAAATGCAGATAAAGGAAAAAGATACCTAAAGGTGTTTTCAAGTCAGTCTCCGTGAGGTATCATTGTGAGCCTGTTGCTTGAATTCCTTCTTTCTGAAGTGAAGGGGTTGAAACTTAATGTTTGGTTTAAAAGCTGCGGTGCTCTGTGAAGTCGCAAAGTCAGTTTTCCTCTGTAGGTGAACTTGATAAGTAGAGCAGATGGTGGGAGAGAGAAAAGGCCCCTTTCCTTACTGGAAATTATAGGTACTGGCACTTGAAGATTGTCTAGTTTCTTCTCAGCAGATGAAGGATGATTTTTTAGATGCCTCACTCACAGTGGCAGAGAGAAATACAGCTCTCACATACTGTTCACAGTTAGTTCAGCTAAGAGCTGTGGGCTGGAACTGACTTCCTGAGGTCTTTCAGGTTCTCTACACACTGCCACACTAAGTGGCTTCTTACAGCCTCCTTTATCCAGTTCAAAATCACAAAAAATTGCAGTTATGTTAATTTTTTTTGTTCATTCATGGGATGTGGGCATCGCTGGCTAGGTCAGCATATATTTCCCATTCCTAATTTCCCTTGGGAAGGTGGTGGTGATCTGCCTTCCTGAACCACTGCAGCCCATGTGGTGTAGGTACACCCACAGTGCTGTTAGGAAGGCAGTTCCAAGATTCTGACCCAGTGACAGTGGAGTTAATTTTCAATAAGTCATTGTTTCAAACAAGCAAGGAAATTAATTACATTGAGGTCTTTTGAAGTCCCTTCCTGTCTCCTGTTCCCTTAGAAGCCAAAAGGTTTTCCCACCATTTAGAAGATTCAATGGTCATCTCTGGAGGAGCCTTTGCATTTTAAGGACGTTTGCAGCCAGCTCTAGAGATAAGAGTCTTTTTTTCATTTGTTTATGGAATGTGGGCATCGCTGGCCAGGCAGCGTTTATTGCCCATCCCTAATTGCCCTTGTTCAGGGGGCTTTTAAGAGTCAACCATATTGCTGGGTTTTCCTCCGGTCCCGGTCCGGAGTATGGATAGGTTTTTGGTGTCTAGCTCATTCCTAGTTTCAGGGTTCACTCATACTCACACTCTCCCTCACCCTCGCACTCTCACTTTCCCACACAGTCATTCACTGTCAAACATGGCGGGGGTCACACTATCACCAAGGGACTAAGGAGAGGTTGGGAAGGGCCAGGGGGCACGGAAGTCATCGACTTAGGGAGGACTTGGAGGAGAGGTCGGAAAGTGTTGGATCCAGTGCCCTTTGATTGCTGGGGCTAAAGGATGCAGGTTGCACGCTTGTTTCAGGGTGACCGAGTTGGTACAGAGACAGAGAACATCAGTAGATCATTGTTAGAATAAACACATGCTGTTTATTTACAAACAAAACTCAGCAGCCACACTTGTGTACTCACAACTCAAAACTCTGTCTTCACTCTTCAGTATATAACTCAAGACTCTCTCACAGAGGTAGCCTGTGCTACTCTGCTATTGAGCATTAAGATCATGAGATCTTACATTGCACTATTTGTCTTAAAGGAATATTACACATCAGATCACTACATCTCTCCCCCTTTACTGAAAAATATATTTTACTATTTATTTAATATATCAAGTTGTTTACACAGATCAATAATTTTCAAAGTCAGTCTCTCTGGGGGGTTTCCTTATGCATGTAGAACTTCTCAGCTTGTGAAGTTTGATATGGAACCACCTTTACTGTATTCGTCTGAGCATCAGGTTCTTCAGTAAATCTGTTTCTTCGACTCTTTCAGGTACAGTCGGCCCTTCAGACACATTTGTACACGATTGAGGTCTTTCAACAGGAGTCGTTGATTCAGTCTCGAACGCTGATGGAATCTTCTGGCTATTTTGTTTCTCCTCTTCTTTTGTGATTCACATTTCTCCTTGGCCAGAATTTTTCAATTGGCAGGTGGGCCTGGCGGGAGCGGGTGGGGGCGATTGGGAACCCGGCCACTGCCCGTGATCGGGTGCGTACTGTGATTTTATGTGGGCAGGCTAATTAAGGCCCGCCCAGCGTAATCTGCGGCTCCCGACATCAGCGGCAAGGGGCGGGCGGCGGCAGGAGGCCAATGCCTGCCGGGTCCAATGGCGACCCGGCGGCCTATTCAAAAACGGCTCAGGCAGCCGACCTAAGGCTGGCACTGATTTTGGTGAGTAGCTACATGATGCAGAACGGCTTCAGTGAGACCGAGCGGGAGGGCAGGCCGGAGGGGCAGTCGCCCCCCCAGGCTCTCCGATGAGTGCCTCTCTGCCTTCCTCGAGGAGGTGGCAGCACGCCGCGAGATCCTGGTCCCTAGAGACGGGAGGAGGAGTGTCCCCCTCCAACTAATAAAACGTGCTTAGGAGGAAGTGGGATCAGGGGTCAGCCCCCACGATGTGGTGAGACCGTAAGACCATAATACCGTAAGATATAGGAGCAGAAATTAGGCCATTCAGCCCATCGAGTCAGCTCCGCCATTCAATCATGGCTGATAAGTTTCTCAACCCCATTCTCCCGCCTTCTCCCCGTAACCTTTGATCCCCTTACCAATCAAGAACCTATCTATCTCGGTCTTAAATACACTCAATGACCTGGCCTCCACAGCCTTCTGTGGCAATGAATTCCATAGATTCACCACTCTCTGGCTAAAGAAGTTTCTCCTCATCTCTGTTCTAAAAGGTCTTCCCTTTACTCTGAGGCTGTGCCCTCGGGTCCTAGTCTCTCCTACTAATGGAAACCATCTTCCCCACGTCCACTCTATCCAGGCCTTTCAGTATTCTGTAAGTTTCAATCAGATCCCCCCTCATCCTTCTAAACTCCATCGAATATAGACCCAGAGTCCTCAAACGTTCCTCATATGTTAAGCCTTTCATTCGTGGGATCGTTCTCGTGAACCTACTCTGGACCCTCTCCAGGGCCAGCACATCCTTCCTGAGATACAGGGCCCAAAACAGCTCACAATATTCTAAATGTGGTCTTACCAGAGCCTTATAAAGCCTCAGCAGCACATCCCTGCTTTTATATTCTAGTCCTCTCGAAATAAATGCCAGCATTGCTTTTGCCTTCCTAACTACCGACTCAACCTACAAGTTAACCTTAAGAGTTTCCTGGACTAGCACTCCCAAGTCCCTTTGCACTCCTGATTTCTGAATTCTCTCCCCATTTAGAAAATAGTGTATGCCTCTATTCGTCCTACCAAAGTGCATGACCTCACACCTCCCCACGTTGTATTCCATCTGCCACTTCTTTGCCCATTCTCCTAACCTGTCCAAATCCTCCTGCAGCCTCCCTGCCTCCTCAATATTACCTGTCCCTCCACCTATCTTTGTATCATCTGCAAACTTAACCAGGATGCCCTCAGTTCCTTCATCTAGATCATTAATGTATAAAGTGACAAGTTGTGGTCCCAACACTGACCCCTGCAGAGCTCCACCAGTCACCGGCCGCCATCCTGAGAAGGACCCCCTTATCCCCACTCTCTGCCTCCTGCCAGACAGTCAATCTTCTATCCATGCTAGTACCTTGCCTCTAACACCATGGGCTCTTACCTTACTGAGCAGCCTCCTGTGCGGCACCTTTTCAAAGGTCTTCTGGAAGTCCAAGTAGATAACATCCATTGGCTCTCCTTTGTCTAAACTACTCGTTACCTCCTCAAAGAATTCTAACAGATTTGTCAGGCATGACCTCCCCTTGATGAAACCATGATACCATGCTGACTTTGCCCTATTATATCATGCACTTCCAAGTATTCTGAAATCCCATCCTTAATAATGGACTCTAAAATCTTACCAACGACCGAGGTCAGGCTAATTGGCCTGTAATTTCCCGTCTTTTGCCTTACTCCCTTCTTAAACAGTGGGGTTACATTAGTGATTTTCCAGTCCTCTGGGATCCTCCCTGACTCCAGTGATTCCTGAAAGATCACCACTAACGCCTCCAAAATCTCTTCAGCTATCTCCTTCAGAACTCTGGGGTGTAATCCATCTGGCCCAGGTGATTTATCCACCTTCAGACCTTTTATTTTCCTAGCAACTTCTCCTTGGTAATGGCCACCATAGTCACCTCTGCCCCCCGACTCTCTTGAACTTTGGGGATGTTACTCGTGTCTTCCACTATGAAGACTGATGGAAAGTACCTATTCAGTTCCTCCGCCATTCCTTTGTTCCCCACTACTACTTCTCCAGCATCATTTTCCAGCGGCCCAATGTCTACTTTTGCCTCTCTCCTACCCTTTATATATCTAAAAAAATATTTGAAATCTTCTTTTATATTACTGGCTAGTTTACCCTCATATTCAATCTTCTCCCTCCTCGTTTCTTTTTTAGTTGTCCTCTGTTGGTCTTTGTAGGCTTCCCAATCCCCTGGTTTCCCACTGCTCTTCGCCACATTGTAAGCTTTCTCTTTAGCTTTTATGCTGTCCCTGACTTCCCTTGTCAGCCATTGTTGCCTCGTCCTCCCTTTAGTATGCTTCTTCTTCCTAGGGATGAATTTTTGCTGTGTCTCCCAAATTACTCCCAGAAACTCCTGCCATTGCTGTTCCACTGTCTTTCCTGCTAGACTCATCTCCCAGTCAATTCTGGCCAGCTCCTCCCTCATGCCTCTGTAGTTGCCTTTATTCAACTGTAATACCATTACATCTGATTCCAGCTTTTTCCTCTCAAATTGCAGGGTAAATTCTATCATATTATGGTCACTTCCTCCTAAGGGTTCCTTCGCCTTAATCTCCCTTATCAAATCTGCCTCATTACACATCACTAAATCTAGAATTGCCTGTTCCCTAGTGGGCTCCACCACAAGCTGCTCCAAAAAGCCATCTCATAGACATTCTACAAATTCCTTTTCTTGGGATCCACTACCAATCTGATTTTCCCAGTCTACCTGCATTTTGAAATCCCCCATGATCAGTGTAACCTTGCCTTTCTTACACGCCTTTTCTATCTCCTGGTGTATCATGTGCCCCACATCCTGACTACTGTTTGGAGGCCTGTACATAACTCTCATTATGTTTTTTTTATCTTTGCAGTTCCTCAACTGGACCCACACAGATTCTACATCATCTGACCCTACGTCATTTCTTGCTATCGATTTAATTTTATTTCTTACTAACAAAGCAACCCCACCCCCTCTGCCAACAGCCTATCTTTTTGATAGGATGTATATCCTTGGATATTTAGCTCCCAGTCCTGATCCCCTTGCAGCCTTGTCACCGTGATGCCCACCACATCATACCTGCCAATTTCAATCTGCGCCGCAAGCTCATTTACCTTATTTCGTATACTGCGTGCATTCAGATACAACACCTTCAGTCCTGTATTCCCCGTCCCCTTTCTCATTGTCATCCCTTTATCTGATGTGCTTGAAGTTAAATTCCTAGCCCTTTCCAAACACTCTGTCCTATTTTGTGTTCTGGGGACTTTAATAGCCTCTCCTGGGCTCTCCTTTTCAGTTTTTTCATAATTTTCCATGAATTGAATCCACCCCCCACACGCTAACCTGCTGCTTTGTTTCCCATTAGTCATACTTCTTGGAGTTTTAGCCTTCCCCCTCCACCGCCACTTTCTAGATTAAAGTCCTGTTGACCACCCTATTTACCCTTTTCGCTAGAACATTGGCCCCAGATTGGTTCAGGTGGAAACCATCCCAATGGTACAGATCACTCCTGTTCCAATACTGATGCCAGTGCCCCATGAAATAGAACCCCTCTTTCCCGCACCACTCCTTTAGCCACGTATTTACTTCCCTTATTCTTGAGTCCCTATGCCAATTTGCACATGGCTCGGGTAGTAATCCGGAGATTCTATCCCTTGAGGACCTGTTCTTTAATTTAGTTCCTAGTTCCTGATAATCCCCAAACAGGTCCTCTTTCTTAGTCTTACCTATTTTATATGTCCCGACGTGGACCACAACAACTGGATCCTCCTCCTCCCTCTCCAATATCCTTTCACGCCGGTCAGAGTTTTCCCTCACCCTGGCACCGGGCAGGCAACATACCACACGGGACTCTCGATCCTGCTTACAAAGGATGCTTTCAATTCCCCTAATTATAGAATCCCCTACTACTACCACTTATCTTTTTGCTCCCCTCTCTTGAATGGCCTCCTGTGCCACAGTGCCGTGGTCAGCTGGCTCATCCTCCCTACAGCCCTGTTCCTCATCCACACAGGGAGCAAGTACCTCGTACCTGTTGGACAAGGTCAAGAGCTGAGGCTCCTCTGTTCCTGAACACAGGATCCCTCTACCTGCCTCACTTGCAGTCACACCCTGCTGACCCTGACCACTGACCGAACGTGAGGTACTTAATCTACCGGGTGTGACCGCCTCCTGAAACAAAGCGTCCCGGTAACTCTCCCCCTCCCGGATGTGCCGCAGCGTCCGGAGCTCAGACTCCAGCTCATCAATTCTGAGCCGGAGTTCATCCAGCAACCAACACTTGCTGTCACTGCGGCTCGCAATGGGATCTGCCAGCTCCCACATCATACAGCTACAGCACATCAGCTGCCCAGCCATCCCGACTTAGATAATTAATTTATTACTTAGCTTTGCAGTGTTTTTTTATTCAAATTTGGTGCCGATTTCCTACCAACCAATCAGGTCACAGCTTTCCTGTGACGTCACTTTTTCAGTTTTGGATTCAGTTACTCTGTGCCCGGAGGTCACCGCTCCGGTGGTCCTCCCTCCGAGTCTGCTCCCTGGAGACAAGGCCGCGAATCCCGAGGTAAGCTAGATTTATACTCACCGCTCCGTGCTCCTCGCTCCGAGTCTGCTGCCAGGACTTACTCACCAATCAGCTGCATTTTCTTTAAAATCCACTTTCAGTAGAGTGTCCCTCGCAGGTCTGGTGCACTCCTGAAGGCATTGTCTCTTCCTCTCTCTCTTTTCTTTTTAGGTTTGAGGAGGAGGGAAGGGATGGAAACATTACAGCAATGTAATTTTGGAGCTATTCCATTCTTTGACAGTGTGTCCTCCTCAATCCCTCCTGAGTCGCATTTGTCTGCGGTGACTTCTCCCAGAATGCTTCGGTCACTTTTCACCAGCGCCCTCTGTTGGATGCTCTTCCTCCTGTTGAGTGCAAGAGTTCTTCTCCTCGATTACCTCCTGAGTCACAGTGGTTGCAGTGACTTCTCCCAGAATCCTTCAGTCATTTCTCACCACAGCCTCTGTTGGATCCTCTTCTTCATGTTGAGTGCAAGAGTTCTTCTCCTCAATTCCCTCCTGATTCGCGGTGGCTTCTCCCAGAATGCTTCAGTCACTTCTCATTGGCGCCCTCTGTTGGATCGCACATGGTTGCAGTGCCTCAAGCAGTTTACTGACCACCTGCGATCAGGAAGGGTGAGTTCTGCATTGGCATTGGTACTTAGCACAGTAGTTAAGTTGGCCTGTGCTTCCTGTCGGGCAGGTCGCTGAGCGGGCCTCAATTGGCCCGCCCACCCAAAATGGCAGCAGGCCCCGCTTCGGCGGCGGGGTTTGCCTGCCGCCCACCGCCGAGCCAGTGGGGCCCGCCTGCCTATCGAGCTAAGAATTCTGCCCTTTGTCGTAGCTTGTCTATCATAGTGGAAGATGTGGGTGACCTCACTTCGTATATGCCCATCCATTTTGAATGAGCGTCCATGATGAGTAGAAACATTGTTCCTATAAAAGGTCCCACATAGTCGATGTTTACTCGTATCCATGGCCTCCCAGGCCACTCCCAGGAGTGTAACGGAGCTGTTGCAGTTAATTTTTGCACTCGTTGACACTGCATAGTTCTCACTAAGTCTCCTATCTCTCCATCTATGAGCTATTGCCTTCATTTTGGAAATTCCGGGATGTGCACTGTGAATTTCAGATAACAATGGCATTTGTCCTTTTGGAGGAACAATCACTCGAGCTCCCCACAATAAAATACCTTCTTGCAATTAGCATAATTTATCTCGGCAAGTGTTTAGATGATGGGACGCACAGCGCTGCATCCCAACATTCTGACAAGAGCCTTGTGGACGCAATCTGGACAGTTACAGGTTGAGAAATGCTCAAGGTTGAAGGTTCGAATGCCAGAGCAATAATGTGGCTGAGGGGGCAGAGCTTCAGCACCTTGAGGTGGCAAGGTCATCCCATTTATTGGTCAGCTTAGCAGGTGTACACTCACAGTTGGAAACGCGGTTGGCAGACAGCAGCGCACATAAGCTCTGAGTAGGGGCTCACAGCGTGAAAACCCTGCCGGAAGACAGAGAGCACATGGAGTTGCACGAGATATGACCCTTCTCCATGCATTAACACATCTCTCCTACATTGTATCTTCACCTTTCAAGAATGTAGACAAGATAGGAGAATACCTCTGCCTCAACCTTACACAGCTAGGAATAAACATGACATGACTCTGCAAAGCAGTTGAACGAGGACCGTTCCACATGCACACTCCCAGACAGGCCCGGCGTCACCTGGGTGGATGGCCCCGGGTTTCCAGCTGCTGGTCGTCCTCCCTATGGGTGTCCGAGGGACCCTGGCTGACTACTTGAGGAGAAGGAGCAGCTGGATTGAGATCTAGGTGCCTTGCCCCCCCTCCCTCTTGCATAGCCACTGATGGATCCCTCCAATGGCTACAGAGATGGAGTGCTGCTCCTTCCTCTACCTCTCAAATTCCTTCTCACTTCCTTGCAGATTCCTCACAGCATCCTCCCATTTCTTGTGTAATCCTTTGCCTTGTTTGACCTCCCAAACTGCATCACCTCACACTTATCTGGGTTGAATTCCATTTGCCACTTTTCTGCCCACCTGACCAATCCATTCATATTTTTCTGAAGTGTACAGCATTCCTCCTCACTTTCTACCCCTGTGGCCAATTTTTGTGTTGTCCTTAAATGTCTTGATCATTCCGCCTACATTTACGTCCAAATCATTAATATGTACCACAAAAAGCAGGGGAACTACTACTGAGCCCTGCGGCACCCCACTGGAAACAGCCTTCCAGTCACAAAAACATTCATCAACAGTTACCCTTTGTTTCCTGCCACTGAGCCAATTTTGTATCCAGCTTGCTACATTCTGCTGAATCCCATGGGCTTTTATTTTTTTTAAACTAGTCTGCTATGTGGGAACTTGTCAAAAGACTTGCGAAAATCCGTGTAGACCACATCAATTGCACTGCAAAAGAAAATTGGTTGGGCACTTGGTGGAACGAATCCACCAGTTCTACAGGGATTGAGCAGGGGATTGGGACCGACTGGATTGATCTGCAAAGAGGCAGCATGGATTTGATGGCTGAAAGGCCTTCTGTGCTGTAAATGACTCTCTGACTCTTTGAGCTATTTTTTGACAACTCCCCCTAAAATTGCCTTATGTAGCTCAGTGTCTAATTTTGCTTTGTAATGCTCCAGCGAAGTGCCTTGGGATATTTTATTATGTTTTACGTTATGTTTTATTGTATTATATTAGAAGTGCTATATAAATATAACTGGTTGTTGTTGTTTGGTGCAGTGTGCCATTGACTGCATACACATTTCTCTGTGTGCGCTACATGCCAATTCTGAGATGCAATGCAGCCAGAAGCGATTCCAATTCCTCAATGTTGAGAGGTATGTGACCATACCGAGTACATCATGCAAGTCAATGTCCTGTATCCTGGAAGCAGTCATGAAGCCTTCATTCTACATTACATTATCAGCATTTGTGCTACCACAATAAACTAGATGTTGGCTATTGGGGATCAAGTGTTATCCACTTATCAATTAGTTCATGACTCAAGTGTGCAACGAAGTTACACATGGGCAGCATGCATTTAGCAAGCGCCATGCTGACACAGAAAATGTGATCAAGCAGACCATTGGGGTGTTCAAACTGGGCCCTGCCTGGCCACTCTGGAGGAGC
Source organism: Cetorhinus maximus (assembly GCF_964194155.1). Taxonomy (NCBI): domain Eukaryota; kingdom Metazoa; phylum Chordata; class Chondrichthyes; order Lamniformes; family Cetorhinidae; genus Cetorhinus; species Cetorhinus maximus. The sequence goes on from NC_135885.1 coordinate 89,182,874, forward strand.
TCTGCAGTACTCGGCAGTGCTTGTGCCAGGATCTGCTGTAGTCTGCCTCCTATCGTACAACCTCGCCATCCTAAGGAGACAGCCCCAGGTTTACAGGAAACAGCTGAGGAGGAAGAGGAAGTGGTGGAGAAGGAAGAGCAGCAGGCAGAGGAGGGGAAGGTTAAAGGCAACCAGCCTATCCCTGTTGTGGCTGGATTGTCCATGATTAACTCTTTTGACTGTGGGCTCAGTGAAAGCGACCTCAATTCCCCACTCATCATCAGCCCGAATCTTACCCTCCCTCTTTTAATGACCATCATGGTGTCCCATTGGTCACAATGCTGAAATAAAGACCATCACAAACCAAATTTAGAAATCAAACAATCTAGTATTGTATACAAAGCTTGAGTAACCACCCAAGTACATTCGCTTACCACGTGTCTTCTATGTGTTTGCTTGGCCTACTGCTGTTCTACATAGGTACATAGGAAATAGGAGTAGGAGCAGGCTATTCAGCCCCTTAGGCCTGCTCCGCCATTCAACAAGATCATGTCTAATCTTCTACCTTAATGACATTTTTACATACTACCCACATATCTCTTGATATCTTTAATATTTTAGAAATCTATATATCTCTGCATTGAATCTACCAAGGTGTCTGTAGCATGGTTGTTGTATAGTTGCTGACAATTCACTGGGGAGTATTCCAAATGACCTTCCAGGGCAACCTCGAGCAGTCCAAGGTCTTGAAGGCCTAACTTCAAACTGCACCATCTCAGCCTGAGCAGCAGCTTTCTTGTTTGACAAGTAGAAGCCAGGGCAGAGTGACAAAGGTAGGAAGATAAAAGCTGTCATGCTGAGAGAAAGTAGCAGGTTCGTGCTCCATAGAGCCACTACTACATGAATGAGATGGCACCTTAGCAATCCTAGCAAAGTATTGAAGGGCATTTTGCTGGACTGCTGGGACACATTAAGGCCGAGATTCTCCAGCCCCGTTGTGGGTGAGACCTGCTGCGAGCGAGGTGGCGCCCCAGCCAGGAACACATTGACTTGCGGCGGGACTGGAAGATTGCAGCGGTGGGCGGGTGTGGAAAATCCCACCCTAAGCCTTTGAACACTGGTAACTACAGCTAGGATGAGCCTGTGATGCAGCAAACTGAAATTGCATAATTCAGTCTGAGCGTCCAATGCAGCTCTCAATCATTTGTTGTCTCCTGCTTGTGCTGTAATGAAAACCGAGATGTCAACCATTGGATGTTGTCTCGTGGTTGAGCCACAGGTGTTCTCATAAAGTTGACCACGACTTTCATGCTGGTGAGAATTGGCTCCAAGGTCTGTGCAAATTCCTGTGTCAAGTTGGTCCTGAGCTATTCCCTGCTCCTTAACAGTGCATTGGGAAAGAACGGCATGGGGTTATCATACATTGCAATTCCCACACCTGTTTTTTGGAATTGAATTTTGCTCCCAACATCTTATGTTTGCTATTTATCGGAGGATATGTTATGGGGAGAATCAATTTTTGATGATGTGTGGAGTTCACATTAATAACCTGAGGTGTATAAAGTTAGCTCAAAGTGTAGAAAGTGCCAGTACGATACATTCAAGCAGTTACAATATAGGATACCACAATTCAAAGTAAAAGCGATTTATTTAGGCTGAAGAGGAACGGGGCAGTTGATGGTCATTGTCCGCAGTAAATCTGAATTCCTGGGTACTAGTATTTTGAGGACCAGGATAGTTTACATGTGATGAACCATAACTCCTTGAAATATTTAAGTTAAAACTACAATATTGGCATTATTGACATGTTTCCGTTGATAATTGTTGCAATAGACATCTTGCAATGAAACAAAATGCATAAAAATGATGGATCGAAAAGTGCAAAAGTTCAGACAGTCCAAGGGATTCTGAAAAATCAGGTTGACTCACAAAGGATTTGATGCAGCTTTAATTGAAGAAGAGGACAAATGTAATAAAGAGAATATGGTGAATTAGGAGTTGAACTGGTTTAAGTGCAGTTGGATTACATGGAGCTGATCTAAAGCTGACCTTTGACATATGTTATAGGCCTCTGGGATAATTTGTTGAGCAAAATTGGGAGACTGATGATCAAATTATAAAAAGAGCAGAACATTGTTCTGCTGTATGGAGAAGTTAACTGCCCATCCAATAGGTGATCGAAGGTCAGAGGGACAAGACTGATTTATTTGTTGACACTTTCACACGTACTGTTCAAAACTTTGCTAATGCACACCCCTGAGATGAAGTTAAGTGAGCATTCATGGGACAGGAAAAAATTCTTTTTTTTTTGCAAAAATATACTTTATTCATAAAATATCTTCAAGAACATTCCAAACCATTTCAAATCCACCATCACAAAAGTACAATCAGGCTCAACTTTTACAACATGTATCACGAGGTGCATCAATACAAACAATGAATATTACAATCATTTGCAGACTTTCATTTTGAGCTGTACAGCCCGAGGGGCTCTACACAGTTCCCAGCCCCTCGGTGCACTGTGGCAGAAAGGTCTTAGACAGCGACCCTTCCCCATTGCACCTTTGTGGCGGCTGCCCCAAACTTTAGTGCATCCCTCAGCACGTAGTCCTGGACTTTGGAATGTGCCAGTCTGCAACACTCGGTCGGGGACAACTCTTTGCACTGGAAGACCACTAAGTTTCGGGCAGACCAAAGAGCGTCTTTCACCGAGTTGATGATCCTCCAGCTGCAGTTGATGTTTGTCTCGTTGTGTGTCCCTGGGAACAGCCTGTAGAGCACAGAGTCCTGTGTCACAGAACTGCTCGGGAAGAACCTTGACAGAAACCACTTCATCTCTCTCCAGACCTTCTTTGCAAAGGCACAATCCACAAGGAGGTGAACAACGGTCTCGTCCCCTCCACAGTCACCTCGAGGGCAACGTGCCGAGGGGGTGAGACTCCTGGCGTGTAGGAAGGATCTGACGGGGAGGGCCTTTCTCACCACCAGCCAAGCTACGTCTTGGTGCTTGTTGGAAAGTTCTGGCGATGAGGCATTCTGCCAAATGACTTTGACAGTCTGCTCGGGGAACCATCCCACAGGATCCACCCTCTCCTTTTCCCTCAGGGCCTCTCAGACGTTAGGTGCTGCCCATGCTAGCGTCACGACCATGTAAAAGGTATTTCCTCAAAGGGTTCATGTGCTAAGAATTTTGTGTGCCATGTATGTCGCTCCCTTTTAAGTTGTGAGTGATTCAATTTAAAAATAACCCAGCGGTCAAGCTCTATTCTTAAACAAGATAAAGGCTAATTTATTACAAAACTACTGCTGAAACTAACTTCAGTAAAAGTGACAAAGTTAATAACTAAAATACAGATACGAAGATTAAAATGCAGATAAAGGAAAAAGATAATTAAAGGTGTTTTCAAGTCAGTCTCCGTGAGGTATCATTGTGAGCCTGTTGCTTGAATTCCTTCTTTCTGAAGTGAAGGGGTTGAAACTTAAGGTTTGGTTTAAAAGCTGCGGTGCTCTGTGAAGTCGAAAAGTCAGAGTTTTCCTCTGTAGGTGAACTGGATAAGTAGAGCAGATGGTGGGAGAGAGTAAAGGCGCCTTTCCTTACTGGAAATTATAGATACTGGCACTTGAAGATTGTCTAGTTTCTTCTCAGCAGATGAAGGATGATTTTTTAGATGCCTCACTCACAGTGGCAGAGAGAAATATAGCTCTCACATGCTGTTCACAGTTAGTTCAGCTAAGAGCTGTGGGCTGGAACTGACTTCCTGAGGTCTTTCAGGCTCTCTACACACTGCTACACTAAGTGGCTTCTTATAGTCTGCTTTATCCAGTTCAGAATCATAAAAAATGGCGGTTATGTTAATTTTTTTTGTTCATTTATGGGATGTGGGCATCGCTGGCTAGGTCTGCATATATTTCCCATTCCTAATTTCCCTTGGGAAGGTGGTGGTGATCTGCCTTCCTGAACCACTGCAGCCCATGTGGTGTAGGTACACCCACAGTGCTGGTAGGAAGGCAGTTCCAAAATTCTGACCCAGTGACAGTGGAGTTAATTTTCAATAAGTCATTGTTTCAAACAAGCAAGGAAATTAATTACATTGAGGTCTTTTGCAGCCAGCTCTAGAGATAAGAGTCTTTTTTTATTTGTTTATGTGATATGGACATCACTGGCCAGGCAGCATTTATTGCCCATCCTTAATTACCCTTGTTCAGGGGGCATTTAAATGTGAAACACATTGCTGTTGCTCTGGAGTTACATGTAGGCCAGACCAGGTAAGGACATTAGAGAACCAGATGGGTTTTTACAACAATCGGCAATGGTTTCATGGTCATCATCAGACTTTTAATTCCAGGTTTTTTATTGAAATCAAATTTCCCCATCGGACATGGTGGGATTCAAGCTCGGGTCCCCAGTGTATTACTCATACTTCCACTTGAAAAGGCTTTTAAACTCGAGTTAAATATTTGACAACAGAATTGTACCTTTAAAAGCAGCTGTTCTTAAAATCTGTAATACCAGAATGGAACATTTGTGGCACTAGATACCTCTGGAGAAATTTCAGAGCTATATCCTGAAATATTTTTCCAACTGCAGCTAAGTTCCTATCCAGGGGCCACAAAAAGCCAGCCTGCAAGATTTACACTTTGACCACTCCCGGCCAGTGAGGGAAATCATGGGCCCTGGTGCTTCTTCTGTTTCCGGGCCCCTTATCCTCCTGTCCCCTTTACCCAACCCCTCACATCCTTCGGGTGCCCAGAACTGGGAACAATAGTTACGCTGGGGTTGAACTGTATCATATAGGTTGAGCAAAACTTTTTGGCTTTTGTCCTCTATGCCTTTATTTATAAAGCCCATCAAATGCTCAGGATTCAGTATGATTCACTTTACAATCAAGGCTGTCAGACAATCACACATAACTTGTTCGTTCATGTTACTGCAGCCAGGTCCACTTCTTTGCACATGGCTCTTTGCAATATCCGGACAGCAACTTCAAAAAGATTAGAACCTCACAATAACTGCAAACAACAATCCCATGTACAAATGAGAATATCTTGAACTAACTGGCGCATTACTCATTGTTTCATTTCAAAGCTTAAGAAGGGCAAAACCTTCCAGTAAATTAGCACCAAGCAAGTGACCTGCAATAATGTGCTATTTCGATCCACACAAGTGGTCTATTTTAAAAGAAAATTATACTTTGCATTGAGTGATAAATATTTTCTCATTTAAATTGAAACTAAGCACATCTTTATGAAATAGAGATAGTTTAAGAATGTTATATTTGTATTTTTGAGTGTTCGGAATGAATTTTAGCTTTGGTGTTTGGGTTTGATTTGTATTACTGTATCTGTGTTAAGAAAGGTCAAATTGAGTTTTAGTTTCACTTTTAAAATGTGCCCACATTTCTAATGAGTTTTACGACCCCGAAAGAGAAGGTAAACAAACAAAGGTAGAAGAATTGGACTGTTGCCTAGCAACGGGGGAGGGGGGGGCGTGGGGGAGGGGTGCAGAGAGGCAGGTCCCTCCCACAGACATACACCCACAGAAAAGCTAGAAACAGCAGTTTGTTTGGAAGCTGCTGGAGTTCATTTGATTTGAAGACAGCTGTGAAGCAGAAGCAACCTAGAAAGGGACAGATAGCCTCTTCCAAGCTAAGGTGAACCCAAAAACCCAGGGGAGTGGACGACGGGAAAGTCCAAAGCAGACCTTCTAGTCAAAGCAAGGACAGGAATCTGGTAAAGGTCCTGTTAAGTGAAGTTAAGAGTGAGGGACAGAGAGAATGTCTCCAAGCTTCAGATTTAAAGAGACAAAACCTGTATAAAGGAGGTTTAAAGTGAGAACACTGCAAGAAGCAAGAACGTCTAGAAAGACAACTGAAGGTCTGTAACTCTTTGCTATGGGCATGTGACACAGTGGTGTACTGTTAATGCTGAGCTAGTGAGAGAGAGTGCGCAGAAGACAGCTTAAATACATGTGATGACCCGAGGAAAGGAACATCAGAAGGAGAGCTTGAAACCCTAGAGGTGAACCCTTGCAGAAGGGATTTGAGAGAAAGATTTGGGAGAAGATTCCAAGGCGAGTTCTTGGAAAGTGGAGATTGGAAACCTTTGTGTGAATGACGGAGTGCAGTGAGACTGGTTGGCTCACGGTGTGACAAGCATGTGGGGGGAGTTGAGGAGAGATCCATAGCATCTGGTTGTGGTGTCATCTGTCACTTAGTTTCAGAGTGTGCTGTGTCTGACCACAGGGAGTCTCTTGGTACATGGACTGTGTATTTACTGTGGACATTAAAGTATAAGATAGCTTTTGTTATCCTTACAAATCTGTATATATCTGTAAAGGTATAGTTGAGGGTGAAGAAGTATTGCAATGTAGTTCATCTTTTCTTGTTTAATAAATGTTTTATTCTTTTGCTAAAAGTTCATTAGCTGACTCCTGTGACTCTGTTCACTAGCTACTCTCCATGTCACTAAACAAACAAATGAAAGTTGGGATGTACCAAGCTGGGTTCCACACTGGAATTAGGCTTGTCCAGTGGTAACATCAGCTGGAATCATAACAACACTTACAAATGCCCAGCGTGGAGCATATGATACGAGAGCAAATCACTGCCAATTCTGGAAATCTGAAATAAAACCAGAAAATGGTGGAAATACTCAGCAGGCCAGGCAGCATCTGCGGAGAGAGAAACAGAGTCAATATTCAGATCCACAATCTGCACTGGTTCTGACAAAGGGTTACTGGACCAGTTTCTCTCTGCACAGGTGCTGCCAGACGTGCTGAGCGTTTCCAACATTTTCCGATTCTATTGGAGCAAAAATAATGCCTTGTGCTGGCCATCCAAAAAGCAATCAGACTCCTTGTGAGCCTATCATTCCCCTTCAGCAACAAGCCCAGCAGCAGCTGCCTGAGATCTGGTTTGGCACAACATTATAGATGAATTTCAAAATAAAAAGATAAGGTATGAAGAAAACATTAACAATTTGCTGAACAAAAAGAATCAGTATCAAAGCAATAAATTGATCAGTTAAATAAATGAGTAATTAATAAAAATAACCCCACCAAAGAGTGCCAAGCAGCAGAGCTAACTGATAAAACATAATTTTCATTTTTACTTAACAAGCAAAGCTGGAGAGAAACAGACTAGGCCCCAAGTTCTGGCCACCAGGGAAGGGGAGGGAAACGGGGCTGAGCTAAGAAGTTGGGACTAACTAACACCAAACTTGTGACTGGTCGTGCACACTCAAAGTTGGCCTCAGCGGAATTCATACGAAAGTGGTGGTGGAAGTCAGTTGCCTTTTAGCCTGGGTTTTCCTCCTGTCCCGGTCCGGTGTATGGATAGGTTTTTGGTGTCTGGCTCACTCCTAGTTTCAGGGTTCACTCATCCTCAAACTCTCCCTCAACCTCGCACTCACACTTTCCCACACAGTCATTCACTGTCAAACAGGGCATGGGCCACACTATCACCAAGGGACTAAGGAGAGGTTGGGAAGGGCCAGGGGGCACGGAAGTCATCGGATGAGGGAGGACTTGGAGGAGAGGTTGGAAAGTGTTGGATCCAGTGCCCTTTGATTGCTGGGGCTAAAGGATGCAGGTTGCACGCTTGTTTCAGGGTGACCGAGTTGGTACAGAGACAGAGAACATCAGTAGATCATTATTAGAATAAACACATGCTGTTTATTTACAAACAAAACTCAGCAGCCACACTTGTGTGCTCACAACTCAAAACTCTGTCTTCACTCTTCAGTATATAACTCAAGACTCTCTCACAGAGGTAGCCTGTGCTACTCTGCTATTGAGCATTAAGATCATGAGATCTTACATTGCAATATTTGTCTTAAAGGAATATTACACATCAGATCACTACATCTCTCCCCCTTTACTGAAAAATATATTTTACTATTTGTTTAATATATCAAGTTGTTTACACAGATCAATAATTTACAAAGTCAGTCTCTCTGGGGGGTTTCCTTTTGCATGTAGAACTTCTCAGCTTGTGAAGTTTGATTTGGAACCACCTTTACTGTATTCGTCTGAGCATCAGGTTCTTCAGTAAATCTGTTTCTTCGACTCTTTCAGGTACATTCGGCCCTTCAGATACATTTGTGCACGATTGAGGTCTTTCAACAGGAGTCGTTGATTCAGTCTCGAACACTGATGGAATCTTCTGGATATTTTGTTCCTCTTCTTTTGTGCTTCACATTTCTTCTTGGCCAGGATTTTTCAATTGGCAGGCGAGCCTGGCGGGAGCGGGTGGGGGTGATTGGGAACCCGGCCACTGCCCGTGATCGGGTGCGCACTGTGATTTTATGTGGGCGGGCTAATTAAGGTCCGCCCAGCGTAATCTGCGGCTCCCGAGATCAGTGGGAAGGAACGGACGGCGGCAGGAGGCCAATGCCTGCGGGGCCCATTGGCGACCCAGCGGCCTATTCAAAAACGGCACAGGCAGCCGTCCTAAGGCTGGCACTGATTTTGGTGAGTAGCTACATGATGCAGAACGTCTTCAGAGAGCAGGCCGAGCGGGAGGGCAGGTCGGAGGAGCAGTCGGCCCCCAGGCTCTCCAATAAGCGCCTCTCTGCCCTCCTCGAGGAGATGGAAGCACGCCGCGCGATCCTGGTCCCAAGGGACGGGAGGAGAAGTCCCCCGCCCCCACCTAATAAAACGTGCCTGAAAGGAGGCGGCATCAGGGGTCAGCCCCCATGATGTGGTAAGACAATAAGACCATAAGACGGGGCCCAAAATTGCTCACAATATTCTAAATGTGGTCTGACCAGAGCCTTATAAAGCCTCAGCAGCACATCCCTGCTTTTATATTCTAGTCCTCTTGAAACAAATGCCAACATTGCATTTGCCTTCCTAACTACTGACTCAAACTGCAAGATACCCTTAAGAGAATCCTGGACTAGGACTCCTAAGTCCCTTTGCACTCCTGATTTGTGAATTCTCTCCCCATTTAGCAAATAGTCTATGCCTCTACTCTTCCTACTAAAGTGCATGACCTCACACTTCCCCACGTTGTATTCCATCTGCCACTTCTTTGCCCATTTTCCTAACCTGTCCAAATCCTTCTGCAGCCTCCCCGCCTCCTCAATACTACCTGTCCCTCCACATATCTTTGTATCATCTGCAAACTTAGCCAGGATGCCCTCAGTTCCTTCATCTAGATCATTAATGTATAAAGTGAAAACTTGTGGTCCCAACACTGACCCCTGCGGAACTCCAGTAGTCACCGGCCGCCATCCTGAGAAGGACCCCCTTATCCCGACTCTCTGCCTCCTGCCAGACAGCCAATCTTCTAACCATGCCTCTACCTTGCCTCTAACACCATGGACTCTTATCTTACTGAGCAGCCTCCTGTGCGGCACCTTGTCAAAGGCCTTCTGGAAGTCCAAGTAGATTACATCCATTGGCTCTCCTTTGTCTAACGTACTCGTTACCTCCTCAAAGAATTCTAACAGATTTGTCAGGCATGACCTCCCCTTGATGAAACCATGCTGACTTTGCCCTTTTTTATCATGCACTTCCAAGTATTCTGAAATCTCATCCTTAATAATGGACTCTAAAATCTTACCAACGACCGAGGTTTATGATGTCCCTGACTTCCCTTGTCAGTCATGGTTGCCTCATCCTCCATTTGGTATGCTTCTTCTTCCTAGGGATGAATTTTTGCTGTGTCTCCCAAATTACTCCCAGAAACTCCTGCCATTGCTGTTCCACTGTCTTTCCTGCTAGGCTCATCTCCCAGTCAATTCTGGCCAGCTCCTCCCTCATGCCTCTGTAGTTGCCTTTATTCAACTGTAATACCATTACATCTGATTCCAGCTTTTTCCTCTCAAATTGCAGGGTAAATTCTATCATATTATGGTCACTTCCTCCTAAGGGTTCCTTCACCTTAAACTCCCTCATGAAATCTGCCTCATTACACAGCATTAAATCTAGAATTGCCTGTTCCCTAGTGGGCTCTACCACAAGCTGCTCCAAAAAGCCATCTCGTAGACATTCTACAAATTCCTTTTCTTGGGACCCACTACCAACCTGATTTTCCAGTCTACCTGTATACTGAAATCCCCCATGATCACTGTAACCTCGCCTTTCTTACACGCCGTTTCTCTTTCCTGGTGTATCATGTGCCCCACATCCTGACTACTGTTCGGAGGCCTGTACATACCTCCCATTATGGTTTTTTTCACCTTTGCAGTTCCTCAACCCTACCCACACAGATTCTACATCATCTGACCCTACGTCATTTCTTGCTATCAATTTAATTTCACTTCTTACTATCAAAGCAACCCCACCCCCTCTGCCAACCTGCCTATCTTTTTGATAGGATGTATATCCTTGGATATTTAGCTCCCAGTCCTGATCCCCTTGCAGCCATGTCTCCGTGATGCCCACCACATCATACCTGCCAATTTCAATCTGCGCCACAAGCTCATTTACCTTATTTCGTATACTGCGTGCATTCAGATACAACACCTTCAGTCCTGTATTCCCCGTCCCCTTTCTCATTGTAGTCCCTTTATCTGATGTGCTTGAAGTTAAATTCTTAGCCCTTTCCAAACACTCTGTCCTATTTTGTGATCTGGAGACTTTAATAGCCTTTCCTGGGCTCTCCTTTCTTTTCAGTTTTTTCATAATTTTCCATAAAGTTGAATCCACCCCCCACACGCTAACCTGCTGCTTTGTTTCCCATTAGTCACACTTCTTGGAGTTTTACCCTTCCCTCCCCCCCACTTTCTAGTTTAAAGTCCTGTTGAACACCCTGTTTACCCTTTTCGCTGGAACATTGGTCCCAGATCGGTTCAGGTGGAGACCATCCCAATGGTACAGATCACTCCTGTTCCAATACTGATGCCAGTGCCCCACGAAATGGAACCCCTCTTTCCCGTTCCACTCCTTTAGCCACGTGTTTATTTCCTTATTCTCGCGTCCCTATGCCAATTTGCACATGGCTCGGGTAGTAATCCGGAGATTCTATCCATTGAGGACCTGTTCTTTAATTTAGTTCCTAGTTCCTGATAATCCCCAAACAGGTCCTCTTTCCTATTCTTACCTATGTTATATGTCCCGACGTGGACCACAACAACTGGATCCTCCCCCTCCCTCTCTAATATCCTTTCAAGCTGGTCAGAGTTTTCCCTCACCCTGGCACTGGGCAGGCAACATACCACGTGGGACTCTCGATCCTGCTTACAAAGGATGCTATCAATTCCCTTAATTATAGAATCCCCTACAACTGCCATTTGTCTTTTTGCTCCCCCCACTTGAATGGCTTCCTGTGCCACTGTTCTGTGGTCAGCTGGCTCATCCTCCCTACAGCCCTGCTCCTCATCCACATAGGGAGCAAGTACCTCGTACCTGTTGGACAAGGTCAAGAGCTGAGGCTCCTCTGTTTGTGAACACAGGATCCCTCTACCTGCCTCACTTGCAGTCACACCCTGCTGACCTTGACCACTGACTGAACTTGAGGTACTTATTCTACCGGGTGTGACCGCCTCCTGAAACAAAGCGTCCAGGTAACTCTCCCCCTCCCGGATGTGCCGCAGCGTCCGGAGCTCGGACTCCAGCTCATCAATTCTGAGCCGGAGTTCCTCTAACAACCAACACTTGCTGCAGATGTGGTCACTGCGGCTCGCAATGGGATCTGCCAGCTCCCACATCATACAGCTACAGCACATCACCTGACCAGCCACCTCGACTTAGATAATTAATTTATTAATTAGCTTTGCAGTGTTTTTTTTTTCAAATTTGGTGCAGATTTCCTACCAACCAATCAGGTCACAGCTTTCCTGTGATGTCACTTTTTCAGTTTTGGCTTCATTTACTCTGTGCCCTGAGGTCACTGCTCCGGTGGTCCTCCCTCCGAGTCTGCTCCCTGGAGACAAGGCCGCGAATCCCCGAGGTTAGCTAGATTTATACTCACCGCTCCGGTGCTCCTCCCTCATAGTCTGCTCCCAGGATTTACTCACCAATCAGCTGCTTTTTCTTTAAAATCCACTTTTAGAAGAGTGTCCTTCGCAGGTCTGGTGCACTCCTGAAGGCACTGTCTCTTCCTCTCTCTCTTTTTTTTTAGGTTTGTGGAGGAGGGAAGGATGGAAGCACTACAGCAATGTAATGTTTGGAGCTCCTCCTTGACATCGACCCCCATCGACTGCAGCCGGAGCAGATTCTGCATCTTTTTCTGGAGTCGGGACATTTCCCTCTGTTCCTTTCCAGCTTTCTGGGTGCCTTTGAGGATGAAAAACCTCTTGATGCTTCCCTTGATCGCTTCCCACCAGTGTGTCAGGGACTCAAAGAGGGGTTTCACGGTTCTCCAACCTTTGTAATCCCTCTTGAGCTCCTCAATGTTCTCTGGGGTCAGCAGTTGCACATTTAGCTTCCATGCCCCCCTGCCCACCCTCAGGTCCTTCTCCAAGTGGCAGTCCGCCAGTAGGAGGCAGTGGTCAGAGAAGAACACCGGCTTGACGTCGGTGGATCTGACTGCAAACGACTTCTCCCAGAATGCTTCAGTCACTTCTCACCAGCACCCTCTGTTGGATGCTCTTCTTCCTGTTGAGTGCAAGAGTCCTTCTCCTCGATTACCTCCTGAGTCACAGTGGCTGCGATGACTTCTCCCAGAATGCTTCCATCACTTCTCACCAGCGCCCTCTGCTAGATGCTCTTCTTCCTGTTGAGTGCAAGACTCCTTCTCCTCGATTACCTCCTGAGTCGTAGTGGCTTCTCCCAGAATGCTTCAGTCACTTCTCACCAGCGCCCTCTGTTTGATCGCACATGGCTGCAGTGCCTCAAGCAGTTTACTGACGTCCTGCGATCAGGAAGGCTGAGTACCGCATTGGCATTGGTCAGTTAGCACATTAGTTAGGTTGGCCACCTGCCCCACCCACCACCCCCACCGCCCCCCCAAACCCCACCCTTTCCTGCCTGAAACTTGTTGGTCTTCCAGTGCAAAGAGTTGTCCCCGACCGAGTGTTGCAGATTGGCACATTCCAAAGTCCAGGACTACGTGCTGAGGGACGCACTAAAGCTTGGGGCAGCCGCCGCAAAGGCGAAATGGGGAAGGGTCACTGCCTAAGACCTTTCTGCCACAGTGCACCGAGGGGCTGGGAACTGTTGAGAGCCCCTCGGGCTGTACAGCTCAAAATGAATGTCTGCAAATGATTGTAATATTCATTGATTGTATTGATGAACCTCGTGATACATGTTGTAAAAGTTGAACCTGATTGCACTTTTGTGATGTTGATTTTGAAAAGGTTTGGAATGTTCTTGAAGATATTTTATGAATAAAGTATATTTTTGCATCTATGATGAGTAGAAACATTGTTCCCATAAAAGGTCCCACATAGTCGATGTTTCCTCGTACCCATGGCCTCCCAGGCCACTCCCAGGAGTGCAACGGAGCTGTTGCAGTTTATTTTTGTAGTTTTTGACACTGCATAGTTCTCACTAAGTCTCCTATCTCTCCATCTATTCCCAGCCACGACATATAGCTATGAGCCTTCATTTTGGAAATTCCGGGATGTGAACTGTGAATTTCAGATAACAATGGCATTCGTCCTTTTGGAGGAACAATCACTCGAGCTCCCCACAATAAAATACCTTCTTGCAATTAGCATCATTTGTCTCGGCAAGTGTTTAGATGATGGGACGCACAGCGCTGCATCCCAACATTCTGACAAGTGCCTTGTGGACGCAATCTGGACAATTACAGGTTAAGAAATGCTCAAGGTTGAAGGTTCGAATGCCAGAGCAATAATGTGGCTGAGGGGGCAGAGCTTCAGCACCTTGACGTGGCAAGGTCATCCCATTTATTGGTCAGCTTAGCAGGTGTACACTCACAGTCGGAAACGCGGTTGGCAGACAGCAGCGCACATAAGCTCTGAGTAGGGGCTCACAGCATGAAAACCCTGCCGGAAGACAGAGAGCACATGGAGTTGCACGAGATATGACTCTTCTACATGCATTAACACATCTCTCCTTCTACATTACATCTTCACCTTTCAAGAATGCAGACAAGAAAGGAGAATACCTCTGCCTCAACCTTACACAGCTAGGAATAAACATGACATGACCCTGCAAAGCATTTGAACGAGGACCGTTCCACATGCACACTCCCGGACAGGCCCGGCGTCACCTGAGTGGATGGCCCCGGGTTTCCAGCTGCTGGTCCTCCTCCCTAATGGTGCCCGAGGGACCCTGACTGACTCCTTGAGGAGAAGCGGCAGCTGGACTGAGATCTAGGTGCCTTGCCCCCACCTCCCTCTTGCAGATCCACTGATGGATCCCTCCAATGGCTACAGCGATGGAGTGCTGCTCCTTCCTCTACCTCTCAAATTCCTTCTCACATCCTCTCAGATTCTTCTCAGTATCCTCCCATTTATTGTGTAATCCTTTGCCTTGTTTGACCTCCTAAACTGCATCACCTCACACTTATCTGGGTTGAATTCCATTTGCCACTTTTCTGCCCACCTGACCAATCCATTCATATTTTTCTGAAGTGTACAGCATTCCTCCTCACTTTCTACCGCAGGGCCAATTTTTGTGTTGTCCTTAAATGTCTTGATCATTCCGCCTACATTTATGTCCAAATCATTAATATGTACCACAAAAAGCAGGGGAACTACTACTGAGCCCTGCGGCACCCCACTGGAAACAGCCTTCCAGTCACAAAAACATTCATCAACAGTTACCCTTTGTTTCCTGCCACTGAGCCAATTTTGTATCCAGCTTGCTACATTCCGCTGAATCCCATGGGCTTTTATTTTTTTTTAAACTAGTCTGCCATGTGGGATCTTGTCAAAAGCCTTGCGAAAATCACATCAATTGCACTGCAAAAGAAAATTGGATGGGCACTTGGAGGAACCAATCCACCAGTTCTACAGGAATTGAGCAGGGGATTGGGACCGACTGGATTGATCTGCAAAGAGGCAGCATGGATTTGATGGCTGAAAGGCCTTCTGTGCTGTAAATGACTCTCTGACTCTTTGAGCTATTTTTTGACAACTCCCCCTAAAATCGCCTTATGTAGCTCAGTGTCTAATTTTGCTTTGTAATGCTCCAGCGAAGTGCCTTGGGATATTTTATTATGTTTTACGTTATGTTTTATTATATTACATTAGAAGTGCTATATAAATATAACTGGTTGTTGTTGTTTGGTGCAGTGTGCCATTGACTGCATACACATTTCTTTGTGTGCGCTACATGCCAATTCTGAGATGCAATGCAGCCAGAAGCGATTCCAATTCCTCAATGTTGAGAGGTATGTGACCATACCGAGTACATCATGCAAGTCAATGTCCTGTAACCTGGAAGCAGTCATGAAGCCTTCATTCTACATTACATTATCAGCATTTGTGCCACCACAATAAACTAGATGTTGGCTATTGGGGATCAAGTGTTATCCACTGATCAATTAGTTCATGACTCTAGTGTGCAACGCAGTTACACATGGGCAGCATGCATTTACCAAGGGCCATGCTGACACAGAAAATGTGATCAAGCAGACCACTGGAGTGTTCAAACTGGGCCCTGCCTGGCCACTCTGGAGGAGCTCTGCAGTACTCAGCAGTGCTAGTGCCAGGATCTGCTGTAGTCTGCCTCCTAGCGTACAACCTCGCCATCGTAAGGAGACAGCCCCAGGTTTACAGGAAACAGCTGAGGAGGAAGAGGAAGTGGTGGAGAAGGAAGAGCAGCAGGCAGAGCAGAGGAAGGGTAAAGACAACCAGCCTATCCCTGTTGTGGTTGGACTGTCCATGATTAGTGAAAGCAACCTCAATTCCCCTCTCATCAACAGCCCGAATCTTACCCTCCCTCTGTTAATGACTATCATGGTGTCCCATTGGTCTCAATGCTGAAATAAAGACCATCACAAACCAAATTTAGAAATCAAACAATCTAGTATTGTATACAAAGCTTGAGTAACCACCCAAGTACATTCGCTTACCACGTGTCTTCTATGTCTTTGCTTGGCCTACTGCTGTTCTACATAGGAACATAGGAAATAGGAGTAGAAGCAGGCTATTCAGCCCCTTGGGCCTGCTCCGCCATTCAACGAGATCATGTCTAATCTTCTACCTTAATGACATTTTTCCATACTACCCACATATCCCTTGATATCTTTAATATTTTAGAAATCTATAGATCTCTGCATTGAATCTACCAAGGTGTCTGTAGCATGGTTGTTGTATGATTGCTGACAATTCACTGGGGAGTATTCCAAATGACCTTCCAGGGCAACCTGGAACAGTCCTAGGTCTTGAAGGCCTAACTTCAAACTGCACCATCTCAGCCTGAGCAGCAGCTTTCTTGTTTGACAGGTAGCAGCCAGGGCAGAGTGACAAAGGTAGGAAGATAAAAGCTGTCATGCTGAGAGAAAGTAGCAGGTTCGTGCTCCATAGAGCCACTACCACATGAATGAGATGGCACCTTAGCAATCCTAGCAAAGTATTGAAGGGCATTTTGCTGGACTGCTGGGACACATTAAGGCCAAGATTTTCTGGCCCCATCGTGGGTGAGACCTGCTGCGAGCGAGGTGGCGCCCCAGCCAGGAACCCATTGACTTGCGGCGGGACCGGAAGATTGCAGCGGTGGGCGGGTGTGGAAAATCCCACCCTAAGCCTTTGAACACTGGTAACTACAGCTAGAATGAGCCTGTGATACAGCAAACTGAAATTGCATAATTCAGTCTGAGCGTCCAATGCAGCTCTCAATCATTTGTTGTCTCCTGCTTGTGCTGTAATGAAAACCGAGATGTCAACCATCAGATGTTGTATCGTGGTTGAGCCACAGGTGTTCTCATAGAGTTGACCACGACTTTCATGCTGGTGAGAATTGGCTCCAAGGTCTGTGCAAATTCCTGTGTCAAGTTGGTCTTCAGCTCTTCCCTGCTCCTTAGCAGTGCATTGGGAAAGAACGGCATGGGGTTATCATACATTGCAATTCCCACACCTGTTTTTTGGAATTGAATTTTGCTCCCAACATCTTATGTTTGCTATTTATCGGAGGATATGTTATGGGGAGAATCAATTTTTGATGATGTGTGGAGTTCACCTTAATAGCCTGAGGTGTATAAAGTTAGCTCAAAATGTAGAAAGTGCCAGTGTGATACATTCAAGTAGTTACAACATAGGATACCACAATTCAAAGTGTAAGCGAAAACAAAAATACCTGGAAAAGCTCAGCAGGTCTGGCAGCATCTGCGCAGAGGAACACAGTTAACATTTCGAGTCCTTAAAGAAATATTGCTCTTCTCTCACCTCTTCTATCTTTACTTAGTTCTGTTGAAGGGTCATTCGGACTCGAAACGTTAACTGTGTTCCTCTCCGCAGATGCATCCAGACCTGCTGAGTTTTTCCAGGTATTTTTGTTTTTGTTTTGGATTTCCAGCATCCACAGTTTTTTGCTTTTATCAAAGTTTAAGTGATTTATTTGGGCTGAGGAAGAACGGGGCAGTTGATGGTCATAGTCCACAGTAAATCTGAATTCCTCGGTACTAGTATCTCGAGTACCAGGATAGTTTACATGGGATGAACCATAACTCCTTGAAATATTTAAGTTAAAACTACAATGTTGGCATTATTGACATGCTTCCGATGACAATTGTTTCAATAGACATCTTGCAATGAAACAAAATGCATAAAAATGATGGATCGAAAAGTGCAAAAGTTCAGACAGTCCAAGGGATTCTGAAAAATCAGGCTGACTCACAAAGGATTTGATGCAGCTTTAATTGAAGAAGAGGACAAATGTAATAAAGAGGACAAATAATATGGTGAGTAATTAGGAGTTGAACTGGTTTAAGTGCAGTTGGATCACATGGAGCTGATCTAAAGTTGACCTTTGACATATGTTACAGGCCTCTGGGATAATATGTTGAGCAAAATTGGGAGACTGATGATCAAATTATAAAAAGAGCAGAACATTGTTCTGCTGTATGGAGAAGTTAACTGCCCATCCAATAGGTGATCGAAGGTCAGAGAGACAAGACTGATTTATTTGTTGACACTTTCACCCGTACTGTCCAAAACTTTGCTAATGCACACCCCTGAGATGAAGTTAAGTGAGCATTCATGGGACAGGCAAAAATTCTGCCCATGCAAGCGTCACGACCATGTAAAAGGTATTTCCTCAAAGGGTCCATGAGTTCAGAATTTAATGTGCCATGTATGTAGCTCCCTTTTAAGTTGTGAGTGATTCAATTTAAAAATAACCCAGTGGTCAAGCTCTATTCTTAAACAAGATAAAGGCTAATTTATTACAAAACTACTGCTGAAACCAACTTCTGTAAAAGTGACAAAGTTAATAACTAAAATACAGATACGAAGATTAAAATGCAGATAAAGGAAAAAGAAACTTAAAGGTGTTTTCAAGTCAGTCTCTGTGAGGTATCATTGTGAGCCTGTTGCTTGAATTCCTTCTTTCTGAAGTGAAGGGGTTGAAACTTAAGGTTTGGTTTAAAAGCTGCAGTGCTCTGTGAAGTCGAAAAGTCAGTTTTCCTCTGTAGGTGAACTGGATAAGTAGAGCAGATGGTGGGAGAGAGTAAAGGCCCCTTTCCTTACTAGAAATTATAGATACTGGCACTTGAAGATTGTCTAGTTTCTTCTCAGCAGATGAAGGATAATTTTTTAGATGCCTCATTCAAAGTGGCAGAGAGAAATATAGTTCTCACATGCTGTTCACAGTTAGTTCAGCTAAGAGCTGTGGGCTGGTACTGACTTCCTGAGGTCTTTCAGGCTCTCTACACACTGCTACACAAAATGGGCTCTTACAGCCTCCTTTATCCAGGTCAAACTAAAAAAATATGGTTGTTATGTTAATTTTTTTTGTTCGTTCATGGGATGTGGGCATCGCTGGCTAGGTCTGCACATATTGCCCATCCCTAATTTCCCTTGGGAAGGTGGTGGTGATCTGCCTTCCTGAACCACTGCAGCCCATGTGGTGTAGGTACACCCATAGTGCTGTTAGGAAGGCAGTTCCAAAATTCTGACCCAGTGACAGTGGAGTTAATTTTCAATAAGTCATTGTTTCAAACAAGCAAGGTAATTAATTACATTGTGTTCTTTAGAAGTCCCTTCCTGTCTCCTGTTCCCTTAGAAGCCAAAGGGTTTTCCCACCATTTAGAAGATTCAATGGTCATCTCTGGAGGAGCCTTTGCATTTTAAGGACTCTTTGCAGCCAGCTCTAGAGATAAGAGTCTTTTTTTTATTTGTTTATGGGATGTGGGCGTCGCTGGCCAGGTAGCATTTATTGTCCATCCCTATGGACATTAGAGAACCAGATGAGTTTTTACAACAATCGGCAATGGTTTCATGGTCATCATCAGACTTTTAATTCCAGGTTTTTTATCGAATTCAAATTTCACCATCGGACATGGTGGGATTCAAACTCAGGTTCCCAGAGCATTACCCATACCTCCACTTTGAAAAAGGCTTTTAAGCTTGAGTTAAATATTTGACAACAGAATTGTACCTTTAAAATCAGCTGTTATTAAAATCTGTAATACCATAATGGAACGTTTGTGGCACTAGATTCCTCTGGAGAAATTTCAGAGACATATCCTGAAATATTTTTCCAATCTGCAGCTAAGTTCCTATCCAGGGGCCACAAAAAGCCAGCCTGCAAGATTTACACTTCGACCACTCCCGGCCAGTGAGGGAAATCATGGGCCCTGGTGCTTCTTCTGTTTCCGGGCCCCTTATCCTCCTCTCCCCTTTAACCAACCCCTCACATCCTTCGGGTGCCCAGAATTGGGAACAATAGTCATGCTGGGGTTGAACTGTATCATATAGGTTTAGCAATACTTCTTGGCTTTTGTACTCTATGCCTCCATTTATAAAGCTCATCAAATGCTCAGGTTTCAGTATGATTCACTTTACTATCAAGGCTGTCAGACAATCACACATAACTTGGTCGTTCGTGTTACTGCAGCCAGGTCCACTTCTTTGAACATGGCTCTTTGCAATATCCGGACAGCAACTTCAAAAAGATTAGAACCTCACAATAACTGCAAACAACAATCCCATGTACAAATGAGAATATCTTGAACTAACTGGCACATTACTCATTGTTTCATTTCAAAGCTTAAGAAGGGCTAAACCTTCCAGTAAATTAGCATCAAGCAAGTGACCTGCAATAATGTGCTATTTCTATCCACACAAGTGGGCTATGTTAACAGAAAATTATACTTTGCATTGAGTGATAAATATTTGCTCATTTAAACTGAAACTAAGCACACCTTTATGAAATAGAGATAGTTTAAGAAAGTCATATTTGTATTTTTGAGTGTTCGGAATGAGTTTTAGCTTGGTGTTTGGGTTTGATTTGTATTACTGTATCTGTGTTAGAAAAGTCAAATTGAGTTTTAGTTTCACTTTTAAAATGTGCCCACATTTCTAATGAGTTTTACGACCCCGAAAGAGAAGGTAAACAAACAAGGGTAGAAGAATTGGACTGTTGCCTAGCAACAGGGGAGGGGGGGGAGGGGTGCAGAGAGGCAGGTCCCTCCCACAGACATACACCCACAGAAAAGCTAGAAACAGCAGTTTGTTTGGAAGCTGCTGGAGTTCATTTGATTTGAAGACAGCTGTGAAGCAAAAGCAACCTAGAAAGGGACAGATAGCCTCTTCCAAGCTAAGGTGAACCTTAGTAAAGGTCCTGTTAAGTGAAGTTAAGAGTGAGGGACAGAGAGAAAGTCTCCAAGCTTCAGATTTAAAAAGACAAAAGCTGTAAAAAGCAGGCTTTAAGTGAGAACAGTTTGCAAGGAGCAAGAAGGTCCAGAAAGACAACTGAAGGTCTGTAACTCTTTGCTATGGGCACGTGACACAGTGGTGTACTGTTAATGCTGAGCTAGTGAGAGAGAGTGCGCGGAAGACAGCTTAAATGCATGTGATGACCCGAGGAAAGGAACATCAGAAGGAGAGTTTGAAGCCCTAGAGGTGAACCCTTTCAGAAGGGACCTGAGAGAAAGATTTGGAAGAAGATTCCAAGGCGAGTTCTTGGAAAGTGGAGATTGGAAACCTTTGTGTGAAAGACGGAGTACAGTGAGACTGGTTGGCTCACGGTGTGACAAGCGTGTGGGGGGAGTTGAGGAGAGATCTATAGCATCTGGTTGAGGTGTCACCTGTCACTTCGTTTCAGAATGTGCTGTGTCTTACCACAGGGAGTCTATTGGTACATGGACTGTGTATTTACTGTGGACATTAAAGTATAAGATAGCTTTTGTTATCCTTACAAATCTGTACATATCTCTAAAGGTATAGTTGAGGGTGAAGAAGTATTGCAATGTACTTCATCGTTTCTTGTTTAATAAATGTTTTATTCTTTTGCTAAAAGTTCATTAGCTGACTCCTGTGACTCTGTTCAGTAGCTACTCTCCATTTCTCTAAAGAAACAAATAAAAGTTAGGATCTACCAAGCTGGGTTCCACCCTGGAATCAGGCTTGTCCAGTGGTAACTTCAGCGGGGCTCATAACAACACTTACAAATGCCCAGCGTGGAGCATATGATACGAGAGCAAAGCACTGCCAATGCTGGAAATCTGAAATAAAAACAGAAAATGCTGGAAATACTCAGTAGGCCAGGCAGCATCTGCGGAGAGAGAAACCGAGTCAATATTCAGATCCACAATCTCCACTAGTTCTGATAAAGGGTTACTGGACCTGTTTCTCTCTGCACAGGTGCCGCCAGACGTGCTGAGCGTTTCCAACATTTTCCGATTCTACTGCAGCAAAAATAATGCCTTGTGCTGGCCATCCAAAAAGCAATCAGACTCCTTGTGAGCCTATCATTCCCCTTCAGCAACAACAACAGCAGCTGCCTGAGATCTGGTTTGGCACAACATTAAAGATGAATTTTAAAATAAAAAGATAAAGTATGAAGAAAACATAAACAATTTGCTGAACAAAAAGAATCAGTATCAAAGCAATAAATTGATCATTTAAAGAAATGGGTAAGTAATAAAAATAAACCCACCAAAGAGTGCCAAGCAGCAGAGCTAACTGATAAAACATATTTAGCATTTTTGCTTAACAAGCAAAGCTGGAGAGAGACAGACTAGGCCCCAAGTTCTGGCCACCAGGGAAGGGGAGGGAAACGGGGCCGAGCTAAGAAGTTGGGACTAACCAACACCAAACTTGTGACTGGTCGTGCACACTCAAAGTTGGCCTCAGCGGAATTCATACGAAAGTGGTGGTGGAAGTCAGTTGCCTTTCAGCCTGGGTTTTCCTCCTGTCCCGGTCCGGTGTATGGATAGGTTTATGGTGTCTGGCTCACTCCTAGTTTAAGGGTTCACTAATACTCACACTCTCTCTCACCCTCGCACTCACACTTTCCCACACAGTCATTCACTGTCAAACAGGGCGGGGGCCACACTATCACCAAGGGACTAAGTAGAGGTTGGGAAGGGCCAGGGGGCACGGAAGTCATCGGATGAGGGAGGACTTGGAGGAGAGGTTGGAAAGTGTTGGATCTAGTGCCCTTTGATTGCTGGGGCTAAAGGATCCAGGTTGCACGCTTGTTTCAGGGTGACCGAGTTGGTACAGAGACAGAGAACATCAGTAGATCATTGTTAGAATAAACACATGCTGTTTATTTACAAACAAAACTCAGCAGCCACACTTGTGTGCTCACAACTCAAAACTCTGTCTTCACTCTTCAGTATCTAACTCAAGACTCTCTCACAGAGGTAGCCTGTGCTACTCTGCTATTGAGCATTAAGGTCATGAGATCTTACATTGCAATATTTGTCTTAAAGGAATATTACACATCAGATCACTACATCTCTCCCCCTTTACTGAAAAATATATTTTACTATTTGTTTATTATATCAAGTTGTTTACACAGATCAATAATTTACAAAGTCAGTCTCTCTGGGGGGTTTCTTTATGCATGTAGAACTTCTCAGCTTGTGAAGTTTGATTTGGAACCACCTTTACTGTATTCGTCTGAGCATCAGGTTCTTCAGTAAATCTGTTTCTTCGACTCTTTCAGGTACAGTCGGCCCTTCAGACACATTTGTACACGATTGAGGTCTTTCAACAGGAGTCGTTGATTCAGTCTCGAACACTGATGGAATCTTCTGGATATTTTGTTCCTCTTCTTTTGTGATTCATATGTCTCCTTGGCCAGGATTTTTCAATTGGCAGGTGGGCCTGGCGGGAGCGGGTGGGGGCGATTGGGAACCCGGCCACTGCCCGTGATCGGGTGCGCACTGTGATTTTATGTGGGCGGGCTAATTAAGGCCCACCCAGCGTAATCTGCGGCTACTGAGATCAGCGGCAAGGGGCGGGCGGTGGCAGGAGGCCAATGCCTGCGGGGCCCAATGGCGACCCGGCGGCCTATTCAAAAACGGCACAGGCAGCCGTCCTAAGGCTGCCACTGATTTTGGTGAGTAGCTACATGATGCAGAATGTCCTCAGAAAGCAGGCCGAGCGGGAGAGCAGGTCGGAGGGGCAGTCGGCCCCCAGGCTCTCCGATGAGCGCCTCTCTGCCCTCATGCCGCGAGATCCTAGTCCCATGGTACGGGAGGAGGAGGCCCCCCTCCAACTAATAAAACGTGCCTGGGAGGAAGTGGCATCAGTGGTCAGTCCCCACGATGTGGTGAGACCATAAGACCATAACACCGTAAAACATAGGAGCAGAAAGTAGGCCATTCGGCCCATCGAGTCAGCTCCTCCATTCAATCATGGCTGATAAGTTTCTCAACCCCATTCTCCCGCCATCAGCCCATAACCTTTGATCCCCTTACCAATCATGAACCTATCTATCTCGGTCTTAAATACACACAATGACCTGGCCTCCACAGCCTTCTGTGGCAATGAATTCCATAGGTTCACCACTCTCTGGCTAAAGAAGTTTCTCCTCATCTCTGTTCTAAAAGGTCTTCCTTTTACTCTGAGGCTGTGCCCTCGGGTCCTAGTCTCTCCTAATGGAAACATCTTCCCTACGTCCACTCTATCCAGGCCTTTCAGTATTCTGTAAGTTTCAATCAGATCCCCCCCTCATCCTTCTAAACTCCATCGAGTATATACCCAGAGTCCTCAAACCTTCCTCATATGTTAAACCTTTCATTCGTGGGATTGTTCTCGTGAACCTCCTCTGGACCCTCTCCAGGGCCAGCACATCCTTCCTGAGATACAGGGCCCTAAAAATTGCTCACAATATTTTAAATGTGGTCTGACCAGAGCCTTATAAAGCCTCAGCAGCACATCCCTGCTTTTATATTCTAGTCCTCTCGAAATAAATGCCAACATTGCATTTGCCTTCCTAACTACCGACTCAGCCTACAAGTTAACCTTAAGAGTTTCCTGGACTAGGGCTCCCAAGTCCCTTTGCACTCCTGATTTCTGAATTCTCTCCCCATTTAGAAAATAGTCTATGCCTCTATTCTTCCTACCAAAGTGCATGACCTCACACTTCCCCACGTTGTATTCCATCTGGCACTTCTTTGCCCATTCTCCTAACCTGTCCAAATCCTCCTGCAGCCTCCCTGCCTCCTCAATATTACCTGTCCCTCCACCTATATTTGTATCATCTGCAAACTTAACCAGGATGCCCTCAGTTCCTTCATCTAGATCATTAATGTATAAAGTGAAAAATTGTGGTCCCAACACTGACCCCTGCAGAGCTCCACTAGTCACCGGCTGGCATCCTGAGAAGGACCTCCTTATCCCCACTCTCTGCCTCCTGCCAGACAGTCAATCTTCTATCCATGCTAGTACCTTGCCTCTAACACGATGGGCTCTTATCTTACTGAGCAGCCTCCTGTGCGGCACCTTTTCAAAGGTCTTCTGGAAGTCCAAGTAGATAACACCCATTGGCTCTCCTTTGTCTAACATACTCGTTACCTCCTCAAAGAATTCTAACAGATTTGTCAGGCATGACCTCCCCTTGATGAAACCATGCTGACTTTGCCCTATTTTATCATGCACTTCCAAGTATTCTGAAATCTCATCCTAAATAATGGACTCTACAATCTTACCAACGACCGAGGTCAGGCTAATTGGCCTGTAATTTCCCGTCTTTTGCCTCATTCCCTTCTTAAACAGTGGGGTTACGTTAGTGATTTTCCAGTCCTCTGGGATCCTCCCTGACTCCAGTGATTCCTGAAAGATCACCACTAACGCCTCCAAAATCTCTTCAGTTATCACCTTCAGAACTCTGGGGTGTAATCCATCTGGCCGAGGTGATTTATCCACCTTCAGACCTTTTAGTTTTCCTAGCACCTTCTCCTTGGTAATGGCCACCATACTCACCTCTGCCCCCCGACTCTCTTGAACTTTGGGGATGTTACTCGTGTCTTCCACCGTGAAGACTGATGGAAAGTACCTATTCAGTTCCTCCGCCATTTCTTTGTTCCCCACTACTACTTCTCCAGCGTCATTTTCCAGCAGCCCAATGTCCACTTTTGCCTCTCTCTTACCCTTTATATATCTAAAAAAACACTTGAAATCTTCTTTTATATTACTGGCTAGTTTACCCTCATATTCAATCTTCTCCCTCCTCATTTCTTTTTTAGTTGTCCTCTGTTGGTCTTTGTAGGCTTCCCAATCCCCTGGTTTCCCACTGCTCTTCGCCGCATTGTATGCTTTGTCTTTAGTTTTTATGCTGCCCCTGACTTCCCTTGTCAGCCATGGTTGCCTCATCCTCCCTTTAGTATGCTTCTTCTTCCTAGGGATGAATTTTTGCTGTGTCTCCCAAATTACTCCCAGAAACTCCTGCCATTGCTGTTCCACTGTCTTTCCTGCTAGGCCCATCTCCCAGTCAATTCTGGCCAGCTCCTCCCTCATGCCTCTGTAGTTGCCTTTATTCAACTGTAATACCATTACATCTGATTCCAGCTTTTTCCTCTCAAATTGCAGGGTAAATTCTATCATATTATGGTCACTTCCTCCTAAGGGTTCCTTCACCTTAAGCTCCCTTATCAAATCTGCCTCATTACACATCACTAAATCTAGAATTGCCTGTTCCCTAGTGGGCTCCTCCACAAGCTGCTCCAAAAAGCCATCTTATAGACATTCTACAAATTCATTTTCTTGGGATCCACTACCAACCTGATTTTTCCAGTCTACCTGCATATTGAAATCCTCCATGATCACTGTAACCTTGCCTTTCTTACACACCTTTTCTATCTCCTGGTGTATCATGTGCCCCACATCCTGACTACTGTTCAGAGGCCTGTACATAACTCCCATTATGGTTTTTTTACCTTTGCAGTTCCTCAACTGGACCCACACAGATTCTACATCATCTGACCCTATGTCATTTCTTGCTATCGATTTAATTTTATTTCTTACTAACAAAGCAACCCCACCCCCTCTGCCAACCTGCCTATCTTTTCGATAGGATGTATATCCTTGGATATTTAGCTCCCAGTCCTGATCCCCGTGCAGCCTTGTCACCGTAATGCCCATCACATCATACCTGCCAATTTCAATCTGCGTCGCAAGCTCATTTACCTTATTTCGTACACTGCGTGCATTCAGATACAACACCTTCAGTCCTGTATTCCCCGTCCCCTTTCTCATTGTCATCCCTTTATCTGATGTGCTTGAAGTTAAATTCCTAGCCCTTTCCAAACACTCTGTCCTATTTTGTGTTCTGGGGACTTTAATAGCCTCTCATGGGCTCTCCTTTCTTTTCAGTTTTTTCATAATTTTCCATGAAGTTGAATCCACCCCCCACACGCTAACCTGCTGCTTTGTTTCCCATTAGTCATACTTCTTGGAGTTTTACCCTTCCCCCTCCACCGCCACTTTCTAGATTAAAGTCCTGTTGACCACCATATTTATCCTTTTCGCTAGAACATTGGCCCCAGATCGGTTCAGGTGGAGACCATCCCAATGGTACAGATCACTCCTGTTCCAATACTGATGCCAGTGCCCCATGAAATAGAACCCCTCTTTCCCGCACCACTCCTTTAGCCACGTATTTACTTCCCTTATTGTTGCGTCCCTATGCCAATTTGCACGTGGCTCGGGTAGTAATCCGGAGATTCTATCCCTTGAGGACCTGTTCTTTAATTTAGTTCCTAGTTCCTGATAATCCCCAAACAGGTCCTCTTTCTTAGTCTTACCTA
This sequence comes from Cetorhinus maximus, assembly GCF_964194155.1. NCBI lineage: Eukaryota > Metazoa > Chordata > Chondrichthyes > Lamniformes > Cetorhinidae > Cetorhinus > Cetorhinus maximus. Next base: position 89,209,918 of record NC_135885.1, read on the forward strand.
TGTTATATGTCCCGACGTGGACCACAACAACTGGATCCTCCCCCTCCCTCTCCAATATCCTTTCAAGCCGGTCAGAGTTTTCCCTCACCCTGGTACCGGGCAGGCAACATACTACGCGGGACTCTCGATCCTGCTTACAAAGGATGCTATCAATTCCCCTAATTATAGAATCCCCTACTACTACCACTTGTCTTTTTGCTCCCCCTCTTGAATGGCCTCCTGTGCCACGGTGCCGTGGTCAGCTGGCTCATCCTCCCTACAGCCCTGTTCCTCATCCACACAGGGAGCAAGTACCTCGTACCTGTTGGACAAGGTCAAGAGCTGAGGCTCCTCTGTGCCTGAACACAGGATCCCTCTACCTGCCTCACTTGCAGTCACACCCTGCTGACCCTGACCACTGACCGAACTTGAGGTACTTAATCTACCGCGTGTTACCGCCTCCTGAAACAAAGCGTCCCGGTAACTCTCCCCCTCCTGGATGTGCCGCAGCGTCCGGAGCTCGGACTCCAGCTCATCAATTCTGAGCCGGAGTTCATCCAGCAACCAACGCTTGCTGTCAGTGCGGCTCGCAATGGGATCTGCCAGCTCCCACATCATACAGCTACAGCACATCACCTGCCCAGCCACCTCGACTTAGATAATTAATTTATTACTTACCTTTGCAGTGTTTTTTTTTTCAAATTCAGTGCCGATTTCCTACCAAACAATCAGGTCACTGCTTTCCTGTGACGTCACTTTTTCAGTTTTGGCTTCAGTTACTCTGTGCCCGGAGGTCACCGCTCCGGTGCTCCTCCCTCCGAGTCTGCTCTTTGGAGACAAGGCCGCGGATCCCGAGGTAAGCTAGATTTATACTCACTGCTCCGTGCTCCTCCCTCCGAGTCTGCTGCCAGGACTTACTCACCAATCAGCTGCTTTTTCTTTAAAATCCACTTTCAGTAGAGTGTCCCTCGCAGGTCTGGTGCACTCCTGAAGGCACTGTCTCTTCCTCTCTCTCTTTTCTTTTTAGGTTTGAGGAGGAGGGAAGGGTTGGAAACATTACAGCAACGTAATGTTTGGGGCTATTCCATTCTTTGACAGTGGGTCCTCCTCAATCCCTCCTGAGTCGCGTTTGTCTGCGGTGACTTTTCCCAGAATGCTTCGGTCACTTCTCACCACAGCCCTCTGTTGGATCCTCTTCTTCACGTTGAGTGCAAGAGTACTTCTCCTCGATTCCCACCTGATTCGCGGTGGCTTCTCCCAGAATGCTTCAGTCACTACTCATCGGCGCCCTCTGTTGGATCGCACATGGCTGCAGTGCTTCAAGCAGTTTATTGACCTCCTGCGATCAGGAAGGGTGAGTTCTGCATTGGCATTGGTCACTTAGCACAGTAGTTAGGTTGGCCTGTGCTTCCTGTCGGGCAGGTCACTGGGCGGGACTTAATTGGCCCGCCCACCCAAAATGGCGGCAGGCCCCGCTTCGGCAGCGGGGTTTGCTTGCCGCCCACCGCCGAGCCAGTGGGGCCCGCCTGCCTATCGAGCTAAGAATTCTGCCCTTTGTCGTAGCTTGTCTATCATAGTGGAAGATGTGGGTGACCTCACTTCGTATATGCCCATCCATTTTGAATGAGCGTCCATGATGAGTAGAAACATTGGTCCTATAAAAGGTCCCACATAGTCGATGTTTACTTGTATCCATGGCCTCCCAGGCCACTCCCAGGAGTGTAACGGAGCTGTTGCAGTTAATTTTTGCCCTCGTTGACACTGCATAGTTCTCACTAAGTCTCCTATCTCTCCATCTATTCCCGGCCACCACATATAGCTATGAGCTATTGCCTTCATTTTGGAAATTCGGAGATGTGCGCTGTGAATTTCAGATAACAATGGCATTCGTCCTTTTGGAGGAACAATCACTCGAGCTCCCCACAATAAAATACCTTCTTGCAATTAGCATCATTTGTCTCGGCAAGTGTTTAGGTGATGGGACGCACAGCGCTGCATCCCAACATTCTGACAAGAGCCTTGTGGACGCAATCTGGACAATTACAGGTTGAGAAATGCTCAAGGTTGAAGGTTCGAATGCCAGAGCAATAATGTGGCTGGGGGGCAGAGCTTCAGCACCTTGAGGTGGCAAGGTCATCCCATTTATTGGTCATCTTAGCAGGTGTACACTCACAGTTGGAAACGTGGTTGGCAGACAGCAGCGCACATAAGCTCTGAGTAGGGGCTCACAGCATGAAAACCCTGCCGGAAGACAGAGCACACGGAGTTGCACGAGATATGACCCTTCTCTATGCGTTAACACATTTCTCCTTCTACATTACATCTTCACCTTTCAAGAATGTAGACAAGATAGGAGAATACCTCTGCCTCAATCTTACACAGCTAGGAATAAACATGACATGACCCTGCAAAGCATTTGAACGAGGACCGTTCCACATGCACACTCCCGGACAGGCCCGGCGTCACCTGGGTGGATGGCCCCGGGTGTCCAGCTGCTGGTCCTCCTCCCTATGGGTGCCCAAGGGACCCTGGCTGACTACTTGAGGAGAAGGAGCAGCTGGGACTGAGATCTAAGTGCCTTGCCCCCCCACCCTCTTGCATAGCCACTGATGGATCCCTCCAATGGCTACAGTGATGGAGTGCTGCTCCTTCCTCTACCTCTCAAATTCCTTCTCACTTCCTCTCAGATTCTTCTCAGTATCCTCCCATTTATTGTGTAATCCTTTGCCTTGTTTGACCTCCTAAACTGCATCACCTCACACTTATCTAGGTTGAATTCCATTTGCCACTTTTATGCCCACCTGACCAATCCATTCATATTTTTCTGAAGTGTACAGCATTCCTCCTCACTTTCTACCGCAGGGCCAATTTTTGTGTTGTCCTTAAATATCTTGATCATTCCGCCAACATTTACGTCCAAATCATTAATATGTACCACAAAAAGGACGGGAACTAGAACTGAGCCCTGCGGCACCCCACTGGAAACAGCCTTCCAGTCACAAAAACATTCATCAACAGTTACCCTTTGTTTTCTGCCACTGAGCCAATTTTGTATCCAGCTTGCTACATTCTGCTGAATCCCATGGGCTTTTATTTTGTTTTTAAACTAGTTTGCCATGTGGGATCTTGTCAAAAGCCTTGCGAAAATCCATGTAGACCGCATCAATTGCACTGCAAAAGAAAATTGGTTGGGCACTTGGTGGAACGAATCCACCAGTTCTACAGGGAGCCAGCATGGATTTGATGGCTGAAAGGCCTTCTGTTGTGTAAATGACTCTCTGACTCTTTGAGCTATTTTTTGACAACTCCCCCTAAAATCGCCTTATGTAGCTCAGTGTCTAATTTTGCTTTGTAATGCTCCAGCGAAGTGCCTTGGGATATTTTATTATGTTTTACGTTATGTTTTATTATATTACATTAGAAGTGCTATATAAATATAACTGGTTGTTGTTGTTTGGTGCAGTGTACCATTGACTGCATACACATTTCTTTGTGTGCGCTACATGCCAATTCTGAGATGCAATGCAGCCAGAAGCGATTCCAATTCCTCAATGTTGAGAGGTATGTGACCATACCGAGTACATCATGCAAGTCAATGTCCTGTATCCTGGAAGCAGTCATGAAGCCTTCATTCTGCATTACATTATCAGCATTTGTGCCACCACAATAAACTAGACGTTGGCTATTGGGGATCAAGTGTTATCCACTGATCAATTAGTTCATGACTCTAGTGTGCAACGCAGTTATACATGGGCAGCATGCATTTACCAAGGGCCATGCTGACACAGAAAATGTAATCAAACAGACCATTGGGGTGTTCAAACTGGGCCCTGCCTGGCCACTCTGGAGGAGCTCTGCAGTACTCGGCAGTGCTAGTGCCAGGATCTGCTGTAGTCTGCCTCCTATCGTACAACCTCGCCATCATAAGGAGACAGCCCCATGTTTACAGGAAACAGCTGAGGAAGAAGAGGAAGTGGTGGAGAAGGAAGAGCAGCAGGCAGAGGAGGGGAAGGTTAAAGGCAACCAGCCTATCCCTGTTGTGGCTGGATTGTCCATGATTAACTCTTTTGACTGTGGGCTCAGTGAAAGCGACCTCAATTCCCCACTCATCAACAGTCCGAATCTTACCCTCCCTCTTTTAATGACCATCATGGTGTCCCATTGGTCACAATGCTGAAATAAAGACCATCACAAACCAAATTTAGAAATCAAACAATCTAGTATTGTATACAAAGCTTGAGTAACCACCCAAGTACATGCGCTTACCACATGTCTTCTATGTCTTTGCTTGGCCTACTGCTGTTCTACATAGGAACATAGGAAATAGGAGTAGGAGCAGGCTATTCAGCCCCTTGGGTCTGCTCCGCCATTCAACAAGATCATGTCTGATCTTCTACCTTAATGACATTTTTCCATACTACCTACATATCCCTTGATATCTTTAATATTTTAGAAATCTATAGATCTCTGCATTGAATCTACCAAGGTGTCTGTAGCATGGTTGTTGTATGATTGCTGACAATTCACTGGGGAGTATTCCAAATGACCCTCCAGGGCAACCTCGAGCAGTCCTAGGTTTTGAAGGCCTAACTTCAAACTGTATCATCTCAGCCTGAGCAGCAGCTTTCTTGTTTGACAAGAAGCAGCCAGGGCAGAGTGACAAAGGTAGGAAGATAAAAGCTGTCATGCTGAGAGAAAGTAGCAGGTTCGTGCTCCATAGAGCCACTACCACATGAATGAGATGGCACCTTAGGTATCCTAGCAAAGTATTGAAGGGCATTTTGCTGGACTGCTGGGACACATTAAGGCCGAGATTTTCCGGCCCCGTTGTGGGTGAGACCCGCCGCGAGCGAGGTGGCGCCCCAGCCAGGAACCCATTGACTTGCGGCAGGACCGGAAGATTGCAGCGGCGGACGGGTGTGGAAAATCCCACCCTAAGCCTTTAGACACTGGTAACTACAGCTAGGATGAGCCTGTGATGCAGCAAACTGAAATTGCATAATTCAGTCTGAGCGTCCAATGCAGCTCTCAATCATTTGTTGTCTCCTGCTTGTGCTGTAATGAAAACCGAGATGTCAACCATTGGATGTTGTATCGTGGTTGAGCCACAGGTGTTCTCATAGAGTTGACCACGACTTTCATGCTGGTGAGAATTGGCTCCAAGGTCTGTGCAAATTCCTGTATCAAGTTGGCCTTGAGCTCTTCCCTGCTCCTTAGCAGTGCATTGGGAAAGAACGGCATGGGGTTATCATACATTGCAATTCCCACACCTGTTTCTTGGAATTGAATTTTGCTCTCAACCTCTTATGTTTGCTATTTATCGGAGGATATGTTATGGGGAGAATCAATTTTTGATGACGTGTGGAGTACACCTTAATAACCTGAGGTGTATAAAGTTAGCTCAAAATGTAGAAAGTGCCAGTGTGATACATTCAAGCAGTTACAACATAGGATACCACAATTCAAAGTGTAAGCGAAAACAAAAATACCTGGAAAAACTCAGCAGGTCTGGCAGCATCTGCGTAGAGGAACACAGTTAACGTTTCGAGTCCTTGAAGAAGTATTGCTCTTCTCTCACCTCTTCTATCTTTACTTAGTTCTGTTGAAGGGTCATTCGGACTCGAAACGTTAACTGTGTTCCTCTCCGCAGATGCATCCAGACCTGCTGAGTTTTTCCAGGTATTTTTGTTTTTGTTTTGGATTTCCAGCATCCACAGTTTTTTGCTTTTATCAAAGTTTAAGCCATTTACTTGGGCTGAGGAAGAACGGGGCAGTTGGTGGTCACAGTCCACAGTAAATCTGAATTCCTCTGTACTAGTATCTTGAGTACCAGGATAGTTTACATGGGATGAACCATAACTCCTTGAAATATTTAAGTTAAAACTACAATGTTGGCATTATTGACATGCTTCCGATGACAATTGTTTCAATAGACATCTTGCAATGAAACAAAATGCATAAAAATGATGGATCGAAAAGTGCAAAAGTTCAGACAGTCCAAGGGATTCTGAAAAATCAGTTTTACTCACAAAGGATTTGATGCAGCTTTAATTGAAGAAGAGGACAAATGTAATAAAGAGGACAAATAATATGGTGAGTAGTTAGGAGTTGAACTGGTTTAAATGCAGTTGGATCACATGGAGCTGATCTAAAGTTGACCTTTGACATATGTTACAGGCCTCTGGGATAATATGTTGAGCAAAACTGGGAGACTGGTGATCAAATTATAAAAAGAACAGAACATTGTTCTGCTGTATGGAAAAGCTAACTGCCCATCCAATAGGTGATCGAAGGTCAGAGAGACAAGACTGATTTATTTGTTGACACTTTCACCCGTACTGTCCAAAACTTTGCTAATGCACACCCCTGAGATGAAGTTAAATGAGCATTCATGGGACAGGCAAAAATTCTGCCCATGCTAGCGTCACGACCATGTAAAAGGTATTTCCTCAAAGGGTCCATGAGTTCAGAATTTAATGTGCCATGTATGTAGCTCCCTTTTAAGTTGTGAGTGATTCAATTTAAAAATAACCCAGCGGTCAAGCTCTATTCTTAAACAAGATAAAGGCTAATTTATTACAAAACTACTGCTGAAACTAACTTCAGTAAAAGTGACAAAGTTAATAACTAAAATACAGATACGAAGATTAAAATGCAGATAAAGGAAAAAGAAACTTAAAGGTGTTTTCAAGTCAGTCTCTGTGAGGTATCATTGTGAGCCTGTTGCTTGAATTCCTTCTTTCTGAAGTGAAGGGGTTGAAACTTAATGTTTGGTTTAACAGCTGCAGTGCTCTGTGAAGTCGAAAAGTCAGTTTTCCTCTGTAGGTGAACTTGATAAGTAGAGCAGATGCTGGGAGAAAGTAAAGGCCCCTTTCCTTACTGGAAATTATAGATACTTGCACTTGAAGATTGTCTAGTTTCTTCTCAGCAGATGAAGGATAATTTTTTAGATGCCTCACTCACAGTGGCAGAAAGAAATATAGCTCTCACATGCTGTTCACAGTTAGTTCAGCTAAGAGCAGTGGGCTAGAACTGACTTCCTAAGGTCTTTCAGGCTCTCTACACACTGCTACACAAAATGGGCTCTTACAGCCTCCTTTATCCAGGTCAAAATAAAAAAATATGGTTGTTATGTTAATTTTTTTTGTTCGTTCATGGGATGTGGGCATCGCTGGCTAGGTCAGCATATATTGCCCATTCCTAATTTCCCTTGGGAAGGTGGTGGTGATCTGCCTTCCTGAACCACTGCAGCCCATGTGGTGTAGGTACACCCACAGTGCTGTTAGGAAGGCAGTTCCAAGATTCTGACCCAGTGACAGTGGAGTTAATTTTCAATAAGTCATTGTTTCAAACAAGCAAGGAAATTAATTACATTGAGGTCTTTTGAAGTCCCTTCCTGTCTCCTGTTCCCTTAGAAGCCAAAGGGTTTTCCCACCATTTAGAAGATTCAATGGTCATCTCTGGAGGAGCCTTTGCATTTTAAGGACTCTTTGCAGCCAGCTCTAGAGATAAGAGTCTTTTTTTTATTTGTTTATGGGATGTGGGCGTCGCTGGCCAGGCAGCATTTATTGTCCATCCCTATGGACATTAGAGAACCAGATGGGTTTTTACAACAATCGGCAATGGTTTCATGGTCATCATCAGACTTTTAATTCCAGGTTTTTTATCGAATTCAAATTTCACCATCGGACATGGTGGGATTCAAACTCAGGTTCCCAGAGCATTACCCATACTTCCACTTTGAAAAAGGCTTTTAAACTCGAGTTAAATATTTGACAACAGAATTGTACCTTTAAAATCAGCTGTTATTAAAATCTGTAATACCATAATGACACGTTTGTGACACTAGATAACTCTGGAGAAATTTCAGAGCTATATCCTGAAATATTTTTCCAACCTGCAGCTAAGTTCCTATCCAGGGGCCACAAAAAGCCAGCCTGCAAGATTTACACTTCGACCACTCCCGGCCAGTGAGGGAAATCATGGGCCCTGGTGCTTCTTCTGTTTCCGGGCCCCTTATTCTCCTCTCCCCTTTAACCAACCCCTCACATCCTTCGGGTGCCCAGAATTGGGAACAATAGTTACGCTGGGATTGAACTGTATCATATAGGTTCAGCAAAACTTCTTGGCTTTTGTACTCTATGCCTCCATTTATAAAGCTCATCAAATGCTCAGGTTTCAGTATGATTCACTTTACAATCAAGGCTGTCAGACAATCACACATAACTTGGTCGTTCGTGTTACTGCAGCCAGGTCCACTTCTTTGAACATGGCTCTTTGCAATATCCGGACAGCAACTTCAAAAAGATTAGAACCTCACAATAACTGCAAACAACAATCCCATGTACAAATGAGAATATCTTGAACTAACTGGCGCATTACTCATTGTTTCATTTCAAAGCTTAAGAAGGGCAAAACCTTCCAGTAAATTAGCACCAAGCAAGTGACCTGCAATAATGTGCTATTTCTATCCACACAAGTGGGCAATTTTAAAAGAAAATTATACTTTGCATTGAGTGATAAATATTTGCTCATTTAAACTGAAACTAAGCACACCTTTATGAAATAGAGATAGTTTAAGAATGTTATATTTGTATTTTTGAGTGTTTGGAATGAGTTTTAGCTTTGGTGTTTGGGTTTGATTTGTATTACTGTATCTGTGTTAACAAAAGTCAAATTGAGTTTTAGTTTCACTTTTAAAATGTGCCCACATTTCTAATGAGTTTTACGACCCCGAAAGAGAAGGTAAACAAACAAGGGTAGAAGAATTGGACTGTTGCCTAGCAACGGGGGAGGGGGGGAGGGGTGCAGAGAGGCAGGTCCCTCCCACAGACATACACCCACAGAAAAGCTAGAAACAGCAGTTTGTTTGGGAGCTGCTGGAGTTCATTTGATTTGAAGACAGCTGTGAAGCAGAAGCAACCTAGAAAGGGACAGATAGCCTCTTCCAAGCTAAGGTGAACCCCAAAATCCAGGGGAGTGGAAGAGGGGAAAGTCCAAAGCAGACCTTCTAGTCAAAGCAAGGGCAGGAATCTGGTAAAGGTCCTGTTAAGTGAAGTTAAGAGTGAGGGACAGAGAGAATGTCTCCAAGCTTCAGATTTAAAAAGACAAAAGCTGTAAAAAGCAGGTTTTAAGTGAGAACAGTTTGCAAGGAGCAAGAAGATCCAGAAAGACAACTGAAGGTCTGTAACTCTTTGCTATGGGCACGTGACACAGTGGTGTACTGTTAATGCTGAGCTAGTGAGAGAGAGTGCGTGGAGGACAGCTGGAATACATGTGATGACCCAAGGAAAGGAACATCAGAAGGAGAGTTTGAAACTCTAGAGGTGAACCCTTGCAGAAGGGATCTGAGAGAAAGATTTGGAAGAAGATTCCAAGGCGAGTTCTTGGAAAGTGGGGATTGGAAACCATTGTGTGAAACACGGAGTGCAGTGAGACTGGTTGGCTCACGGTGTGACAAGCGTGTGGGGGGAGTTGAGGAGATATCCATAGCACCTGGTTCAGGTGGCATCAGTCACTTCATTTCAGAGTGTGCTGTGTCTGACCACAGGGAGTCTATTGGTACATGGACTGTGTATTTACTGTGGACATTATAGTATAAGATAGCTTTTGTTATCCTTACAAATCTGTATATATCTGTAAAGGTATAGTTGAGGGTGAAGAAGTATTGTAATGTACTTCATCGTTTCTTGTTGAATAAATGTTTTATTCTTTTGCTAAAAGTTCATTAGCTGACTCCTGTGACTCTGTTCAGTAGCTACTCTCCATTTCTCTAAAGAAACAAATAAAAGTTAGGATCTACCAAGCTGGGTTCCACACTGGGATCAGGCTTGTCCAGTGGTAAATTCAGCGGGGCTCATAACAACACTTACAAATGCCCAGCGTGGAGCACATGATACGAGAGCAAAGCACCGCCAATGCTGGAAATCTGAAATAAAAACAGAAAATGGTGGCAATACTCAGCAGGCCAGGCAGCATCTGCGGAGAGAGAAACAGAGTCAATATTCAGATCCACAATCTGCACTAGTTCTGATAAAGGGTTACTGGACCTGTTTCTCTCTGCACAGGTGCCGCCAGACGTGGTGAGCGTTTCCAAGATTTTCCGATTCTATTGGAGCAAAAATAACGCCTTGTGCTGGCCATCCAAAAAGCAATCAGACTCCTTGTGAGCCTTTCATTCCCCTTCAGCAACAAGCCCAGCAGCAGCTGCCTGAGATCTGGTTTGGCACAACATTAAAGATGAATTTCAAAATAAAAAGATAAGGTATGAAGAAAACATAAACAATCTGCTGAACAAAAAGAATCAGTATCAAAGCAATAAATTGATTATTTAAAGAAATAAGTAAGTAATAAAAATAAACCCACCAAAGAGTGCCAAGCAACAGAGTTAACTGATAAAACATATTTTGCCTTTTTGCTTAACAAACAAAGCTGGAGAGAGACAGACTAGGCCCCAAGTTCTGGTCACCAGGGAAGGGGAGGGAAACGGGGCCGAGCTAAGAAGTTGGGATGAACTAACTCCAAACTTGCGACTGGTCGTGCACACTCAAAGTTGGCCTCAGCGGAATTCATACGAAAGTGGTGGTGGAAGTCGGTTGCCTTTCAGCCTGGGTTTTCCTCCTGTCCTGGTCCGGTGTATGGATAGGTTTTTGGTGTCTGGCTCACTCCTAGTTTAAGGGTTCACTCATACTCACACTCTCCCTCACCCTCGCACTCACACTTTCCCACACAGTCATTCACTGTCAAACAGGGCGGGGGCCACTCTATCACCAAGGGACTAAGGAGATATTGGGAAAGGGCAGGGGGCACGGAAGTCATCGGATGAGGGAGGACTTGGAGGAGAGGTTGGAAAGTGTTGGATCCAGTGCCCTTTGATTGCTGGGGCTAAAGGATCCAGGTTGCACGCTTGTTTCAGGGTGACCGAGTTGGTACAGAGACAGAGAACATCAGTAGATCATTGTTAGAATAAACACATGCTGTTTATTTACAAACAAAACTCAGCAGCCACACTTGTGTGCTCACAACTCAAAACTCTGTCTTCACTCTTCAGCATCTAACTCAAGACTCTCTCACAGAGGTAGCCTGTGCTACTCTGCTATTGAGCATTAAGATCATGAGATCTTACATTGCAATATTTGTCTTAAAGGAATATTACACATCAGATCACTACATCTCTCCCCCTTTACTGAAAAATATATTTTACTATTTGTTTAATATATCAAGTTGTTTACACAGATCAATAATTTACAAAGTCAGTCTCTCTGGGGGGTTTCCTTTTGCATGTAGAACTTCTCAGCTTGTGAAGTTTGATTTGGAACCACCTTTACTGTATTCGTCTGAGCATCAGGTTCTTCAGTAAATCTGTTTCTTCGACTCTTTCAGGTACATTCGGCCCTTCAGATACATTTGTGCACGATTGAGGTCTTTCAACAGGAGTCGTTGATTCAGTCTCGAACACTGATGGAATCTTCTGGATATTTTGTTCCTCTTCTTTTGTGATTCACATTTCTCCTTGGCCAGGATTTTTCAATTGGCAGGTGGGCCTGGCGGGAGCGGGTGGGGGCGATTGGGAACCCGGCCACTGCCCGTGATCGGGTGCGCACTGTGATTTTATGTGGGCGGGCTAATTAAGGCCCGCCCAGCATAATCTGCGGCTCCCGAGATCAGCGGGAAGGGGCAGGCGGTGGCAGGAGGCCAATGCCTGCCGGGTCCAATGGCGACCCAGCGGCCTATTCAAAAACGGCACAGGCAGCCGTCCTAAGGCTGGCACTGATTCAGGTGAGTAGCTACATGATGCAGAACGTCTTCAGAAAGCATGCCGAGCAGGAGGGCAGGTCGGAGGAGCAGTCGGCCCCCAGGCTCTCCGATGAGCGCCTCTCTGCCCTCCTCGAGGAGATGGAAGCACACCGTGAGATCCTGATCCCAAGGGACGGGAGGAGGAGGGCCCCCCCCCACCTAATAAAACGTGCCTGGGATGAGGTGGCATCAGTGGTCAGCCCCCATGATGTGGTGAGACACACATGGCTGCAGTGCCTCAAGTAGTTTAATGACCTCCTGCGATCAGGAAGGGTGAGTACCGCATTAGCATTGTACACTTAGTGCAGCAGTTCGGTTGGCCCCCCTCCCACCCCGCCCCACCCACTACTGCCCCCCCCCCCACCCCCCCTCCTCAACCCCCAACCCCGCCCGCCCGACCGACAAACAGAAAATTCTGCCCTCTGTGCTTTTCTCAGTGACAGTTTATCTTGTTCCCCAGAATTGATTCCAATAATTTGCCCACTACAGAGGTCAGGCCTACTGGCCTGTAATTATTCGGTTTATCCCTCGCTCCCTTTTCAAACAGAGGTCAACATTAGCAGACTTCCAATCCTCTGGCACCTCACATGTATCCAGTAAGGATTGAAAAATGATGGTGAAATGCTCCATAATTTTCTCCCTGGCTTCTTTTAATAGTCTGGGGTACATTTCATCTGGCCCTGCTGATTTCCCCACTTTAATAGACCTAGTATCGACTGGCTTTTTTTGGAAAGAGTTCCACACCTGAACCACCCTCAGTGTGACAAAGTGGGCCAAATCTTCATGGAGTTGGGCTGTCTTTGGAGCTATTTTAAAATGGTGGGTGGGTCCTGATTCTGGAGCCTGCCCCCATTTCCCAGAAATGTCAATTTTTACCTGCGCTGGGCAAGGGTGCAGTGCAAGTCTGCACCCTGCACTCCCCACCTGGCTGACTCCATTACAGGGGTAAGCATCTTCTAGCCCCCAGAAATTTTCATGAAGTCAGGCCAACTTCTCCATGTCTCATGGTTCACGGTCCCTCACAGGAGTCATGAACCATAGCCTGGATTTGGGAACTTCTTGAAAGCCACCTACATGTCCCCCATATCCCATCCATGGCCTCCACACCCCCTCACACTAGGCACTATGTGCAGAGCCAATGGGCCGTATAATAACAGTAGTGATTGTTGAAATGCTGAGGGGAAAAATAGTCATTCAGAAATCTGCTTTGAAAGAAACGAACTGTTTCTACAACTCGATAAATGTTTCAATCAGGCTGGGCCATTACAGTACCAGTAATAGAGGTTTTACCTACTTCACATCTCTTAATCTTGTCCAATAAACATACAGACATCAGGTGGAGAAGCAATTGTTTATTTGGACAAGATTAAGAGGTGTGAAGTTGTCAAAGATTAATCACACCAAGGCATTAATATGTCTCAGGTAAATTTCTTCAAAACTACTTTATTTACACTCTAGGTAAGTATATCTCTCTTGTGTTAAAACTATTTCCTCCTCTCTACTGAGCCTCTAGCACGTGACTGCTGATGTCACTGTTACATCATGATACGCATCACTATCTCATTACTGTAACTAATAAGAGATTATGCTACATCTTCTCCCAAGTATAATCTCAACTTTTTTAACAACAATCTTAAGTTATTTCTTTAAACTATTTACATTACATTTACACTAACACAATCTCCTCTCCCCCCCCCAAAGTCTGAGGTTCACAGGTTAAGCCTTTGTAGTGCCGGCATAGCTCCCCCTGACTTTGTTCTTGTCACCATTGAGCAACAGTAATGGTCTTGAACCAGTTTGTTGACCGGGCCATCATTCTGCTATATGATTAATGTAGTCTACGGATCATCATCCCAGACCATGTGATAACCAAACTCATTTATCCTCGCTACCTCTAATAAGATTAGAGCTTTTCTATTTCTCCTGAATTCTCCAAACGGAATTTGGACAAGTTAGGAACATGTTTGTTCTGTTTGTTTAAGGACCGTTCCTTCAGCCTTTTGATCTCGAATCCAGACTTTCTGACCTGGTACTAATGGTGCTAAAGTCTTCACTCTATGGCTGGAGCTATACCAGTTCTTGTGTTTTTCACATTGGCCATTCGCCATGTTCCTCACTTTGTTATGGTCGTGTGATGTAACATTCAGTTGTAAGTTCTGCTTCAGCAAAGGAATTTGTGCTTTCAGCTATTGGTCAATGAGCAGCTCTATCAGTGAAAAGCTGTTACTTAAGGGTGTAGCTCTATAATTCTAATCACTATTCTTATTCATGAGCATTTTAATGATTTTCAGCACCCTTTCAGCCTCTCCATTGGCGTGAGGGCGAAGTGGAGAACTAGTAAGGTGTGTGATCCCACCGTCTTCAGTAAGTTTCTTGAAGTATTCATTCATGAACTGAGGTCCATTATCCGAAACAATTTTGGCTGGAAACCTGTGCATGAAGATATTCTGTGATGCCCTTATCACAGTCTCAGCCATCATAGTGTTGAGTATGGTAGCTTCTGACCACCTTGAATAATAATTCACTGTGATGAGGTGTGCTTTTCCTCTAAAGACAAAGAGATCTGGTCTCAATCTTTTCCAAGGCCTGTCTGGAAAACTAGACAGTAATGAATATGCTGTGGGCGGCGGGCTATTAATTGCACAAGTATGGCATGACAATATGAAGTCTTGAATTGCGTTTGAAATACCTGATCACAAATTTCCTCACTTGAGCTACCTGCATCAATAACGAAAATCAGCAGTGTTTCCTAACTTCTAAGATTTATTGGGGTAAAAATCAGTGTAAGTTCATATTAAACTTAGTGTTGATACACAGAACAATGACAACCACCATTTCTATTAACTTGTTCTTTTTTTTCAATAGGATCTTTGATTTGTGACATGAATTCATTGAATTTATGGATTAGTAGAAAGAAATATTTTGTGCTAAATACAATTTATCTTCTAACCTGATTTTGATGTAAATATGTAAGAAATGATATGTAAACATTTACTGCACAAAATATGTTCATAGTCCAATATATGCTAAAAAGCTCAAATGTCGTATTAACATTATCTTGTTACAAATTATGCAATAGATTGGGCAATTAAATCAATTGATTAATCAATTTCAAACTAAAAAGCAGCAACTGAGAGTTAATCATTAAGCTTCGTCAAATAGCTAATTTTGTCTTACATCTAAGATAACCTGTCCATCATTCATGAGCAATATTCTCCATGGGTTGGAGTGCACAGTGGTGTGGTAGCAAAGCACATTTATTTAGGTACAATTCATCCACCCCCTTGGTCTGAAAGATCTTATCAATTGAGTACCCAGGTATTTGTACACAAAAGGTCCACTTGTAAGGTAATATTTCCCTGTCAATTGAAAAAGAAGTTAATTTATTATTTACTTAAAACACTCGAACCACATTTCCTCGTGAGTTCTGTCAGATTCATGTTGTAACTCTGGTAGGACACCAGGAGAACATCTTGGAAACAGACAGATGCCAGGTCCCAGCTGACTCTAGAAGTTTGCAGTTGGCCTTATAATGGGCAGAACATCTGACTGCATCATACAAGACCAATGATGCTGAGAGAGCAGAGCTAGAATAGGGGGCAGGAATTACTGATATTGGGATTTCCTGCATTTCTAACACAGAAGGGATTGGAGTAAGGTTCAAAACTGGTATTCTAAGAAAGATCAAATGTAATGGCCAACAGAATGGTGCAACTGGGTGCCATGGGTATTGTCAGGCCTGGGAAGCAGTGTAAATAAAGACTTGCATATCTATAGCACATTTCACCAGACATCTCAAAGCGCTTTCAGCTGATGTAGTACTTTTTAAAGTGTAAACACTGTTGCAGTGTAGGAAATGCAGCAGTCGATATGCACACAGCAAACTCCCACAAACAGCAATGTGATAATAACCAGATGAACTGTTTTTTGTGATGATGCATGCAGTATAACTATTGGCCATGACACCAGGAGTAACTCCTCAGCACTTCTTCAAAATAGTGCCACGGAATCAGATACATCCACCCGAGTGGGCAGATGGGGTCTCCGTTTAGCATCTCTTCTAAAGATAGTGGAACATTTCATTAGTACAGCGTTGGAGTGTCAATGTAGATTTTCGTGCTCAAGCCCTGGAGTAAGACTCAAATGTAGAATCTTTTGACTCAGAGATGGGAGTGAGCACAGTTTATATTCCAGAAGCTTTGGAACACAAATTAACTTGTTTTAAAATTCAGGATTGGCTTCCTTGTACCGGAGGACTGAGGGAGGGAGTCTACTGCTCAGTGAGCTGCATGCCCTTCCCCCACTCCAGTTGTGGGTAGACTCAGAGCCTTGAAAGAATGGGGCAGGTGGGCACTGGAGAAGCTCCTATAGGAGGTCAACATGCCACATGTTAAATCTGCAGCTTTTCCAGTGATCGTACAAAATTCAGCAAGACCAGTGCTGGAGAGCACCAGTGGCTGCACTCTCAGTTAATGCCCAGACTGTGCCTCAGATTCTTTTGATTCATTTTTATTGAATGTGGAAGTTGGACAGATAATGTTGTAACTTTGTTAGTAGTCTTAGCAATATGTGTAATCAAGGTTGGAAAGATTTTTTTCTCTCCCAACAGATTACTCTGTTCTGTGATTGCCATGCTGAAAGGAAAATAAAACATATTGCAAAAGAATTCTGGAAAAGTATCTGTGAGCAAGTGACAGTCTTGACTGACAACTAACAGCACTTCCACTTCTGTATCAAATTATTGGTCCATACCACAGTTCAAGACTTTTAACTTTGGAGCACCACTGAGGGAATTCTACACTGTCAGAGTTACTCACTGACAAATGTTATGTTCAACTAGTGCACTTGCTCCCAAATTAGAAAATTGAGAACAATGCAAAACAGGCATGATAGGACTGGAGGCTCACAGTTTAGGGCCTCACGGTTTTGGGATTTATATATAAGCACAACATGTGCATGTGGAGCAAGAATAGATGCACAGATAATTAAAACAAATCATCACAACTTACTTCAGCTTTTTGTTTTAGCCAGCAAGAGACAAAACTAAAGCAGCAAACCACATGCAGTCACCATTTTGATGGTTTTTGTTTCCAGGAGGTTCCCTACAATATAAATTTTTAACATTGAGCTGACTCCTTGACTCAACCTGCAGCAGGACGGAAAAATTATGAACATCTTTCCCGTAACAAAACTGAAATAAGAGTTATGTTATAATTTTAGCTGGGAATCTGAATCAACATGCAGGCAGAGTCCTGCAGGTTTTGTTGTCTCCACCTATGAACCACTGTTATATGTGTGCAAATTACGGAACTGAATTATACACTTTGCTGCTAAACACAGACTATTTGAAGCAGAAGCGTTCAGACTAAACTTACTGAGTTGAGGCTCTAAATAATTGACATTTATACAACTGATGCTTGGAAGTACGACACAGGAATTTTAAAAAATTCATTTACAGGATACGGGCCTTACTGGCTGAGCCAGCATTTATTGCCCATCCCTAGTTGCCCTTGAGAAGGTGGTGGTGAGCTGCCTCCTTGAACCGCTGCAGTCCCTGTGGTGTAGGTGCACCCATAATGCTGTTAGGGAGGGAGTTCCAGGATTTTGACCCAGCGACAATGAAGGAACGGTGATATATTTCCAAGCCAGGGTGGTGAGTGGCTTGGAGGGGAGCTTCCAGGTGGTGATGTTCCCATGTACCTGCTGCCCTTGTCGTTCTAGATGGTGGCAGTCATGGGTTTGGAGGGTGCTGTCTAAGGAGCCTGGAGTAAGTTTCTGCAGTGCATCTTGTAGATGGTACACACTGCTGCCACTGTGCATTGGTGGTGGAGCGAGTGAATGTTTTTAGATGGGGTGCCAATCAAGTGGGCTCTTTGTCCTGGATGGTGTCAAGCTTCTTGAGTGTTGTTGGAGCTGCACTCATCCAGGCAAGTGGGGGGTATTCTATCACACTCCTTGACTTGAGCTTTGTAGATGGTGGGCAGGCTTTGGGGAGTCAGGAGGTGAGTTACCCTCTGCAGAATTCCCAGCCTCTGAAATGCTCTTGTAGCCACAGTATTTATATGGCTGGACAGCTCCGTTTCTGCTCAATGGTAACCCCCAAGATTTTGATCATGGGGGATTCAGTGATGATAATGTCATTGACTGTCAAGGGGTGATGGTTGGATTCTCTCTTGTTGGAGATGATCATTGCCTGACACTTGTGTGGCACAAATGTACAAGCCTGGATATTGTCCAGGACTTGCTGCATTTGGACATGGACTGCTTCAGTGTCTGAGGAGTCACGGATGGTGCTGAACATTGTGTAATCATCAGTGAACATCCCCACTTCAGACCTTATAAGGGAAGGAAGGTCATTTATGAAGCAGCTGAAGATGGTTGGGCTGAGGACACTACCCTGAGGATCTCCTGCAATGATATCCTGGAGCTGAGATGACTGACTTCCAACAACCAGAGCCATCTTCCTTTGTGCTATGTATGACTCCAACTAATGGAGAGTTTTCCCCCTGATTCTCATTGACTCCAGTTTTGCTAGGGCTCCTTGATGTCACACTCGGTCAAATGCGGCCTTGATGTCAAGGGCAGTCAATCTCACCTCCTCTTGAGTTCAGCTCCTTTGTCCAAAGCCCACTCATCCCTCCCTCCTGTTGAATCTGCCCTCTATGCCATATTATGTAATCCATGTTCCTATAGATATGGGTTTTGTGCCACAAACAGTCCTTTTATTCTTAACGTAAGGTGATTCAGTTAAGAACTTCTGCATTAAAAAGCATTACTTTTAAATCTCACTGGTGCATTTTACTATGATCCTACACAGTGATTTTATTATTTCAATTGTTCTGCTGTTATAAAACAACAATATACCTTTCTCTACCAAGTGGACACTTACCATGATGCTTAATAGCTGCATCCACATTCAAAATGTTTGTAAAGACGTCTGCTATTAATCTTGGCTTTCTGCTACTCATTTCATTTTCATCTATATTATAACTAAATAAAACAGTACATGGCTCAGTATGTTACAATTTGCTGGGAAACAAAAAACCACAAAAGCATCAGATGATGGGTCAATCTTAGAAAAGGTTATGAAAGCCCATACCTCCAGAACTGATCTCCCACAAAGAACAGTATCCAACTCCATTCAACTTGTATTGCTGCATCTATTTTAGTAACGTTGCTTGGGAAACCAAAATCAGAGATAGGCTTTGGGAACCTTGAGCTCAGGTCAATCCCAGTAAAAAGCCAGTATTGAGATCCAGCAAGGGGAACACATTTTATTTAAAAAAGAATCACATAATTATTGGCCAAACCTGTCACTCAATTTTATATCAAAGCAGAGCTTACAAAGTTGTATAATATTGTGATACTCATAGGGCCGGATTTTACATTTCCGAGCGGATGAGGGAGGCAGAATGGAAACTGAGGGGAATGGAAACAAGCCACCAGCTGCCATATTCTGGTAAGTAGTTTAAATGCCCCAAAGTTTCTTTGAAAAGCTACGGGGAGAAGGTAAGTGTGTAAGAAGGCGGGGTGGTTAAGGTAAGTAGGTAAGAGGGTAGGGTGACAGGCTGCCAGGTGGGTGGGGTGGTAGATGAGTAGGGTGGCAGGTGTGCAGGGTAGCAGGTGGGTGAGTAGTTGAGGTGGGTAGGGTGGCAGGTGGGTGAGTGAGTAGTGAGTGGATAGTCGGGTCGGGTTGGGTCAGGTGGGGAGGGGTTGTCAGGTCGGGGGCTAGTCAGGTTGAAAGCTAGTCAGGTTACACCAGTGGTGGAGTCAGGTAGTGGGGGCTAGTCAGATCGGGTCAGGGGTGGACTGGGGAGTTGGAGTAAGGGGGGAAGTCGGATGGTGGGGTCGGATTGGGTTATATTCAGGTGTTGGAGGATAGTCAGGTCGGGTCGGGTTGGAGTTGGGGGTTTGGGGGGCAGTAGAAGTGGGTTGAGGGGGGGATCGATTGTTGGGGGAATCGGGGAGTGGGTTCAGGAGGAGTAGTCAGGGTGAGTGATTGGGCGATCAGTTGTATAGGTAGGCAAGAGTTAGACTGGGTCTTTTACTGCTTAATATTTCCTGGATAATCACATCTTGGTAAATTGGAACCATGTGGAGTCTCTGATTCCAACTCAGAGTTGGACACTTTTTCAGAGGGTACAGAGCAGCAGGGGAGTTGCCCATTAGAAATTCAAACTTCACAGACCCAGTGTGTTGTGACTTCCAAGAGGTCCCGTAGATCATCGCCTGGGGTATGTCCAGCCCCTAACTATCCAGAGATCAGAGGATCTGGGCCATATTGTTGAAATTTTGTACGTGAACGCGTGTACACAAATACGAGTCATAACTTGTAGATCCTCAGGAACTGTGGTGCAAATGGAGGCTCCAAGCCCAATCGGCCCTGTAGGCTGGAACGTCATGTGGTAGAAGGATAACGCCATGAGCAGGAAGTTGGTCATAAGATCATAAGATGGAGGAGCAGAAGTAGTCCATTCGGCCCACTGATTCTGCTCCACCATTCAATGAGATCATGGCTGATCTGATAATCCTCAACTCCACTTTCTTGCCTTTTCCCCATAACCCTTGATTCCCTTACTGATTGAAAATCTGTCTATCTCAACCTTGAATATACATAACGACCCAGCCTCTACAACCCTCTGCGGTAAATAATTCCTCGGATTCACCATCCTCTGAGAGAAGGAATTCCTCCTCATCTCTGTTTTAAATGGGCGACCCCTTACTCTGAGATTATGCCCTCTAGTTCTAGACTCTCCCACAAGGGGAAACAGCCTCTCAGCTACCCTGTCAAGCCCCCTAAGAATCTTATATGTTTCAATAAGGTTGCCTCTCATTCTTCTAAACTCCAGCGAGCACAGGCCCAACCTACTCAACCTGTCCTCATAAGAAAATCCCTCCATACCTGGGATCAACCTAGTGAACCTTCTCTGGACTGCCTCCAATGCCAGTATATCTTTCCTTAGATAAGGGGACCAAAACTGTCCACAGTATTCTAGGTATGATCTAACTAGTGCCTTGTATAGTTTTAGCAAGACTTCCTGATTTTTATACTCCATTCCCTTTGAAATAAAGGCCAACATTCCATTTGCCTTCCCTATTACCTGCTGAATTTGTATACTAGCTTTTTGTGATGCATGCACAAGGACCCCAAATTCCTCTGTGCTGCAGCTTTCTGCAGTCTTTATCCATTTAAATAATATTCAGCTCCTCTATTCTTTCTGCCAAAGTGCATAACCTCATATTTTCCCGCATTATATTCTATTTGCCAAGTTTTTGCTCACTCGCTTAACCTGTCTATATCCCTCTGTAGACTCTTTATGTCATCCTTGCCACTTGCCTTCCCATCTATTTTTGTGTCATCTGCAAATTGGCGATAGTATATTCACTTCCCTCATCCAAGCCATTAATATATATTGTGAATAATTATGAACCCAGCACCAGATCCCTTTGGCACTCCACCTGTTACAGGTTGCCATCCTGAAAAAGTCCCCCTTATCCCAACTTTCTGTCTTTTATTAGTTAGCCAATCCTCTATCCATGCTAATATACTACCCCAACCCCACGGGGTCTTATTTTTTTAAGTAGCCTTACGTGTGGTACCTTATCGAATGCCTTTTGGAAATCCAAATATATTACATCTACTGGTTCCCCTTTATCTATCCTGTTTGTTATCTCCTCCAAGAATTCTAATAAATTTTTCAGGCATGATTTCCCCTTCATGAAGCCATGCTGACTCTGCTTGGTTATATTATGCATTTCTAAATGCTCCACTATTACTTCCTTTATAATAGACTCCAACATTTTCCCAATGATGGATGTTAAGCTAACTGGCCTATAGTTACCTGTTTTTTAAAGAATCTGGAATTCAAAGTCTGATGACGACCATGAAACCATTGCCGATTGTTGTAAAAACCCATCTGGTTCACTAATGTCCTTTAGGGAACTAAACCTGCTGGCCTACATGTGACTCCAGAACCACAGCAATGTGGTTGACTCTTAAATGCCCTCTGAACAAGGGCAATTAGGGTTGGGCAATAAATGCACACCTAGCCAGCAATGTCCACATCCCATGAACGAATAATAATAAAAAAAGAACAATTCCTTGTTTATATGCAATACACCAGCAGCATGATACGCGTGCTGAATCCAGCCTGTTGTATATTTTCTATTGGTTTACACGTCTGCTAATTAATGCATAAATGCTATCTAAACTGATCCCACGCTCAACTTCAATCTGAAGTAGAAGGCTCTAAAGAAGAGTCATAAGGGTTTGAAATGTTAACTCTGTTTCTCTCTCCACAGATGCTGCCAGACCTGCTGAGTTTTTCCAGGATTTTCTGTTTCTATTTCAGGTTTCCAGCACCCTCAGTATTTTGCTTTCGCTCAACTTCAATCGATTGGGTGGTTATTATTTCCAAAAAGCGGCTACTATTTTGTTCCAGTAGTGCTGTGAATAATTGCATCCAATTTTGGAAGGTTATTCCAGGAATTAACTCAAGATGACTATACATCCATCAGTATCAGTGTGGTGAAGCCACTGACCAACAGTTCAAGGCCGCACTGAAACTTTGGTATTGTGGAAATGGTTAGGGGAAGATGATGAGGGAAGCCTCAGTAACTTCTCTACAGTGTATTAGGAAAATAAATCAGCAGGTCAAAATAACATTTTGAGATACCTTAAATTGGGACAAGACATGTGGTAAGTGTTGCATGCCTTGGAGGAAAAGGTGACTGAACCTGTGGGCTGTAAATTGGCCCTGTGTAGCATCACTGATGCCAGCACCATGGAAGCCTAAATTTCAAAGATGTTGCCCAGAATACTTCCAGCCACTTCCACTGCAACCTGTGCATAACCACCCTTCTGTCAAGGCACTGACATGGGTTTGATGCATGGGCGCTGCAGAATGGGCAGTTTGTTACACAATCTAACATTTTGGGCTGCATAGGTCCATGTTACGCCCTCTCTTAATCACTCGGAGATGAGCATGCATTCTGCAATTCAATCTGCGACCACACAGCAGGGTGAGGGCAACGTTGCCACTGGCTGTCAAGATCATTGTGGTCCTAAATTTCTACACCAGTCAATCCTTCCAGGCAGCAGTAGGTAACATCAGCAGTATCTCACACTTCACTGTCCATTGCTGCATCAGGGAGGTGAAAGAGGCCCTATGTAGAAGGAGAGGGAATTCATCATCTTCCCACTGACTAAAGCGAAGTAGGAGGGGATAGCATGTGGATTTACCAGTCTAGTGGGATTTTCAATGGTGCAGGATGCTTTTGACTATATGCATTTGACTCTGTGGGTCCCACGTGTTAATGGAACTATGTGCCATAACCACAAGGGCTAACAATCTGTTAACACCCTGCTGGAGTCCGACAATGGCCAGAAGATTGCCAGTTATCCTGACAGCAGCCACAATGCACTCATTTTGCACCAGTCAGCCATACCCACCAGGGTGACCAACCATCCCGTATTTTACAGGAATGTACTGTAACTCGGTTCATTGTTGTGTGTCCTGTACATTGTCTTTCCGGGACACCATCTGTCCCGTATTTCTCGGAAGCGACTCGGAGACTGTTGGAGTAGTTGGAGAGCTACTGCTCTGGTATCTTTGGTATCTCCGCTTGTGCACTGTGCTGCTGCTCATTACAGTCCACTCAGCCATGAGGGAGTCTGCAGGAGGACTGGCCGGTTGATGCTCTGTCTCTGAATTGCAAAGAAGCTTAAGTTGTTGTCAAAGCCATGGAGTTTGGCAGGGGAGTGATTGGATGTGGGTGGTGGTGCAAGCTCCAGTAGTGGCGGGGCCTGAGTCTCCAGGGTGAGGGGATAGTTTGGCCAGGTTTGACAGGCCCAGGTGGGGAGCCAACAGGCCTAAGTCTTGGGCATGGGGTCCAACAAGCCCGGGGAGGAGGATTTCCAGCAGAACCGTGTCTCAGGCAGGTGTCAGGCAAGCTCAGAGGGGTCCATCAGGCCGGTGTCTCAGGCAGGGTCCAGCTCCGACTGTTCCTGGCAAGGATCCGGCAGGCTCAAGTGTTTGGCGGGGGTCTTGTGGCAGCCTTGCCGTGGAGCTGGGCAGAACTTCTGCTGAGTGAGTGGGGGTGGGGGTTTAGGAAGAAGGGCTGCTGAGTGAGTCGGGGAGGGGATGGGGAGAGGGACCTCTAAGTGAATTTGTCAACTTTGGCAGAGTTGTGTGTGTGTGTTTGTGTGGTGAGCAGCAGCACAGGGTGTTGAGGGAGCAGCACGAGTGTCGATGGGATCGAGGAGGCAGACTGTAGGTAATACATGTTATATGTCTAATAATGTGAGGGGCATAGTTCTGTAATTGGACCATGATGATTACCAAGCCCCTGCCCTGGTTTCTGGTCTCGCCAGCACCCCCATCCACTGGGCCTCACAAGCTTCACTCCAACCATCACAACCGCCCCCCTCTTCAGTCTCACCAGCAATTTCCCCTTATTGTCTCTCACTGGTATGCCCCACTCCGGTCTCATCAGCAACAACCCCACCCAAATCTCAATCTCGCCTGCATCCCCTCTCCTGTTCTATCAGCATCCCACACTCTCCCCCTCACTATTGCAGTGTCCCTTATTTTATTTTTTCAAGAGTTGGCCACCCTGACTAAGGTTTGGAAATAAATATTACACAATTATTACAGGGTACACAATATTTCAAAAAGACAGGCAGAATGGAAATGGAGGAGGGGGTAGCCCTGATAATAAAGGATAACAAGGGTATTAGTGAGGAAAGTTCTTGACTCAGAAGATCTTGAATTAGAATCAGTATGGGTGTAAATTAGGAATAACAAGAGTCAGAAAATGCTAGTGCGAGTAGTTTATAGACCCCCTAACAATAGCCGTGGTGTTGGACAAAGCATTAAACAGGAAATTATTGATGTGTAACAGAGGCAATGCAATAATTGTGGGGGACACTAGTCTTCATATACACTGGACCAATGAAATTGTCAAGGGTATTCTAGAAGATGAGTTTGTGGAATGTTTCTGTGACAGTTTCCTGGAGCAGTACCTTATGAAACTGACTAGGGATAATGCTACCTTGGATATAGAATTATATAAAGAAGCAGGGTTAATTAGTAATGTCATAGCAAAAGATCCACTGGGAAATAGTGATCATAGTACCATTCAATTCCATGACCTGACTTTTACCCTTGGCGGGTGCACGCTATTGGTGGGCCTGGGAGTAGTCGGGAAAAAGGCCCTCGACCGCAATCGGCCCATGACTGTGCTTTCATGCAAGATGGCCAACTAAGGCCCACCCAGCTTGAAACGTGTCTCCCAATGGATGGGAAGGGCAGGGAAGGGGCCTATCGGGCGCTGGGTCCAATGGTGACCTGACGGGCAGTTTAAAAGCAGCAGAGGCAGCTCCCTGAAGGCTGCCAGGGAAGAATTATTTTCAGCGGTCTAGAGACTGAAGCTATGGCCTCAACAGCAGAGGGAGACGCCAGGCGGGAGGGCAGGTCGGATGGGCACTCGGCTCCCCCTTTTTCGGATGAGTGTCTCACGGTCCTCTTGGAGGAGGTGGCTGCTTGGAGGGGCACCTCGTTTCCAGAGATGGCAGGAGGAGGCCACTGCACCAGACTAAAAAAGCTTGGGAGGAGGTGGCAACCGAGGTCAGCAGCCACGATGTTGTGCTGCGCACATGGGTGCAATGCTGCAAAGGGTTCAACGACCTGCTGTGCTCGGCAAGGGTGAGTACTGTATTGACATGGATCAGTGTGGACAAATGTTAAGGGTTGGCTGTCCCCCACTTGGAGCTCAGGGGTATTAGAGCCTGAGTGCCGATTGTCAATGACACCGGAGCTAGCCGAGGGGGTGAGCCCTGGCTGCTTGGACTGAGTGCCTTGTGGCTCGAGGGCCATGACTCTGATGTGCCCTGCCAGGTGTTTCTCAGCTGGGGTTGGCCAGGATGCAATGGCGCCGCAGGTAGAGAGTGGACTATAAGACCATAAGGCCATAAGACATAGGAGCAGAAATTAGGCCATTCGGCCCATCGAGTCTGCTCCGCCATTCAATCATGGCTGATAAGTTTCTCAACCCCATTCTCCCGCCTTCTCCCCGTAACCTTTGATCCCCTTACCAATCAAGAACCTATCTATCTCGGTCTTAAATACACTCAATGACCTGGCCTCCACAGCCTTCTGTGGCAATGAATTCCATTGATTTGCCACTCTCTAGCTAAAGAAGTTTCTCCTCAGCTCTGTTCTAAAAGGTCTTCCCTTTACTCTGAGGCTGTGCCCTTGGGTCCTAGTCTCTCCTACTAATGGAAGCATCTTCCCCACGTCCACTCTATCCAGGCCTTTCAGTATTCTGTAAGTTTCAATCAGATCCCCCCTCATCCTTCTAAACTCCATTGAGTATAGACCAGAGTCTGCAAACGTTCCTCATATGTTAAGCCTTTCATTTCTGGGATCGTTCTCATGAACCTCCTCTGGACCCTCTCCAGGGCCAGCACATCCTTCCTGAGATACGGGGCCCAAAATTGCTCACAATATTCCAAATGTGGTGTGACCAGAGCCTTATAAAGCCTCAGCAGCACATCCCTGCTTTTATATTCTAGTCCTCTCGAAATAAATGCCAACATTACATTTGTCTTCCTAACTACAGACTCAACCTGCAAGTTAACCTTAAGAGAATCCTGGACTAGGACTACCAATTCCCTTTGCACTCCAGATTTCTGAATTCTCTCCCCATTTAGAAAATAGTCTATGCCTCTATTCTTCCTACCAAAGTGCATGACCTCACACTTCCCCACGTTGTATTCCATCTGCCACTTCTTTGCCCGTTCTCCTAACCTGTCCAAATCCTTCTGCAGCCTCCCCGCCTCCTCAATACTACCTGTCCCTCCACCTATCTTTGTATCATCTGCAAACTTCAGGATGCCCTCAGTTCCTTCATCTAGATCATTAATGTATAAAGTGAAAAGTTGTGGTCCCAACACTGACCCCTGCGGAACTCCACTAGTCACCGGCCGCCATCCTGAGAAGGACCCCCTTATCCCCACTCTCTGCCTCCTGCCAGACAGCCAATCTTCTATCCATGCTAGTACCTTGCCTCTAACACCATGGGCTCTTATCTTACTGAGCAGCCTTCTGTGCGGCACCTTGTCAAAGGCCTTCTGGAAGTCCAAGTAGATAACATCCATTGGCTCTCCTTTGTCTAACCTACTCGTTACCTCCTCAAAGAATTCTAACAGATGCTAATCAATGCTCCTCTGTCCTTTCAGGAGAAGATGAGCAATAACAACATAGAGAGGTCAAGGACAGGTGGACCCCCCCCCCCCCAACCCCACCAAATCTAATATTGATGAGATTTGAACAGGGTGCCTTGGAGCTGGAGAGCGTCATGCACCTCAGCCAGTTGTGGAGAGGCAAAGGCCTCTGACGAAGGTAAGAGTGCGGTGCACAGAGGTGAGTGTTTCAGAATGTGCAGACATTCTTATGTAGTCTCATCATTGATGAAAGCCTCAAAATTGGAGTCCCCATTGATCATTGAAAGATGATGGCACCATGATGCAGATCTCCATTGTCTCACCAGGGCGCCTGGCATGCACAGTGACAGTGTGATGATTTAAACTAATGACACATCGTTGTCTCCCTTAGATTTGCCAACAGGCACTTGTTCACAGAAGCCCGAAGAGCCACCCCTGATGCCAGAGGAATACCGGGCTTCAGCTGCACCTGTGTCACACCCACTCTCTGAGCAGGGTACCAGCGCAGACACCAGCACCTCAGTGGGCATTAGATTGGCGGCTAGAATGTCGGTGCACATTGGTGAGGGCACTTCACACTTGGTTGAGGAGCAAGCAGAGGCAGAGAGTGCCTATGGCGCCGGCAGTCAGAGGACTGTGCCATCCAGGGTGCAATCGACAACACATGTCATAATAGGAGTCATGCTATTGAGACCTTATTTTTATGTATGCCTGGTTCTGCTCCTGGCATGCCCTCCTACACTCTTCATTTAACCAGGATTGATCCCCTGGCTTGATGGTAATGATAGAGTGGGGGATATGCCGGGCCAGGAGGTTACAGATTGTGTTCGAGTACAATTCTGCTGCTGCTGATGGCCCACAGCGCCTCATGGATACACAATCTTTAGTTGCTAGATCTGTTTGAAATCTATCCCATTTATTATGGTGGTAGCGCCACACAACATGATGGAGGGTATCCTCAATGTGATGGTGGGACTTTGTCTCCAGAATGTCTGTGCGGTGGTCACTCCTACTGGATACTGTCATGGACAGATGCATCTGCGGCAGGCAGGTTGGTGAGGATGAGATCAAATACATTTTTCCCTCTTGTTGGTTCCCTCACCACCACACAGACCCAGTCTAGCAGCTTTGTCCTTTAGGACTCAGCCAGCTCGGTCAGTAGCGGTGCTACCGAGCCACACTTGGTGCTGGACATTGAAATCCCCCACCAAGAGTACATTCTGCACCCTTACCACCCTCAGTGCTTTCTCCAAGTGGTGTTCAACATGGCAAAGCACTGATTCATCAGCTGAGCAAGGGCGGTACGTGTTAATCAGCAGGATGCTTCCTTGCCCATGGTTGACCTGATGCCATGAGACTTCATGTGGCCTGGAGTCAATGTAGTGGACTCCCAGGGCATCTCCCTCCCGTCTACCTCTGCTGACATACCATGGAATGGTGATGGTGGTGTCTGGGACATTACCTGTAAGATATGAGTCCGTGAGGATAACTATGTCAGGCTCTTGCTTGACTAGTCTGTGCGACAACTCTCCCAATTTTGGCACCAGATATTAGTAAGGAGGACTTTGTAGTGTCGATAGGGCTGAGATTGCTGTTGTCTTTTCCAGTGCTTAGGTTGATGCTGGGTGATCCATCCGGTTTCATTCCTTTTTTGTGACATTGTAGCGCTTTGAGTGGCTTGCTAGGCCATTTCAGAGGGCATGTAAGAATCAGCCACATTGCTGTGGGTCTGGAGTCACATAGGCACATAGGCCAGACAGGTAAGGATGGCAGATTTCCTTCCCTAAAGGGCATTAATGAACCAGATGGGTTTTTATGACAATTGGCAGTGGTTTCACAGTCACCGTTAGGCTTTTAATTCCAGATTTTTATTGAATTCATATTCTACCATGGCGGGATTTGAACCCAGGTCCCCAGAGCATCACCCTGGGTCCAGCGACAACACCACCACGCCACCACTTCCCCAGACTATCTGAAATAAAAATAGAAAATGCTGGACACGCTCAGCAGGTTTGGCAGTATCTCTGCAGAGAGAAACAGGGTTAACGTTTCAGGTCTTGTGACCTTTCTTTAGAAGAGGAAGTGTCTAGCTCTTTTTGTTGGGGCTAGGAGCAGCAGGAGCGTCCCCTCCTCCATCCCCACCCCCTTTCCGACTCCCCTTTTTCCAATAATTTATAATTTTTAAAATATTTTTTAAAATTTATTTTTCTTTTCCCACCTATTATTTTTAAATTTATTTCCATCCAATGTTTTATCTCCACCTTTTAGCCTATTTCGATCCCTTCCCCCCACCCCACCCCCACTAGGGCTATCTGCCACTAGCTTGTCCTGCTTTCTACCCTAATGTCACCATTAGCACATTCCTTAGTTAAGATCACCACCGTCAACACCTTTTTGTCCTTTTGTCTATGACATCTTTGGCAATCTCTTCTTTGCCTCCACCTATACACACCGTCTATCCAGCTCTACCTGTCCCACCCCTCTCAACCAGCTTACATTTCACTTCATTTCTATTTTTCCTTAGTTCTGATGAAGAGTCATACAGACTCGAACCATTAACTGTGTTCCTCTCCGCAGATGCTGTCAGACCTGCTGAGTTTTTCTAGCTATTTTTGTTTTTGTTTCAGATTTCCAGCATCCGCAGTATTTTGCTTTTATGTTAAAATCAGTCCACTTGTTTTTAGTTTAGATGAGTATAGTATAAATAGTGTTAAACTAACAGGAGATGTAATAAATATGTTGTTTACCCATTCTTGAAGAAAAAAATAGTTTGGTTTATTTTAACGGCGGCATCAATGAACATATCTGGGTCACAGATTGTTGGTCCCTCAGTTAGAGCCTGGCCTGGTTTTTGTGTTGGACTCTGGTCTGGACTTTGTGTTCGAGTCTGGCCTGGTGTTTGTATTGTCATAACTTTGGGTCCTGAATTTAAAAAGATATAATTATAAATAATATGGAATTAAAAATTACAATGTAAATACAGTAATTTGGCACACAGAAGGAAAGGCCTACTGACACTTTAAATTCATTTTAGTACTTATGAATCTCAGATTTTTTAATCAATGTCTCAGACCCCTCCATCACCATCCTGAGTATGTCCTGTCCCATCAGCAGGACAGACCCGCCAGAGGTAGCGACACAGTTACAGTGTCGGGAGGGAATACCTTGGGCATCTTCAACACTGAGTCCAAGTGTCATGAAAATTCAAGGCATCAGGTGAAACATGGACAGGAAACCTCCAGATGATTACTACCAACTGCCCTCCCTCAGTTGATGAATCTTTTTTATTTGTTCGAGCGATGTGGGCATCGCTGGCTGGGCCAGCATTTATTGCTCATCCCTAATTGCCCTTGAGAAGGTGATGGTGAGCTGCCTTCTTGAACCGCTGCAGTCCATGTGGTGTATGTACATCCATTTTAGGACCAGGATTTTGCCCCTGCGACAGTTAAGGGTCAGTGGTATAGACCCAGAACTTCAATGGAGTAGTAATCAGTCAGGTTGCCATTCCACTCCTTTTTACTTACAGAATCACAGAATCACACAGTGCAGAAGAGGCCCTTCGGCCCATCGAGTCTGCACCGACACATGAGAAACACCTGACCTACCTACCTAATCCCATTTACCAGCACTTGGCCCATAGCCTTGAATGTTATGACGTGCCAAGTGCACATCCAGGTACTTTTTAAAGGATGTGAGGCAACCCAGGTAAGGAGTTGCACATTTCTCGCCCGATCTTCCAACCCGGGCCTGGTGACAAATGTGCAGTGCAGCAGCTCCAGAGTCCTTCCTCTGCAGGGAAGGGGGGTTTAAGGGAGGGCAGTAGCATCGGGGGAGGTGAAGCCACGCCCCCTTTTTACAGCACTAGCTGCTGTAAAGCAGTAAGTTTAAAGGACCCAGCCATTTTGAGAAGCCAGGGCAAAGGTAAGTGTGTAAGGTAAGGGGGTGAGGTGTTCAGGTGATTGGAGAGGGAATTGGTCATGGGGTGCGGTGGGCATGTCGGGCTGTAGTTAGAGGGGGTCTGGGAGTGGGGGTGGGGCCATGGTGGTGGGGGTCAGGTGGCAGTCAGGGAGGAGTGTGGGGATATAGTCAGGTGGGTGGGGATAGGCAGTCAGGGGTGGTAGTTGAGGGGTGGGTAAGGGACAGGGGGGGGTTGGATAGTCGTGGGGGGGGTTGGTAGTGAGGGGGTTGGTATTTGGGGGTAGTCTGAGCTCAGGGGAGTGGGAGGGTAGTTGGGGGAGTTGGAAAGGGTAGTCAGGGGGTCAGAGAAGGTAGCTGGGGGGAAGAAATCGAGGAGGGTAGTTGGGGCGTCAGAGGGTTCAGGTGGTCATTGGAGGGTAGTGGGGAGCTGGGCTCTAGTGGGGAGATTGGGGGCGGGGGGTCAGTACCATAGTTACCCAGAGGTTAGAAGTATTTTTAATTCTTCTAAGTTTTCCTGGGTAACTATCTGCTAAGAGAGCGTGAACCATCTGACATCTCCAATTTAAATCAGAGTATCGGATGCTTCCTAGTGCAGGGTAATTGCCCATCAGAAGTTTCAACTTCCTGAGCTGCCCTTGCATGGGGGTTTCCAGGGGGTCCCCCAGTGCATCTTTTTGATACCTTGCGGGTACATCCACCTGGAGAGCAGAGGTTCTGGGCCACAGTTCCAAGTCAGGATGGTGTGTAGCTTGGGGGGCAGCTTGCAGGTGGCAGTGTTCCCAAACATCTGCTGCCCTTGTCCTTCTAGGTGGTAGAGGTTTTGGGTTTGGAAGGTGCTGTCGAACAGCCTTGGTGAGTTGCTGCAGTGCATCTTGTAGATGGCACACACTGCTGCCACTGTAAGTCTCAGGTTGTGGGAGTGAATGTTGAAGCTGGTGGATAGGGTGCCAATCAAGTGGGCTGCTTTTTTCTGGATGATGTTGAGTTTCTTGGGTGCTGTTGATGTTGCACCCATCCAGGCAAGTGGAGAGTATTCTATCACACTTCTTGACTTGAGCTTTGTAGATGATGGACAGGCTTTGGGGAGTCAGGAGGTGAGTTACCCTCTTCAGAATTCGCAGCCTCTGAATAGCTCTTGGAGCCACAGCATTTATATGGCTGGAATGTTCAGTTTCTGGTCAATGGTAACCCCAGGATGTTGGTTGTGGGGTATTCAGCGATGGTAATGCCATTGACTGTCAAGGGGAGATGGTTGGATTCTCTCTTGTTGGAGGTGGTCATTGCCTGACACTTGTGTGGCACAAATGTTACTTGGCACTTATCGGCCCAAACCTGGATATTCTCCAGGTCTTGTTGCATTTGGACATGGACTGCGAGTATCGGAGGAGTCGCGAATGGTGCTGAACATTGTGCAATCACCAGGAAATATCCCCACTTTTGACCTTATGTTGGAAGAAAGGTCATTGATGAAGCAGCTGAAGATGGGCGGGCCTAGGATACTATCCTGAGGAACTCCTGTAGTGATGTTCTGGGACTGAGATGATTGACCTTCAACAACCACAACCATCTTAGTTTGTGCTAGGTATGACTCCAACCAGTGGAGAGTTTTCCTTCTGATTCACATTAATTGCAGTTTTGCTAGGGTTCCTTGATGCCACACTTGGTCAAATGCTGCCTTGATGTCAATGGCAGCCACTCTCGCCTCACCTTCAGCTCACCTGTTGTCCATGTTTGAACCAAGGCTGTACTGAGACCAGGAGCTGAACCCAAACTGAGTGTCAGTAAGTAGGCTATTGCTGAATAAGTGCCACTTGACATCTTCCATCACATTGCTGATGATCAAGAGTAGACTGATGGGGTGATAATTGACTGGGTTGTATTTGTCCTTCTTATTGTGGAAAGGGCATACCTGCCAATTTTCCATATTGCTAGGTAGACGCCAGTGTTGTAGCTGTACTGGAAAAGCTTGGCTAGGGGCCGAGGCAAATCCTGGAGCACAAGCCTTAAAAACTATTGCTGGAATGTTGTCAGGGCCCATAGCATTTGCAGTATCCAGCCTTCAGCCGTTTCTTGATGTCACATGGAATAAATCGAATTGGCTGAAAACTGACATCTATGATGCTGGGGACCTCAGGAGGAGGCCGAGATGGATCATCCACTTGCCATACCTGGCTGAAGATGGTTGCAAATGCTTCAGCTTTGTCTTTTGCACTTTTCTGCTGGGCTCCCCCATCATTGAGGATGGGGATATTTGTGGACCCCCCTCATCTGGTTAGTTGTTTAATTGTCCACCACCATTCACGACAGGATGTGACAGGACTGCAGAGCTTAGATGCGATCCCTTGGTTGTGGAATCACTCACCACTTTCCATCGCACGCTGTTTGGTATGCAAGTAGTCCTGCGTTGTAGCTTCACCTCATTTTAGGTATGCCTGTTGCTGCTCCAGGCATGTGCTCCTGCACTCTTCACTGAACCAGGGCTGACCCCCTGGCTTGATGGTAATGGTAGAGTGGGGGATACGCCAGACCATCAGGTTACAGATTGTGATTGTGTATAATTCTGTTGCTGCTGATGGTCTACAGCATCTCATGGATGCCCAGTTTTGAGTTGCTAGATCTGTTTGAAATCTATCCCATTCAGCACAGTGGCAGTGTCACACAACACGATGGAGGGAATCCTCACTGTGTAGACGGGACTTCATCTCCTCCAGGACTGTGTGGTAGTCACTCTTACCAATACTGTCATGGACAGACGCATCTGCAACAGGTAGATTGATGAGGTCAAGAAGGTTTTGCCCTCTTGTTGGTTCCCTCTCCACCTGCCACAGGCCCAGTCTAGCAGCTATGTCCTTTAGGAGTCAGTCAGCATTGTCAGTAGTGGTGCTACCGAGTCACTTTTGGTGAGGACATTGAAGTCCCCCACCCAGAGTACATTCTGTGGCCTTGCCACCCTCAGTGCTTCCTCCAAGTGGGTGTTCAACATGGAGGAGCACTGATTCACCAGCTGAGGGAGGCTGGGTGGGTGGTAATCAGTAGGAGCTTTCCTTGCCCATGTTTGACCTGATGCCTGAGACTTCATTGGGTCAAGAGTCAATGTTGAGGACTCCCAGGGCAACTCCCTCCCAACTGTATACCACTGTTCCACCATCCCTGCTGGGTCTGTCCTGTCGGTGGGACAGGACATATCCTGGGATGGTAATAGTGGTGTCTGGGACATTGTGTGTAAGGTATGATTCCATAAGTATGATAATGTCAGGCTGTTGCTTGATTAATCTGTGGATCCGATCTCCCAATTTTGGCACAAGCCATCAGATGTAAGTAAGGAAAACCTTGCGGGGTCAATAGGGCTGCGTGCGCCTTTGTCGTTTCCAGGGCTTAGGTCTATGGCAAGTGATCCATCCAATTTCATTCCTTTTAGGCTTCATAGTGTTTTGATACAACTGAATGGCTTGCTAAGGCCATTTCAGAGGGCGTTTAAGAGTCAACCACACATTGCATCAGTACTCCTCCATGCTGAATTTCATCTGAGTAAGTAATGAGAGTAACAAGGGCACAAATGTACTCTGGGTAGGGGTCTTCAGAAGTAAGAGTAACTCAGTCCACCATGACTGGCTGAGTGATAAAGAACATAGCTGCCAGACAGGACCCTGTGGCATGTGATGAGAGAACCAACATGAAGGAAAAACAGGCTTTCCCTCATCTTGACCAATCTACCTGTCACAGCCACTACTGTCCATGAGAGTGAGGTAGGAGTGACCAATGCATAGTCCTTGTGGAGGTGAAGCCCCATCTTCACACTGAGGACACCTTCCATCATGTTATGTGGCACTACCACCATTTTGATTGAGATCCAGCAGCTAAAACCTGGGACAAGATTTTAAGTCCTGTGGACAGGCATGTGCCCGACCTGATCGGGTGTAAAATAGCCCGCGATGAAGTTGGGTGAGCGTCCCGATGTCATTGCACACTCGTGTGATATTGCGGTTAGCAGGCGGGCTTGCCGACAATCAAGAGGCCTATTAAGGCCACTAATCAATTAATTAACCACTATTTTTCGCTGCCCATCCAATGTTATGGTTGGCGGGCTGGCAAATTGGCCAGGCGGCCTTTTGATTTTTAAAGAAACCTCATCCAAGGGCGGGATGAGGTTTCCGATATTAATTAAAAAATAAATAAAAATGTTTTGGCAGAATTTTTAACATCAACATGTTTAGGTGAGTGATTCTTATGGGTGGACATTTTTTCCAGGATTTTAAAATCTTTATTTTAGGGTTTAAATCTTCATCTCCCAGAGGCAGCTTACTGCCTTCAGGGAGTGTGCTGCCCCCAGCCCCTGCGCTGTCTTCAGCGCTCACCCTCCTCCTGCCTCCCCACCCCGGCAGCGCTGAGCATTGCTCATGCTGGCTGACTGGTAATTGGCCAGCCAGCATGAAATCGCGGTCGTGGGCCGATTGCGGGCAGCGGGCCATTTCCCGGCCATTCTCGGGCCTGCCACGCCTGCCCGACGACTTCAAAATCCTGCCCCTCGACTCCCATTCAGTGCTGTGCACAATCAGCAGCAGCAGCTGAACTGTATCCCACTACAACCTTATGGCCCAACAGATCCTTCACTCTTCCATTACCATCACACCAGGGAATCAACTCTGATCAAAAGAGGTATATGGAAGCATATGACAGGGGCAGCATCAGGCATACATTAAATGAGGTGCCAACCTGGTGAAGCTACAAGAATGCATGTTAAACAGCAGAATTATTAAACTACAGACGTAGTGAAGCAATCCCATAACTGACAGATCGGTTCAAAGCTCTGCAGTCTTGACAAAGTTAGTCAAGAACAGTGCTGGATAATTGAACAACTAACGGGAGGAAGAGGCTCCACCAGAATCTTCATTGTCAATAATGGGGGAGCATAACACATCAATACAAAAGAGCGGGCTGAAGCATGTGCAACCATTTCCAGCCGGAATGTTGAGTGGACAACTTATCTTGGCTTCCTCCAGCAGTTCCCAACATCAGAGATGCCAGCTTTTAAAATTTGTTCTTGGGATGTGAGCATCCAAGGCTAACACTTGTTGCCCATCCCTAATTGCCTTGAGCAGGTGATGGTGAGCTGCCTCTCGAACTGCTGCAGTCTATGTGATGTAAGTACACCGACAATTAGGAAGGGAGTTCCAGGTTTTTAACCCAGCGATATAGTTCCAAGTCAGGATGGTGTGTGACTTGAAGGGGGACTTGCAATTTGTGGTGTTCCCAGGCATCTGCTGGTTCCTTTTGGTGCTGAAGGTCATGGGGTTGGAAGGTGCTGTTGAAAGAGCTTTGGGAGTTTCTACAGTGCATATGCTGCCACTGTATGTCTGTGGTGGAGGAAGTGAATGGGGTGCCAGTCAAGCTGACTGCTTTGTCCTGATTGCATTGAGTGTTGTTGGGGCCACACTTATCCAGGCAAGTGAAGAGAGTATTCCATCACACTCCTGATTTGTGCCTTTGGATGGTGGAAAGGCTTTGGAGAGTCAGGAGGTGAGTTACTCAATGCAGAATTCCAGGCATCTGACCTACTGTTGTAGCCACAGTATTTATATGGCTGGCCTAGTTAAGTTTCTGGTCAATGGTAACTCCTATATATATTGGTAGTGGGGGGTTCAACAATGGTAATGCCATTGAATGTCAAAGGAAGATTGTTAGAGTCCTCTTGTTCGAGTTCGTCATTACCTTGCACTTGTGTGGCATGAATGTTACTTGCTATTTTTCAGCCCAAACCTCAGTGTTATCAAGGTTTGCATGCAGGCAAGGACTGCTTCAGTGCCTGAAAAGTTCTAAATGGTACTGAACACTGTGTAGTCTTCAGCAAACACTTCTGACTTTGGAGGGAAGGTCATTGACGAAGCAGTTGAATATGTTTGGCTCTAAAACACTACCGTGAAGAACACCTGCAGCGATGCCGTGATGGTGAGATGATGGCCTCCAACAACCATAACCACATCTTTTTGGCGCTAGGTA
Source organism: Cetorhinus maximus (assembly GCF_964194155.1). Taxonomy (NCBI): domain Eukaryota; kingdom Metazoa; phylum Chordata; class Chondrichthyes; order Lamniformes; family Cetorhinidae; genus Cetorhinus; species Cetorhinus maximus. The sequence continues at coordinate 89,246,834 of NC_135885.1, forward strand.
TGACTCCAACCAGTGGAGAAGTTTCCAATTGATTGCCATTGAGTTCAGTTTTGCTAGGCTTCCTTGTGGCACACTCAGTCAAATCCTGCTTTGATATCCAGGGCTGTCACGCATTTTGTGGACAAGACATATTCAGTCAATTTTTCACATTGTCACAAACTATCCTGACTTGAAATTATATTGCTGTTCCTTCATCATTGTCAGGCGATTGGCAAAAGAACCAAAGGTGACATGGGGAAAAACTATTTTATCCAGTGAATGGCTGTGATGTTAAATGCACTGTCTGAGGATGTAGTGGATGCAGATGTAATTGCAGCTTTCGAAGTGGAATTTGATAATTCCACAGAGACCACTCAACAGTGTACTGAACTCAGGTATTTGATGAGTGAAGGAATTCTATGTGCATTAAGGATTGATTGCTTTTTAAAATCTCATCATGTTGCATTTAGCATTTACCTTAACTTTAATATCAACTTGTTGTTGCTTTCAGTTTGAGTCAGTAGTAAATAAACTTCCTGCTAGTGGCAGTTGGCACAGTTTGTTAATCAGGTGGCTATTAAAACTGGTTACCTAGTCAGCAGGGCCTGACTCAGGTCTTTGGAATTCCAACTAGTATAAATACGACAAGTTTATGCTTACGCATGGAACAAGTAGTATTGAGGCCAGCTCGACAGAGTACATCTTCAGCGAAGTACTGATCTTGGGAATTTAGTGAGTGAAGGGATTCAACACAATGAGGAAGGACGTGCTGTTCTGGTATTTTACAGCACAGGGAACAATCTGAGGGTAGGATGGGGACACAGTGAGACCTGAGAGCTGATGTCCAGATGCATTAATTAGAAGCAGGTTGGTGATTGATTGATGAGTTTTAAGGTTTCTTCCTCTGAGCTGGGACACTTTTATTTAAACTAGTAAAGGGGGTCTAGAAGTATTGTTTAAATTTATAGTTTAACTAGTTAAACTAATAGAAAAACAAACAATCATTGAATTATATTTCAAACCTTAGGCAAATAAAAGACAATAAAAGTGGCAGGACAGGTAATATGTTGCAGCTGCAGCATGTGGGGACCTTGTGGACACTGGTGTAATCTATGGTAAGTGTCTGCAACCCAAGGAATTTCAGCTCAGAATTTATGAGCTTGTGTCAGAATTTTGGACACTGTGATGCATCAGGGAGGAGGAAAGTTACCTGGACACTTTGTTCCAGGATGCAGTCACACCTCTTTGGCTAGATACTTCAGGTTTGGTCCATGGTCAGGGACATGAGTATGTGACTGTGAGTGAGGCAGGAACGGGGAATCCAGATAGTAGCACTGGAGGAGCCTCAGTATTTGTACTTGCCCAATAGGTGTGAGGTTCTTGTATCCTGTGTGGGCAACAGCAGGGGTTGCAGGAGGGACGAGTAAACTGACCACAGCAACTTGGTATAGGAGGACATTTAAGTGAGGGGAGGAAAAACAAATGTAGTAGTATAGGGGATAGTACAGTTAGAGAGATAGATACTGTTTTGATGAAAGGTCATGACCTAAAATGTTAACTCTGTTCCCGTCTTCACAGACGCTGCCAGTCCTGCTGAGTATTTCCAGAATTTTCAGTTTTTATTTCAGATTTCCCAGCATCTGCAGTATTTTGCATTTAGATACTGTTCTCTGCAACCAAGAGTGTGAGTCTGAAAGGCTGTGTTGCCTGCTTATGGCAGGTTAAAGACATGTCCCCAGGACTGGAGAAGAACTTGGAGTGGAGCGGGGAGGAGGAACCAATTGTCATGGTCCACATGGATACCAACGACATAGGCAGGACTAAACAAAAAGAGGCTCTGTTAAGGGAATATAAGCAGCTAAGGGCTAAATTAAAAAGCAGAATCACAAAGGTTCTCTGGATTATTACATTAGTCACAAGCAAATTGACAAAGGGTAAATAAGATCAGTGAGATGAATGCGCGCCTCAAACATTGGTGTGGGAGAAATGGGTTTTGATACATGGGGTACTAACACCAGTACTAGAGAAGTGGGAGCTGACCAGCTGGGGAGAGGGAGGTGGGGGGGGGGGGGCTTCACTTAAACCACTCTGACAAATCATTTAATAGGGTTGTATAGAGGATTTTAAATTAAAGAGTGGGGAAATAGCTTCACATAAAGGGAGATTTGCAACTTAATGAGAAAGGACAAGGCAATAGTGTAGGGTAGCGATTTGGGGAATGATACCCAGAGTGTGACAGGAAGGGACAGAGTATACAAACACAGGAAACAAAAAGTCACAGTAAGAAAAGTGGTCAAAAGACAGGTCTTTATCTGAATTCACTCAGTGTTCAAAATAAGATGGATGAATTGATAGCATAAATAGAAATAAATGTGTATGATATGATAGCTATTACAGAGACATGGGCCAGAATTTTTCCATCGGCGAGTTAGGGCAGGGCCTGCTCGCTGACATGAAAATGACGTGGGATGACGTTGGGAGGAACCCCCGATGTCATCCCGCCCCATTTAAATATTCAGGAAGGCGGGCAGACAGTGAAATCAGCTGTGCCCCCGCTGATTTCAATTAAAGGTCCTGCCCATCCAACCTTAAGGCTGGCGGGCAGGCCAGGAGCCCAGGCGGGCTTCTGAAAAAACATGAAACCTCATCCACCGGCGGGATGAGGTTTCATGTCTGTTTTAAAAAACTTTAATAAACTTTATGTGACATTTATTAACATGTCTCATCTCGTGTGACATTGTCACATGAGGGGGACATGTTAATAATTTTTTTATTGTTCTATTTTTTAACTTTATAACACTTCCAGCGCTCTCCCTGAGACAGCACTTAGTATCAGGGAGATGTGCGCTCTTTCGCATGCATGCACGAAAGAGCGCACTTTGACAGTTGGGGAATCCCTCTCCCCCTGCACAGGAAGCGCATAGCGCTTCCCGTCGGGCAGCCCGCTAGCTTAATTGGCCCGCCCACTCAAAATGCCCGACCATCCATCAAGGGCAAAATTCTGCCCATGGTTGCAAAGTGACCAAAGCTGGGAACTGAATATTTAAATGTATTTGACATTTTTGAAGGATAGTAAGAAAGGAAAAGGAGGTGGTGTAATCTTGTTAATAAAGATTAGTACAGTAATGAGAAATTATTTTGGCTTGTAGAATCAAGATGTTGAATTAGTTTGGTTGGAGATAAGAAATAACAAGAGGAAGAAGTGATTGGTGGGCATAGTTTATAGGTCCCCTAACAGTAGCTACAGTGTAGGATAGAGGATGAATAAAGGGATGATGAGGGCTTGTAAGAAAGGAACTGCTATAATTGTGCAGGTTGTGCACTTCATATAAAATGGATGAATCAAATTAACAAAGGTAGCCTTGAGGATGAGTTTTTAGAGTGTATTTAGGATAGTTTCTTAGAACAGTACATTCAGTACCAACCAGGGAACAATATATTTTAGACCTGGTAATGTGTAACAAGACAGGATTAATTAATGATCTCTTGTAAAGGATCCTTGAGGCATGATAGAATAACATGATAGAATTTCAGTTAGCTTGAGGGTGAGAAGCATTGTTTTAAAATTAGTGTCTTAAACATAAATAAAGACAATTACAAAGATATGAAGATATAGTTGGCTACAGTGGACTGGGAAAATAAGTTAAAAGGTAAGATAGTCGCTAAGCAGTGGCAGACATATAAAGAGATATTTCATAACTCTCAACAAAGCTGTATTTCATTGAGAAAGAAAGAACCTACAAGAAGGATGCACCATCGTGGCTAAATAAGGACATTAAGGATGGTATCAAATTTAAAGAAAAGGGTTACAAAGCTGGAAAGATAAATGGTAGACCAAAGAATTGGGAAACTTTAAAAAACCTGCAAAGGATACCTAAAAAATAATAAAGAGGGAATTATTAGAATTATGGGTGTAAACCAGCAAGATATATAAAAACAGATAGTAAGAGCTTCTACAAGTATATAAAAAGGAAGAGAGTAGCTAAAGTAAATGTTGGCCCCTTAGAGGGTGAGATCGGGCAATTAATAATGGAAAACAAGGAAATGGCAGAGACTTTGAACAAGTATTTTGTATCTGTCTCTATGTAGAAGTCACAAAAAACACTCAAGAATAGTAAAAAGTCAAGAGGCAAAAGGTAGAGCGCAATTAAAATAATCACTATCACCAGATAAAAAGTACTAGGAAAACTAATGAGACTAAAGGCTGACAAATCCCCAGGATCTGATGGCCTGCATCCTAGGGTCTTAAAATAAGTGGCTGCAGAGATAGTGGATGCACAGGTTATAATCTTCCAATATTCCCTAGTTTCTGGAAAGGTACCAGCAGATTGGAAGGCTGCAACTGTAACACCTCTGTTCAAGAAAGATGGGAGATTTAATTCAAGAAACTGTAGGCCAGTTAGACTAATATCTGCCATTGAAATAAAAACAGAAAGTGCCAAAAATACTTAGCAGGTCTAGCAGCATCAGTGGAGAGAGAAACCTTTTCCTCACAACCTGCTTCCAGTAAGGACTCCATTCCATTCACCCAATTTCTCCATCTCTGTTGCATCTGTTCTGATGATGTTGGCTTCCACAATAGCGCTTCTAACATGTTTCCCTTTTCCTCAACCGAGGATTGTCCCCACTGTGGTTGACAAGGCCCTCAACCATGTCCAACTCATTTCCTGCACTCACCCCTTCGCCTCTCGCTTACAACCATGATAGTGTACCCCTTGTTCTCACTTTCCACCTTACCAGCCTGCACATTCAAAGGATCATCTCCACCATTTCTGTCACCTCCAGCATGATGCCACCACCAAACAAATATTTCCCTCCACTCCACCTGTCAGCATTCTGGAAGGACCATTCCTTCTGCGACACCCTGGCCCACCCCTCTATCACCCCCAACACCTCATTCACTTCCCATGTCACCTTCCCATGAAATTGTAGGAGGTATAACACCTACCCTTTTACCTTCTCTCTCCTCCATGTCCAATGCCCCAAATACTTCTTCCAGGTGAAACAGCATTTTACTTGTACTTCTTTCAATTTATTCTACTGCATTTGCTACTCACCATGCAGTCTCCTCTACATTGGGGAAACCAATTACAGACTGGGTGACCGCTTTGCAAAACACCTCCCTTCAGTCCACAAGCATAACCCCGACCTTCCAGTTGCTTGCCATTTCAAATCACCAGATTGCTCTCCCACTCATATTTCTTTCCTTGGCCTGCTGAACTGTTCAGGTTAAACTCAACACAAGCTTGATGAACAGCACCTCATCTTCTGATTAGGCCCTTTACAGCCTTCTTGCATCAACATTGAGTTCAACAACTTCAGACCATGACCTCTGTCCTCCATTCTGGTTCTTTTTTTTTGCCAAGTGCCAGTCAGTATCTTGTTTTCATGTTTTCGCTTTCAGACAGAACTGTTCATTATTCTGCCATTAGCACCTACTCTAGACCCATCCTTTGTTTCTTTACTACAACAATTACCACTCCTTTTGCCTTTTGTTTCATGACATCTTTGTTATTTAATCTCTCCTGCCCTCTACTTTGACCCTCAAAAGTGTCCAAGAAACTTCATCACAATCCTGTAATTGTTTCATGATGATATGACTCCAACTGTGGGAGATCTGAAATAGATACGTTCAAATTCTGGACTGAAGTCAAGCAAAGCTGTGTGATAGCCCCCATACTATTTACAATCTACCTGACAGTGGCTATTCACCTTAAAGAGTAACTGCCCTCCATTATCAGTAATAAATACTGTCTAGGTGAAAAACCCTTTAAGCTCAGTTACCGCCATGCCAAAATTAAACTGATAACCATAGATATACATGATCTACAGTCTGCAGATGACTACAGCACTAGATTTGCACACCACACTCAATCTTTTCAATTCCGCATACAAGAAACTTGGCCTGGCCTTGAAAGTTACCAAAACAGAATTGATATATCAGTTGATACCTGGTCAACCAAATATTCTACTTTTCATATATGTTGAAGGAGAGACTTTGGAATATGTTGAACTCTTCCCATACCTTGACCGCCACTTCTCTCAAAAGACCACCATTGATGAGGATATCCAACACCGGATCAGCCTTCTACAAACTACAGCAGTGAGTGTTTGACGACAAAAATCTCCCCAAGGCAACAAAAGTCCTACTGTACAGAGCAATTGTTTTCACCACACTCCTGTACTGCAGTGTGACCTGGACTGTGCATTAGTGATACATAAGAACGCTAGAGAAATTCCATAAGCAATGTCCCCACCACATCCTAAGGTTCAATGGGAAGACCATCGAATAAATGCTAGTGTCCTTCTTGAAGCCATCTCCACAAACATTCAGGAAAACTCCTGCAAAATCAACTTCAATGGACTGGACACTGTGTCTGGATGGCTGAAAATCACCTCCGCTGCCAGGTCCTGTTCTCTCAACACTCAAATGGCCAACGTTCCAGGGAAGGACAAAGAAAATGCTTCAAAGACACTCTGAAACTCTCCTTGAAGTGTAGCAGGATTGATGTTCAATGACTGGGAGAAGCTTGCTACCACTCGTTCAGAATGGGAACAACTTGTCCATCAAACTGCATCACGCTTTGAGTCCCAATGTCTTAATGAAGTGCAGGGTGGCATTAGAGAATGAAAGAAAAGAAACAAATTCTTAATTCCGTATCTGACTGCATTGTGGGACATCCTGCCCTGGGTGCCTAAAGATGTACAGGTCGATAATCGGCCTATTCAGTCACATGGAGACCCATGCAGAAATTCACGACACTGAGTAGACAGCTGGTACTGATGACAACGGTGACAGTTGTAATTTTTGGATATTTGGCAACTGGGTCCTACAAACAACAATGTGTTGAAAGACCAGACTATCCGATCTGGTGATCTTGGTCAAGTCTTAAATGATATTGAGAAAATATCTGCTATTCTAATGGAATCTTATTCAACCACCTGAGAGGGCAAATGCGGCCTTGATTGAATGTTGTATCCAAACGACTGCAGCCCCAAAAATGCAGCACTCTGTCAGTACTGCACTGAAATGTCAGACTAGATTATATACTCAAACTATGATGCTGGAGCTGAATCTATGCACTCTTGATTCAAAGATCAGAGTGCTACCACAGAGCCACACTCGATAGCTGGTCAAACTGATGATCGTCCTTAGCTATGCAAATTTGAACCTGGTGGTAGACATACCGAGATGTCTTGATCAGCATCTTTCTAGTGGGAGGTCTGAAAAATGACATCGATACATCACTTAATAGGTTGATGGAGACTATGCACTCTATCTACTGCCATACTGCATAACCTCCAATATACCACTTACATTCATTTCAGAAATCAATGTGATCATTCTCAAGGCATTGCCAATTTCATCTGCCTGTAACAACTGGAAAACTAAGCAAGTGTGTGATGAAACAAATGCTCTGGACTCTGTCAGAAGTTCAGGATCTGAAAATTGACCTTATTGTATATGGATTGAATTGCCAGTTCTACTGACAAAGAGTGATACACTTGTTTTCATTCCTGTGATCATTTTCTGGTCCATTTGATTAGTTTGAAACAATATAAATCTGTGACCTATAGGAAACATCATGATAGAAGGTAGCAGTCTCAGACATCGTCATTGTATATTTGCTGATCTGTAATTTTAGAATCAGTTTCAATAGCAACATACATGATTGACAAAAGAACTAAAATCATACATATAAATAATGAAGAATTATGCCTGATAATTTACAGTTGAAGCAGGTTTGAACTCAATATTTTAACATTGTTTTTCTAGGATTCAGCTTGTTGATTGTCGCACTCCATGAATTTGGACACTCTCTGGGACTCGGTCATTCTGAGGATAAAAATGATGTGATGTATCACAGACATAGATATGTGGAAACAGATGGGTATACGCTTCCAAGTGGTGATGTTAAAGCAATCCAGCCTTTACATGGTACAAAAAGAATGACTTGTAATTATATAGTGCCTTTAAAGTAAGCAGGAGCGCTTCCAAACAAAATTTGATACCTAACCACTTATGGAGATATTAGGGCAGATGTGCTTGGTAAACAGGTAGGTTTTAATTACCTTCTGAAAGGAGGAAAGAGAGGTAGCAAGGCAGCTCAGTTTACAGAGAGAATTCCAGAGCTTAGAGACATGGCGAATAAAGGCACAGAAACTAATTGCAAAGTGATTAAAATCAGGAATGCAAAAGGAACAGAATTGGGAAAGTACAGAGACCTCAAAGGAGATTAGAAAGATGTCAAGACCATCGAGAAATTTGAAAGCAAGCTTGAGAATTTTCAAATCAAGGGAACTTGATAGGGAGCCAAAGTAGCTCAGGGAGTGCATTCCAAGTTTACGTACCTCACGTCCCTTTACCCCACTATTGGTTACAGAACCTTTTAACTGCCTTGCTTTATCCTCTGAAATTTCCTACTTAAGATCTTCCTCTTTTTCATTTCTCTCTCCATCTTAAAATTGGGTCAAATCTATTCTCAGCCAAGCTTTTGCCAATTCTCCCAATTCTTCCACATGACTAGGTATCAGTTTCTTTTTCTCTTTTATGAACTTTGGGGTAGAATTTCCACAGGTGTTCTATCGATCTTTTGCCATAACCTCAGCAGAGGAGTAACTTTGGAAACTTTGCAGTAACAACATAACCATTTCATATTGCCATTTTCCTGGGGGTTTCTGCCAATTATTCAGCTAAATTAAATAGGGAATGTAGAGAAACTCTCAGAAAGTCCTAGAATGGTTACAGCACTGCAGGCAGACAGTCAGTGTATTGTGCATGTGCTGACCCTCTGCAATCACAACTCACCTAGCTCCAGTTTCACAACCTTTCTCTGTAGTCCTGCAATTATTTTTTCTTTCTTAAGAACATGAGAATTAGGTGCAGGAGTAGGACATTTGGTCCCTCCAGCCTGTTCTACCATTCATAAGATCATGACTGATCTGATTGTAGTCCTAACTCCACTTTCTTGCCTGTCCCCCGTAACCCTTGTCTCCCTTGTTGATCAAAAATCTGTCTAATTCAGCCTTGAATACATTTAATGACCCTCAAAACGCTCTTACCAGTGTTGCCAGATGGCATTGTCATCCTTAAGAAGAGAAACACCATCCTGTGAATGAAGGGGGAATTTTATCCATTTTATCTTGGCCTATAGATGTCCCTGGTGGCTTCAAAAAACTTGACATGCCATGATGATCAGCATATTGTTGGATCTCATGGGTTTCCTTTTCTCACCACATGTCCCTTATCTTCCGAATTTGGACGTCAGCCTTGAACTGGTGGAATGCTACCTTCTTGAGAGTTGCGACCTTGGGTTGTTCTGCCAGGCAATGAAGGCTGCTCCTTTTTGTTCCAGGTGATACATTTGAACATCATTCTCACTAAACCAGTCCTGGTGTCAACAATGCTTGGCCCTAGTTGTCTGGGCACAGGAGTAGTATAGGTGACTTTATTTGATCCCAATGTTCTGGAATTGAGTTGAATTGTGATGATTTTCCATATTGGTCCTGAGTTGCAATTGCAATTCCTCTCTCGGGCTGTTTCAGGGCACAGAAGTTGATCTTTTACCTCTTGCATTTTTGGGCTTAAGGATGTCTTGATGCTAGACGGAAGTTCATCATCAATCAAACAAGTCGATGATATTTCCAGCAGGCAACAGTGTCCCACATGGATCGGGTGATACGTTACTTAAATTTTTGATCTGAACAGTGACATAATCCAGGAGGTGCCAATGCTTTGATCTAGGATTCCTCCCTGTGGTTTTGTATTTGCTCTTCTAGTGAAACAGGGTTTTTGTTATAATGAGGCCATACTGAGCACACTTTGTTGGCAGGAGAATTGCCATTTGTATTGACTTTTCCCACTTTATTTTTTCCACTGGTTCCACTCCAGGCACTGGAGTCACAGCCAACCCTGGCAATAAAGTCCCCTAGAAGGATGATTTTTTTTCTCCTATTGATGGCAGTGAAGACTTCATCAAGGCAGAATAGATTTTTTCTTAACATTTTCATCAGAGCCAAGAGTCGGGACGTAAACGCTGATAATGGTGACATATTGAGTATGACTGAGCTGTAGGTGAAGTGTCAAGAGCCTTTCATTTATACAATTGGGGAATTCTGTCAGTACATCCAAGATTCTATTCCAGATGTCGAAATGACCTCTGTGAACACAAGGGTCACGGTCAGCCTTCCATACAAACATACGAACAAGGAGCAGGAGTAGGCCATTCAGTCCCTCGAGCCTGTTCGGCCATTTAATAAGATCTTGCCTGATCTTTCCTTTCCTTGCCTTTCCAATAGAAGGTGTATTCCCCTGCTTGTCCTTCAGCTGTCTCCCCCCAGGAAGACAGGCCTCACTGAGGGCGGTGATGGCAACTTGGAGTCCTGATAGTTCACGTGATATGATGACAGTTCTTCTTTCCGAATGTTCGCACTTGAGATTATCCATGAGTGTTCTAACATTCCAATTTATTAATGCTTTCTCTCCTTGACTACAGAGATGACGATCCTGGTAGATGTAGCTCCCCAGTCAGGAGAAGGTGGGACAGCCTTTTCTTAGGGGACCTTTTCTAAACCCCTTCCCTTCTGGGGGAAGCAGAGGGTATCCTGAAGAGGACTGCTCAGTCACAGAGCTGCTGCGACCCCTCTGTCCAACACAAGTGTCCAACAACCTTCATACATCTCTCATCTGTGTGTAGATTCTTGATTAGGGACTCCCAGGATCACAGCTCATTCCTTATTGACAATCCTCTATTGCAACAGGACCTGGTAGACAGACCCTGGTAGAACCCTGCTTGTGATATAATTTAATGTGGGATCCTTGGAGCACCATCATTTTCCACACAATCTTGAGGGGTTGGTGATCAGACTTTGGTGATATGTCAAACCACGATGACAATGACCATCCTGCCACTGCTGCAGTCTTCAGCCTTCAAAAAGTCCTCAAACGGCAGGTCAGGCAAAGGAAGACTATGCGACTCAACACCTGCATTACAACAGTAACAACACTTCAAAAAAAGTAATTTATTGTCCTCATTGTCTGTAAGATTCTTTGGATGTCGATGATTTTAATCAAAATTCTCCCTTCTCTCTCTTTTTGGTAGTGGTAGTGAAGGGGAAATGAAGTACATAGAAATATCTCTGTAACCCTGTTATATATTTCAGACCTTAATCTTGCAACTTGGACCAGAGCACAAGATAGAATCTTAACAATCTGATGTGATTACAGACATGAATAACAAAGTCTGCAAGGTCATTGGGAACATGTTAATTAGAAAGCTTACATCACATTTAATCTTTAGCTAGTGCTGCAGTTTTTGACGGTGATGATGTATTAGTTATTTTCAAATCATTCTTTTTTAGCAGTGAATTAAGTTACATGCACTTTCTAGTAGGAATCTCTTCCAAGAAATGGCGGCAGGGTCATGTACGAAGAGTGGTTAGGCAACAACCCACAGTATGGACTAAACGCTTTAAATAAGAGAGTCTTGCAAAGAGGGGAATTTGGGGTATAGCTTTTTAATGCCAGCTCTCCATTCTTCTCTGATTTCTGATGGCAGGGCTGACAGCTTCGTCCACCTTTGTTGTGATATTGCACTATGAGGTTGAACTGGCAGGATGACAGTCTTCAGTAGTTCTGCCTAACATGGAGCATGTCTGAATAAAGCAGGTGTATCTGCCATACACAGGCATTAGTGGGGTCCACAATGCCATTATCCACTGGAAAAAGCTGGCACCAGGAGTCAATTTTCTTTTTTAGCTACTTCGGTCCAGAAATTCTCACTGTCCAGCATTAAGGTTACTTAGTAAACTTCAACATTTTTTGTTTCTCCCTGCTGACCTATGCTTCTCCCACTTCTGTTCACCTTACCGGCTCCTATCCCCCTCACCACCCCAATTCACTGCGCCAGGATTTAAATCAGGCAAACTGCTGGCATCACAGCTGGCCTATTGGCATAAACTGCTCCACAGGAATCTGCAAAGAATCATGCTTTGTCTTAATTTCCTGGAACCTTTGCATCTATCAATGCCCACGGCAAAACAGTTGAAAAGTTGATTGTTGGTGCTCTTCCTTCCATGTCAATAAAAAAATGAGGACCAAATGGTTGCAATTCTTCAGGTGAGGACAATCAATGCTGGCTTTGTAAGCAAGGCCCACATCCCAAGAATGAATGAAAAAGAAAATTGCCTGAGCACATGCCCAAAGCAGATTCCTGCCTGGATGGGTCAGTATTAAGCTCATCACTTCCACTAGGAATTCAGGGACAGCACAAAGCAGCATCCCAATATTCTGACCTGTACTTCAGCCAAGCCCAACTCTGCAGGCTCATTGTTAACACATTTTTCTGTAAGTTCATGAGCCTGGTAATTGTGCAAAATCAGGGTAAATTTCCAGAAATGCACTCCTACTGCAGAGCCTGGACATCGGGATCGTGGATTGTAAAATTTGACCAGCTGGGAAATCAAAGGCTACACATGTGATTTCCTGACACAAAATGCAAATGTAATTTCTAGGTCTTACAATCTTCATTTTCATTGTGTGCCAGGCTGATTATTGGGTAAAGGTAATTCCAATCTAGACAGCAATATATCACCATTCAATATGTTTATCCGTTCATCAAAAGTTTCAAATCCATGCTTGTGGTAAATAACCTGTTCCTCTCCTGCCTCAAGTGACATTTTACAAGATGCACCAGCAGCAGCAGTGGGTACTTTCCATCAGCAAGGGCTTAAGCAATTTAGCTCATTGAGTTTTAATTAATGGTGAAAAACATTTACCATCACTTCCAGTTGTCCAATCTTCATCCTCATTGAAATGAGCATCACCTCCAACACCTGGTCCAGGGGGAAAGGCATGGGCCAGAACCCGACCGTGTCCCGCAAATGGAAAATCATTGCCATGCGCTAACAAGTAATATTGAACAAACTCATCAGTAAAGATTACTTTTCAGCTAAAGATGAAAACATCATATGTCATTGTTTGAACAATGAAATAAAAATAAGAGAATGGTGGTTAAGAACAGTCAACCGATTGGCCCAACTTTTACTCCATGTTTATTGAATTAATCAAATTTAAATATACTGGCTGTTGGAACTGGGTTTTGGACTCATGGGCCAAAGTTTACACAGGGGGCCCTGGCACCCTCATGTGAATGTAAGGAGCAAGCCCACCTCCACTTGGCTGGCTTACCCCACAGCTTTTTAATGGCCATTGGACTGTTAATTGACTTGAGACAGGACTTCTGCACCATTCCAAGAGAACGTCACATCTTCAAGAGTTGCCGGCTAATTAAATGGCCATATTCTCTCTTGTCCCAGCAGCGCCAACTAAAGCTGTGACCACTGCTGGACCTGCAACATTCCCCAAGGAAGGAGGTCAGCAATGGAGCCTGGTTTGTGAGCTGAATCTGGGGTCACGCTGAGGCCAGGCAGGAAGGCCCTGGCAAGGGGTGAGAAGAGGGCGAGGGCAGGGAGGTGACAGGTCAAAGGCGCCAAACGCTTCGATGTGGAGGGGAGCAGGTGGGGGGAGTTCATCACTTGGTGGTGGGTGGTGGGGTGGGGTGGGGGGGAGGGCTCTGATGGGCACTGTGGCCTCAGAAAGGAGGTGCCCCTCCCCTTGCCTGGCCAGAAGTTCACCAGGTTTCATCTGGCAGGCTGAAAACTTTATGCCGAACCCCACACCTCCCACCCCCAACTGCGGGTTCAATCCCAGTGCTGGTAGGAGTGTTGGGAACTAGAGTTAGTTTTAAGTAAGTTATATTTTTGAATTGGTGGGTGTTAGGAATAACTTACAGCTTTAAGTTTACGTTTTAGCTTTAAGTGTAAGTTTTTTTTATTTGTGGGTTAAAAGGATAAAACCTGGGTAAAGTTTCATTTAGAGTTTTTCTCTTGGAAAATGTTGCCTGCAAGTTTGTGGGTTTGTTTACATGCCTGCATTTTAATGAGGTTTTATGACCCATGAAGGGGTTTAGGGAAGTTAAAACAAAGTAGAAAAAACTGTGCTGTTGCGTCGCAACAGGGGGCACACAGAGACAGAGAGAAACAGAAAAGCAGTTGAGTTCAGTTGGTAGGACCATTTGATAGAAACTGCCAGAGCAGGCAGGAAAGGAGCTGCAGGGAGCAGGTCCCAAGAGAGAAGCAGAAAGCTCCAGAAACCAGGGAGTGGGGACAAAAGAAAGTACCAGGAAGACAGGCAAGTCAAGAGGCAGGAACAGGAATTGGGAGCAGGTCTGGTTCAGTGGAAGTGAAAGCAAGGAGCAGAGGGAAAGACTCCAAATTAAAGAGGGAAAGTTGCAGGAAGCAGACTCAAGACAAAGTGGACTTGTGAGAAACCAGAAGATCCGAGGAGACAGCTCACCACCACCTTCTCAAGGTCAATTAGGGGTGCGCAATAATTCTGGCCTAGCCAGCAATGCCAACATCCAATGAATGAATAAAAAAATGCTGAAGGTTGGTGACTCCTTACTATAGGCATGTGAAGCAGTGGTGTTCTGTTGGCACAGCTTAGCATCTGAGAGAGAGTGCATGGACGGTGAAGCTTGAATGCATGTAGTGATCCAAGGGAGAGGAACATCAGAAGGAGAGATTGTAACCCTGGAGGTGGACCCATGTGGAAAGCGTCCAAGAGGAAGCATCGTTTGGGAGAAGATTCCAAAGCGAACTCTGAGTGGAGATTGGAAACACTCATGTTAAAAGCAGAGTTCACTGAGACCATTTAGCTCATGGTGTGACAAGCAATTGGGGGGAGTTGAGAGATCTGTAGCATCTGTTTGGGGTGGCATCTGTCACTAGGTTTCAGAGGGCGGTGTGTCTGACCACAGGTCAGCTATTGGTTTGCATGGACTGTGTACTTACTGTGAACATTAGAATATAAGATAGCTTTTGTAACTTGTGTTATCCTTATGAACTTGTACATATCTGTAAAAGTATAGTTGTGGGTGAATGAGTATTGTAATATCGTTCATTTTTTCTTGTTTAATAAATGTTCTACTCTTTTGTTAAAAGTTCATCAGCTGACTCCAGTGACTCTGTTCAGTAGTTGCTCTCCATGTTTCTAAACAAAAAGTAAAACATAGAAACGTAGAAAATAGGAGGAGTAGGTCATTTGGCTCTTTAAGCCTGCTCCGCCATTCAGTATGATCATGGCTGATCCACTATCTCAATGCCATACTCCCATGCTCTCCCCATACCCCTTGATGCCTTTAGAGACCAGAAATCTATCTATTTCCTCCTTAACTATATTCAGTGACTTGGCCTCCACAGCCTTCTGTGGTAGAGAATTCCATAGGTTCACCGCCCTCTGAGTGAAGAGGTTTCTCCTCATCTTAGTCCTAAATGGTCTATCCCATATCCTGAGACTGTGACCCCTTGTTCTAGACCCTCCAGCTAGAGGAAATATCATTCCTGCATCCAGTCTGTCCAGCCCTGTCAGAATTTTACATGTTTCAATGAGATCTCCTCTCATTCTTCTAAACTCCAGGGAATACAGGCCTAGTCGACCCAATCTCTCCTCATACGACAATCCTGCCATCCCAGGAATCAGTCTGGTGAACCTTAGCTGCACTCCCTCTATGGCAAGTATATTCTTACTTAGGTAAGGAGACCAAAACTGCACACAATACTCCAGGTGCGGTCTCACCAAGGCCTTAACATTTACAGTAAGACACCCTTGCTCCTGTACTCAAGTCCTCTCGCAATGAAGGCCAACATACCATTTGCCTTCTTAACTGCTTGCTGCACCTGCATGCTTGCTTTCAGTGATTGGTGTACAAGGACAGCAGGGTTCCACCCTGGGATTGACTTGCCCAGTAGCAACATCAGCTGGGATCATAACAGGAGGAGGTCCCAAATGACCATTAATTGCATATTTAAGGGCCTCACTTGGCCCATGAGCGAGCAGGTTACCTGATGCCTTCCTCGCCACTGTTAAAATTGCAAAGGCAAGTGGGCAGGGGTGGTTAGGCAGTAAGCATGTGCCACTGAGATTTTGCCAGCTATACAAGCCCTCTACCTGCTGTCCTTCCATCTGGGTGGACCCTATAAACCCAGCCCAAGTCTCATGATAATAGACCGGGACTCCGATTCAATAACATAATCAATAAACCTTTACACTGTCTGTACCTGAAGCATCAGAACCTGCCTTTCTTATGTTCAAACTCTGTCTAGTGAAGTTCTGTCCTTATTTCAGATTCCAGTGTTTGCAGTTGTTACTTTTTATTGTTTGAACATACCTCCAGAAGCAAAGGTAATTTCAATGTCTGCAGGAGATGTTGTCTGTGTAAATGTCAATGGAGTAACATCGGCCCAAAGTTGAAAAGCCTTTTTCAAAATATCATCCACAACATCCTGTGCTAAGTCAGATGTATATCGCTGTACTCTGTGTAGAGACAAAGTCAATTACATCACGATTCTTAAAAGCTTTAGGGATAATTATGCTGATTCTATGCAGTTATTTCTGAGATTAATGTTTGCCCTTCAGAAAACACCTCATGGCAGCTGCTCCAATCACTTCTTTAGTGACAAACATTAGCATCCAAATAGGGGAGTTCAGCTGGCCAGTTTCAGGGGGAACACTATGTGAATCACTGAGAAGGAATGAGGAAAAATTCTGACAGGAGAACCAGTTCCCGATATTCTTTAAGTGCTGAACCCATGGTCTTAGAACTCAAAGGACCTGTCTGCAAATTTAATTTGGAGATTCAGCAGGAGAACTTTATAAATTCATTTGAGAGTGTGCCAAGCAACACGAAATTTTGGGGGAGCCTATAGATGAAACCAATCTGCATCTGTGCAGAGCTGCTTAACTGTCTGATTGATCTGCCAAACGCCATGCAGACCAGGCTCTTTTACAAGTAAGTGGTTGTGGTGAAGGCCCTTAACTCAGTCAAAGTTTCCTTAAAGGGTATGGTAGCCCAGTGGTTATGGTGCTACTTACAACCTGGAGGTTGTGAGTTCAAAAATCCTCCATTGCACATGGTGAAATTGGATTCAACAAATCTGATCATTTTTGGATTAGCATCAAAATGACAAAGCTAGATTTCTGTAAAATTCAAACTGGTTCAGTGATGTTCATGACCCCAATCACTACAGCTTATATGTGATTGTAGTCTCACATTATGTATGTTTAATAAAATTTGGGTAAACGGGAACTCTATAGCATGAGATTTCATTTTGAATGTGGTGAATGAGGACTAGTTGTGGAGAAATGCACAGACTTTCTCCTCTGACATTAGTTAAGAGTGGTTCTCATCTCCATTATGGGGAAGCAGCTTGCATGGTCAAATACATACCACTTCTAATGCCCTGCACTTTGAGGAAACCTGCAAAATAGTACATTATCGTTCTAAATAACAGTTTACAGAGGGAAAATAATGAAGTCTGTGTCTAAGTAAATAATGTAACTGTCACATGCAGTAGTCAGCTAGAACTGAATATTTCACAGATTGACGGGCAGAGGGATCTGGGTGTACAGGTCCACAGGTCACTGAAAGTGGAAACGCAGGTGGATAAGGTAGTCAGGAAGGCATATGGCCTGCTTGCCTTCATCAGCAGGGGTATTGAGTAGAAAAGCTGGGAAGTCATGCTGCAGCTGTATAGAACCTTGGTTAGGCCACGCTTGGAATATTGCGTGCAATTCTGGTCACCACATTACCAGAAGGATATGGAGGCATTTGAGAGGGTGCAGAGGAGGTTTATCAGGATGCTGCCTGGTCTGGGGGTTATTAGCTATGAGGAGAGGTTGGAGAAACTCGGATTGTTCTCACTAGAGCGACGGAGATTGAGGGGCGACTTGATAGAAGTTTACAAAATTATGAGTGGCATGGACAGAGTAGATAGAAGCTTTTTCCCAGGGTGGAAGAGTCAATTACTAGGGGACATAGATTTAAGGTGAGAGGAGAAAACTATAAAGGAGATGTGTGGGGCAAGTTTTTTACGCAGAGGGTAGTGAGTGTCTGGAATTTGCTGCCAGAGGAGGTGGTGGAAGCAGGTACGATAGTGGTGTTTAAGAGGCAGCTTGACAAATACATGAATAGGATGGGAATGGAGGGATATGGACCCCGGAAGTGCAAAATGTTTTAGTTGACGGGCAATATGAGCGGCGCAGGCTTGGAGGGCCGAAGGACCTGTTCCTGTGCTGTAATTTTCTTGTTCTTTGTCTCCAGCTGTTGCTCAGAATTCAACAGCAGCAAAAAAAACTCAAGACAATCATTGCCCTGGCAGCCACTGACAGAACTTGTGCTACAAAGGTGTTTGAAGGTGTGGCTTCATGCATCTGCACATTTCTGTCACAGCCTTATTCAAAGATTAAGGTCTCCATATCTCTTTGGATATGTTCGGGTATAATCGCCTTGGCCTGTATATTAAGGGGTGAGGGGCAAGGAAAAGATAGCGACATTTTCAGTAACTAAGCTGCAACTGATCTCAGTGTGTATGTTCTATCTGATTGTCCTTTCACTCCTCCAGAAAAAGAAGAAAGAGTGGTTTGCCCAGTGAGATATAATGAATACCACTGTTCTAGATATTTAGATTGGAGATCAGGTGCAGTGTTAAAAAACTAATGTCCGCCTAATAGCCCAGAAACTGACAATTTGCCATATGATTTTGAAAAAGCTTTTTTCCAAGACCTATCCAGAAAAATGGACATATGAGCCAACATCACTGAACAACTGGAACACAGTTCAGAGGTTCTGATTGCATTGAAGCATTGGTTACTTAATCTCATTTCCTAATCGTAACAAGCCTGGCCAAGCTAAATGGGCGGAATTTTCCGAGCTCGCTGGTGATGGGCGTGATAGTTGGCGTGTGTGGAAAATATGGTGTGATCTGCTTCATGACGGCGTGAAGACAGGTCGCGATCGTCCCCTCAGCCCGCCGACGGTGGGCCGCCTGTCTTGCCATCGGTTAGTGGGGAGCTAATTGTAATACATCAGCATATAATTAAAAGGCCATCCTGCCAGGCTCTTGGAACCCCGCCGTATTATCCATCTATGTCGGTGGGAAAGCACGCCAACGTGTTTCACAACAGCATGCAGGCGACATGCACTTGGCAGCCTTCACTTTGGGGGAACTGAGGTGAGTGAACAGCAGCTTTCTCCACGGCTTGCCTGTTGTTTACAGGCCTGAGGGGTGTCAGGGACAGGGGAAACTGGTGCCTGGCCCCAGAGGGGGCTGCTGAGATTGGGTGTGTCCGGGGGGGACATGTTGGCCAGCCTTGGAGATGTCTGCTCAGCGGCGGGGGTGGTGTCCAGGGGCAAGTGCTGGCCAGCCTCAGAGGCGACCGTTATTGGTGAGGGCAGGGGAGTGTGGGGGGTTCAAGTGCTGCCCTGGTGCTGCATCCCGCACACAGGCAATCGAGATGGGGGGCAGGGTAAGTGAGGGAAGTGACCACGCATTAGGGACACCTGTATAAACTGACCATGTGTTTGCAACTAAGACAGATCAGGCGCAGCCACAGTGATATGACTGGGGTCAGGCTCCTAGCCTGCCCGCCCATGCAAGCAACGTGGAGGCACCAAAGGTTCACCAAGCACTTCAGACATTACCTCCCCCCACCACACCACCCACCCCCGGCACAGACTTTCGCCACCACTGTATTGGACCACAAAGCAGTTGGACTACACACGTTGTACAAACTCCTGGCCAACACTGGCCATGTAGCAGTCACTGCTGGAGGCGCTCACAGCCCCCTTGCAATCTCAGCATCCTGGTTTGGGGCAGTGTCGAACATGTCACAGGTTGACAGGGCAGCCATGCAGCGCACTCATCTCTGGCCATCTGCGGGGTCTCCAGCACTCTCCAGGAAGCATTAAGGGGTGGTCACACAGGGCAGGAAAGGTACTAAGTACAGCCATGAAATCCATGACCCTCTTTCATGCTGCAGGGGGACCACATCAGGATCATGGATCCTGGTGACCTAGCTGTATGCCTGATGGCTTACAGAGACTGTAAAAAAGTGGAGGAGAGAGTGACTGAGGTACCTGGCTGTGCAAAGGCAGGAGCAGCAACCTCAGGCAGAAGGGGCAGCAGGGGCTCCCGCACACACTACCCAGGAGTGACAGTGAGCCGTGGCTGCTCGGTGCCTAGTGACACCCAGTGACACCAGACGCTGCCTGGCATTCCTGCGGGTGAATGAGAACCAGTGTCACTGATGACTGCACATGTCTCAGGACCTGGTCGCTCACATCTGCCTCTTACTGCAGGACTTGGCGCCAAGGGGACATGGAGGGCATCTACTGCCAGTGGCTGTGAAACTGACTGCAGTGCTCAATTTCGACGCCAGTGGCTCCTTTCAGGGCTCCACAGGTGACCTCTGTGAGATTTCACAATCCACCACCCACAAATGCATCAATGACCTCAGCAATGCTGGTCATTGCTGCCAGACATGAGGGTCTATGGGATCACCTTACTGCATGTTGTCATCATCCTCCACAAATCTGGCAGCTATGAGGGCCTCCCAGGTGCACCTGCCTCATCTAGCCAGTGTGAGAGCCTCATCCCCATCATTGTCACCACTGAGGACCCCCTCACCCTCATTCCCGTTGGTGTGTTCCTCATCAGAGGAGACGTGCAGCTCCTCCATCTCCTCTTCAGCCAATTCCTCTCCCCATTGCAGAGTCAGTTTGTAAAGGGCGCAGCAGTTGGCAACGATGTGTGGCACCGTCTGCGGACTGTATTGCAGGGCTCCATCAGGCATCGGAACCACATCTTCAGCATCCTGATGGTCTGCTCCACAAAGGTGCGAGCTGCAGCATGAGCCTCATTATAGCGTCGCTCTGCTGCAGTCTGAGGCCGCCGCACGGGTATCATCAGCCACAGCCTCTGCGGGTAGCCCTTGTCCCCGAGGAGTCATCCCTGCAGCCTCTGTGGACCCTGGAAGACTGCAGGAATCTGCGAGTGACTGAGGATGTAGGCGTAGTGCACACTCCCTGGAAATCGTGCACATCCTGCAGGATGCATTTCTGGTGGTCGCATACCAGCTGCACGTTCAGTGAGTGGAAGCCCTTGTGGTTGATGAAGTCCACTGAGTGTAGCGATGGAGACCTGAATGCTCATGAGTTAATCGCACCCTGCACCTATGGGAATCCCGAGATCTGGGCGAATCCAATGGCCCTTGCATCCTGGCTGTCCCGGTCGCGGGCGAAATGCACAAAGTAATGCAACAAACTCCTAAGAATGTCTCCCTGCCTATGGCTCCTTGTTCTGATGAGCAGTGTTCATGTCACTCAGATGTGATACCTTTCTGCACAAGATAAAAGGCATGTGTCTCAGTCCAGGGCCTCTTCCCTGTGCTCTGTGCAGCCTTCAGACCACAGTGATGGTCCAGACTTACACTCCCTGGAAACATTACTGATGCCTGCACCTCGGTAGTGCTTGTCATTGCCTGCTGGGCCAGGTGATAATTATGCCTGGCCTGTGGGGGATGGTGAGTGGTCCCATGTACGGGATGAGGACAATGAAGGTGTGTGTGAAAGAGTGAATGGTGATGTCCCTTGCAGTGAGTGAGGGCCCTGTGGATGTGTGCTGGGTTTGTGAGTGTGTGAGTTGGGAGTGATGAAAAGAGTGACTTACCCTGTCGGACTGGAGGAGATCATTCATCCTTTTGCGGTACTGGGTGGCTGTCCTCCTCTGCAGGGCGTTTGCGCTGACCACCGCTGCTAGTGCCTCCCAAGCCAGGTTGGTGACTTTGCTGCCCATCCTACGGCCAGAGCTGGGGCAGAGCACATCCTGGCAGGACTCCACGGCATCCAGCAGTCGCTCGAGGGGCCCATGTTGAAGTGGGGGGCTGCAGTCTTTTTTCCTTTGCTGGCCATGTGTCCTGGGAAGCGGTAGTGAGCTGGTGGCGATGAGCGTTTTGTTGATGGCTGCCTTTTAAAGATGGCAGCCGCCGTGATGGAACAGTGGAGTGAGGGCGGGCAGGCAGCGAATGAGGGCCCACCAGCCATCGAAATGGCGTGTTTCACGCGAGTGAATAAATAATGAGGTAGGCTTGGGATGATACGGTTTGGAACCCTGCCATTTCCGTCGGTGGTTAGAACTCCACTTTACCCGCCCGCTACCAACTTAGTGCAATGCTGGGAAAATGACGCTCAATGTGTCTGCACTCAGTATCACATACTCTACTCAACTGTAGGATAGTGTGTTGAGCAGAAGGGTCAGAGTAAGCCTAGTGCCTAAACAATGGCTAAACTGCGTTATTTGTGCCTTATGCACTTGTAATTGATGCTGATTCTTGTAAAATGGAACGTTACTGAGTGAATGGCATGTCACTTAACCAAATTCTATACCTGTAGGTGAGATTATTCTTTTCAAACGTTGCTGGATCTGGAATAACCTTGAAATCTTTTATGACAGTCACTCCACATCAAGGAGCTTCATGTGGATCTATTGTTCCATTGACCAGGTTTCCAGTTATTTTAAGATGATAAGATTTCTGCATTCCCTAGAAGCAGGAAAAGGGTTTATTTTCAAGTGATATTATTTCATTCCATTTCTTTTATTGTCGTTAAGAGCTGAAATTCCTTTTTCATTGAAAAACAAATGATGTCTATTTTTTACCCATAATTAGCAACCCAATGACTAAAATCACAAAAACACACAACTTTGAAAATCGGGATTTTTGAGACTGTAATTTTGTTAGTGGTTTGTTATTTAAGGGAAACGGCCATTTTCCCAACTTTCATTCAAGGAGAAACTTCTTTCCAATCTTTGTATTATCTAAATAAATATACCTGATAGTTTTAAGTGATTTCTAAAATGTTAAATATCTTAATATTTTCTTTGTAGCAACTCATTTTCAAAGCCTTTATGGAAATGTAATCTCTCAATAAAAGACTCTGGATGTAAAATCCAAATGCATTGAAGGCTGATGTGGCTTCCCTGAGAATAGGTTGCACTGCTGGTTGTTACCGCTGCAGTCCTGCCAATACTCTCCAGTGATATGGGCGCACACAGCTGGGTGCTCCATGAATACATTGAATTGGCACTATATTGGCGTCACACAGCCCTACCAGCTGGTTTGATGCCAGGATTGCAAATCAGAACAATACAGGCCTGAGCAACACCTGTGTAGTCCACTTTTGGAAAAAGAGTGTGGAGCACTGTGATGACATAGGGGTAGGTGACCTGTGCACAGAAAGACTGCAAAAGCTATGAGGGCCTCTGGGTCTGCAGCATGACAGGGAGATTGAGCAGGGGCTGCTGAGAGGGTAGGTTCTGCACTATATCCTCTGCGACATTGGAACTACAGCTCTCCATGCTCCTTGGGAGCAATAGGAAACTGTCTGGCAGGCCAGCCAATGCACACAGCGTCTCAGTGTGCATGCATGTTCAGTGCTCTCCCATATACTTCCCTATTAATCCTCAATGTTCTCAGCAATGCCAGGTGATATAGACCCCTACACAGCTGGCACCATAGTGCAGGGAGCACTCTCCTTCATAGGGCTCAGGAAATGTGAATGCCCTTGTCCCCTTGCTGGATCTGCTCTGTTCCATTCTATTGTCTACCACCCTGTTCTGCCACAGGGAGGGCAGAATGTCAGTGATTATGTTGCACTGTTCTTAGCTGATAATCCCATGATAACTGAATAGCTGAAGAAATGTGGGAGAAACGAGAGGTGGGTGTGGGGATGAGAGCATTGGGAAGTGTGTGAAGGTGAGGTAGGGCATCTGGCTGTTAGGCATGAGGGTCAAGTAGCCGGGACTTCTGCTGGGTGCGTGATGGGCTGCGGTACATTGAGCAATGTGAGAGGTTGGTGCTGTGGCAGGGAGAGATGTCATGCAAAGAGACATTTACTGACATTGAGCCACCCCCATGAGAGACTGACTCAAGGTGATTCCTGAGGGTTTCCTGGCTCCCTGCGGAACTGTTGCCTCTCTTCACATCCACCTGCACCACTAGTCCCTCCAGTGCTGTGTCCATCACTATGGATTCTCTGCCTGCCCTAGAATTCAGTTTCCACAAATTTCCATTGCAGCAATCTGTTTGTCTGGCTTCCCATTCAGAGGCAGTCTGCCTCTAAGAAAGAACTGTACAATGTAATCTCTGCTGGGACTTTCTGCAGTATGCAGAGCTCACCTGCAGCATATGGAGCAAAGATCAGATTTGGACATGTAACAGTTAGCACCACAATCATTCAGTTGAGGTGGCTACACAAATTCTGTGTCACACCCACATTGATCTATATGCTATCACATGAATCACGATCTATGTGCATAAGAATTTGAACAGATGCATTTCTATCCTTAATACTTTAATTACTTATTGCTTATGGCTTCACATCACTGCAAGTTGCTCTTACTGGTGCTGCAATTGATGATTTATTCTCCGACCCTTTTTCAATGAACTCCAAGTCTCTAGAGCTGTTTCCTAGTATGTTTTTATCATCGTATCACATCATTGCTGCCCTTCGATCATTGTCTATTATTGTGTTGCTAATTTCTCTGTATATTCATCAGCTTCCTTTAGATTACTGACCTTTAGAGCTCCCAATCTCTGACCGTTTCACAGTGAAATGTTTAAATCATTACTTCCTCATCTACTCTGAGCCTGAATATGAGACGACAAAAAAATCCACCGGTGGGCTGCGCTGATGCTCCTTTACATCTTTTGCATGGGCACTGTGTTAGGGTTATGCCTTTTTGGCAGTTACAATTATTTCTGGGTCCAAATGGTCCAACTGTACCTTGATAGTGAAACATTAATGAGACCCTTGTCTGCCTGCGGTGGGCTGCTAGAAACCCCACAATTAAAATGGCAGTAATGCAGTGGAGAGCACCCAATGCTATTTTAATGACCTGTTAAGTCCACTTCCCTATGGCAAGAAGGGTAAAATTGACGATTTATCAATGTTCACGTTTTGGATGTATTTATAACTCACTGCACACAGCAATCAGACCAATTTTTTCCCTATGTCTGTTCAATTTACTGTGCATCTATACTTCGCAGATGGAAAGCCAAATTAATGCTAATATCATACAATGGTTAGATTTTGTAAGTATTTGAACTGAATTTTGTATCTATGTTTAAACTATTGACACTTTTTAATAAATGATGAATTTGAAATGCACCGTCAGTAATACCAATGACTAGAAATTGATTTCGGTGACAATATGAACAAATGATTATTGCTTTCAGGTGCTTTTCCTCTCCCCACAATTTAAAAGCGAGTTAGGCAGAAAGTTAAAAAACAGGACCTCTAGTGTTGTAATCTCAGGATTACTCCCTGTGCCACGTGCCAGTGAGGCTAGAAATAGGAAGAAAGTGCAGCTAAACATGTGGCTAAACAGATGGTGTAGAAGGGAGGGTTTCCGATATCTGGATCATTGGGATCTCTTCAGGGGCAGGTGGGACCTGTACAAGAAGGATGGGTTGCATCTAAACTGGAGGGGCATCAATATCCTGGCTGCGAGGTTTGCTAGTGTCACTCAGGAGGTCCAAACTAGTATGGCAGGTGGGTGGGAACCAGAGCAATAGGTCAGCAGATGAAATAAATGACTGGGAACTAGTGAATATGGCCAGTAGGTCTAAGAGGAAGAGCAGGCAGGGAGAAATTACTGAACACAGTGGGACTGGGGGTCTGAAATGCATTTGTTTCAATGCGAGAAGTATAACAGGCAAGGCAGATGAGCTTAGAGCATGGATTAGTACTTGGGACTATGATGTTATTGCTATTACAGGAACTTGGTTGAAGGATGGACAGGATTGGCAGATAAACGTTCCAGGATTTAGATGTTTCAGGCAGGATAGATAGGGATGTAGAAGAGGTGGGGGAGTTGCACTGCTGGTTAAGGGGAATATCACAGCTGTACAACAAGACATCTCGGAGGGCTCATGCAGCGAGGCAATATGGGTAGAGCTCCGGAATAGGAAGGGTGCAGTCACAATGTTGGGGGTTTACTATAGGCCTCCCAATTGCCAGCGAGAGATTGAGGAACAGTTATGTAGGCAGATTTTGGAAATATGTAAAAGCAATAGGGTTGTTGCGGTGGGTGATTTTAACTTTCCCTATATTGACTGGGAATCACTTAGTGCTAGGGGTTTGGATGGTGCAGAATTTGTAAGGTGCATCCAGAGTGCTTCCTGAGACAATATGTAGATAGTCCAACTAGGGAAGGGGCAATACTGGACCTGGTATTAGGGAATGAACCCAGCCAGGTGGTCGAAGTTTTAGTAGGGGAGCATTTCTGGAAAAGTGACGATAATTCAGTAAGTTTCAAGGTACTGGTGGAGAAGGATAACAGGAGTCTTCGGGTTAAGGTGCTTAATTGGGGAAAGGCTAATTATAACAATATTAGTCAGGAACTGAGGAATCTAGACTGGAGATGGATGTTTGAGGGCAAATCAACAACTGACATGTGGGGGGCTTTCAAACGTCAGTTGATAAGAATTCAGGACCAGCATGTTCCTGCTAGGATGAAGGATAAGTATGGCAAGTTTCAGGAACCTTGGATAACGAAGGATATTGTGAGATTAGTCAAAAAGAAAAGGGAAGCATTTGTATGGGCTAGAAGGCTGGAAACAGATGAAGCCCGTGGAGAATATAAAGAAAGTAGGAAGAAACTTAAGCAAGGAGTCAGGAGGGCTAAAAGGGGTCATGAAAAATCATTGGCAACCAGGATTAAGGAAAATCCCAAGGCCTTTTATACATATGTAAAAAGCAAGAGGGTAGCCCACTCAGGGACAGAGGTGGGAATCTGTGTGTGGAGCCAGAAGGAATGGGAGAGATACTAAATGAGTACTTCTCATCAGTATTCACCAAAGAGAAGGACTTAGCGGTCGATTTGTCTAGGGAAGAATGGTAGATAGCCTGGATCATGTTGGGATCAAAAAAGAGGAGGTGTTAGGCGTCTTGAAGAATATTAAGGTGGATAAGTCCCCAGGGCCAGGTGGGATCTACCCCAGAGTACTGAGGGAGGCAAGGGAGGAGATTGCTGGGGCCTTGACAGAAGTTTTTGTATCCTCACTGGCTACGGGTGAGGTCCCAGAGGACTGGAGAATGGCCAATGTTGTTCCATTGTTTAAGAAGGGTAGCAGGGATAATCCAGGAAATTACAGGCCGGTGAGCCTTACGTCAGTGGTAGGGAAATTATTGGAGAAGATTCTTCATGACAGGATTTACTACCATTTGGAAGCAAATGGGCGTATTAGTGAGAGGCAGCATGGTTTTGTGAAGGGGAGGTCGTGTCTCACTAACTTGATCGAGTTTTTCGAGGAAGTGACAAAGATGACCAATGATGGAAGGGCAGTGGATGCTATCTACATGGATTTCAGTAAGGCCTTTGACAAGGGCCCTCATGGCATACTGGTACAGAAGGTAAAGTCGCACGGGATCAGAGGCGAGCTGGCAAGATGGATACAGAATTGGCTTGGTCAAAGAAGACAGAGGATAGCAGTGGAAGGGTGCTTTTCTGACTGGAGAGCTGTGACTAGTGGTGTTCCGCAGGGATCAGTGCTGGGGCCTTTGCTGTTTGTAGTATACATAAATGATTTGGAGGAAAATGTAACTGAGTTAGTAAGTTTGCAGACAACACTAAGGTTGGAGGAGTTGCAGATAGTGAAGAGGATTGTCAATGTCAAAGGATACAACAGGATATAGATCGGTTGGAGACTTGGGCGGAGAAATGGCAGATGGAGTTTAATCCGGACAAATGCGAGGTAATGCATTTTGGTAGGTCTAATACGGGTAGGAATTGTACAGTAAATGGCAGAACCCTTAAGTGCATCGACGGGCAGAGGGATCTGGGTGTACAGGTCCACAGGTCACTGTAAGTGGAAACGCAGGTGGATAAGGTAGTCAGGAAGGCGTATGGCATGCTTGCCTTCATCGGCAGGGGTACTGAGTAGAAAAGCTGGAAAGTGATGCTGCAGCTGTGTAGAGCCTTGGTTAGACCACATTTGGAATATTGCCTGCAATTCTGGTCGCCACATTACCAGAAGGATATGGAGGCATTGGAGAGGGTATAGAGGAGGTTTACCAGGATGCTGCCTGGTCTGGAGGTTATTTGCTATGAGGAGAGGTTGGAGAAACTCGAATTGTTCTCGCAAGAGCGACAGAGATTGAGGGGCGACTTGATAGAAGTTTACAAACTTATGAGTGGCATGGGCAGAGTAGATAGTCAGAAACTTTTTCCCAGGGTGGAAGAGTCAATTACTAGGGGACATAGATTTAAGGTGAGAGGAGAAAACTTTAGAGGAGATGTGTGGGGCAAGTTTTTTACGCAGAGGGTAGTGAGTGTCTGGAATGCGCTGCCAGAGGAGGTGGTGGAAGCAGGCACAATAGTGGTGTTTAAGAGGCAGCTTGACAAATACATGAATAGGTTGGAAATAGAGGGATATGGACCCCGGAAGTGCAAAATGTTTTAGTTTGACAGGCAATATGATCGGCGCAGGCTTGGAGGGCCGAAGGACCTGTTCCTGTGCTGTACTTTTCTTTGTTCTTTGTTCTAAATGGAAGAGTATACCCCCTTAAGATAAACTGGTTCATGGCTTCATTGTAATGTCAAACATTATTATCACCAACGGGTATTTTTAACTTTAAGTTAATAAGAGGACAAAATTTCTCCTTTCACTAAAATAATCTTAAAGTGTTACTTTTCTTCCTTAATGGTGACCAGCCTAATAGAAAATGGAAACACACAGGGTAGAATTTTCTGGCTGGCGGAGATGTGGAGCAGGAGCGGGCACAGGCGGGCGCGGACCTGATCGCCACCCGAGATCGGGTCCTCGCTGCCATTTTACATGGGCGGGCCAATTAAGGCCTGCCCAGAATGAATCGCAGCTTCTGAGGGCAGCGGGAGTGGGCGGGCAGTGGTGGGACTGCAATGACCACCAGGTCCAATGGCGACCCAGAGGCCTGTTTTAAAAAGTTGC
This sequence comes from Cetorhinus maximus, assembly GCF_964194155.1. Taxonomy (NCBI): domain Eukaryota; kingdom Metazoa; phylum Chordata; class Chondrichthyes; order Lamniformes; family Cetorhinidae; genus Cetorhinus; species Cetorhinus maximus. The sequence continues at coordinate 89,275,680 of NC_135885.1, forward strand.
TGCAGCCTTTCAAAGGCTGCAAATCATGGCCAGTGGAAGGGCTGTCCAGAGCGCTGCTGGTGAGCAGACCAGGCAGGAGGGTAGGGCAGGGTGGCACTGTGGCCTTTGTTTTTCCGATGATTGCCTTGCTGCCCCCCTTGAGCAGGTGGCAGCACGGCGTAAGGTCCTGGTACCCCAGGATGGGAGGAGGAGTCTCCCCCACTTGACCAAGCGTGCCTGGGAGGAGGTGGCGGAGGTGGTGAGCTCCCGCGACGTGGTGCAGCGCACATGGGTCCAGTGCCACAAGTGCTTCAATGACCTGTTGCACTCAGGAAGGGTGAGCACCATGTTGGCATTGATCACTTAACCCAGCAAGTAGGCTTTCCCCCCTGGTGACCCCCTCTACCAAGTCTGAGTGTAGTGACTGCCATGAATCATTGACGGCATGTGTCCTTCGCTGGGTGGGCCAGCAGATATTGCCCATGCTGAGGTCACCCTGAGAGGGTGGTGAAGAGATGGGTTCTGCCCCCACAGCATGTGGCACACTGAGACCCACATTGCTGTTTTGGGGGCAACCTGGAGGAGCTGCACCGAGGCGCAGTGCTGGAACTCCAGGGCATGTCCAAGTCAGGGTGATGACATACTGGGAGAGGAGCTTCAAGGTGGCGTGGCACCGACCAATCTGCTGCCCTCTGCACTACACATTCTTGCGCCTCCTTGCAATGGAAGGTTAGACCGTGTGGTGCCTGATGTGATGTAGGCAGCAATTGGCCAAGGGGCTGGGGGGTGGGGACAGGCCTAGCATGCTTGTGTGAGTGTTCGACAGCAGCGGGGTGAGGAGACACTGGAGCCCTGTAATCTCCCACCCTGGTTGGGGTGGGCCGTCTGCGAAGAGAGTCCAGGCTGAAGAGCACTAATCAATGCTCTTCTCTCCTTTACAGGAGAACAATGCCGCTGAGCGGGTGAGGACTGGCGGCGGCCCGGCACAGTTAGCAATTCTTAGTTGCTTCGAGCAGGAGGCCCTAGATTTGGAGAGGTGCCATGTGCCCAGGCCCAACGGTGTTGGTGAGGCTGGGGTGCCACGGGCAGGTATGACTGCCCAGCAGTGAGGTCACCATTTTTCTCCCAGCAGTGATGGCAATGCTGAATGTTCAGTGATTGAAGTTTGCAACATGGCTTGACCATTGCACATGGAAGGATGAGCGCATAATGATTCGGGGGACATGGATGCACTTTGTCATTGTCTCCACATTAACTGATCCAATGTCCTTGTTCTTCCTTTCAGCATCAGCGGAGCAGGGCCGGGAGGAGGAGCAGCAGAGGCCCCCTCTCACACCTGAGGGCCCTGAAGTCTCACCAACGTCACACCATCTCTGCCAGGCAGGCACCAGCGCATATACCAGCACCTCTGTGGGAATCAGAACATCGGCTAGTGTCCCGAGGCATAGCGGTCAGGGCACTTCACAGTCACTGGAGGAGCCGGAAGAGACAGAGAGTGCCCATGGCGCCAGCAGTCGAAGGACTGCAGGGACTAGGCACATGCTCAGTCAGTGCTTGATGATGTGCCTCTGGAGCCATCCACGACGCAGCTGGAGCAGGAAATGCGGCCAGGTGTGCGGGAGCATCTGGTGGAGATATATGAGGCTATGGTTGGCTTGGTGTCCGTGGTGGAGGAGTCTACGCGGACGATCGCCGAAGCAATGAGCCTCATGGCCGAGCGCCATGCATCCTCCATGGAGAGTGTGGTGACCCTCATGGAGAGGCTCCTCCAGGAGACCCATCAGGGCTTCCTGGGGATGCGCTCTGACCAGCAAGTCCTCACATTGGCATTGACCTCAGCTGGTCAGTGCCAGTGTGGGAGATGGTCTGGGCACTAAGTTTCCCAGCTCGGTGCCTATCCATCCACAGTGAGCAGGGAGGTCAGAAGCAACCTCACATTGGCGCAGCAGCTGCCTGTTGTCTCTTCGGGCTCCTCTAAGGGCGCTCCGGATGAAGGCGGCACCTCCTCCGCCCCTCTCCCAGTGACCATTGCATCCGGTGAGGCTGTGACGACCGGGGAGATGCCAGCTGAGGAACTGGCAGCTCCCTCCCAGGCGGGGCCAGAACAGGCTCCAGGTGTCAGAGGACGACCTCCAAGGTCATCGAGGCCAACAGGTAAGCAGAGTCAGCAGGCTGTGTCAGATGCCATTCACAGCGGGGGGTCAGTACCAAGACGTAAAACCCGGAAACGAAAACATAAGGCACCTGAGGCACACCACGGGTTTCTCACTGGTGCTTTTGTGTTGGCCCAAGCTGAGGTCTTTATGAGTTGGTGTGATTTTAAACACCTTTGTCACTTTGTTTCATTAAGTTTCTTTGGTTGCAATATTAAATTCAGATATGTCACCATGGCTGAGGGTGCCTCTTTTCTTCTGCAGGTGGGTGGTTTCCAATAACGTAATGAGTGTTTTGTGGGACATTCAGCTTTATTAACAAGGACCTTAGTTAATGTTCCTAACCAGGCAGGTTTTGCACTTAGGTATCGAGTATGGAGCTTGTAGCCCTGGCATATGTTGAAGGTCCATATGTGGTGTGCTAGCTGAAGGTTCATTGGATTAAAGCCTCCCGGGTGTCCCTGCCTCCCTGCAGTATGTCTGGGTCAGGGTCTACCCCCTCAGCATTTCCCTGTGCATGCTCATCCTCGGACTCACTGCTGGACTCATCATGTGCAACTGCAGACACTGCATCAAAGTCTTCATTGTCCACTGCGTCCCCCCTTTCCAGCGCAAGATTGTGCAGAGCGCAGCATGCAACCACTATCACCGAGACACGATCTGGGGGGTACTGGCGCGCGTTACCTGAGCGGTCCAGGCATCGGAAGCACATCTTGAGAAGACCAATGGCTGTCTCCACCACAGCCCTAGTGGAGGCATGGCTCCTATTGTACCGCTGCTCAGCTTCTGTTCCTGGACGGCGGAGAGGCATCATGAGCCACCTTCTGAGGGGATAGCCCTTGTCACCCAGCAGCCATCCATCCAGCCGAGCTGGAGCACTGAAGAGCCCCGGCACCTGGGAGTGTCTGAGGATGTAGGCGTCATGGGAGCTGCCTGGGTACCTTGCACAGACTTGCAGAATCTGCATCCTGTGATCACGCACTATCTGCACGTTCATGGAGTGGAAATCCTTCCTGTTGATGAAGGCACCGGGCTCACCTGCTGGCGCCTTGATGGCCACATGTGTACAGTCTATAGCACCCTGGACACGGGGGAAGCCAGCAATGGCCGTGAAGCCTCTGGCTCGTTGTGCCTGACTTGCCTGGTCCCAACGGTAGTGGATGAAGGTCAATGCATGCCTGAACAGAGCATCTGTGACCTGCTTGACACAAGTGTGGACAGCTGATTGGGAGACACCACAAAGATCACCCACCGAGTCCTGGAAGGAGGCATAGAAGGTGAGGGTAGCTGTGACCTTCAGAGCCGCTGGCATGGGGTGTCCACCCACACAGTTAGGGGAGATCTCAGGCCCAATCATCTGACAGATATAATTGACTGTCTCCCTTGAGAGACGGAGCCTCCTTTGGCACTGCACCTCAGACATATTGAGGTAGCTGCTTCGCCGCCTGTATACCCTGGCAGCAGGATACAGGCATCTTCTGCGGCCCCTTGCACTTTGGACTACCTTTTGGTCCTGCACCTCTTGTGCCTGTGCCTGACCTCCCAAAGCTGGCTCCACTGGAGGCTGAATGTGCACTGCTGGCCTCCTCCCCCTTCTGGTCCTCCCTTCCTCCTCAGAGGAGGTGCCTCCTGCGGAGAGTTCAGCTCCCATTCCCAGGCTAAGGGAAGGCTTCCTGAAACATGCAGGCCCAAAAAAGGTTCCACACTGCAGAGTGCTGACCTGAAGGTTGTGAGTCCAGACGAAGCAGCTGGAATGTGTTTTGAAGTAATGCAGATCACACAGGCAAGTATCAGTAACTTTGAAACCTCAATATTTGACAGAGCATACTCGCGACCCCACTGAGCCCTCTTATCCCGCGGATAAGGTTTATACAAATGTGTCCTACCCACCTGCCCGTTGCACCCATGCACCGACCCAATGATTGCACGGGTGCTGAAAAATCGCCATCGATTGGCGCCTCAAGGGCCTTAAGTGGCCTGTTAATTAATGGCGGGCACGCATCGGAGATCATCCCGCGCCCACCCACTGGAATATCGCGATGGCACGTGGCGACATCAGGACGCTTGCCTGATGTCACACGCATCATTTTATGAGCGTGCGTGTGGGGCCCACCCTGATTGCCAAAGGGAGAATTCTGCCCACAAATTTTGCTGTGTGATTCCTGCAAAATGTTTCAGTTCATGGAAACAATCATTAGCCAATCATGTGGTATCTGCCATAATAGAAGAGAATGCCCAGATCGAAGCGGGAAGTGGGACTCTGGTTTACTTTTGAAAACATTTTGTAGAGGTAAAAATAAGAACATAGGAGCAGGAATAGGTAAATGTAGGAATGTAGGAGCAAGAGTAGGCCATTCGATCTTTTCAGCCTGCTCTGCCATTCAATAAGATAATGGCTGATCTGGTTGTGGTCCCAACTCCGCTTTCCTGTCTGCCCCCATAACCCTTGACTCCTTTGTTTATCAAAAACCTGCCTAACTCAGCCTTGAATAAATTCAATGACCTTGCCTCCACTGCTCTCTGGGAAGAGAAGTCCACACACTAACAACCATCTGAAAAAAAAAATTCTCCTCATCTCAGACTTAATTATTCTTATGCTTAAACTGTGTCCCCTGATTCTAGTCTCCCCCACTGCTTCCAGGATACAGGACATTGACTTGCATGATGTACTCAGTTTGGCCACAGACTAACTCGACGCTGGAGTGTGGAATCGCTTCTGGCTGCAGTACATCTCAGAATTGGCATGCAGCGCACACAAAGAAATGTGTATGCAGTCAATGGCACACTGCACCAAACAACAACAGCTAATTATATTTATATAGCACTTCTAATGTAATACAATAAAACATAACGTAAAACATAATAAAACATCCCAAGGCACTTCGCTGGAGCATTACAAAACAAAATTAGACACTGAGCTACATAAGGTGATTTAGGTGCTGATGATCAAAAATGTGGTCAAAGACATCAGTCTGAAAACAAGGAGAGTTAGAGTGACCGCGAGGCTTGGAAAAGAATTTCCAGAGTTTAGGGCCTTTGCAGCAGCACCAATGTTCAAGAAACTTAGAGAAGAGCACAGACATTTTGGAGGGTTTGTGGAGATGTAGGACATTATATAGATAGGGATTGAAAAGGCCATGCAGAGCTTTGAAAACAAGGATGGGAATTTTAAAATCAAGGCATTGCTTGACTGGGAGCTACTGTAGGTCAGTGAGCACAGGGGAGATGGATGAAAGGGACTTGGTGTCAGTGAGGATAGTGGCAGCAAAGTTTGGATAACCTCAATTTTGCAGAGGATAGAATGTGGGAAGCTGGCTAGGAGTGCGTTAGAACAGTCAAGAGGTAACAAAGGCATGAATTAGCTGAGAGATGTGGAAGTCCACAATCTTCACAAAACCATGTACGCGCTAAACCTATTTCTCTCTGGTAAGAGAGAATGAAATGTATTCAGCTCTCTTTGCCTCAGTGACCTCCCTTATTATGCAACAGTGGACAGTCAACTGGGAGATGTACTGCACTTCATGCTAATGAGCTTCACAAAATCACTCCTTTAATCTATTGATTTAATTTGCACATATTTCGTGGTATACAAACTACATAATATTTAGAAAATGTGCTGTGGCTACAATGAAGTGGATCCAGCCACATAATAAGAGTGTTAATTGCTGTTTTCAGGTCACTGATTGGAAACTATTAATGTCATTGTAAAACACACATCTGACAATAGGAACCAGCATTGCAAACACAGGTCAAGGCACAACACAATATTATAAATATTGGCTATCAGTGATTACCATCAACTGGATATTTGTTTTCAAGAAATTTCTGAGGCTGATTTGCCTGGGTATAGCATTCCAGGGTTGTGTGAATGAGAAGTGCAGCTAAGCAGAAATACAGGAACCCATACACTGAGGTGAGGATAAATTGGTTCGAGCTGTTATGACCATAGCAGACATTAATTGCTAAGCCACCCAAATCCCAGAGGGAGACTTAGCTTATGGGCCATACCCTTTTTTTTGTATTCTAAAAACAAGAAGAAAACATACAGATCTCAGCAGCAAAAAGTCCAGTAACACTTCTGGGATTTTAAAAATAAAAAGTTTTATTAACAAGAAGAAAACTGAAGCACACAAGATTACAGCTACACAGTTCAAATTAGTCTTGCAAAAGATTCTCTTAAAAGAATCATTACTGGGTCAGACCCACAAGTAAACACCTTCTAGGCAACATTCCCTTTTAGATGTTTAACTGTAAAAGTCCAGTAATATTACCCAAGGCAAACTGCCATAGCTTTAATAAAGGCATAACACACAACCTCTTACACTCTCTTCCACTCTGCTGTGGAAATCTAAGACTTCAAAAGACTGCTTTTATAGCCCAAGACTTTTCTGGCTTGCCTGGATGGCTGATTCAAATTGCATCTTCTCCCAGCCTAGAGCTGTTTCCAGGAGATCTTCTTCACATCGCTAACCACCAACAGCCAACCACTAAACTTGCCACAGTAACTTTAAAATACCTTTTTTCCCCTTTCATCTCAGGTTCCATTGTTCTCAAACCTCTTTGAAACTCAAATCCTTCCAAATATAAAGTCATCCACGTTTCTATTTTGTCTGTTTTTGGGTCAATAAAATGTAATATACCCTCTTCTGTTTACCCATGGAACCCCTGCAAGATACAAAAATGTTTCTTGTCACCCCTGACTTCTGTCTGATATTCAAATACGCTCTCAATTTATCTAAAAATGCAAATGTTAGGTCCAATCTATTTACTTGTGCCTCAAACCCACCACAATATCTCATTACAAATGCACACCTAATGCCTATATCCTTTTATGTCTTATCTCCAGACAACCTGTTTCTAGTAACTTTTCCCCAGCTCAATCAAATCATTTACACACACACACAGCCTTCTTCACAGAATAACACAGTATTCCCCAAAAATAAAAAAAAATAACATCCATTCTCACAGAGCCCATTTAGAGGCAGAACCAGGTGGCATATATTTACATGAAGAGGCCAACCCATACTCAAAACTGGTTTTATTTTAATATTTCAGCTGAGCTGGTGGCACCTCCAAATTTATTTTATTTGGGGCCGTCTCCCTCACTGGCAACAGCTCTGATAAGTTACAAGCTGAGACAGGAAAACAGGTATTGGGCGATCTCAGGCTAGTTTCAGCTCTCAGGATTCGTGTGAAACTGAAAGCACAAAGTTCTGCTCTACTCATGGCAGCCCAATTTCCCAGAGGGATGTAAAACTGTTGGTAGGCTCCTCATTGGCAGATGTGAGGGGCCTTGCACCTGTTTTAGGTGGCGAAACCCAAAATCTAGTTCAATGTATTTCACACCTCCTTGAGACACAAGGAAAGTGAACATTGTTACACTCATTAAATTGTTTCTAAAAGAGGAATAAGGAATTATCAGCAGAAGAGATCAGAAATTTGGAGGCGCGTAATAGAGCTGTTTCATAGATCCCATTGGAAATTCCTGGACTTTATTTGCGAGTAGTGTGTCCAGAGTTATGTCTTTAGTCATCTGCTGGGGGGGGTAGGTCCTGAAATCACAGGCTCAAACTCCTCAGTACTGTCAGTGCCAGTGAAGATCATCACTACATTCGAGCTCAATGTCATTGTAGTTTTTCAGGGTCATTGCATGGATAAGACAGTGGACTTGGTGCATTCACTAGGTCACAAATGCCTTGTAGGCCAATAAGAATTAATACATCATAGTCACTATGGATTGCTTGCACGCTTGGCTTCTGAGTTCCCTAGTCTACAGGGGGTGACTTAAGTGCCAATCTGGCCGGTGGCTCTCCGTGGCTGGCTAAAAATGAAACATAATTTTATGCAGGGCAGGGGTTGCGAGTTCCGGGTCCCGGCATAAACATCAGTGACAAGACTGCCTGTGCTTAGCTGGCTTCTCCTGCAATCATTTTATGGCCGTCTGGCCATCAACTGACTTGAGGTGAGTCTTCCACCCCTATCGGAGAGGAATTATTGCCTTCTAGAGCTGCCAGTCAATGAAATGACTGGCAGCTGTCTTGTTCCACCCACTGGGAGCAGTGGCCATTGCTGGAGCTAAAGCGAGTGCTGGGAAGAAGAGGAGCCAGGAACCCAGAACAGAGTTTAGAGGGTGGAGTGGGGGGGGCAGGGGGGGGGGGGTAGGGGGGAAGGGGGTCTGGAATCACCAGGGCAGGTAGGGGAAGGGAAAACAAGGAGGTTGTATGGGAAACTTTCGGTGGCCTCCAATGGGCACAGGGCCAGGAGGCATGCCCGCACCCTGACCGCAATGTGATCAGGTTTCAGTTGGCGGCTTGGACACTTGACACCTGCCTCCCTGCTACAGGTAAAAAGCCAGCAGCAGGGGGAGGAGGCCTTTCAATGACCATTAATTGACAAATTAAGGGTCTCACTTGGCCCACAGGTGGGTGGACCACCTGACACCACCTTTACTGTGGGTTAAATGCCCGCAGGGCTGAGCAGGGGCAATTTTATGGCCCCACACCTGCCATCCTGACTGCTGGGGATATTAAAATCCAACAGGATTCAGTTGTGGGCAGGCAGCATCATGGCCAGAAGAAGCTGAGGAACAATTTTTGGATAGTAAGCCAGGTGGAGAAGGAAACATTTCTTCTACCTTGTTCTGTGCCACCCTCTCCCATCTCTGATTACGTTCATCTCTGAAAGCCCCACCAACATTTACACTGATGTTGTGGACCATTCCCTCAAACCAGGCAGTTTATGCCATTTTTTTCAAAAACACCAATCTGCATGATAATTATTTTTATCACACATCCAACATGGAGCTGTTGTTGGAGTCCATTGCCAGCAATCTTGGCAGTAGCCTCTCACAGAGTTCTAACAGACGCCTGTCTACATCCAACCAAGTTTGCTTTGTATCAATGTTTCCTTCTGGCATCATCAAGAAACCCACCAATGTCACATGTCGTATAGTTTCCACTGTTCTACCATCAACTGAGAAACATTCGGATCCCCTCCTTTGCCTTCTTTGGTTAAACTTGAAGCTTTTCATAATCCCAAGTGGCTTCAGGCGCAGGTGTACTTTGACCATTTGGCCCAATTTCTCATGGAGAGGGTATTTCCCTCGTCGGGCGGGCTCGGCGGGGGTGGTCAGGAAGCCAACCCCTTCCCGCAATCAAGGCCGGAACGCGATTTCACACTGGCGGGCCAATCAAAGCCCACCCAGCATGAGTCACGTGCAGCAGCGCTCAGCGCTGCCCATGTGATGGGGGAGGAGGGCGAGTGCGCAAGTTCGTGCATGTGCTGGAAAAGCTCCCTGAGGCAGTGTTTAATACATTAAAAAGAAAGATTTTAAAAATGTTATAAAACATGTCCCCTCATGTGACTCCATCACCTGAGCAGGAACATGTTATTAATGAAATGTTTTAATTTTTATTTAATTGTTAACAGCTGTTGGAAATCTCATCCCGCCTGTGGATGAGGTTTCCTAAAAAATGCAAAAGCCGTTTGGCCTTTTTGCCTGCCTGCCAACCGTAAGGTTGGACGGGCAGCGGAAATTTCATTCAATTACCTTTTAAGTGGCCTTAATAGGCTTTTTAACTGTCGGCGTGCATGCTACCAACTGCCGCGTGCGCCTGCCTACTGAAATATTGCGCGAGTGCGCGATGACAGCGGGACACTCGCCCAATGTCATCACGTGTCATTTTACGCTCATTCGGGTCGGGTGCGCAGCCGCCCAACGAGCATTATATTCTGGCCATAATTTTTCACAAGATACGGAGATTGGTAACTGCTTTTATTTCCAAGTCCTCAAGAACAAACCTTCAAAGATGAACAAAAACAATGCAATGGAGTCTTTGAAATGCAATTAGCACAATCTTGTGTTCAGTTAACAATAAGCAACTATCATACCTATCAGGGCAAACACATTGTCTGCGAATTTCTGGCATGGGAGATACAACTGATTCCATTGATGCTGTGACTAAGGAGTGGGTGCAGCAATCTTGTAGTTTACTTTCCCACTGACCAGTTACCAGCAGAACCAGTGCCCAATACCTCTCTGTCTCAATTTCTGATGATAGACTGTCCACCAATATCCATTACAAGCCTAGTGACTCCCACAGCTACCTTGACTACAGCTCCTCATAGCCCGCTTCCTGTAAGGACTCCATCCCATTCTCTCAGTTCCTTCGCCTCCGTCGCATCTGTTCTGATGATGCCACTTTCAAAAACAGTTCCTCTGACATGTCCTCCTTCTCCCTTAACTGAGGTTTTCCACCCACGGTGATTGACAGGGCCCTTAACCGTGTCCGGCCCATCTCCCGCGCATCCGACCTCACACCTTCTTCTCCCTCCCAGAAACATGATAGGGTCCCCCTTGTCCTCACTGATCACCCCACCAGCCTCCGCATTCAAAGAATCATCCTCCGCCATTTCCGCCAACTCCAGCAAGATGCCACCACCAAACACATCTTCCCTTCACCCCCCTGGCGGCATTCCGCAGGGATCGTTTCCTCCGTGACACCCTGGTCCACTCCTCCATCATCCCCTACACCTCAACCCCCTCCCACGGCACCTTCCCATGCAACCGCAGAAGGTGCAACACCTTTACTTCCCCTCTCCTCACCGTCCAAGGGCCCAAACACTCCTTTCAAGTGAAGCAGCATTTCACTTGCACTTCCCTCAGTTTAGTCTACTGCATTCGTTGCTCCCAATGCGGTTTCCTCTACATTGGAGAGACCAAACGCAGACTGGGTGACCACTTTGCAGAACACCTTTGGTCTGTCCGCAAGCATTACCCAGACCTCCCTGTCGCTTGCCATTTCAACACTCCACCCTGCTCTCATGCCCACATGTCCGTCCTTGGCTTGCTGCATTGTTCCAGTGAAGCTCAACGCAAACTGGAGGAACAGCACCTCATCTTCCGACTAGGCACTTTACAGCCTTCCGGACTGAATATTGAGTTCAACAATTTTAGATCATGAACTCTCACCTCTATCCCCACCCCCTTTCCGATTCCCCCCTTTTTTTTTCTTCCAATAATTTATATAGATTTTTGTTTTCCCACCTACTTCCATTATTTTTAAATGTATTTCCATCCATTGTTTTATCTCTACCTTTTAGCCTTTTTTGATTCCTTCACCCCACCCCCACTAGGGCTATCTATACCTTGCTTGTCCTGCTTTCTACCCTTAATTACCACATTCCTTAGCTAATATCACCACCTTCAACACCTCTTTGTCTTTTTGTCTGTGACATCTTTTGGCTATCTCCACCTATCACTGGCCCTCTATCCAGCTCTACCTGTCCCACCCCCACCCCACCGACCCCACCTTAAACCAGCTTACATTTCACCTCTCTTCTATTTTTACTTAGTTCTGTTGAAGGATCATTCGCACTCGAAACGTTAACTGTGCTCCTCTCCGCAGATGCTGCCAGACCTGCTGAGTTTTTCCAGGTATTTTTGTTTTTGCCCAATACATTGGCCTGGCATAAACAATGGGACGCATGTATAATGACACTGTTCCTCAGAAGAGAGGATACAGGGAGAGAAAGAGAATGGGAGTGAGAGAGGGGCCAGGGAGAGAGAGAGAGAGAAAGGGGGCAGGCACTGAGAGAAAGGGGACAGGAAGAGAGAGAGAGAGAAAGGAAGCAGGGAGAGAGTGGGTCTTGGAGGGAGAGGGAAGGGGCAGGGAGAGAGGGGACAGGGAGAGAGAGTGAAGGGCAGGAAGAGAGGGTGGGGGCAGGGAAAGCCCCATCTCTCCTCTCTCTCCCTGTCCTCTCTCTCTTGCTCTCTTTTTCCCTGCCTCCTCTCTCCCTGCCTCCCCTCTCTCTCTCTCTCTCTCTCTCTCCCTGCTCCTCCTCTCTCACTCCCTGAGAGACAGGGAGAGAGAAGGGGCAGGGGGAGAGAGAGAGAGGGGAGAGGGGGCATGAAGAGAGAGAAATGGGGCAGGGAGAGAGAAAGAGGGGATGCAGGGAGGGAGAGAAGGGGTGAGGGAAAGAGAGAGACAGGGTGGGGGAGGGAGAGAGAGGGAGGGGGCAGGGAGAGAAAAGGAGGGGGGCAGGAAAGAGAGAGGGCAGGGAGAAAGAGAGAGAGAGGCAGGGGGAGAGAGAGGGGTCGGGGAGAGAAAGAGGGGGTGGGAGGAGAGGGGGAAAGAGGAAGAAGTTGGAGGGAGACAGAGAAAAACGGGGACAGGGTAGGGGGAGAGAGGAAGAAAGTTGGGGTGTGAGAGCGAGAAGGAGAAGTTAGGAGGAGAGAGAGAAAGGGTGGAGGAGAGAGAGAGAGGGAAGGAAAGGGTGGGAGAGGAGATAGAGAGGGGAGGGGGTGGGGAGAGAGAGAGAGGGAATGGTTGTGGGGAGAGAGGGTGGGGGAGAGAGAGAGAGAAAAAGGTGGGGGGAGAGAGAGAGCAAGAGGGCGGGGGAAGAGAGAGAGTGTTGGGGAGAAAGGAGGAATTGGGAGAGAGAGGGAGGAAGGAGCCGACTGGGAGAGAGGGGTGGATTGGGAGAGAGAGGGAGAGAGGGAGGGGGGATTGGGAGAGAGGCGGTGTATTGGGAGAGAGAGGGGACTTGGAAGAGAGGGGGGAGTGGGAGAGAGGCGGTGTATTGGGAGAGAGAGGGGACTTGGAAGAGAGGGGGGAGTGGGAGAGAGGGGGGAGTGGGAGAGAACAGGGGTAGTAATTGTAAGTTAAACCATTGCTTACTGTTATGCGGATCATGTGACTGTACAGACGAATCAACCCTAAGCTAAACTCTTAGGAGTGGAGCATTTTAGTCTTGGTCTTGGAACAAGCATGTAGCCTCATTTGGAGTCCTTGAATAAAGTTTACTGTTTCTTACAAGAAACTAGTCCTGCATTCAAAGTTTATTACAACTGACGAGGAGGATAAATAATACCAACACAGCACCTCGCCTCGCGACTGTGAGCATTTCAATTTTTACGGGAAGAAAAGAAAACGAGTAGACTTATCAGCACTGTCTCTTTGGCAGAATTGACCCATACTGGAGTCAATACATTGAGCAATTAGATTTCTACATTGTAGCTAACGAAATAACAGCAGAGGAGAAACAGAAGGCAATTTTCCTAAGTGTCTGCGGGAGCAAAACCTATAACCTAATCCGTAGTTTGACAGCTCTGAACATGCCAAATTCCAGATCCTTCACCAAGCTGGTAAACCTCATGAAGGGACATTTTCAGCTTAAACCCTCTGTGATCATGCAAAGATTCAAGTTTAAAAAATGGAGCGCAGCTGACTAACTGAGTGAAGACTTGGAGTTTGGTGAGAGGGGAGTTCGGTGAAGGGGGAGAAGGAGTTGTTTGTTCCTCTTTCTATCTTTCTCACCCCATGGAAATTGGTTCTTGCTCTACTACAGGGAAAGGAGTTAGCTGTTTGGTGGGTATCTGGTAAATGGGCAAGTTCTATTCTATCCCTAAGGTTTAAAATAATACACAAGTTGGTAGTAAAGTTAATAAAATATATAGGAAAGCAACAAAAATAAGTGATTAATATAATTAAGTAATTATTTAAAACACATTAAGGATGCTAATACAGGTGACGTGTCAAGGCTGCAGCATGTGGGAGCTCCTGGATAACATTGTGATCCAGGGAAAACACGTCTGCAGTAAATGTTCACGGCTTGAGGAACTTCAGCTCAGCTCAAAGTCATTGAGCTGGAGGCTGAGCCGCAGACTCTGCGACATATCAAGGAGGGGGAATGTTACCTGGATGCTTTATACCAGGAGACAGTCACACCACTTAGGATAGGGTCTTTAGATTTGGTCAGTGGCCAGAGGCAGGAGGGTGTGACTGCGAGTAAGGCTGGTAAGGAGATCCCGACGGCAGGAGTGTGAGCCTCTGAAATTATCCAATACATCTGAGGTTCTCTGAGCTTGTTCGGATGCGGGTGGGGGTTGCAGGGTGGATGAGCAAACTGACCATGGCCTAGTGGTACAGGAAGCCATCCAAGTGGGGGGGCAAAAAGGAATGTAGTGGTAGTAGGGGACAGTATAGTGAAGGGGATTGACACTGTTCTCCGTAGCAAAGAGCAAGAGTCCAGACGGCTTTGTTGCCTGCCCAGTGCCAGGGTTCGAAACATCTGCTCAGGGCTGGAGAGGAACTTACAGTGGGAGGGGGAGGGTCCAGTGGTTGTGGTTCATGTAGGTACCAATGACATAAACAGGATGAGGAAGGAGGCTCTGCATAGTCAGTATGATGAGCTAGGCACCAAATTAAGAAGCCGAACCTCAAAAGTAATAATCTCTGGGTTATTATCTGAGCCATGTGCAAATTGGCATAGGCCGAATAAGATTAGAGAAATGAATGTGTGGCTGAAAGACTGGTGTGGGAGAAGTGGGTTCCAGTTTGTGGGGCACTGGCACCAGTATTGGGGAAAGTGGGTCCTGTACCGTTAGGACAGTCTACACCTGAACCCTGCTGGGGCTGGTATCCTCACGAGCTACCTAACTAGTGAAGTAGAGGGGGTTTTAAGCTGAATAGTGGGAGCAAGGGATCAAATTTGAGAAGATGTGGTAAACTGAAGAGTAGAGACAAGGCAAGAAAGACAGGTATTAATATGGGAAATGATAAACAGACTGTGACAGGAATGGACAGAGAGTACAAATGTAAGAGTAAATCAGCAGATAAAACTAGGTGCTACAAAAATAATAAAAGGACAAAACTAAAGGCTCTATATCTAAATGGGGGGTTGTCTCTGGATCCACATGAATTTTTGCTTGCAGCTCTTGGATCTTCCTTAGTTCATCCTTGAAGACTATGGCTAACTTTCTTAGTAGCTCTGGTAACCCACTTGCTTTCAACTGGAAAATTTCAGCCCATTCTAGCTTAATCTCCTTTATCCAGTTTCGCCCCAGGAGGCTTGGCCCCTCGCCTGCTACCACCATCAAGGATAGCTTTACCGATTGGCTTCCGTAATGGACAGTTACTCTACTTATGCCTTTGAACTGAATGTCTTCACCCGTGTATGTTTTTAATTTGGCAGCAGTTTCTTCTAAATTTAATTGATGTTCACCATTATTCAGGTATCTAAAGGTTTTTCCCCAATTACTGTAGTGGAAGCTCCAGTACCCGCTTCCATTCTAACAGGTTTGCCATTTATTTTTACTGTTACAAATATTGGTTCTGTATTTCCAATCTTCAGGCTAAATAACGAATGTCTGAAACAAAAACAGAAAATGCTGGAAAAGCTTAACAGGGCTAGCAGCATCTGTGGAAAGAGAAACAGAGTTAACATTTTGAGTCCGTATGACTCTTCTTCAGAGCCTAAATATCTGAATTTGTTGTTTCAGGCTCATCAACATTGTAGATCTCACTGGGTTTTTTCTTTGGTTTGAAAGTCTGCCCGAATCTTTCCGTGCACTTTCTCATTATGTGTCCATTTCTGTGGCAATAATAACATTCAATTTTTTTAAAACACCAATCATTAAAAGACTGCTTGTTTCCACCTCTAATGAAATTATTCTTTGTTTTCACTGCTAAGTCATTTTTTCTCATTTTCCTGCCAGCGGAGGCTGTTTCCCGCTTCTCAGCAGGGTCTTATATTTTCGCACCCGTTTTGGCTGGGGTTTCCTGCCCAATGTGGAGGATGGCACCATTTTGCACTCCCAGTATGGCTTTTGAAACTCTTACTGCACTTTCCATGGTCAATGTTATCTCTAGTGCCTTCTTAAAATCCAAATTTGCTTCGGATAACAATCTCTTCTGAATCGTGTCCTCATTCACACCGCACACTAAACGATTTCTGAGCAAGTTGTTTAGAGATGTTCCAAACTCACAATGTTCCGTTAGCTGCTTCAAACTTGCCACATAACAAGCAACTGTCTTCCCCGGGGCTCTATTTCATAAGTCAAACTTGAACCCTTGCATCATTACCGAGGGTTTTGGTTGATAGTGACCCTTTATGAGTTCCACCAATTCATCAAACTTTTTGAATCTGTGGCACAGAGTGCCATCAAACTTCGAATCAGGCTGCAGGCTTTATTCCCATATGCAGTTAAGAGGATCACTCGCCTCTTCTCTTCCCCTGTAACCTCATTCGCTTGGAAAAAGAATGTGAGACGTTCAATGTAATGAGACCAATCATCCGTGGTTTGATCGAAAGGATCACTTCTTCCGAATTGCAGCATTCTGCGAGGGAATTACTTCTTCGATCCAAAACATAACTTCCACTTACAATTACTGGGCAAGGAACAGTGCGAATTTCCTTTCAACTTGATTTCTTCTGTTTGATCTTGTTTTATCCTCATTGTCAGTTTGTTGGAATCTGTGAGGATCCTTGTCATATGCTTATTGTAAGTGATGGCTGCGTTGGTACTACAGATAGAATTGATCAGCAGACACTTTTTAGGTGAAAATTTTATGGGCAGGATTTTACTGTTGGTGAGCGGGCCCTGCCCCCACTCACCAACACATAAAATGACACGGGATGACATCGGGCAGAAGTCCCGACATCACCCCGCCCCATTTAAATTTTCAGGAAGGCAGGGGGGGCAGCAAAATCAGCTGCGGGCCCGCCGACCTGTCAATGGCCACTTAAGGCCATTGACAGGATCAATTAAGCAATTAAGGGACCTGCCTGTCCAACCTTAAGGTTGGCTGGCAGGCCAGGAGCCCCGGCAGCAACTACAAAAAGCATGAAACCTCATCCACCAGCAGGATGAGGTTTCTTGTAGGGTTTTAAAAATTTTAATAAAGTTGTTATGGAAATTATGAACATGTCCCGACTCATGTGACATTGTCACATGAGGGGACATGTAAGGGATTTTTTTTTTCTATTTTTAATATTGTTAAAAGTAGAGGCGATCTCCCTGAGGCAGCACTTAGCCTCAGGGAAATGAATGCGCTCTTTCGTGCTCATACGCGAAAGAGCGCACTCTCGGTTTTAGGGATTCCCCCCCCCGCCGCCTGCACAGGGAGTGCACGTAAAATGGCGCTGTGCCTTCAATCGGGGGCGCCGATCGGAAGCGCGCCCGCACGCACCAGCCCATCAACTACCCCCCAAACGGACGGGAAAATTTTGCCCGATGTTTATTTACAAAGATACTCAGCAACAACTAACATGTGCTTTCACCTCAAACCCTACCTCTATACTACTGACTATGAACTACAGAGGTAGCCCTCACTACTCTCCTATTGGTTACTAAAGATCATGTGATCTTCCTTAACAAACATTAGACAAAACTGTTATGGCACAGCCGATAGTAAATGCTGAGCTGCTCAAATCCCAAAAGGGAAACTTGAAACAACTGCCACAACTGTTATGCAATTTGTAAAATTTTGAGATGTGTGCCTTGAATTCCATAGTAATAAGACCATCAAGTCTTACAGGTTTCTTACAAAACTAAATTAAACCTTTATTAATAGAAGAAATGATTTTAAGTGCACACATAGATCTACAAATTACTACTATGATAACTTCTAAATCCCCTAATTAATCTAAAGCCCAGCTACTCTTTTGTTAAGGCAACAGTAAGACACATCGATTTTAAAAGAACCAGGCAAAGAAACACGATACCCTGAACAATCCATTTCAAAGTGAGTTTTCTTAACTTCAGTTCTTTGTCAACAGCAGCTTGAGGCTTAGATGCTGGAGGTTTTCACACTTGTTAGCTCTTAGAATGCTTTCCCTTGCACACAGCCTTCTCTCCTTTATCCATATTTTCCCCATTGAGTGCAAATTTCCATTGTTTCACTACGTCTACCTCTCTGATAATAAAATCCATCAAAGTACCAATTTTACCAGTAATCTTTGGGAAAATAAAAATGCTGTTTCTGAATTTCTCCTGGCTAGGTGACACATTTCACCCCTCCTTTGAAATCAATCTAGTCTGATTTATTTAAAAATGCAAATGTTCCCTTTACACCTATGTTTACCTACTTAACATTTCAAACCTAGCTTATCTTCTGTTACATCAAAGCCTCCAGACCAGGTGTCTTTAATTCAATTAAATTACACACACACAAACACACACATACAGACATAGACACAGACCCCATTATTACTCTACTTTACAATAAATTCCAATAACATTATGAGAATTATTATATCTTCCTGACAAAACCATAATTACCATAGAGAGAAAGCTAGCCAACACTATAAAGGTGGATAGTAAGAGTTTCTATAGATATTTAAATAAGGAAAGAGTTAACAAAGTGAGCGTTGGTCCAATAGAGAATGCATCAGGGGAAGGGGAATTGATAATGGAAAGTAGGGAGATGGCAGTTGAATTAAACAGGTGTTTTGTTTCGGTCCTCACTATAGAGGATACAAGTAACATCCTGGAAGTAGCTATAAATCAAGAAATGGAAGGGAGGGGGGAACTCAGAAAAATTACAATCACCAGGGAAATGGTATTGTGCAAATTGTTGGGGCTGCAGGCTGACAAATCCCCGGGTCCGGGTGGACTGCACCCTAAGGTCTTGAAAGAAGTGGCTAGTGAGATAATTGTTGCAATGGTTTTAATTTTCCAAAATTCCCCAGATTCGGGGAAGGTTCCAATAGATTGGCAAATAGTAAATATAACTTCTTTATTCAAAAAGGGAGACAGAAAGCAGGAAACTATAAGCCAGTTAGCCTAACATCTGTCATAGGGAAAATATTAGAAGCTATTATTAAAGATGTTATAGCAGGACACTTAGAAAAATTCAAGGCAATCAGACAGAGTCAACATGGCTTTGTAAAAGGAAAATCATGTTTAACCAATTTATTGGAGTTCTTTGAAGGAGTCATATGTGCTGTGGATAAAGGGGAACCAGTGAATGTACTGTACTTAGATTTCCAGAAGGCATTTGATAAAGTGCCACATCAAAGATTATTGCAGAAAATAAAAGCTCATGGTGTAGAGAGTGACATATTGGCATGGATAGAAGATTGGTCAGCTCACAGGAAGCAGTGGGTTGGCATAAATGGGTCTATTTCTAGTTGGTAGGGTGTAATTAGTGGTGTACCACAGGGATCAGTGCTGTGGCCTCAACTTTTTATAATTTATATAAATGACTTAGATGAAGGGACCGAAGGAATGGTTGCTAAATTTGCTGACGCACAAAGAAAGGTAGGAAATTGTGAAGAGGATGTAAGGAGGCTACAAGTGACATAGATAGACTAAGTGAATGGGCAAAGATCTGGCAAATGGAGTATAACGTGGGCAAATGTGATATTGTTCATTTTGGCAGGAAGAATTAAAAAGAAGCTTATTATCTAAATGGTGAGAGATTGCAGAGTTCTGGGATTCAGAGAGATCTGGGTGTCCTAGTGCATGAATCACAAAAGGTTAATATGCAGGTATAGTAGGTAATTAGGAAAGCTAATAGAATGTTATCACTTACTGTGAGGGGAATTGATTACAAAAGTAGGGAGATTATGCTTCAGCTGTATAGTTGTACAGGGCATTGGTGAGACCATATCTGGAGTATTGTGTACAGTACTGGTCTTCTTATGTTAAAAAAATGTAAAAGTATTAGAAGCAGTTCAGAGAAGGTTTACTAGACTAATACTAGGAATGGGCGGGTTGCCTTGTGAGGAAAGGCTGGACAGGTTAGGCTTGTATCCACTGAAATTTAGAAGTGTAAGAGGTGACTTAATTGAAACCTTTAAGTTCCTGAGGGGTCTTGACAGGGTGAATGTGGAGAGGATGTTTCCTCTTGTGGGAAAACCTAGGACTAGAGTTACTGTTTAAAAATAAGGGGTTGCTCATTTAAGACAGAGATGAGGAGAAGTTTTTTCTGTCAGAGTGTTGGAATCTTTGGAACTTTCTTCGTGCAAAGACAGTGGAAGCAGAGACTTTGAATATTTTTTAAGGCAGATCTAGATAGATTCTTAATTAACAAGGGGATAAAAGGTTATCAGGGGTAGGCAGGAATGTGGGGTTGAGGTTACATTCAGATCAGCCATGACCTTATTGAATGGCGGACCAAGCTCAAGGGTCCAAGTGGCCTACTCCTGCTTCTAATTCATATGTTAACTCTTGAGTAAGGGGAGTCAATTGCAACATACATTGCGAAGTTGAAACAGTTAACGGAGCACTGTGATACCTTAAAAGGCATGTTGCGAAGTTGTTTGTTTTGCAGCATAAATGACGGCGCCATTCAACACCGTTTACTTGCTGAAGTTGATATAGACGTGAAGTGCACCATGGAGATAGCGCTAGCAATGGAGAGTGCTGAGAGGGACTCACAGGCTTTTCAGAGTGTGCAACATGGCGCCGTTTTGCAGCTAGGGTGGGAAACTGCCGCCGGGCATGGCGTGAAGATCAGGGAGGCTACCGCGAAGTAGGACATAGTCTCTACCGCTAGAAAAATAAAAAGAAATACTTGAAGCAGCTCACCAGTAATCCAGAAGTTGAAGTGTTACCGTTGTGGAGGAAATCATGCACCTGAAGTCTGTACATTTAAAGAGGCAGAATGCCACTACTGCCACAAAAAAGGACATGTTGTTAAACAGTACAGGACTACTTCAAGGCAGCCATTCAGATATCAGGTCAAATTAAATGAAGTGCACAATGTAGATGAACCAGAAGCTGCTGAGACTGACATTTATTCCCTATGCAATCTGAAGGCCAAGAAAACTGAACCAATCACTGTTACCCTTCAAGTAAACGGAAAGCCTCTGCTCATTGATGTGGACACAGGAGCATTGACCACAGTGGTGGGTAAACACATCTTTAAATACTTCAGAGAAGGTACCCAGCCATTGAGTTTGGAGAAAACCACTGCTCAGTTAAAAACATACAGGAGAAGCAAGACAGGGGAAAGGCATCACTTCTGTACCTGTATCATACAGGCAACAGACAGCTCAGCTGCCAACAATTGTTGTGACAGGAGAAGGATCTTGCCTTCTGGGCCATGACTGGTTGAAAGAAATCAAACTAAACTGGTCAGAAATTTATCAGGTCAGGACAGGAGGGACTCCAGAGCTACTGAAAAAGTATGACAGAGTAGTCCAAGATGAGTTGGGGAGGCGATGGTGTAATGATATTGTCACTAGACTAGTAATCCAGAGACCCAGAGTAATGCTCTGGGGACCTGGTTTGAATCCTGCCACAGCAGATGGTGGAATTTGAATTCAATTTTAAAAAATCTAATGATGACCATAAAATCATTGTCGATTATTGGAAAAACCCTTCTGGTTCACTAATGAAGGAAATCTACCATCCTCACCTGGTCTGGCCTACATGACCCACAGCAATGTGGATGACTCTTAAGTATCCTCTGAACTGGGGCAACTAGGGGTGGGTAATAAATGCTGGCCTGCCAGTGATGCCCACATCCCGTGAACAAATTAAAAAAAAAATCAAAGGTCTACAGGCTAAAATATATGTAGACCCTGATGCAACACCCTGTTTTTTTTAAGGAAGCCTTATACTCTAAGAATTATGTCATTTGGAGAAATTAAGAATAATATAGGAATAATACAGCCAGTCCAATTTTCAGAATGGGCACCACTTGTGCTGAAACCGGACCAAACCATTCACATCTGCAGAGATTATAAATTAATGGTAAACAAGGCTGAGAAATTAGGCAAAAAATTAGAAATCCCAGGAAGGTGTGGTGCTTTTCAGCATGAGGAGTTGATGTTGTGGTTTCGCTTCTCTTGGATTGGTCACCCATTTGAAAGCATGGAGTTCGTACAGTTTCATTGATAAGTATACTTTTCCTACATCCCTCCTCTGTTAGTTAGTTGATGAATTTTAGTTCATTAAGTTGACTAATTAGTCTGTGTTCATTGATAAGTTTTTGATTGATTTTACTGTTGTTTAAGATTTGCTTATAATCAATAAACTTCGATATTATTTGCGAATTCACTGTCTGAATCTTTGCCTGATGGTTATATCAAACTAAATGACTTTAAAAGGGCAATTTCGGTTCCAGTCATTAGGCCATGCACAGCTAAATTAGATCAAGTCTAATTTATCAAAACACCCTTTTAAAAACTAGGTTTCAGTGTTGTAGCTGTACTGGAACAGCTTGACTAGGGTTGTAGTTAGTTCTGGAGCACAAGCTTTCAGCACTACAGCTGGGATGTTGTCAGTGCCTTTAATCTTTGTTGTATTCAGTGTGTCAGCCATTTTTTTGACATCACATGGAGTTACTGGCCACTTAAATGATTCAATGGCCCTAAAGGTGGCTGAGCTGCCTGACTCCTTCCCCGTCCACCATAATATGGGAGACAGGTCAGGGGTGGACGGGAAAGTGTTGGGAAGACCACCTGATTTATTTTAGGAGCCCCACCCCCTCCCCTGCCATCATGGCCAGTGGGGAGCTGTAAATCCAGCCCATAGTGTTTGTATTAGATGAAGTATAAGAGTCCAGGGCTGAAAAATGTTATCACTACATGGGTTTGTAGAACGTTACACATATGCTAATTTATCCTAATGTTTCTCTAATGCTTTATGATGTAAAATATTACTTCCTTCAGTATTTTTATGTTTTCTGCTTCCTTGCTTTTTGTTGAAACAAAAAATGATTTACTGAAGTTATATTAAGCAACAACACAATCACTACATAAGAAAATACTTTTCCAATGTCTCAGCAATAATTATTTTGAGGCATCAATTTTTGGTTTGACTCATTGGGTTGATGAATACTCCAGCTCTTTATAAAGATAGGCAAAGGACACTTTCTTTTATCTTGAGGTTGTTTCCTACACATCATGGTCTGTGTGCTCTGCCTGAAGGCAGGTCCACGGTTCATTGTCTGCTGATGCTTATTCTGAGCTGTTCTCTTTGCAGTTTTGTCAGTGATTGTTGGTACTGCCTTCCATTCTGAGGCAGGGCAAGGAGGCAGGTCCCAAGGTTACCTCAGCTGGAATGGGAATGTGCTGTTGGTGTTATTTTGAATCACATGCTGGCCATCTACTGACGGAGCTAACTGGCCCATTCCCCACACAGTAAACAACCATAATGAAGACAATGTGTTTTTACCTTATTGTTGTACTCAAAATAGATTTTCTAGCTTTTTCTTCAGCTGGACTGCCATTATCTTCGGTGAAGGTAGTTCCAAGAGACCCTGAGGTATGTAAAGAACTCAAGTATTTTAATACAAAAGAAGAAATATCTAACATCATCCTTTCATCTAGACTCTGAGTAGCAAATGATTATGATTAATCTGAAAATATTCATGTTTTGTTCTATTTCTGTTTCTCTGTTATATTTTTGATTAAACGTTGTTGATAGCAACATTAATGAATATGAAATAATAAGCCTGGTAGAGCTCAAGGGAACTATAGGACTATCCTTTGCTGTATAAAGTACCAAATGTCCTTGTGCATCCTAAGAAAGTCAAGTTTGCAGCTTTGATGCTCGGTTTTATCTCTTGCCCATTACATGTACTACATCCATATAACAAGAAATGGGACACCAACATTTTTATAGACTTGTGAGTTGCTTGAAAATTGTTGTGTCAAACATTCTTATTGAAGTAACAGCAAACATTCAGCTCTAGATGAGGTTCTGACGTGTACACATGTGTGGGACTTGCGCACAAGCTTCAAACTTGCAGAAGGCAGAGGGACACTACCCCAACCTCTCTGTGGATGCCTCCAGTACTGACCCTACCATTGGAAATCTGGGCTAGATTCCTTGAAGTTGCCCAGAAAATTACATCATTCTGCCTAGCACTTTTAATCACATGTGTAGGACCATGGTGGGAAGCAACTTACAACTGAATCTGTATCAAAATAAACCTGCTGGACAGCAGCTCATCATTGAGTTCAGCTAGTCACAGAATGTGAACTTGGGAATTTGGTAAGAAAGGGACTTTTAAGGGTTAGATTTAAGGGTTAATCTCTCTCTGAAATCTAGTTTAGTTTGTTTTTAGAATTTAACTGCAATTTACAGCTAAAGCTAAGTCTCTTTTAATCTTAGTCTTGCAGGAACAATCTCCCGACATGAGAGGTTGCTGCAGTTAATTAATTAGGTAGCTATTTTGAGCTAATTTCTCTAGCCTGCAGGGCTGACTCATCTCTGTAGAATTTCAGCTAGTATAAATATAGATAGTCTTGCTAAATCAATTAATAAAATAATACATTTATTAAAACATGATCATGATGGCAGAGCAGGTGATGTGTTGTGGCTGTAGAATGTGTGACCATAGAACCATAGAAAATCTACAGCACAGAAGGAGGCCATTTGGCCCATCTTGTCCATGCCAGCCCGAGGACACCCAGGTGCTCTTTCTAATCCCACCTCCCTGCACCCAGCCCATAGCCCTGCAGCTTACAGCACTTAAGGTGCAGATCCAGGTACTTTTTAAAAGAGTTTAGAGTTTCTGCCTCTACCACCAACTTGGGCAGTGAATTCCAGACACCCACTACCCTCTGTGTAAAAAAGTTCTTCCTCATGTCCCCCCTACACCTTCTGCCACTTATCTTGAATCTATATCCCCTGGTTCTAGAATTTTCCACCAAGGGAAACAATTTTATCCTGTCCACTCTATCTATTCCCCTCATAATTTTGTACACCTCAATCAAGTTACCTCTCAGCCTTCTTTGTTCAATGGAAAATAACCCCAACCTATCCAATCTCTCCTCGTAGGTATACTTTTCTAACCCTTCTTGTAAATCTCCTTTGCACTCTCTCCAGAGCTATTACGTCCTTCCTGTAATGTGGTGACCAGAACTGCACACAACACTCCAGTTGTGGCCAATGTTTTACACAATTCCAACATCATATCCTTACTTTTATATTCTATACCTCTGCCAATGAAGGAGACCATTCCATATGCCTTTTTTACAACCTTGTCTACTTGAACTGGTGCCTTCAGGGACCTGTGTACTTGTACGCCAAGATCTCTCACTTCATCTATCCCTCTTAGTATATTCCCATTTATTGTGTAATCCCTGTAACTGTTTGACCTCCCTAAATGTATGATCTCGCACTTCTCTATGTTAAAATCCATCTGCTATTTTACCGCCCACTCCACCAACCCATCTATATAATTTTGGAGATTATGGCCATCCTCTACACTATCCACTACTCGGCCAATCTTTGTGTCATCTGCAAATTTCCCAATTGTGCCCCCACGTTCACATCCAAATCGTTAATATATAGCACAAACAGCAAGGGTCCCAATATCGAGCTTTGTGGAACACCACTTGAGATAACTTTCCATTCGTAAGGGCATCCATCAACCATTACCCTTTGTTTCCTGTTACAAAGCCAACCTTTTATCCAGTTTGCCACATTACCCTGAATCCCATGGGCTTTTACTTTCCTGACCAATCTGCCATGTGGGACCTTGTCAAATGCCTTGCTAAAATCCATGTACACAACATCCACTGCACTACCTTCATCAACCCTTCTTGTCACTTCCTCAAAGAATTCAATCAAATTTGTGAGGCAAGACCTTCCTTTAACAAACCCATCCCTGACTAGTCCATGCCTTTCCACATGACAGTTAATCCTCTCTCTCAGGATTGATTCTACTAATTTGCTCACCACCGATGTAAGACTAACTGGCCTATAATTGTTTGGCATTTCATTTGATCCCTTTTTAAATAATGGAACTACGTTTCCATTTCTCCAGTCCTCCGGGACCTCCCCTGTTTCTAGTGAAGATTGGAAAATCATCCTCAGAGCATCTGCTATCTCCTCCCTGACTTCCTTCAGCAGCCTCGGAAACAATCCATCTGGCCCTGGTGACTTATCAACTTTCAAGGGTTTCAATCCTTCGAGTACTTCCTCTCTCTTTATGACTATTCCGTCCAATATCTTGTAGTGTTCCTCCTGGACTACTATATCTACATCCTCCATTTCCTTTTTAAACGTGGAGACAAAATATTCATTCAAAACCCTTCCCACAGCCTCTGCATCTACACACAAGTTTCCATCTTCATCTCTGATAGGTCCCACTTTTTCCTTTTTTCTTCCTAACCTTTTAGCATTAATGTATTGGTAAAATATCTTTGGGTTATCTTTAACTTTACTTGCTAATCTTTTTTCATGCCCTTTCTTTGATTTCCTTATTTCATTTTTTATTTCGTCCCCGCACTTCCTATATTCGTCCAGGCTATCTGCAGTACTTAGTTCTTTGTGCCTATCGTATGCTTTCATTTTCTGTTTGATCTTCCCCTGTATTCCTCTAGACAACCGGGGGGGTCTAGATTTGGCAATACCACTTTTATTTTTGTAGGGGACATGTCTACTTTGTACAATTAGGATCTCGCTTTTTAGTGCTTCCCACTGGTTTTCCACTGTTTTATCCTCCAGCAGTGCTGTCCAGTACACCTCAGCCAAATTCCTTCTCATTTCTGCAAAATGTGCCCTCCCAAAGTTCAAGACTTTTACTCCTGCCTTATCTCTGTCCTTTTCCATGGTAATGCTAACTCTAACTGAATTGTAATCACTATCCCCGACATGGTCGCCAACTGTCTCTTAACCCATTTGCCCTTCTTCGTTCCCCAAGACCAGGTCTAGTATTGCATCTCCTCTCGTTGGGTTTGTCACTAATTGGTTGAAAAAGTTTTCTTGGACACACTGTATGAATTTTCCTCCCTCAGTGCCCCTTATAGTGTTTGAATCCCAGTTGATATTAGGATAGTTGAAGTCTCCTACTATTATTGCCCTCTTGTTCTTACTAGCAGAAATTTGCCTACATATTTGTTCTTCTATCTCCCTTTCACTATTTGGGGGTCTGTAGTATAATCCCAGTAATGTGACTGCCCCTTTTTTATTTCTAAACTCAATCCATAAAGCCTCGTTTGTTGACCCATTTAGTATATCATCCCTTGCACAACTGGAATTGATTTTTTAACCATTAGTGCTACCCCCACCCCCCCTCCTTTTTTATCTCCGACTCTTTCGTGTCTGAAGACTCTATAACCAGGGATATTAAGCTGCCAGTTTTGTCCCTCCTTTAGCCAGGTCTCCGTTATAGCAATGACACCCTGCTGCCATGTGTCTACCTGTGCCCTTAATTCATCTACCTTGTTTGTAATACTCCTTGCATTGAAGTATAAACAGTTTAACCCCATCAATTTCCCTTGCTGGATACTTTGTAAACTTTGCTTCTCCTGTAATTCCGTATCTATCACAATGTCCCTAGCTAATGTTCTACCTCCATTTTTCTGATCTGAATCTGACCTATCTGATCCTACTCCTAGGATCCCATCCCCCTGCCACACTAGTTTAAATACTCCCCAACAGAACTAGCAAAAGCCCCGCAAGGACACTGGTCCCAGCTCTGCCTGGGTGAAGCCCGTCTGGTTTGTACAGGTCCCACCTTCCCCAGAACCGGTCTCAGTGCCTCAAGAATCTGAATCCCTCCTGGCTACACCATCTCTCCAGCCACGTGTTCATTTGGTCTATCCTCTTATTCCTGCTCTCGCTAGCATGTGGAACTGGGAGTAATCCTGAGATTACTACATTTGAGGTCCTGCATTTTAATTTATCTCCTAACTTCCTGTACTGAGCTTGCAGGTCCTCATCCCTTAGCTTACCTATGTCGTTGGTACCAATGTGTACCACGACCACTGGTTGTTTACCTTCCCTGCCCAGAATGTCCTGCAGCCGCCCCATGACATCCTGGACCCTGGCACCAGGGAGGCAACATACCATCCTTGATTCACGTTTGCGGCCACAGAAGCGTCTGTCTGTGCCCCTAACTATTGAATCCCCTATCACTATAGCCCTGCCACTTGTTTTCCTCCCACCCATCTGAGCAGCAGAGCCACCCACGGTGCCATGAACTTGGCTGATGCTGCTTTCCCCTGAGAGGCCATCCTCCCCAACAGTATCAAAAGCAGTATATCTGTTAGAGAGGGGAATGACCACAGGGGACTCCTGCACTACCTTCCTGAGTCTTTTACTGTTCCTGATGTCTGTGTAATCTTCACCTACGGTGTGACCACCCCACTAAACGTGCTATCCACGACTTGCCCAGCATCGCTGATGCTCCACAATGAGTCCACCTGCAGGTCCAGCTCCGAAATCTGGTTAGGTGGAAGCTGCATTTGGACACACCTTCTGTACGCATGGTCACCAGGGACACTGGAAGCGTCCCTCATTTCCCACATCCTGCAGGAGGAGCATATCACAGGTCTGAGTTCTCCTGCCATGATGTCCCTCTTGATTAAGCTAGTTACTCTCTTAAAAAAGATACGCTAGCTCAGGGCCTTATTTATGCTAGCTAGAAACCTTGTTTCTTGACTAATTTTACTTGTACAGTACTACTTTATACTTTTTTTAACCCCTACCTCAGTATTAAGCAATGAATTACTTTAATAGATTGAAAAAAAAACTCACCAGGATTTACTCACCAATCAGCTGCTTTTTAAAAAAATCCACTTTCGGAAAAGTATTCCTCACAGGTCTGGTGCACTACTGAAGGTACTGCCTCTCCCTCTCTCTCTTTTTTTTGGTTTGAGGAGAAGGGAGGGATGGAAACACTACAGCAATGTAATGTTTGTGGCTATTCTGTTCTTTGACAGTGGGCCCTCCTTGATCCCCTTCTGAGTTGCGGTGACTGCGCTGACTTCTCCCAGAATGCTTCTCAGTCACTTCTCACTACTGCCCTCTGTTGGATGCTCTTCCTCTTGTTGAGGGCAGGGGTTCTTCTCCTCGATCCCCTTCTGAGTTGCGGTGACTGCGCTGACTTCTCCCAGAATGCTTCTCAGTTACTTCTCACTACCACCCTCTGTTGGATGTTGGCTATTGGGGATCAAGTGTTATCCAATGACCACTTGGTTCATGACTCTAGCCTACAACCCAGTTACACATGGGCTGCATGCATTTAACAAGGGCCATGCTGACACAGAAAATGTGATCAAGCAGACCATTGGGGTGTTCAAACTGAGCCCTGCCTGGCCACTCTGGAGGAGCTCTGCAGTACTCGGCAGTGCTTGTGCCAGGATCTGCTGTAGTCTGCCTCATATTGTACAACCTCGCCATCATAAGGAGACAGCCCCAGGTTTACAGGAAACAGCTGAGGAGGCAGAGGAAGAGGAGGAGCAAGCAGAGGAGGAAGCAGAGGAGAGGAAGGGTAAAGACAACAAAAACAACCCCATTGTGTCTGGGCGGTCTGTGAGCAATACATCTGATAGCAGAACCCAGTGAAAGCAACTTCGATTCCCCATGCGTCAGCAGTCCAAAATCTTACCCTCCCTCTGTTAATGACCATCATGGTGTCCTGTTGGTCACCATGCTGAAATAAGGACCACTACAAACCAAATTTAGAAATTAAACAGTCCAACATTCCATGCAAAAGTCAGCTAACCACTCGAATGTGTTCCCTTAGCACCTGTCTTCTATGTGTCTTTGCAATGTTCCTATGCAGTGCTACTCCAGTGTCTGTAGTATGGTGATATATGATTGCTGACATTCAGTAGGCAGGACTGCAGGGGCCTCTTTCTGTGGTTCCCCAGCATTACAGTCTTCAGCCAATTCAATTCACTCCACATGAAATTAAGTAATGGCTGAAGTCACTGGGTACTGCAAATGCTATGGGCCCTAATAACATTCTGGCAGTAGGACTGATGACTTGTGCTCCAGAACTTGCCGCACCCAAAACCAAGCTGTTCCACTACAGCTACAAAACTGGCAGCTACCCATCAATCTGGAAAATTACCCAGGTATGTGCTGGCCACAAAAAAGACAAATCCATCCTGATCAATCACTGCCCCATCAGTCTTGTCTCGATAATCAGCAACGTAATGGAAGGTGTCATCAACAGTGCTATCAAGTGGCACTTCTACAGTAATAACCTGCTCGCTGGTGCTCAATTTGGGCTCCACCAGGGCCACTCAGCTCCTGATCTCATTACAGCCTTGATCCAAACAAGGGCTAAAGAGCTAAACTCCAGAGGTGAGGTGGGAGTGACTGCCCTTGACATCAAGGCAACATGTGACTGAGTGTGACATCAAGGAGCCCTAGCCCAACTGAAGGCAATGGGAATCAGGGGGAAAACTCTCCACTGATTGGAGTCATACCTAACACAAAGGAAGATGGTTGTGGTTGTTGGAGATCAATCATCTCAGTCACAACACATCACTGCAGGAGTTCCTCAGAGTAGTGCCCTAGACTCAACCATCTTCAGCTGCTTCACAACGACCTTTCCTACCATCATAAGATCAGAAGTGGGGATGTTCGCTGATGATTACACAATGTTGAGTACCATTCGCAATTCCTCAGATACTGAAGCCATCCATGTCCAAATGCTGTAAGACCTGGAAAACATTTAGGCTTGGTAAGTGGCAAGTGACATTCATACCACAGCAGTGTCGGCAATGACCGTCTCCAACAATAGAGAATCTATCTCCCCTTGACATTCAATAGCATTACTATTGCTGAATCCCCCATTATCAACATTCTGGGGGCTATCATTAACCAGAAACTGAGCTAGACCAGGCACATAAATATTTTGGCTACAAGAGCATTTCAGAGGCTGGGAATTCTGTGGTGAGTAACTCACCACCTTACTCCCCACCATTAACTCATCCACTATCTACAAGGCACAAGCCACTAGTGTGATGGAACATACTCCACTTCCCTGTATGAGTGCAACTTGAGAAACTCAACGCCATCCAGGACAAAGCAACTCATTTGGTTGGCACCCAATTTATCACCTTCAACATTCATTCCCTCCACCACTGAAACAGTAACAGCAGTGTGTACCATGTGCAAGATGCACTGCAGCAACTCACCAAGGCTCCTTTGACAGCACCTTCCAAACCCATGACCACTACCACCTAGAAGGGCAAGGGCAGCAGTTGCAGGAAAACACCAATATCCCCTTCAAGCCACATACCATCCTGACTTGGAAATGTATTGCCGTTCCTTCACTGTCACTGGTTCAAAATCCTGGAACTGCTTCCCTAACAGCACTGTGGATATTTCTACAGCACATGGACAGCAGCGGTCAAGAAGGCAGCTCATCACCACCTTCTCAGGGGAAATTGGGGATGGGCAATAAATGTTGACTTAGCCAGCGATGCCCACATTCTGTGAAAAAAATGGAAAGGATGACCTTGCAGGGCAACCTCGAGCAGCTCTGGGCCTTGAAGGCCTGCACCATCTCAGCCTGGGCAGCAGCTTTCTGGACTGATTGGTAACCGTTAGGGCAGAGTGATAATGGTAGGAGCATGATAACGGCCATCTTGAGAGAGGACAGCATGTTCATGCTCCATAAAGCCACTGCCACTTGCACAGCATGGTGCCACAGCAATTCTAGCAAAGTGTTGGAGCACAGATTGCTGGACTGCTGAGATACTCTAAGTCTTTTGAACACTGGTAACCACAGGTAGGATGAGCCTGTGATGCAGCAGACTGAAATTGATAATTCAGTCTGAGCGTCCAATGCAGCTCTCAATCATTAGTTGTCACCTGCTTGTGCTGTAATGAAAACCACGATGTCAACCATCAGATGTTGTATCATGGTTGAGCCACAGATTTTCTCAGAGTTGGCCATGACTTTCATACTGGTGAGAATAGGCTCCAAGTTCTGTGGAAAGTCCTGTGTCAAGTTGGTGCTGAGCTCTTCCCTGCTCCTTAACAGTGCATTGGGTCATCATACATTGCAATTCCCACACCTATTTTTTGAAATTGAATGTTGCTCCCAACATCTTAGGTTTGCAGTTTATTGGAGGGTATTTTTGGGGGAGGATCAATTTTTGATGAAAGGTGGAGTTAGTAGTTAGTGGAGGTAGAAATAGTTTGAAGTGCAAGGGCAGGTCAATGTGTAGAAAGTGAGATACATCTGATTTAGAATTCAAAGTGTGAGCAGTTTTATACATGCTGAGGAAGAATGAGGCAGCTGATAGTCATAGTATGAACACAATAAATGTGAATTACGTGCTAGGATAGTTTACATGGGATGGCCAATGTAAAGCATACACAAAATTCCTTGAAATGTGTTGGTTCCTGTACCCTTGTTTGTTGGGACTTAAGGATCCAGGTTGCACACTTGTTTCGGGGTGACTGGGTAGATATCATAGACAGAGAAGATCAGTAGATCGTTCTTAGAAGAAACACATTCTGTTTATTTACGCTTGTGTGCTTACAACTCAAACTCTGTATTTACACTTCAGACTCTAACTCAAGACTATTGACTACAGAGGTAGCCCATGCTAGTCTGCTATTGGATACCAAGATCATGTGATCTTTCATTACAGCATTCATCTTAAAGGTATATTACATCAGATTGCTACAAAATGTTTTTTAAGTTATAATTAAAATGTTGGAATTACCGATACATACTCCATTGGCAGTTGTTTCAAAGGCCATCTCTGAAACATAATGGATAAAAATGCTGGATTGAAAAGTACAGTTTAAGGGATTCTGAAAAATTAGGTTGACTCACAAAGGATTTGATGTATCTTTAATTGAAGATGAGGACAAACTGTGATAGAGAAAGAGGCTAGGAGTAGGTGGTTAGGTTAATAGTAGGTAGTTAGAAGTTACTTTGTAGTTAGGAGATGAACTGGTTTAAGTACAGCTGGATCATGGAGCTTATCTAAAGTTGATCTTTGGAACATGTTATGGACCTCTGGGATAACATGTTGAGCAAAACTGGAGACCTGCGATCAAATTATAAAAAAGCAGAACATCATTGCTTTGGAGAACTTAACTATTCATCATTAGGTGACCTCTCAAGATCAGAGGTGCAAGGCTAATTTTTTCGTTGACACTCTTACCCACACTCACTACAGATTTGCTAATGCACATCCCTGAGATGAAGTCATAGTGTCATAGATTTTACAGCACAGAAAGAGGTTCTTCGGCCCATCATGTCCACATCAAGCCCCTATCTACTCCAATCCCAATTTCCAGCACTTCGCCTGTAGTCTTGTATGCTATAGCATTTCAAATATTCAACTAAATACTTCTTAAATGTTATGAGGGTTTCTGCCTCTACCACCCTTTCAGGCAGTGAGTTCCAGATGCCCTCCACCCTCTGGATGAAAATATTTTTCCTCAAATCCCCTCTAAACCTCCTGCCCCTTACCTTAAATCTATGCCACCTGGTTGTTGACCCATCTACTAAAGGGAAAAAGTTTCTTCCTATCTACCCTATCTATACCCCTCATAATTTTGTACACCGCAATCAGGTCCCCCCTCAGCTTTCTCTGCTCCAGGGAAAACAACTCCAGTCTATACAATTTCTCTTCATAGCTGAAACGCTCCAATCCAGGCAACATCCTGGTGAATCTCCTCATCACTCTCTCCAGTGCAATCACATCCTTCTTATAGTGTGGTGACCAGAACTGCACACAGTACTCCAGACGTGGCCTAACTAACACTTTAAACAGATCCATCGTAACCTCCCTGCTCTTTTATTCAATGCCTCAACTAATAAAGGCAAGTATCCCATATGCCTTTTTAACCACCTTATCTACCTGTCCTGCTGCCTTCAAGGATTTACGGACATACACACCAAGATCCTTCTGATCCTCTGTACTTCTTAGGGTCCTATCATTCATTGTGTACTTCCTTGCCTTGTTAATCCTCCCAAGATGCATTACCTCACACCTTTCAGGATTAAATCCCATTTGCCACTGTTCTGCCCAACTGACCAGCCCTTCTATATCACCCTGTGCTCTAAAGCTTTCCTCCTCACCCACCACGCACACCGTCAATTTTCCTGTCATCTGTGAACTTACTGATCATACTTCCTACTTTCATATCTAGATCATTAATATACACTAAAAACAGCAAGGGACCCAGCATCGAACCCTGCGGTACGCCACTGGACACAGGCTTCCAGTCACAAAAACAGCCTTCGACCATCACCCTTTGCCTCCTACCATTAAGCCAATTTTAGATCCATTTTGCCAAATTGTCCTGGATCCCATGGGCTCTTACCTTCTTTACCAGTGTCCCATGTGAAACCTTGTCAAACCTTTACTGAAGTCCATGTAGACTACATCAACTGCACTACCCTCATCTATACACCTAGTCACCTCTTTGAAAAATTCAATCAAATTTGTTAGACATGATCTCCCCCTGACAAAGCCATGCTGACTATTCTTGATTAATCCATGCCTCTCCAAATGGAGATTACTTCTGTCCCTCAGAATTTTTTTCAAAAATTTCCCTACCTCCGATGTCAGACTCACTGGCTTATAGTTCCCTGGTTTATCCCTACCGCCCTTCTTGAATAGTGGTACCACATTAGCTGTCCTCCTGTCCTCTGGCACCTCTCCTATGGCCAGAGAGGATTTGAAAATTAATGTCAGGGCCCCTGCAATCTCCTCCCTTGCCTCCCACAGCATCTGGGATACATCTCAT
Organism: Cetorhinus maximus; assembly: GCF_964194155.1. NCBI lineage: Eukaryota > Metazoa > Chordata > Chondrichthyes > Lamniformes > Cetorhinidae > Cetorhinus > Cetorhinus maximus. The sequence goes on from NC_135885.1 coordinate 89,310,021, forward strand.
CTGAGCCTGGGGATTTATTCCCTTTTAAGCCCACTAAAACCGCTAATACTTCCTCCCTCTCAATTCTATTTTGTTCAAGTATATCACAGTCCCCTTCCCTGATTTCTATACCTACATTGCCCTTCTCTATAGTAAATACAGATGCAAAGTACTCATTTAAAACCTTGCCTGCATCTTCCAGCTCCCCACAGAGAATGTCACTTTGTTCCCTAATGGGCCCTACTCTTTCCCTGGTTATCCTCTTGCCCCTAATAAACTTATAAAACATCTTTGGATTTTCCTTTATTCTACCCACCAGTGATTTTTTATGCCCCCTCTTCGTTTTCTTAATTTCTTTTTTAAGTAACCCCCTGCACTTTCTATTCTCCTCAAGGGCTTCCGCTGTTTTGAGCCCTTGGTATCTACCATAAGCTTCCTTCTTTACCTTTTCTAATCCTGTACATTCCTCAACATCCAAGGTTCTCTGGACTTCTTGGTCCCACCCTTCATCTTTATGGGAACATTTTGGCCTTGCGCTCTCACTATTTTGAATGACTCCCATTGCTCTGATGTAGATTTTCCTACAAGTAGCTTCTCCCAGTCCACTTTAGCCAGATCCTGTCTTATTATATTAAAATCGGCCTTCCCCCAATTCAGAACCTTTATTTCTGGTCCATCTTTGTCCTTTTCCATAACTAGCTTAAACCTTACTAAGTTATGGTCACTATCACCGAAATGTTTTCGCACCGACACTTTTACCACTTCCTGGCATGATCCCTAGAATTAGGCCCAGCACTGCCCCCTCTCTTGTAGGACTTTCTACAAGCAGGCTTAAAAAGCTCTCCTGGATACGTTTTAAGAATTAAGCCTCCTCTAAGCCTTTTACCCTTTGTCTATCCCAGTTAATATTGGGGAAGTTGAAATCCCCTACTACTCTTACACTATTATTTTTACACTTCCCAGAGATTTACCTACATATCAGCCGTTTTATCTCTCCCTGGCTGTTTGGGGGTCTATAGAGCACTCCCAGCAGTGTGATTGCCATCTTTCTGTGTTTAAATTCTACCCATACGGCCTCACTTGAGGAACCTTCTGAGATATCATCCCTCCTTATTGCAGTAACCGACTCCTTGATCAATATTGCAATACCACCTCCTCTTTTACACCCCCCCACCATCTCGCATGAAGATCCTATACCCCGGAATATTGAGCTGCCAGTCCTGCCCCTCCCTCAACCATATCTCCATGATAGAAATGATATCATATCCCCATGTGATAATCAACATCCTCAAACCACCTACCTTACTTGCAAGACTTCTTGCATTAAAATAAATGCCACAAAGCCTTGCCATGCTGCCTTGTGTCTTAACTTAACTATATATGCTCTGCCTTCCAGACTGACTTGATTTTTCTTCTATACTTGTCTGTGCACCCCCTACTTTTTTCTTCTATATTTGTCTGTGCACTCCATATCTTATCCCCCCTGCCAAATTAGTTTAAACCCTCACCAACAGCACGAGCAAACCCACCCCGCAAGGATGCTGGTTCCATTCTGGTTCAGGTGCAACCAGTTGGACTTGTACAGGTCCCATCTTCCCCAGAAATGGACCCAGTGATCCAGGAACCTAAAGCCCTCCCTCCTGCACCAAACTCTTCAGCCACGCATTTATCTGCTCTATCCGTGTATTCCTACGCTCACTAACATGTGGCACCGGGAGTAATCCAGAAATTACAACCTTTGAGGTCCTGTTTTTCCATCTGCTACCTAGCTCCCTAAATTCTTGTTGAAGGACCCCATCCCTCTTTCTACCTATGTTGTTGGTACCAATGTGAGCCATGATCTCTGACTGTTTGCCCTTCCCCTTCAGAATGCCATGCAGCCATTCACTGCCATCCTTGACCCTGGGCCCAGTGAGGCAGCACACCTACATGGAGTCATGTCTGTGGCCGCAGAAACACCTCTCTGTACCCCTTACTATTGAGTCTCCTACCACTGTTGATCTTTCTCTCTTTTTCCTCCCCCCTTGAGCAGCTGGGCTCTGGCTGCACTCCCCAGAGGAACCGTCACTTTCGCCATTTTCCAACACAGAAAAACTGTTCTTGAGTGAGATGCACTCTGGGGCTTTCATGACAATCTGCCTGTCTCCCTCCTTCTGACTGGTGGTCACCCATTCCTTCTCTGATTGCGCTTCCTTAAGCTCCGGGGTGACCATCTCTAAAAAACATGCTATGAACATAACTCTCAGCCTGGCGGGTGCACCGCTGTGCCTCCAGCTGATGCTCAAGCTCTGAAACCTGGCGTTCAAGCTGGTCAAACCTGTGGCACTTCCTGCAGATGTGATCATCCAGACTATCAGAAGCATCTGAGACTTCCCACATTCTGGAGGCTGTGCAACACACTGGGCTGAGCTCCCCTGCCATGCCTTTAGTTAAAATACTCTTAACCTAAATTTAAGCCACGTAGAAAATTATTTAAGATTCTTTCTTTTTAAAAAAAACTGCCCCGAAGTCTCACTGAATAAACTGCCCGAAGTCTCACTGCTTAAAATGTCCCAAAGTCTTGCTGTTTAAACTGTCCAGAAGTCATACTGTTTAAACTGTCCAGAAGCCTCACTGTTTAAACTGTCCAGAAGTATTGCTGTTTAAACTGTCCAGCAGTCTCGCTGTTTAAACTGTCCCAAAGTCTCGCTGTTTAAACTGCCCCAAAGTCTTGCTGTTTAAACTGTCCAGAAGTCTCACTGTTTAAACTGCCTCAAAGTCTCACTGTTTAAACTGTCCAGAAGTCTCACTGTTTAAACTGGCCAAAAGTCTCGCTGTTTAAACTGCCCCAAATTCTCGCTGTTTAAAGTACCCAGAAGTCTCTCTGTTTAAACTGTCCCGAAGTTACACTGTTTAAACTGCCTCAAAGTCTCACTGTTTAAACTGTCCAGGAGTCTCTCTGTTTAAACTGCCCCAAAGTCTCGCAGTTTAAACTGTCCAGAAGGCTCGCTGTTTAAACTGTCCCAAAGTCTCGCTGTTTAAACGGTCCCAAAGTCTCACTGTTTAAACTGCCCAGAAGTCTCGCTGTTTAAACTGTCCCAAATTGTCACTGTTTAAACTGTACAGAAATCTCGCTGTTTAAACTGTCCAGCAGTCTCACTGTTTTAACTGCCCAGGAGTCTCGCTGTTTAAACTGTCCAGAAGTCTCGCTGTTTAAACTGCCCAGAAGTCTCACTGTTTAAACTGTCCCGAAGTCTCACTGTTTAAACTGCCCAGAAGGCTCACTGTTTAAACTGCCCCGAAGACTAGCTGTTTAAACTGCCCAGAAGTCTCGCTGTTTAAATTGTCCCAAACTCTCACTGTTTAAACTGTCCAGAAGTCTCGCTGGTTAATCAGACCCAAAGTCTCACTGTTTAAACTGCCCAGATTTCTCGCTGTTTAAACTGTCCCAAATTCTCGCTGTTTAAACTGCCCAGAAGGCTCGCTGTTTAAACTGCCCCGAAGTCTCACTGTTTAAACTGCCCAGAAGGCTCGCTGTTTAAACTGTCCTGAAGTCTTGCTGTTTAAACTGTCCCGAAGTCTCGCTGTTTAAACTGTCGCAAAGTCTCGCTGTTTAAACTGCCCAGATTTCTCGCTGTTTAAACTGTCCCGAAGTCTCGCTGTTTAAACTGCCAAGAAGGCTCACTGTTTAAACTGCCCCAAAGTCTAGCTGTTTAAACTGCCTGTAAGTCTCGCTGTTTAAAATGTCCCAAAGTCTTATTGTTTAAACTGTCCTGAAGTCTCGCTGTTTAAACTGCCCACAAGGCTCGCTGTTTAAACTGCCCCAAAGTCTCACAGTTTAAACTGTCCAGAAGGCTCGCTGTTTAAACTGTCCCAAAGTCTCACTGTTTAAACTGCCCAGAAGGCTCACTGTTTAAACTGCCCCGAAGACTAGCTGTTTAAACTGCCCAGAAGTCTCGCTGTTTAAATTGTCCCAAACTCTCACTGTTTAAACTGTCCAGAAGTCTCGCTGGTTAATCAGACCCAAAGTCTCACTGTTTAAACTGCCCAGATTTCTCGCTGTTTAAACTGTCCCAAATTCTCGCTGTTTAAACGGTCCCAAAGTCTCACTGTTTAAACTGCCCAGAAGTCTCGCTGTTTAAACTGTCCCAAATTGTCACTGTTTAAACTGTACAGAAATCTCGCTGTTTAAACTGTCCAGCAGTCTCACTGTTTTAACTGCCCAGGAGTCTCGCTGTTTAAACTGTCCAGAAGTCTCGCTGTTTAAACTGCCCAGAAGTCTCACTGTTTAAACTGCCCAGAAGGCTCACTGTTTAAACTGCCCCGAAGACTAGCTGTTTAAACTGCCCAGAAGTCTCGCTGTTTAAATTGTCCCAAACTCTCACTGTTTAAACTGTCCAGAAGTCTCGCTGGTTAATCAGACCCAAAGTCTCACTGTTTAAACTGCCCAGATTTCTCGCTGTTTAAACTGTCCCAAATTCTCGCTGTTTAAACTGCCCAGAAGGCTCGCTGTTTAAACTGCCCCGAAGTCTCACTGTTTAAACTGCCCAGAAGGCTCGCTGTTTAAACTGTCCTGAAGTCTTGCTGTTTAAACTGTCCCGAAGTCTCGCTGTTTAAACTGTCGCAAAGTCTCGCTGTTTAAACTGCCCAGATTTCTCGCTGTTTAAACTGTCCCGAAGTCTCGCTGTTTAAACTGCCAAGAAGGCTCACTGTTTAAACTGCCCCAAAGTCTAGCTGTTTAAACTGCCTGTAAGTCTCGCTGTTTAAAATGTCCCAAAGTCTTATTGTTTAAACTGTCCTGAAGTCTCGCTGTTTAAACTGCCCACAAGGCTCGCTGTTTAAACTGCCCCGAAGTCTCGCTGTTTAAACTGCCCAGAAGGCTCGCTGTTTAAACTGTCCTGAAGTCTTGCTGTTTAAACTGTCCCGAAGTCTCGCTGTTTAAACTGTTCCGACGTCCCGCTGTTTAAACTGCCGAGATGTCTCGCTGTTTACACTGTCCCGAAGTCTCGCTGTTTAAACTGTCCCAAACTCTCGCTGTTTAAACTGCCCAGAAGGCTCGCTGTTTAAACTGCCCACAAGGCTCGCTGTTTAAACTGTCCCAAACTCTCACTGTTTAAACTGTCCAGAAGTCTCGCTGCTTAAACTGCCTCAGAGTCTCACTGTTTAAAGTACCCAGGAGTCTCACTATTTAAACTGCCCCAAAGTCTCACTGTTTAAACTGTCCCAAATTCTCACTGTTTAAAGTACCCAGGAGTCTCTCTGTTTAAACTGTCCCAAAGTCACACTGATCAAACTGTCCCAAAGTCACACTGTTAAAACTACTCAGAAGTCTCTCTGTTTAAACTGCCCCAAAGTCTCACAATTTAAACTGTCCAGAATGCTCGCTGTTTAAACTGTCCAGAAGACTCACTGTTTAAACTGTCCCTAAGTCTCGCTGTTTAAACTGTCCACAAGTCTCGCTTATTAAATGGTCCAGTAGGCTCATTGTTTAAACTGCCCAGAAGTCTCGCTGTTTAATCGGTCCAGAGGTCTCACTGTTTAAACTGCACCGAAGACTCGATTTTTAAACTGTGCAGAAGTCTTGCTGTTTAAACTGTCCCGAAGTCTCGCTGTTTAAACCTTCCAGAAGTCTCCCTGTTTAAACTGTCCAAAAGTCTCGCTGTTTAAATGGTCCAGTAGGCTCATTGTTTAAACTGCCCAGAAGTCTCGCTGTTTAAACTGTCCCAAATTGTCACTGTTTAAACTGTACAGAACTCTCGCTATTTAAACTGTCCAGAAGTCTCACTGTTTTAACCACCCAGAAGTCTCGCTGTTTAAACTGCCCAGAAGGCTCGCTGTTTAAACTGTCCTGAAGTCTTGCTGTTTAAACTGTCCCGAAGTCTCGCTGTTTAAACTGTTCCGGAGTCTCGCTGTTTAAACTGCCGAGATGTCTCACTGTTTAAACTGTCCCGAAGTCTCGCTGTTTAACCTGCCCAGAATGCTCGCTGTTTAAACTGCCCAGATTTCTCGCTGTATAAACTGTCCCAAAGTCTCACTGTTTAAACTGCCCAGATTTCTCGCTGTTTAAACTGTCCCCAAGTTTCGTTGTTTAAACTGTCCTGAAGTCTCGCTGTTTAAACTGCCCAGAAGGCTCGCTGTTTAAACTGCCCAGAAGGCTCGCTGTTTAAACTGTCCCAAACTCTCACTGTTTAAACTGCCCAGAAGGCTCACTGTTTAAACTGTCCAGAAGTCTCACTGTTTAAACTGTCCCAAAGTCTCACTGTTTAAATTGCCCAGATTTCTCGCTGTTTAAACTGTCCCTAAGTCTCGCTATTTAAACTGTCCTGAAGTCTCGCTGTTTAAACTGTCCAGAAGTCTCGCTGTTTAATCAGACCCAAAGTCTCACTGTTTAAACTGCCCAGATTTCTCGCTGTTTAAACTGTCACAAAGTCTCACTGTTTAAACTGCCCAGATTTCTCGCTGTTTAAACTGTCCCGAAGTCTCGCTGTTTAAACTGCCAAGAAGGCTTACTGTTTAAACTGCCCCAAAGTCTAGCTGTTTAAACTGCCCGTAAGTCTCACTGTTTAAACTGTCCTGAAGTCTCACTGTTTAAACTGTCCTGAAGTCTTGCTGTTTAAACTGTCCTGAAGTCTCGCTGTTTAAACTGTCCCAAACTCTCACTGTTTAAACTGCCCAGAAGGCTCGCTCTTTAAACTGCCCAGAAGGATCGCTGTTTAAACTGTCCCAAACTCTCACTGTTTAAACTGCCCAGAAGTCTCTCTGTTTAAACTGCCCAGAAGGCTCGCTGTTTAAACTGCCCAGAAGGCTCACTGTTTAAACTGTCCCAAACTCTCACTGTTTAAACAGCCCAGAAGGCTCACTGTTTAAACTGCCCAGAAGGCTCGCTGTTTAAAGTACCCAGGAGTCTCACTGTTTAAACTGCCCCAAAGTCTCACTGTTTAAACTGTCCCAAATTCTCGCTGTTTAAAGTACCCAGAAGTCTCTCTGTTTAAACTGTCCCAAAGTCACACTGATCAAACTGTCCCAAAGTCACACTGTTAAAACTACTCAGAAGTCTCTCTGTTTAAACTGCCCCAAAGTCTCACAATTTAAACTGTCCAGAATGCTCGCTGTTTAAACTGTCCAGAAGACTCGCTGTTTAAACTGTCCCTACGTCTCGCTGTTTAAACGGCCCCAAAGTCTCACAGTTTAAACTGTCCCAAACTCTCACTGTATTAAACTGTCCCTAAGTCTCGCTGTTTAAACTGTCCCAAAGTCTCACTGTTTAAATTGCCCAGATTTCTCGCTGTTTAAACTGTCCCGAAGTCTCGCTGTTTAAACTGTCCTGAAGTCTCGCAGTTTAAACTGCCCAGAAGGCTCGCTGTTTAAACTGTCCCAAACTCTCACTGTTTAAACTGCCCAGAAGGCTCGCTGCTTAAACTGCCCAGAAGTCTCGCTGTTTAAACTGTCCCAAACTCTCACTTTTTAAATTGCCCAGATTTCTCGCTGTTTAAACTGTCCAGCAGTCTCACTGTTTTAACTGCCCAGGAGTCTCGCTGTTTAAACTGTCCAGAAGTCTCGCTGTTTAAACTGCCCAGAAGTCTCACTGTTTAAACTGTCCCGAAGTCTCACTGTTTAAACTGCCCAGAAGGCTCACTGTTTAAACTGCCCCGAAGACTAGCTGTTTAAACTGCCCAGAAGTCTCGCTGTTTAAATTGTCCCAAACTCTCACTGTTTAAACTGTCCAGAAGTCTCGCTGGTTAATCAGACCCAAAGTCTCACTGTTTAAACTGCCCAGATTTCTCGCTGTTTAAACTGTCCCAAATTCTCGCTGTTTAAACTGCCCAGAAGGCTCGCTGTTTAAACTGCCCCGAAGTCTCACTGTTTAAACTGCCCAGAAGGCTCGCTGTTTAAACTGTCCTGAAGTCTTGCTGTTTAAACTGTCCCGAAGTCTCGCTGTTTAAACTGTCGCAAAGTCTCGCTGTTTAAACTGCCCAGATTTCTCGCTGTTTAAACTGTCCCGAAGTCTCGCTGTTTAAACTGCCAAGAAGGCTCACTGTTTAAACTGCCCCAAAGTCTAGCTGTTTAAACTGCCTGTAAGTCTCGCTGTTTAAAATGTCCCAAAGTCTTATTGTTTAAACTGTCCTGAAGTCTCGCTGTTTAAACTGCCCACAAGGCTCGCTGTTTAAACTGCCCCGAAGTCTCGCTGTTTAAACTGCCCAGAAGGCTCGCTGTTTAAACTGTCCTGAAGTCTTGCTGTTTAAACTGTCCCGAAGTCTCGCTGTTTAAACTGTTCCGACGTCCCGCTGTTTAAACTGCCGAGATGTCTCGCTGTTTACACTGTCCCGAAGTCTCGCTGTTTAAACTGTCCCAAACTCTCGCTGTTTAAACTGCCCAGAAGGCTCGCTGTTTAAACTGCCCACAAGGCTCGCTGTTTAAACTGTCCCAAACTCTCACTGTTTAAACTGTCCAGAAGTCTCGCTGCTTAAACTGCCTCAGAGTCTCACTGTTTAAAGTACCCAGGAGTCTCACTATTTAAACTGCCCCAAAGTCTCACTGTTTAAACTGTCCCAAATTCTCACTGTTTAAAGTACCCAGGAGTCTCTCTGTTTAAACTGTCCCAAAGTCACACTGATCAAACTGTCCCAAAGTCACACTGTTAAAACTACTCAGAAGTCTCTCTGTTTAAACTGCCCCAAAGTCTCACAATTTAAACTGTCCAGAATGCTCGCTGTTTAAACTGTCCAGAAGACTCACTGTTTAAACTGTCCCTAAGTCTCGCTGTTTAAACTGTCCACAAGTCTCGCTTATTAAATGGTCCAGTAGGCTCATTGTTTAAACTGCCCAGAAGTCTCGCTGTTTAATCGGTCCAGAGGTCTCACTGTTTAAACTGCACCGAAGACTCGATTTTTAAACTGTGCAGAAGTCTTGCTGTTTAAACTGTCCCGAAGTCTCGCTGTTTAAACCTTCCAGAAGTCTCCCTGTTTAAACTGTCCAAAAGTCTCGCTGTTTAAATGGTCCAGTAGGCTCATTGTTTAAACTGCCCAGAAGTCTCGCTGTTTAAACTGTCCCAAATTGTCACTGTTTAAACTGTACAGAACTCTCGCTATTTAAACTGTCCAGAAGTCTCACTGTTTTAACCACCCAGAAGTCTCGCTGTTTAAACTGCCCAGAAGGCTCGCTGTTTAAACTGTCCTGAAGTCTTGCTGTTTAAACTGTCCCGAAGTCTCGCTGTTTAAACTGTTCCGGAGTCTCGCTGTTTAAACTGCCGAGATGTCTCACTGTTTAAACTGTCCCGAAGTCTCGCTGTTTAACCTGCCCAGAATGCTCGCTGTTTAAACTGCCCAGATTTCTCGCTGTATAAACTGTCCCAAAGTCTCACTGTTTAAACTGCCCAGATTTCTCGCTGTTTAAACTGTCCCCAAGTTTCGTTGTTTAAACTGTCCTGAAGTCTCGCTGTTTAAACTGCCCAGAAGGCTCGCTGTTTAAACTGCCCAGAAGGCTCGCTGTTTAAACTGTCCCAAACTCTCACTGTTTAAACTGCCCAGAAGGCTCACTGTTTAAACTGTCCAGAAGTCTCACTGTTTAAACTGTCCCAAAGTCTCACTGTTTAAATTGCCCAGATTTCTCGCTGTTTAAACTGTCCCTAAGTCTCGCTATTTAAACTGTCCTGAAGTCTCGCTGTTTAAACTGTCCAGAAGTCTCGCTGTTTAATCAGACCCAAAGTCTCACTGTTTAAACTGCCCAGATTTCTCGCTGTTTAAACTGTCACAAAGTCTCACTGTTTAAACTGCCCAGATTTCTCGCTGTTTAAACTGTCCCGAAGTCTCGCTGTTTAAACTGCCAAGAAGGCTTACTGTTTAAACTGCCCCAAAGTCTAGCTGTTTAAACTGCCCGTAAGTCTCACTGTTTAAACTGTCCTGAAGTCTCACTGTTTAAACTGTCCTGAAGTCTTGCTGTTTAAACTGTCCTGAAGTCTCGCTGTTTAAACTGTCCCAAACTCTCACTGTTTAAACTGCCCAGAAGGCTCGCTCTTTAAACTGCCCAGAAGGATCGCTGTTTAAACTGTCCCAAACTCTCACTGTTTAAACTGCCCAGAAGTCTCTCTGTTTAAACTGCCCAGAAGGCTCGCTGTTTAAACTGCCCAGAAGGCTCACTGTTTAAACTGTCCCAAACTCTCACTGTTTAAACAGCCCAGAAGGCTCACTGTTTAAACTGCCCAGAAGGCTCGCTGTTTAAAGTACCCAGGAGTCTCACTGTTTAAACTGCCCCAAAGTCTCACTGTTTAAACTGTCCCAAATTCTCGCTGTTTAAAGTACCCAGAAGTCTCTCTGTTTAAACTGTCCCAAAGTCACACTGATCAAACTGTCCCAAAGTCACACTGTTAAAACTACTCAGAAGTCTCTCTGTTTAAACTGCCCCAAAGTCTCACAATTTAAACTGTCCAGAATGCTCGCTGTTTAAACTGTCCAGAAGACTCGCTGTTTAAACTGTCCCTACGTCTCGCTGTTTAAACGGCCCCAAAGTCTCACAGTTTAAACTGTCCCAAACTCTCACTGTATTAAACTGTCCCTAAGTCTCGCTGTTTAAACTGTCCCAAAGTCTCACTGTTTAAATTGCCCAGATTTCTCGCTGTTTAAACTGTCCCGAAGTCTCGCTGTTTAAACTGTCCTGAAGTCTCGCAGTTTAAACTGCCCAGAAGGCTCGCTGTTTAAACTGTCCCAAACTCTCACTGTTTAAACTGCCCAGAAGGCTCGCTGCTTAAACTGCCCAGAAGTCTCGCTGTTTAAACTGTCCCAAACTCTCACTTTTTAAATTGCCCAGATTTCTCGCTGTTTAAACTGTCCCGACGTCTCGCTGTTTAAACTGTCCTGAAGTCTCGCTGTTTAAACTGCCCGGAAGGCTCGCTGTTTAAACTGCCCAGAAGTCTCGCTGTTTAAATTCTCCCAAAGTCTCACTGTTTAAACTGACCAGAAGTCTCGCTGTTTAATCAGACCCAAAGTCTCACTGTTTAAACTGCCCAGATTTCTCGCTGTTTAAACTGTCACAAAGTCTCACTGTTTAAACTGCCCAGATTTCTCTCTGTTTAAACTGTCCCGAAGTCTCGCTGTTTAAACTGCCAAGAAGGCTCACTGTTTAAACTGCCCCAAAGTCTAGCTGTTTAAACTGCCCGTAAGTCTCGCTGTTTAAAATGTCCCAAAGTCTCACTGTTTAAACTGTCCTGAAGGCTCGCTGTTTAAACTGCCCACAAGGCTCGCTGTTTAAACTGCCCAGAAGGCTCGCTGTTTAAACTGCCCTGAAGTCTCGCTGTTTAAACTGCCCAGAAGGCTCGCTGTTTAAACTGTCCTGAAGTCTTGCTTTTTAAACTGTCCCGAAGTCTCGCTGTTTAAACTGTCCCAAACTCTCACTGTTTAAACTGCCCAGAAGGCTCGCTGTTTAAACTGTCCCAAACTCTCACTGTTGAAACTGCCCAGAAGGCTCGCTGTTTAAACTGCCCAGAAGGCTCGCTGTTTAAACTGCCCAGAAGGCTCGCTGTTTAAACTGTCCCAAACTCTCACTGTTGAAACTGCCCAGAAGGCTCGCTGTTTAAACTGCCCACAAGGCTCGCTGTTTAAACTGTCCCAAACTCTCACTGTTTAAACTGTCCAGAAGTCTCGCTGCTTAAACTGCCTCAGAGTCTCACTGTTTAAAGTACCCAGGAGTCTCACTGTTTAAACTGCCCCAAAGTCTCACTGTTTAAACTGTCCCAAATTCTCGCTGTTTAAAGTACCCAGAAGTCTCTCTGTTTAAACTGTCCCAAAGTCACACTGATCAAACTGTCCCAAAGTCACACTGTTAAAACTACTCAGAAGTCTCTCTGTTTAAACTGCCCCAAAGTCTCACAGTTTAAACTGTCCAGAAGGCTCGCTGTTTAAACTGTCCCAAAGTCTCACTGTTTAAACTGCCCAGAAGGCTCACTGTTTAAACTGCCCCGAAGACTAGCTGTTTAAACTGCCCAGAAGTCTCGCTGTTTAAATTGTCCCAAACTCTCACTGTTTAAACTGTCCAGAAGTCTCGCTGGTTAATCAGACCCAAAGTCTCACTGTTTAAACTGCCCAGATTTCTCGCTGTTTAAACTGTCCCAAATTCTCGCTGTTTAAACGGTCCCAAAGTCTCACTGTTTAAACTGCCCAGAAGTCTCGCTGTTTAAACTGTCCCAAATTGTCACTGTTTAAACTGTACAGAAATCTCGCTGTTTAAACTGTCCAGCAGTCTCACTGTTTTAACTGCCCAGGAGTCTCGCTGTTTAAACTGTCCAGAAGTCTCGCTGTTTAAACTGCCCAGAAGTCTCACTGTTTAAACTGTCCCGAAGTCTCACTGTTTAAACTGCCCAGAAGGCTCACTGTTTAAACTGCCCCGAAGACTAGCTGTTTAAACTGCCCAGAAGTCTCGCTGTTTAAATTGTCCCAAACTCTCACTGTTTAAACTGTCCAGAAGTCTCGCTGGTTAATCAGACCCAAAGTCTCACTGTTTAAACTGCCCAGATTTCTCGCTGTTTAAACTGTCCCAAATTCTCGCTGTTTAAACTGCCCAGAAGGCTCGCTGTTTAAACTGCCCCGAAGTCTCACTGTTTAAACTGCCCAGAAGGCTCGCTGTTTAAACTGTCCTGAAGTCTTGCTGTTTAAACTGTCCCGAAGTCTCGCTGTTTAAACTGTCGCAAAGTCTCGCTGTTTAAACTGCCCAGATTTCTCGCTGTTTAAACTGTCCCGAAGTCTCGCTGTTTAAACTGCCAAGAAGGCTCACTGTTTAAACTGCCCCAAAGTCTAGCTGTTTAAACTGCCTGTAAGTCTCGCTGTTTAAAATGTCCCAAAGTCTTATTGTTTAAACTGTCCTGAAGTCTCGCTGTTTAAACTGCCCACAAGGCTCGCTGTTTAAACTGCCCCGAAGTCTCGCTGTTTAAACTGCCCAGAAGGCTCGCTGTTTAAACTGTCCTGAAGTCTTGCTGTTTAAACTGTCCCGAAGTCTCGCTGTTTAAACTGTTCCGACGTCCCGCTGTTTAAACTGCCGAGATGTCTCGCTGTTTACACTGTCCCGAAGTCTCGCTGTTTAAACTGTCCCAAACTCTCGCTGTTTAAACTGCCCAGAAGGCTCGCTGTTTAAACTGCCCACAAGGCTCGCTGTTTAAACTGTCCCAAACTCTCACTGTTTAAACTGTCCAGAAGTCTCGCTGCTTAAACTGCCTCAGAGTCTCACTGTTTAAAGTACCCAGGAGTCTCACTATTTAAACTGCCCCAAAGTCTCACTGTTTAAACTGTCCCAAATTCTCACTGTTTAAAGTACCCAGGAGTCTCTCTGTTTAAACTGTCCCAAAGTCACACTGATCAAACTGTCCCAAAGTCACACTGTTAAAACTACTCAGAAGTCTCTCTGTTTAAACTGCCCCAAAGTCTCACAATTTAAACTGTCCAGAATGCTCGCTGTTTAAACTGTCCAGAAGACTCACTGTTTAAACTGTCCCTAAGTCTCGCTGTTTAAACTGTCCACAAGTCTCGCTTATTAAATGGTCCAGTAGGCTCATTGTTTAAACTGCCCAGAAGTCTCGCTGTTTAATCGGTCCAGAGGTCTCACTGTTTAAACTGCACCGAAGACTCGATTTTTAAACTGTGCAGAAGTCTTGCTGTTTAAACTGTCCCGAAGTCTCGCTGTTTAAACCTTCCAGAAGTCTCCCTGTTTAAACTGTCCAAAAGTCTCGCTGTTTAAATGGTCCAGTAGGCTCATTGTTTAAACTGCCCAGAAGTCTCGCTGTTTAAACTGTCCCAAATTGTCACTGTTTAAACTGTACAGAACTCTCGCTATTTAAACTGTCCAGAAGTCTCACTGTTTTAACTACCCAGAAGTCTCGCTGTTTAAACTGCCCAGAAGGCTCGCTGTTTAAACTGTCCTGAAGTCTTGCTGTTTAAACTGTCCCGAAGTCTCGCTGTTTAAACTGTTCCGGAGTCTCGCTGTTTAAACTGCCGAGATGTCTCACTGTTTAAACTGTCCCGAAGTCTCGCTGTTTAACCTGCCCAGAATGCTCGCTGTTTAAACTGCCCAGATTTCTCGCTGTATAAACTGTCCCAAAGTCTCACTGTTTAAACTGCCCAGATTTCTCGCTGTTTAAACTGTCCCCAAGTTTCGTTGTTTAAACTGTCCTGAAGTCTCGCTGTTTAAACTGCCCAGAAGGCTCGCTGTTTAAACTGCCCAGAAGGCTCGCTGTTTAAACTGTCCCAAACTCTCACTGTTTAAACTGCCCAGAAGGCTCACTGTTTAAACTGTCCAGAAGTCTCACTGTTTAAACTGTCCCAAAGTCTCACTGTTTAAATTGCCCAGATTTCTCGCTGTTTAAACTGTCCCTAAGTCTCGCTATTTAAACTGTCCTGAAGTCTCGCTGTTTAAACTGTCCAGAAGTCTCGCTGTTTAATCAGACCCAAAGTCTCACTGTTTAAACTGCCCAGATTTCTCGCTGTTTAAACTGTCACAAAGTCTCACTGTTTAAACTGCCCAGATTTCTCGCTGTTTAAACTGTCCTGAAGTCTCGCTGTTTAAACTGCCAAGAAGGCTTACTGTTTAAACTGCCCCAAAGTCTAGCTGTTTAAACTGCCCGTAAGTCTCACTGTTTAAACTGTCCTGAAGTCTCACTGTTTAAACTGTCCTGAAGTCTTGCTGTTTAAACTGTCCTGAAGTCTCGCTGTTTAAACTGTCCCAAACTCTCACTGTTTAAACTGCCCAGAAGGCTCGCTCTTTAAACTGCCCAGAAGGATCGCTGTTTAAACTGTCCCAAACTCTCACTGTTTAAACTGCCCAGAAGTCTCTCTGTTTAAACTGCCCAGAAGGCTCGCTGTTTAAACTGCCCAGAAGGCTCACTGTTTAAACTGTCCCAAACTCTCACTGTTTAAACAGCCCAGAAGGCTCACTGTTTAAACTGCCCAGAAGGCTCGCTGTTTAAAGTACCCAGGAGTCTCACTGTTTAAACTGCCCCAAAGTCTCGCTGTTTAAACTGTCCCAAATTGTCACTGTTTAAACTGTACAGAACTCTCGCTATTTAAACTGTCCAGAAGTCTCACTGTTTTAACTACCCAGAAGTCTCGCTGTTTAAACTGCCCAGAAGGCTCGCTGTTTAAACTGTCCCGAAGTCTCGCTGTTTAAACTGTTCCGGAGTCTCGCTGTTTAAACTGCCGAGATGTCTCACTGTTTAAACTGTCCCGAAGTCTCGCTGTTTAACCTGCCCAGAATGCTCGCTGTTTAAACTGCCCAGATTTCTCGCTGTATAAACTGTCCCAAAGTCTCACTGTTTAAACTGCCCAGATTTCTCGCTGTTTAAACTGTCCCCAAGTTTCGTTGTTTAAACTGTCCTGAAGTCTCGCTGTTTAAACTGCCCAGAAGGCTCGCTGTTTAAACTGCCCAGAAGGCTCGCTGTTTAAACTGTCCCAAACTCTCACTGTTTAAACTGCCCAGAAGGCTCACTGTTTAAACTGTCCAGAAGTCTCACTGTTTAAACTGTCCCAAAGTCTCACTGTTTAAATTGCCCAGATTTCTCGCTGTTTAAACTGTCCCTAAGTCTCGCTATTTAAACTGTCCTGAAGTCTCGCTGTTTAAACTGTCCAGAAGTCTCGCTGTTTAATCAGACCCAAAGTCTCACTGTTTAAACTGCCCAGATTTCTCGCTGTTTAAACTGTCACAAAGTCTCACTGTTTAAACTGCCCAGATTTCTCGCTGTTTAAACTGTCCCGAAGTCTCGCTGTTTAAACTGCCAAGAAGGCTTACTGTTTAAACTGCCCCAAAGTCTAGCTGTTTAAACTGCCCGTAAGTCTCACTGTTTAAACTGTCCTGAAGTCTCACTGTTTAAACTGTCCTGAAGTCTTGCTGTTTAAACTGTCCTGAAGTCTCGCTGTTTAAACTGTCCCAAACTCTCACTGTTTAAACTGCCCAGAAGGCTCGCTCTTTAAACTGCCCAGAAGGATCGCTGTTTAAACTGTCCCAAACTCTCACTGTTTAAACTGCCCAGAAGTCTCTCTGTTTAAACTGCCCAGAAGGCTCGCTGTTTAAACTGCCCAGAAGGCTCACTGTTTAAACTGTCCCAAACTCTCACTGTTTAAACAGCCCAGAAGGCTCACTGTTTAAACTGCCCAGAAGGCTCGCTGTTTAAAGTACCCAGGAGTCTCACTGTTTAAACTGCCCCAAAGTCTCACTGTTTAAACTGTCCCAAATTCTCGCTGTTTAAAGTACCCAGAAGTCTCTCTGTTTAAACTGTCCCAAAGTCACACTGATCAAACTGTCCCAAAGTCACACTGTTAAAACTACTCAGAAGTCTCTCTGTTTAAACTGCCCCAAAGTCTCACAATTTAAACTGTCCAGAATGCTCGCTGTTTAAACTGTCCAGAAGACTCGCTGTTTAAACTGTCCCTACGTCTCGCTGTTTAAACGGCCCCAAAGTCTCACAGTTTAAACTGTCCCAAACTCTCACTGTATTAAACTGTCCCTAAGTCTCGCTGTTTAAACTGTCCCAAAGTCTCACTGTTTAAATTGCCCAGATTTCTCGCTGTTTAAACTGTCCCGAAGTCTCGCTGTTTAAAATGTCCTGAAGTCTCGCAGTTTAAACTGCCCAGAAGGCTCGCTGTTTAAACTGTCCCAAACTCTCACTGTTTAAACTGCCCAGAAGGCTCGCTGCTTAAACTGCCCAGAAGTCTCGCTGTTTAAACTGTCCCAAACTCTCACTTTTTAAATTGCCCAGATTTCTCGCTGTTTAAACTGTCCCGACGTCTCGCTGTTTAAACTGTCCTGAAGTCTCGCTGTTTAAACTGCCCGGAAGGCTCGCTGTTTAAACTGCCCAGAAGTCTCGCTGTTTAAATTCTCCCAAAGTCTCACTGTTTAAACTGACCAGAAGTCTCGCTGTTTAATCAGACCCAAAGTCTCACTGTTTAAACTGCCCAGATTTCTCGCTGTTTAAACTGTCGCAAAGTCTCACTGTTTAAACTGCCCAGATTTCTCGCTGTTTAAACTGTCCCGAAGTCTCGCTGTTTAAACTGCCAAGAAGGCTCACTGTTTAAACTGCCCCAAAGTCTAGCTGTTTAAACTGCCTGTAAGTCTCGCTGTTTAAAATGTCCCAAAGTCTCACTGTTTAAACTGTCCTGAAGGCTCGCTGTTTAAACTGCCCACAAGGCTCGCTATTTAAACTGCCCAGAAGGCTCGCTGTTTAAACTGCCCTGAAGTCTCGCTGTTTAAACTGCCCAGAAGGCTCGCTGTTTAAACTGTCCTGAAGTCTTGCTTTTTAAACTGTCCCGAAGTCTCGCTGTTTAAACTGTCCCAAACTCTCACTGTTTAAACTGCCCAGAAGGCTCGCTGTTTAAACTGTCCCAAACTCTCACTGTTGAAACTGCCCAGAAGGCTCGCTGTTTAAACTGCCCAGAAGGTTCGCTGTTTAAACTGTCCCAAACTCTCACTGTTTAAACTGTCCAGAAGTCTCGCTGCTTAAACTGCCTCAGAGTCTCACTGTTTAAAGTACCCAGGAGTCTCTCTGTTTAAACTGCCCCAAAGTCTCACTGTTTAAACTGTCCCAAATTCTCGCTGTTTAAAGTACCCAGAAGTCTCTCTGTTTAAACTGTCCCAAAGTCACACTGATCAAACTGTCCCAAAGTCACACTGTTAAAACTATTCAGAAGTCTCTCTGTTTAAACTGCCCCAAAGTCTCACAGTTTAAACTGTCCAGAAGGCTCGCTGTTTAAACTGTCCCAAAGTCTCGCTGTTTAAACTGTCCCTAAGTCTCGCTGTTTAAACGGCCCCAAAGTCTCACAGTTTAAACTGTCCCTAAGACTCGCTGTTTAAACTGTCCACAAGTCTCGCTTATTAAATGGTCCAGTAGGCTCATTGTTTAAACTGCCCAGAAGTCTCGCTGTTTAAACTGTCCCAAATTGTCACTGTTTAAACTGTACAGAAATCTCTCTGTTTAATCAGTCCAGAGGACTCACAGTTCAAACTGCACCGAAGACTCGATTTTTAAACTGTGCAGAAGTCTTGCTGTTTAAACTGTCCCGAAGTCTCGCTGTTTAAACCTTCCAGAAGTCTCCCTGTTTAAACTGTCCAAAAGTCTCGCTGTTTAAATGGTCCAGTAGGCTCATTGTTTAAACTGCCCAGAAGTCTCGCTGTTTAAACTGTCCCAAATTGTCACTGTTTAAACTGTACAGAACTCTCGCTATTTAAACTGTCCAGAAGTCTCACTGTTTTAACTACCCAGAAGTCTCGCTGTTTAAACTGTCCAGAAGACTCACTGTTTAAACTGTCCCGAAGTTTCGTTGTTTAAACTTTCCCAAACTCTCACTGTTTAAACTGTCCAGAAGACTGACTGTTGAAACTGCCCAGAAGTCTTGCTCTTTAAACTGTCCTAATGTCTCATTGTTTAAACTGTACCAAAAGTCTCACTGTTCACACTGTCCCAAAGTCTCCCTGTTTAATCAGACCCAAAATCTCACTGTTTAAACTGCCCAGAAGTCTCACTGTTTAAACTGCCCAGATGTCTCGCTGATTAAACTGACCTGAAGTCTAGCTGATTAAACTGTCCCGAGGTCTCTCTGTTTTAACTATCCCGAAGTGTAGCTGTTTAAACTGTCCAGATGTCTCACTGTTTTAACTGTTCTGCAGTCTTGCTGTTTAAACTGTCCCAAAGTCACGATGTTTAAACTGCTCAGGAGACTCAATGTTTAAACTGCCCCAAAGCCTCACTGTTTAAACTGACCAGAAATCTGATGTTTAAACTGCCCCAAAGACTCGATGTTTAAACTGTCCAGAAGTCTCACTGTTTAAACTGTCCCAATGCCTCACTGTTTAAACTGTCCAGAAGTCTCGCTGTTTAAACTGTCCCAAAGTCTCACTGTTTAAACAGTCCAGAAGACTCGCTGTTTCAACTGTCCCAAAGTCTCGCTGTTTCAACCGTCCCAAAGTCTCACTGTTTAAACTGTCCAGAAGATTCGCTGTTTCAACTGTCCCAAAGTCTCGCTGTTTAAACTGTCCAGAAGACTCGCTGTTTCAACTGTCCCAAAGTCTCGCTGTTTAAACTGCCCCGAAGTCTGACTGTTTAATCTGCCCCGAAGACTCGTTGTTTAGCCTGTCCCGAAGTCTCACTGTTTAAACTGTCCAGAAGTCTGACTGTTTAAACTGCCCAGAATTCATGCTCTTTAAACTGTCCCAACATCTCGTTATTTAAACTGTACCAAAGTCTCGCTGTTTAAACTGTCCAGCAGTCTCAATGTTTAAACAGCCCTGAGGCCTTGCTGTTTAAACGGTCCAGAAGTCTCGTTGTTTAAACTGTACCAAAGTCTCGCTGTTTAAACTGCCCTGAGGCCTCGCTATTTAATCTGCCCAGAAGTCTCGCTGTTTAAACTGTCCCAAATTCTCACTCTTTAAACTATACAGAAATCTCGCTGTTTAATCAGTCCAGTAGACTCACTGTTTTAACTACCAGAAATCTCGCTGTTTTAACTGTCCAGAAATCTCGCTGTTTAAACTGTCCAGAAGTCTCGCTGTTTAAACTGTCCCCAAGTCTCACTGTTTAAACTGCCCCGAAGGCTCGCTGTTTAAACTGTCCCGAAGTCTCGCTGTTTCAACTGACCTGAAGTGGCACTGTTTAAACTGTCCAGATGCCTCACTGTTTAAACTGTTCAGCAGTCTTGCTGTTTAAACTGTCCAGAAGTCTCGCTGTTTCAACTGTCCCAAAGTCTCGCTGTTTAAACTGCCCCGAAGTCTGACTGTTTAATCTTCCCCGAAGACTCGTTGTTTAACCTGTCCCGAAGTCTCACTGTTTAAACTGTCCAGAAGTCTGACTGTTTAAACTGCCCAGGAGTCTTGCTGTTTAAACTGTCCCAACGTCTCGTTATTTAAACTGTACCAAAGTCTCGCTGTTTAAACTGCCCAGAAGTCTCACTGTTTAAACTGCTCCGAAGTCTTGCTGTTTAAACTGCCCAGAACTCTCACTGTTTAAGCTGCTCCGAAGTCTCACTGTTTGAACTGCCCAGAAATCTCGCTGTTTAAACTGTCCAGAAGTCTCACTGTTTTAACTGCCCAGAGGTCTCGGTGTTTAAACTGTGCCAAAGTCTCGCCGTTTAAACTGTACCAAAGTCTCGCTGTTTAAAATGTCCAGCAGTCACAATGTTTAAACCATATCAAAGTCTCGCTGTTTAAACAGCCCTGAGGCCTCGCTGTTTAAATGGTCCAGAAGTCTCGCTGTTTAAACTGTCCCAAACTCTCACTGTACAAACTGTCCTGAAGTCTCACTGTTTAAACTGTCCAGAAGACTCGCTGTTTAAACTGTCCAGAAGACTCGCTGTATCAACTGTCCCAAAGTCTCGCTGTTTAAACTGTCCAGAAGACTCGCTGTTTCAACTGTCCCAAAGTCTCGCTGTTTAAACTGCCCCGAAGTCTGACTGTTTAATCTGCCCCGAAGACTAGTTGTTTAACCTGTCCTGAACTCTCACTGTTTAAACTGTCCAGAAGCCTGACTGTTTAAACTGCCCAGAAGTCTTGCTCTTTAAACTGTCCCAACATCTCGTTATTTAAACTGTACCAAAGTCTCGCTGTTTAAACTGTCCAGCAGTCTCAATGTTTAGACCATACCAAAGTCTCGCTGTTTAAACAGCCCAGAAGCCTCGCAGTTTTAACTGTCCAGAAGTCTCGCTGTTTAAACTGTCCCGAAGTCTCACTGTTTAAACTGCCCAGAAGGCTCACTGTTTAAACTGTCCAGAAGTCTCGCTGTTTAAACTGTCCCAAAGTCTCACTGTTTAAACTGTCCTGAAGTCTTGCTGTTTAAACTGCCCAGAAGGCTCGCTGTTTAAACTGTCCCGCAGTCACGCTGTTTAAACTGCCCAGAAGGCTCACTGTTTAAACTGTCCAGAAGTCTCGCTGTTTAAACTGTCCCAAAGTCTCACTGTTTAAACTGTCCTGAAGTCTTGCTGTTTAAACTGCCCAGAAGGCTCGCTGTTTAAACTGTCCCAAAGTCACGCTGTTTAAACTGCCCAGAAGGCTCACTGTTTAAACTGCCCCGAAGTCTCACTGTTTAAACTGTCCCAAAGTCTCACTGTTTAAACTGTCCTGAAGTCTAACTGTTTAAACTGCCCAGAAGGCTCACTGTTTAAACTTTCCCGAAGTCTCGCTGTTTAAACTGCCGAGGTGTCTCGCTGTTTAAACTGTCCCGAAGTCTCGCTGTTTAAACTGTCCCAAAGTCTCACTGTTTAAACTGTCCTGAAGTCTAGCTGTTTAAACTGCCCAGAAGGCTCGCTGTTTAAACTGTCCCGAAGTCTCGCTGTTTAAACTGCCCAGAAGTCTCGCTGTTCAAACTGTCCCAAACTCTCACTGTCCAAACTGTCCAGAAGTCTCGCTGTTTAAACTGCCCAGATGTCTTGCTGATTAAACTGACCTGAAGTCTCGCTGATTAAACAGTCCCAAAGTCTCTATGTTTAAACTATCATGAAGTGTAGCTGTTTAAACTGTCCAGGTATCTCACTGTTTTAACTGTTCAGTAGACTTGCTGTTTAAACTGTCCCAAAGTCACAATGTTTAAACTGCTCAGAAGACTCAATGTTTAAACTGCCCCAAAGCCTCACTGTTTAAACAGACCAGAAGTCTGATGTTTAAACTGCCCCGAAGACTCGATGTTTAAATTGTCCAGAAGTCTCGCTGTTTAAACTGTCCTGAAGACTCGCTGTTTCAACTGTCCCAAAGTCTCGCTGTTTAAACTGCGCCGAAGTCTGACTGTTTAATCTGCCCCGAAGACTCATTGTTTAACCTGTCCCGAAGTCTCACTGTTTAAACTGTCCAGAAGTCTGACTGTTTAAACTGCCTCGAAGTCTCACTGTTTAAACTGTCCCGAAGTTTCACTGTTTAAACTGCCCAGAAGTCTCGCTGTTTAAACTGTCCCGAAGTCTCGTTGTTTAAACTGCCCAGAAGTCTCACTGTTTAAACTGTCCTGAAGTCTTGCTGTTTAACCTGCCCCGAAGTCTCGCTATTTAAACTGTCTCGAAGTCTCGCAGTTTAATCTGCCCCGAAGTCTCGCTGTTTAAACTGTCCCAAAGTCTCACTGTTTAAACTGTCCCGAAGTCTCGCTGTTTAAACTGCCCCGAAGTCTGACTGTTTAATCTGCCCCGAAGACTCGTTGTTTAGCCTGTCCCGAAGTCTCACTGTTTAAACTGTCCAGAAGTCTGACTGTTTAAACTGCCCAGAATTCATGCTCTTTAAACTGTCCCAACATCTCGTTATTTAAACTGTACCAAAGTCTCGCTGTTTAAACTGTCCAGCAGTCTCAATGTTTAAACCGTACCAAAGTCTCACTGTTTAAACAGCCCTGAGGCCTTGCTGTTTAAACGGTCCAGAAGTCTCGTTGTTTAAACTGTACCAAAGTCTCGCTGTTTAAACTGCCCTGAGGCCTCGCTATTTAATCTGCCCAGAAGTCTCGCTGTTTAAACTGTCCCAAATTCTCACTCTTTAAACTATACAGAAATCTCGCTGTTTAATCAGTCCAGTAGACTCACTGTTTTAACTACCAGAAATCTCGCTGTTTTAACTGTCCAGAAATCTCGCTGTTTAAACTGTCCAGAAGTCTCGCTGTTTAAACTGTCCCCAAGTCTCACTGTTTAAACTGCCCCGAAGGCTCGCTGTTTAAACTGTCCCGAAGTCTCGCTGTTTCAACTGACCTGAAGTGGCACTGTTTAAACTGTCCAGATGCCTCACTGTTTAAACTGTTCAGCAGTCTTGCTGTTTAAACTGTCCAGAAGTCTCGCTGTTTCAACTGTCCCAAAGTCTCGCTGTTTAAACTGCCCCGAAGTCTGACTGTTTAATCTTCCCCGAAGACTCGTTGTTTAACCTGTCCCGAAGTCTCACTGTTTAAACTGTCCAGAAGTCTGACTGTTTAAACTGCCCAGGAGTCTTGCTGTTTAAACTGTCCCAACGTCTCGTTATTTAAACTGTACCAAAGTCTCGCTGTTTAAACTGCCCAGAAGTCTCACTGTTTAAACTGCTCCGAAGTCTTGCTGTTTAAACTGCCCAGAACTCTCACTGTTTAAGCTGCTCCGAAGTCTCACTGTTTGAACTGCCCAGAAATCTCGCTGTTTAAACTGTCCAGAAGTCTCACTGTTTTAACTGCCCAGAGGTCTCGGTGTTTAAACTGTGCCAAAGTCTCGCCGTTTAAACTGTACCAAAGTCTCGCTGTTTAAAATGTCCAGCAGTCACAATGTTTAAACCATATCAAAGTCTCGCTGTTTAAACAGCCCTGAGGCCTCGCTGTTTAAATGGTCCAGAAGTCTCGCTGTTTAAACTGTCCCAAACTCTCACTGTACAAACTGTCCTGAAGTCTCACTGTTTAAACTGTCCAGAAGACTCGCTGTTTAAACTGTCCAGAAGACTCGCTGTATCAACTGTCCCAAAGTCTCGCTGTTTAAACTGTCCAGAAGACTCGCTGTTTCAACTGTCCCAAAGTCTCGCTGTTTAAACTGCCCCGAAGTCTGACTGTTTAATCTGCCCCGAAGACTAGTTGTTTAACCTGTCCTGAAGTCTCACTGTTTAAACTGTCCAGAAGTCTGACTGTTTAAACTGCCCAGAAGTCTTGCTCTTTAAACTGTCCCAACATCTCGTTATTTAAACTGTACCAAAGTCTCGCTGTTTAAACTGTCCAGCAGTCTCAATGTTTAGACCATACCAAAGTCTCGCTGTTTAAACAGCCCAGAAGCCTCGCAGTTTTAACTGTCCAGAAGTCTCGCTGTTTAAACTGTCCCGAAGTCTCACTGTTTAAACTGCCCAGAAGGCTCACTGTTTAAACTGTCCAGAAGTCTCGCTGTTTAAACTGTCCCAAAGTCTCACTGTTTAAACTGTCCTGAAGTCTTGCTGTTTAAACTGCCCAGAAGGCTCGCTGTTTAAACTGTCCCGCAGTCACGCTGTTTAAACTGCCCAGAAGGCTCACTGTTTAAACTGTCCAGAAGTCTCGCTGTTTAAACTGTCCCAAAGTCTCACTGTTTAAACTGTCCTGAAGTCTTGCTGTTTAAACTGCCCAGAAGGCTCGCTGTTTAAACTGTCCCAAAGTCACGCTGTTTAAACTGCCCAGAAGGCTCACTGTTTAAACTGCCCCGAAGTCTCACTGTTTAAACTGTCCCAAAGTCTCACTGTTTAAACTGTCCTGAAGTCTAACTGTTTAAACTGCCCAGAAGGCTCACTGTTTAAACTTTCCCGAAGTCTCGCTGTTTAAACTGCCGAGGTGTCTCGCTGTTTAAACTGTCCCGAAGTCTCGCTGTTTAAACTGTCCCAAAGTCTCACTGTTTAAACTGTCCTGAAGTCTAGCTGTTTAAACTGCCCAGAAGGCTCGCTGTTTAAACTGTCCCGAAGTCTCGCTGTTTAAACTGCCCAGAAGTCTCGCTGTTCAAACTGTCCCAAACTCTCACTGTCCAAACTGTCCAGAAGTCTCGCTGTTTAAACTGCCCAGATGTCTTGCTGATTAAACTGACCTGAAGTCTCGCTGATTAAACAGTCCCAAAGTCTCTATGTTTAAACTATCATGAAGTGTAGCTGTTTAAACTGTCCAGGTATCTCACTGTTTTAACTGTTCAGTAGACTTGCTGTTTAAACTGTCCCAAAGTCACAATGTTTAAACTGCTCAGAAGACTCAATGTTTAAACTGCCCCAAAGCCTCACTGTTTAAACAGACCAGAAGTCTGATGTTTAAACTGCCCCGAAGACTCGATGTTTAAATTGTCCAGAAGTCTCGCTGTTTAAACTGTCCTGAAGACTCGCTGTTTCAACTGTCCCAAAGTCTCGCTGTTTAAACTGCGCCGAAGTCTGACTGTTTAATCTGCCCCGAAGACTCATTGTTTAACCTGTCCCGAAGTCTCACTGTTTAAACTGTCCAGAAGTCTGACTGTTTAAACTGCCTCGAAGTCTCACTGTTTAAACTGTCCCGAAGTTTCACTGTTTAAACTGCCCAGAAGTCTCGCTGTTTAAACTGTCCCGAAGTCTCGTTGTTTAAACTGCCCAGAAGTCTCACTGTTTAAACTGTCCTGAAGTCTTGCTGTTTAACCTGCCCCGAAGTCTCGCTATTTAAACTGTCTCGAAGTCTCGCAGTTTAATCTGCCCCGAAGTCTCGCTGTTTAAACTGTCCCAAAGTCTCACTGTTTAAACTGTCCCGAAGTCTCGCTGTTTAAACTGCCCCGAAGTCTGACTGTTTAATCTGCCCCGAAGACTCGTTGTTTAGCCTGTCCCGAAGTCTCACTGTTTAAACTGTCCAGAAGTCTGACTGTTTAAACTGCCCAGAATTCATGCTCTTTAAACTGTCCCAACATCTCGTTATTTAAACTGTACCAAAGTCTCGCTGTTTAAACTGTCCAGCAGTCTCAATGTTTAAACCGTACCAAAGTCTCACTGTTTAAACAGCCCTGAGGCCTTGCTGTTTAAACGGTCCAGAAGTCTCGTTGTTTAAACTGTACCAAAGTCTCGCTGTTTAAACTGCCCTGAGGCCTCGCTATTTAATCTGCCCAGAAGTCTCGCTGTTTAAACTGTCCCAAATTCTCACTCTTTAAACTATACAGAAATCTCGCTGTTTAATCAGTCCAGTAGACTCACTGTTTTAACTACCAGAAATCTCGCTGTTTTAACTGTCCAGAAATCTCGCTGTTTAAACTGTCCAGAAGTCTCGCTGTTTAAACTGTCCCCAAGTCTCACTGTTTAAACTGCCCCGAAGGCTCGCTGTTTAAACTGTCCCGAAGTCTCGCTGTTTCAACTGACCTGAAGTGGCACTGTTTAAACTGTCCAGATGCCTCACTGTTTAAACTGTTCAGCAGTCTTGCTGTTTAAACTGTCCAGAAGTCTCGCTGTTTCAACTGTCCCAAAGTCTCGCTGTTTAAACTGCCCCGAAGTCTGACTGTTTAATCTTCCCCGAAGACTCGTTGTTTAACCTGTCCCGAAGTCTCACTGTTTAAACTGTCCAGAAGTCTGACTGTTTAAACTGCCCAGGAGTCTTGCTGTTTAAACTGTCCCAACGTCTCGTTATTTAAACTGTACCAAAGTCTCGCTGTTTAAACTGCCCAGAAGTCTCACTGTTTAAACTGCTCCGAAGTCTTGCTGTTTAAACTGCCCAGAACTCTCACTGTTTAAGCTGCTCCGAAGTCTCACTGTTTGAACTGCCCAGAAATCTCGCTGTTTAAACTGTCCAGAAGTCTCACTGTTTTAACTGCCCAGAGGTCTCGGTGTTTAAACTGTGCCAAAGTCTCGCCGTTTAAACTGTACCAAAGTCTCGCTGTTTAAAATGTCCAGCAGTCACAATGTTTAAACCATATCAAAGTCTCGCTGTTTAAACAGCCCTGAGGCCTCGCTGTTTAAATGGTCCAGAAGTCTCGCTGTTTAAACTGTCCCAAACTCTCACTGTACAAACTGTCCTGAAGTCTCACTGTTTAAACTGTCCAGAAGACTCGCTGTTTAAACTGTCCAGAAGACTCGCTGTATCAACTGTCCCAAAGTCTCGCTGTTTAAACTGTCCAGAAGACTCGCTGTTTCAACTGTCCCAAAGTCTCGCTGTTTAAACTGCCCCGAAGTCTGACTGTTTAATCTGCCCCGAAGACTAGTTGTTTAACCTGTCCTGAAGTCTCACTGTTTAAACTGTCCAGAAGTCTGACTGTTTAAACTGCCCAGAAGTCTTGCTCTTTAAACTGTCCCAACATCTCGTTATTTAAACTGTACCAAAGTCTCGCTGTTTAAACTGTCCAGCAGTCTCAATGTTTAGACCATACCAAAGTCTCGCTGTTTAAACAGCCCAGAAGCCTCGCAGTTTTAACTGTCCAGAAGTCTCGCTGTTTAAACTGTCCCGAAGTCTCACTGTTTAAACTGCCCAGAAGGCTCACTGTTTAAACTGTCCAGAAGTCTCGCTGTTTAAACTGTCCCAAAGTCTCACTGTTTAAACTGTCCTGAAGTCTTGCTGTTTAAACTGCCCAGAAGGCTCGCTGTTTAAACTGTCCCGCAGTCACGCTGTTTAAACTGCCCAGAAGGCTCACTGTTTAAACTGTCCAGAAGTCTCGCTGTTTAAACTGTCCCAAAGTCTCACTGTTTAAACTGTCCTGAAGTCTTGCTGTTTAAACTGCCCAGAAGGCTCGCTGTTTAAACTGTCCCAAAGTCACGCTGTTTAAACTGCCCAGAAGGCTCACTGTTTAAACTGCCCCGAAGTCTCACTGTTTAAACTGTCCCAAAGTCTCACTGTTTAAACTGTCCTGAAGTCTAACTGTTTAAACTGCCCAGAAGGCTCACTGTTTAAACTTTCCCGAAGTCTCGCTGTTTAAACTGCCGAGGTGTCTCGCTGTTTAAACTGTCCCGAAGTCTCGCTGTTTAAACTGTCCCAAAGTCTCACTGTTTAAACTGTCCTGAAGTCTAGCTGTTTAAACTGCCCAGAAGGCTCGCTGTTTAAACTGTCCCGAAGTCTCGCTGTTTAAACTGCCCAGAAGTCTCGCTGTTCAAACTGTCCCAAACTCTCACTGTCCAAACTGTCCAGAAGTCTCGCTGTTTAAACTGCCCAGATGTCTTGCTGATTAAACTGACCTGAAGTCTCGCTGATTAAACAGTCCCAAAGTCTCTATGTTTAAACTATCATGAAGTGTAGCTGTTTAAACTGTCCAGGTATCTCACTGTTTTAACTGTTCAGTAGACTTGCTGTTTAAACTGTCCCAAAGTCACAATGTTTAAACTGCTCAGAAGACTCAATGTTTAAACTGCCCCAAAGCCTCACTGTTTAAACAGACCAGAAGTCTGATGTTTAAACTGCCCCGAAGACTCGATGTTTAAATTGTCCAGAAGTCTCGCTGTTTAAACTGTCCTGAAGACTCGCTGTTTCAACTGTCCCAAAGTCTCGCTGTTTAAACTGCGCCGAAGTCTGACTGTTTAATCTGCCCCGAAGACTCATTGTTTAACCTGTCCCGAAGTCTCACTGTTTAAACTGTCCCGAAGTTTCACTGTTTAAACTGCCCAGAAGTCTCGCTGTTTAAACTGTCCCGAAGTCTCGTTGTTTAAACTGCCCAGAAGTCTCACTGTTTAAACTGTCCTGAAGTCTTGCTGTTTAACCTGCCCCGAAGTCTCGCTATTTAAACTGTCTCGAAGTCTCGCAGTTTAATCTGCCCCGAAGTCTCGCTGTTTAAACTGTCCCAAAGTCTCACTGTTTAAACTGTCCCGAAGTCTCGCTGTTTAAACTGTCCCAAAGTCTCACTGTTTAAACTGTCCAGATGTCTCGCTGTTTAATCAGACCCAAAGTCTCGCTGTTTAAACTGCCCAGATGTCTCGCTTATTAAACTAACCTGAAGTCTCGCTGATTAAACTGTCCCAAAGTCTCACTGTTTAAACTGCCCAGATGTTTCGCTGATTAAACTGACCCGAAGTCTCACTGTTTAAACTGTCCCGAAGTCTTGCTGTTTAAATTTTCCCGAAGTCTCGCTGTTTAAATCTTCCAGAAGTCTCACTATTTAAACTGTCCCAAAGTCTCGCTGTTTAAAATGCCCAGAAGTCTCGCTGTTTAAACAGACCAAAAATCTCACTGTTTAAACTGTCCTGAAGTCTAGCTGTTTAAACTGCACAGAAGGCTCGCTGTTTAAACTTTCCCGAAGTCTCGCTGTTTACACTGCCGAGATGTCTCGCTGTTTAAACTGTCCAGAAGTCTCGCTGTTTAAACTGCCCAGATGTCTCGCTGATTAAACTGACCTGAAGTCTTGCTGATTAAACAGTCCCAAAGTCTCTCTGTTTAAACTATCCTGAAGTGTTGTTGTTTTAACTGCCCAGATGTCTCGCTGATTAAACTGACCTGAAGTCTTGCTGATTAAACAGTCCCAAAGTCTCTCTGTTTAAACTATCCTGAAGTGTTGTTGTTTTAACTGTCCAGATGTCTCACTGTTTTAACTGTTCAGTAGTCTTGCTGTTTAAACTGTCCCAAAGTCACAATGTTTAAACTGCTCAGAAGACTCAATATTTAAACTGCCCCAAAGCCTCACTGTTTAAACAGACCAGAAGTCTGATGTTTAAACTGCCCCGAAGACTCGATGTTTAAATTGTCCAGAAGTCTCGCTGTTTAAACTGTCCTGAAGACTCGCTGTTTCAACTGTCCCAAAGTCTCGCTGTTTCAACTGTCCCAAAGTCTCGCTGTTTAAACTGTCCAGAAGACTCGTTGTTTAACCTGTCCCGAAGTCTCACTGTTTAAACTGTCCAGAAGTCTGACTGTTTAAACTGCCCAGAATTCTTGCGCTTTAAACTGTCCCAACATCTCGTTATTTAAACTTTACCAAAGTCTCGCTGTTTAAACTGTCCAGCACTCTCAAAGTTTAAACCGTACCAAAGTCTCACTGTTTAAACAGCCCTGAGGCCTCGCTGTTTAAACGGTCCAGAAGTCTCGTTGTTTAAACTGTACCAAAGTCTCGCTGTTGAAACTGCCCAGCAGTCTCAATGTTTAAATCGTACCAAAATCTCGCTGTTTTAACAGCCCTGAGGCCTCGCTATTTAAACTGTCCCAAACTCTCACTATTCAAACTGTCCAGAAGTATCGCTGTTTAATCAGACCCAAAGTCTCACTGTTTAAACTGCCCAGAAGGCTCGCTGTTTAAATTGCCCAGATGTCTCGCTGATTAAACTGACCTGAAGTCTCGCTGATTAAACTGTCCCAAAGTCTCTATGTTTAAACTATCCTGAAGTGTAGTTGTTTAAACTGTCCAGATGTCTCACTGTTTTAACTGTTCAGCAGTCTTGCTGTTTAAACTGTCCCAAAGACACAATGTTTAAACTGCTCATAAGACTCAATGTTTAAACTGCACCAAAGCCTCACTGTTTGAACTGACCAGAAGTCTGATGTTACAACTGCCCCGAAGACTCGATGTTTAAATTGTCCAGAAGTCTCGCTGTTAAAACTGTCCAGAGCTCTCACTGTTTCAACTGTCCCAAAGTCTCGCTGTTTAAACTGTCCCAAAGTCTCACTGTTTAAACTGTCCAGAAGACTCGCTGTTTCAACTGTCCCAAAGTCTCGCTGTTTAAACTGTCCAGAAGACTCGCTGTTTCAATTGTCCCAAAGTCTTGCTGTTTAAACTGCCCCGAAGTCTGACTGTTTAATCTGCCCCGAAGACTTGTTGTTTAACCTGTCCCGAAGTCTCACTGTTTAAACTGCCCAGAAGTCTTGCTCTTTAAACTGTCCCAACATCTCATTATTTAAACTGTACCAAAGTCTCGCTGTTTAAGCTGTCCAGCAGTCTCAATGTTTAAACTGTACCAAAGTCTCGCTGTTGAAACTGCCCAGCAGTCTCAATGTTTAAACCGTACCAAAGTCTCGCTGTTTAAACAGACCTGAGGCCTCGCTATTTAAACTGCCGAGAAGTCTCGCTGTTTAAACTGTCCCAAATTCTCACTGTTTAAACTGTACAGAAATCTCGCTTTTGAACTGTCCAGTAGTCTCACTGTTTTAACTGCCCAGGAGTCTCGCTGTTTAAACTGTCCAGAAGGCTCGCTGTTTAAACTGTCCCAAAGTTTCGCTGTTTAAACTGCCCCGAAGTCTCACTGTTTAAACTGTCCCGAAGTTTCGCTGTTTAAGCTGCCCAGAAGTCTCGCTGTTTAATCTGTCCCGAAGTCTCGTTGTTTAAACTGCCCAGAAGTCTCGCTGTTTAAACTGCCCAGAAGCCTCGCTGTTTAAACTGCCCCGAAGTCTCGCTGTTTAAACTGTCCCAATGTCTCACTGTTTAAATGTCCCAAAATCTCACTGTTTAAACTGTCCTGAAGTCTCGCTGTTTAAACTGCCCCGAAGTCTCGCTGTTTAAACTGTCCCAAAGTCTCATTGTTTAAACTGCCCAGAAGTCTCACTGTTTAAACTGTCCCGAAGTCTTGCTGTTTAAATTTTCCCGAAGTCTCGCTGTTTAAATTTTCCAGAAGTCTCACTATTTAAACTGTCCCAAAGTCCCGCTGTTTAAAATGCCCAGAAGTCTCGCTGTTTAAACAGTCCAAAAGTGTCACTGTTTAAAATGCCCAGAATTCTGGCTGTTTCAACAGTCCCAAAGTCTTGTTGTTTAAACTGCCCAGAAGTCTCGCTGTTTAATTCTTCCTGATGTCTCGCTGTTTAAACTGTCCAGAAGCCTCGCTGGTTAAACAGTCCAGTAGGCTTGTTGTTTAAACTGCTCTGAAGTCTCGCTGTTTAAACTTCCCAAATTCCTACCGTTTAAACTGTCCAGAAGTCTCACTAATTTAACTGTCTAGAAGTCTCACTATTTAAACTGCCCTTAGGTCTCGCTGTATAAACTGACCAGAAGGCTCGCTGTTTAAATTATTCCAAAGTCTCACTGTTTAAACTGTCTAGAATTCTCACTAATTTAACTGTCCAGAAGTCTCGCTGTTTAAACTGCCCTGAAGTCTCGCTGTTTAAACTGTCCAGAAGACTCACTGTTTAAACTGTCCAGAAGTCTCGCTGTTTAAACTGCCCCGAAGGCTCGCTGTTTAAACTGTCCCAAAGTCTCACTGTTTAAACTGTCCAGAAGTCTCGCTGTTTAATCAGACCCAAAGTCTCGCTGTTTAAACTGCCCAGATGTCTCGCTGATTAAACTGACCTGAAGTCTCGCTGATTAAACTGTCCCAAAGTCTCACTGTTTAAACTGCCCAGAAGTGTCGCTGTTTAAACTGCCCAGATGTCTCGCTGATTAAACTGACCTGAAGTCTCGTGATTAAACTGTCCCAAAGTCTCTCTGTTTAAACTGTCCTGAAGGCTCGCTGTTTAAACTGTCCCGAAGTCTCGCTGTTTAAACTGCCCAGAAGTCTCGCTGTTCAAACTGTCCCAAACTCTCACTGTCCAAACTGTCCAGAAGACTCATTGTTTAAACTCTCCCAAAGTCTCGCTGTTTAAACTGACCTGAAGTCTCGCTGATTAAACAGTCCCAAAGTCTCTATGTTTAAACTATCATGAAGTGTAGCTGTTTAAACTGTCCAGGTATCTCACTGTTTTAACTGTTCAGTAGACTTGCTGTTTAAACTGTCCCAAAGTCACAATGTTTAAACTGCTCAGAAGACTCAATGTTTAAACTGCCCCAAAGCCTCACTGTTTAAACAGACCAGAAGTCTGATGTTTAAACTGCCCCGAAGACTCGATGTTTAAATTGTCCAGAAGTCTCGCTGTTTAAACTGTCCTGAAGACTCGCTGTTTCAACTGTCCCAAAGTCTCGCTGTTTAAACTGCGCCGAAGTCTGACTGTTTAATCTGCCCCGAAGACTCATTGTTTAACCTGTCCCGAAGTCTCACTGTTTAAACTGTCCAGAAGTCTGACTGTTTAAACTGCCTCGAAGTCTCACTGTTTAAACTGTCCCGAAGTTTCACTGTTTAAACTGCCCAGAAGTCTCGCTGTTTAAACTGTCCCGAAGTCTCGTTGTTTAAACTGCCCAGAAGTCTCACTGTTTAAACTGTCCTGAAGTCTTGCTGTTTAACCTGCCCCGAAGTCTCGCTATTTAAACTGTCTCGAAGTCTCGCAGTTTAATCTGCCCCGAAGTCTCGCTGTTTAAACTGTCCCAAAGTCTCACTGTTTAAACTGTCCCGAAGTCTCGCTGTTTAAACTGTCCCAAAGTCTCACTGTTTAAACTGTCCAGATGTCTCGCTGTTTAATCAGACCCAAAGTCTCGCTGTTTAAACTGCCCAGATGTCTCGCTTATTAAACTAACCTGAAGTCTCGCTGATTAAACTGTCCCAAAGTCTCACTGTTTAAACTGCCCAGATGTTTCGCTGATTAAACTGACCCGAAGTCTCACTGTTTAAACTGTCCCGAAGTCTTGCTGTTTAAATTTTCCCGAAGTCTCGCTGTTTAAATCTTCCAGAAGTCTCACTATTTAAACTGTCCCAAAGTCTCGCTGTTTAAAATGCCCAGAAGTCTCGCTGTTTATACAGACCAAAAATCTCACTGTTTAAACTGTCCTGAAGTCTAGCTGTTTAAACTGCACAGAAGGCTCGCTGTTTAAACTTTCCCGAAGTCTCGCTGTTTACACTGCCGAGATGTCTCGCTGTTTAAACTGTCCAGAAGTCTCGCTGTTTAAACTGCCCAGATGTCTCGCTGATTAAACTGACCTGAAGTCTTGCTGATTAAACAGTCCCAAAGTCTCTCTGTTTAAACTATCCTGAAGTGTTGTTGTTTTAACTGCCCAGATGTCTCGCTGATTAAACTGACCTGAAGTCTTGCTGATTAAACAGTCCCAAAGTCTCTCTGTTTAAACTATCCTGAAGTGTTGTTGTTTTAACTGTCCAGATGTCTCACTGTTTTAACTGTTCAGCAGTCTTGCTGTTTAAACTGTCCCAAAGTCACAATGTTTAAACTGCTCAGAAGACTCAATATTTAAACTGCCCCAAAGCCTCACTGTTTAAACAGACCAGAAGTCTGATGTTTAAACTGCCCCGAAGACTCGATGTTTAAATTGTCCAGAAGTCTCGCTGTTTAAACTGTCCTGAAGACTCGCTGTTTCAACTGTCCCAAAGTCTCGCTGTTTCAACTGTCCCAAAGTCTCGCTGTTTAAACTGTCCAGAAGACTCGCTGTTTCAACTGTCCCAAAGTCTCGCTGTTTAAACTGCCCCGATGTCTGACTGTTTAATTTGCCCCGAAGACTCGTTGTTTAACCTGTCCCGAAGTCTCACTGTTTAAACTGTCCAGAAGTCTGACTGTTTAAACTGCCCAGAATTCTTGCGCTTTAAACTGTCCCAACATCTCGTTATTTAAACTTTACCAAAGTCTCGCTGTTTAAACTGTCCAGCACTCTCAAAGTTTAAACCGTACCAAAGTCTCACTGTTTAAACAGCCCTGAGGCCTCGCTGTTTAAACGGTCCAGAAGTCTCGTTGTTTAAACTGTACCAAAGTCTCGCTGTTGAAACTGCCCAGCAGTCTCAATGTTTAAATCGTACCAAAATCTCGCTGTTTTAACAGCCCTGAGGCCTCGCTATTTAAACTGTCCCAAACTCTCACTATTCAAACTGTCCAGAAGTATCGCTGTTTAATCAGACCCAAAGTCTCACTGTTTAAACTGCCCAGAAGGCTCGCTGTTTAAATTGCCCAGATGTCTCGCTGATTAAACTGACCTGAAGTCTCGCTGATTAAACTGTCCCAAAGTCTCTATGTTTAAACTATCCTGAAGTGTAGTTGTTTAAACTGTCCAGATGTCTCACTGTTTTAACTGTTCAGCAGTCTTGCTGTTTAAACTGTCCCAAAGACACAATGTTTAAACTGCTCATAAGACTCAATGTTTAAACTGCACCAAAGCCTCACTGTTTGAACTGACCAGAAGTCTGATGTTACAACTGCCCCGAAGACTCGATGTTTAAATTGTCCAGAAGTCTCGCTGTTAAAACTGTCCAGAGCTCTCACTGTTTCAACTGTCCCAAAGTCTCGCTGTTTAAACTGTCCCAAAGTCTCACTGTTTAAACTGTCCAGAAGACTCGCTGTTTCAACTGTCCCAAAGTCTCGCTGTTTAAACTGTCCAGAAGACTCGCTGTTTCAATTGTCCCAAAGTCTCGCTGTTTAAACTGCCCCGAAGTCTGACTGTTTAATCTGCCCCGAAGACTTGTTGTTTAACCTGTCCCGAAGTCTCACTGTTTAAACTGCCCAGAAGTCTTGCTCTTTAAACTGTCCCAACATCTCATTATTTAAACTGTACCAAAGTCTCGCTGTTTAAGCTGTCCAGCAGTCTCAATGTTTAAACTGTACCAAAGTCTCGCTGTTGAAACTGCCCAGCAGTCTCAATGTTTAAACCGTACCAAAGTCTCGCTGTTTAAACAGACCTGAGGCCTCGCTATTTAAACTGCCGAGAAGTCTCGCTGTTTAAACTGTCCCAAATTCTCACTGTTTAAACTGTACAGAAATCTCGCTTTTGAACTGTCCAGTAGTCTCACTGTTTTAACTGCCCAGGAGTCTCGCTGTTTAAACTGTCCAGAAGGCTCGCTGTTTAAACTGTCCCAAAGTTTCGCTGTTTAAACTGCCCCGAAGTCTCACTGTTTAAACTGCCCAGAAGTCTTGCTCTTTAAACTGTCCCAAAATCTCATTATTTAAACTGTACCAAAGTCTCGCTGTTTAAGCTGTCCAGCAGTCTCAATGTTTAAACTGTACCAAAGTCTCGCTGTTGAAACTGCCCAGCAGTCTCAATGTTTAAACTGTACCAAAGTCTCGCTGTTTAAACAGACCTGAGGCCTCGCTATTTAAACTGCCGAGAAGTCTCGCTGTTTAAACTGTCCCAAATTCTCACTGTTTAAACTGTACAGAAATCTCGCTTTTGAACTGTCCAGTAGTCTCACTGTTTTAACTGCCCAGGAGTCTCGCTGTTTAAACTGTCCAGAAGGCTCGCTGTTTAAACTGTCCCAAAGTTTCGCTGTTTAAACTGCCCCGAAGTCTCACTGTTTAAACTGTCCCGAAGTTTCGCTGTTTAAGCTGCCCAGAAGTCTCGCTGTTTAATCTGTCCCGAAGTCTCGTTGTTTAAACTGCCCAGAAGTCTCGCTGTTTAAACTGCCCAGAAGCCTCGCTGTTTAAACTGCCCCGAAGTCTCGCTGTTTAAACTGTCCCAATGTCTCACTGTTTAAATGTCCCAAAATCTCACTGTTTAAACTGTCCTGAAGTCTCGCTGTTTAAACTGCCCCGAAGTCTCGCTGTTTAAACTGTCCCAAAGTCTCATTGTTTAAACTGCCCAGAAGTCTCACTGTTTAAACTGTCCCGAAGTCTTGCTGTTTAAATTTTCCCGAAGTCTCGCTGTTTAAATTTTCCAGAAGTCTCACTATTTAAACTGTCCCAAAGTCCCGCTGTTTAAAATGCCCAGAAGTCTCGCTGTTTAAACAGTCCAAAAGTGTCACTGTTTAAAATGCCCAGAATTCTCGCTGTTTCAACAGTCCCAAAGTTTTGTTGTTTAAACTGCCCAGAAGTCTCGCTGTTTAATTCTTCCTGATGTCTCGCTGTTTAAACTGTCCAGAAGCCTCGCTGTTTAAACAGTCCAGTAGGCTCGTTGTTTAAACTGCTCTGAAGTCTCGCTGTTTAAACTTCCCAAATTCCTACCGTTTAAACTGTCCAGAAGTCTCACTAATTTAACTGTCTAGAAGTCTCACTATTTAAACTGCCCTTAGGTCTCGCTGTATAAACTGACCAGAAGGCTCGCTGTTTAAATTATTCCAAAGTCTCACTGTTTAAACTGTCTAGAATTCTCACTAATTTAACTGTCCAGAAGTCTCGCTGTTTAAACTGCCCTGAAGTCTCGCTGTTTAAACTGTCCAGAAGACTCACTGTTTAAACTGTCCAGAAGTCTCGCTGTTTAAACTGCCCCGAAGGCTCGCTGTTTAAACTGTCCCAAAGTCTCACTGTTTAAACTGTCCAGAAGTCTCGCTGTTTAATCAGACCCAAAGTCTCGCTGTTTAAACTGCCCAGATGTCTCGCTGATTAAACTGACCTGAAGTCTCGCTGATTAAACTGTCCCAAAGTCTCACTGTTTAAACTGCCCAGAAGTGTCGCTGTTTAAACTGCCCAGATGTCTCGCTGATTAAACTGACCTGAAGTCTCGTGATTAAACTGTCCCAAAGTCTCTCTGTTTAAACTGTCCTGAAGTGTAGCTGTTTAAACTGTCCAGATGTCTGACTGTTTAAACTGTCCAGAGGTCTCGCTGTTTAAACTGCCCAGAAGTTTCGCCGTGAAAACTGTCCAGAAGACTCATTGTTTAAACTCTCCCAAAGTCTCGCTGTTTAAACTGCCCAGAAGTCTCGCTGTTTAAATTGTCCGAAAGACTCCCTGTTTAAAATGCCCAAAAGTCTCCCTGTTTAAACTGTCCAGAAGTCTCGCTGTTTAATCAGACCCAAAGTCTCGCTGTTTAAACTGTCCCAAATTCTCACTGTTTAAACTGTCCAGTAGTCTCGCTGTTTAATCAGACCCAAGGTCTTGCTGTTTAAACTGCTGCGAAATCAGATTGTTCAAACTGCCCAGAAGTCTCGCTGTTTAAACTGCTCAGATGTCTCGTTGATTAAACTGTCCCAAAGTCTCGCTGTTTAAACTGTCCTGAAGTGTCGCTGTTCAAACTGTCCAGATGTCTCACTGTTTAAACTGTCCTGATGTCTCACTGTTTACACTGTTCAGCAGTCTTATTGTTTAAACTGTCCCAAAGTCACAAGGTTTATACTGCCTGGAAGACTCAATGTTTAAACTGTCCCAAAGCCTCACTGTTTAAACTGTCCAGAAGTCTCACTGTTTATACTGACCAGAAGACTCGATGTTTAAACTGTCCAGAAGTCTCACGGTTTAAACTGTCCGAAAGCCTCACTGTTTAAACTGTCCAGAAGTCTCACTGTTTAAACTACCCCGAAGACTCGAAGTTTAAACTGTCCAGAAGTCTCGCTGTTTAAACTGTCCAGAAGTCTCGCTGCTTAAACTGCCCAGAAGTTTCGCCGTGAAAACTATCCAGAAGACTCACTGTTTAAACTCTCCCAAAGTCTCGCTGTTTAAACTGCCCAGAAGTCTCGCTATTTAAATTGTCCGAAAGACTCCCTGTTTAAAATGCCCAAAAGTCTCACCGTTCAAACTGTCCAGAAGTCTCGCTGTTTAATCAGACCCAAAGTCTCGCTGTTTAAACTGTCCCAAAGTCACGCTGTTTAAACTGCCCAGAAGGCTCACTGTTTAAACTGCCCCGAAGTCTCGCTGTTTAAACTGTCCCAAAGTCTCACTGTCTAAACTGTCCTGAAGTCTTGCTGTTTAAACTGCCCAGAAGGCTCGCTGTTTAAACTGTCCCGAAGTCTCGCTGTTTAAACTGCCGCGATGTCTCGCTGTTTAAACTGTCCCGAAGTCTCGCTGTTTAAACTGTCCCAAACTTTCACTGTCCAAACTGTCCAGAGATCTCACTGTTTAAACTGCCCAGATGTCTCGCTGATTAAACTGACCTGAAGTCTCGCTGATTAAACAGTCCCAAAGTCTCTTTGTTTAAACTATCCTGAAGTGTAGCTGTTTAAACTGTCCAGATGTCTCACTGTTTTAACTGTTCAGCAGTCTTGCTGTTTAAACTGTCCCAAAGTCACAATGTTTAAACTGTCCAGAAGTCTCGCTGTTTAATCAGACCCAAAGTCTCACTGTTTAAACTGCCCAGATTTCTCGCTGTTTAAACTGTCCCGAAGTCTCGATGTTTAAACTGACCAGAAGACTCAATGTTTAAACTGTCCCAAAGCCTCACTGTTTAAACTGTCCAGAAGTCTCACTGTTTAAACGACCCCGAAGACTCGATGTTTAAACTGACCAGAAGTCTCGCTCTTTAAACTGACCCAACGTCCCATTGTTTAAACTGTCCCAAAGTCTCACTTTTAAACTGCCCAGAAGACCCACTGTTTAAAGTGCCCAGAAGTCTCGCTGCTTAAACTGTCCAGAAGACTCGCTGTTTAAACTGTCCCAAAGTCTCGCTGCTCAAACAGTCCAGAAGTCTCACTGTTTAAACTGTCCCAAATTCTCGCTGTTTTAACTGTCCAGAAGTCTCACTGTTTCAATTGCCCTGAAGTCCCGCTGTTTAAAGTACCCAGAAATCTCACTGTTTAAACTGCTCCAAAGTCTCGCTGATTAAACTGTCCAGAGGACTCGCTGTTTAAACTGTCCCAAAGGCTCACTGTTCAATCTGCCCAGAAGGCTCACTGTTCAATCTGCCCAGAAGCCTCACTGTTTAATCTGCCCTGAAGACTCGTTGTTTAAACTGCCCCGAAGTCTCACTGTTTAAACTGTCCAGAAGTCTGACTGTTTAAACTGTCCAGAAGTCTCGCTCTTTAAACTGACCCAACGTCCCATTGTTTAAACTGTCCCAAAGTCTCACTGTTTAAACTGCCCAGAAGACCCACTGTTTAAATTGCCCAGAAGTCTCGCTGCTTAAACTGTCCAGAAGACTCGCTGTTTCAACTGTCCCAAAGTTTCGCTGTTAAAACTGTCCAGAAGTCTCTTTGTTTAACCTGTCCCGAAGTCTCACTGTTTAATCTGCCCCGAAGACTCGTTGTTTAACCTGTCCCGAAGTCTCACTGTTTAAACTGTCCAGAAATCTGACTGTTTAAACTGTACCAAAGTCTCGTTGTTTAACCTGTCCCTAAGTCTCACTGTTTAAACTGTCCAGAAGTCTGACTGTTTAAACTGCCCAGAAGTCTGACTGTTTAAACTGTACCAAAGTCTCACTGTTTAAACAGCCTTGAGGCCTCGCTCTTTAAACGGTCCAGAAGTCTCGTTGTTTAAACTGTACCAAAGTCTCGCTGTTAAACTGTCCAGCAGTCTTATTGTTTAAACCGTACCAAAGTTTCGCTGGTTAAACAGCCCTGAGGCGTCGCTATTTAAACTGCCCAGAAGTCTCACTGTTTAAACTGTCCCAAATTCTCACTGTTTAAACTGTACAGAAATCTTGCTGTTTAAACCGTCCAGTAGTCTCACTGTTTTGACTGCCCAGAAGTCTCACTGTTTAAACTGTCCAGAAGACTTGCTGTTTTAACTGCCCAGAAGTCTCGCTGTTTTAACTGCCCAGAAGTCTCGCTGATTAAACTGTCCAGAAGACTTGCTGTTTAAACGGTACCAAAGTTTCTCTGTTTAAACTGCCCAGAGGTCTCACTGTTTAAATTGCCCCGAAGTCTCGCTGTTTAAACTGCCCAGAAGTCTCGCTGTTTAAACTGTCCCAAAGTCTCACTGTTTAAACTGTCCTGAAGTCTTGCTGTTTAAACTGCCCAGAAGTCTCGCTGTTTAAACTGTCCCAAAGTCTCACTGTTTATACTGTCCTGAAGTCTTGCTGTTTAAACTGCCCAGAAGGCTCGCTGTTTAAACGGTACCAAAGTCTCTCTGTTTATACTGTCCTGAAGTCTTGCTGTTTAAACTGCCCAGAAGGCTCGCTGTTTAAACGGTACCAAAGTCTCTCTGTTTATACTGTCCTGAAGTCTTGCTGTTTAAACTGCCCAGAAGGCTTGCTGTTTAAACGGTACCAAAGTCTCTCTGTTTAAACTGCTCAGAAGTCTCGCTGTTTAAACTGCCCAGAAGTCTCGCTGTTTAAACTGTCCCAAAGTCTCACTGTTTAAACTGTCTTGAGTTTTGCTGTTTAACCTGCCCAGAAGGTTCGCTGTTTAAACTGTCCCGAAGTCTCGCTGTTTAAACTGCCGAGATGTCTCGCTGTTTAAACTGTCCCGAAGTCTCGCTGTTTAAACTGTCCCAAACTCTCACTGTTCAAACTGTCCAGAAGTCTCACTGTTTAAACTGCCCAGAAGTCTCGCTGATTAAACTGACCAGAAGTCTCGCTGTTTAAGCTGTCCCAAAGTCTCGCTGCTCAAACTGTCCAGAAGTCTCACTGTTTAAACTGTCCAAAATTCTCGCTGTTTAAACTGCCCAGAAGTCTCACTGCTTAACCTGCCCAGAAGTCTGACTGTTTAAACTGCCCAGAAGTCTCGCTCTTTAAACTGACCCAACGTCCCATTGTTTAAACTGTCCCAAAGTCTCACTGTTTAAACTGCCCAGAAGATCCACTGTTTAAAGTGCCCAGACGTCTCACTGCTTAAACTGTCCAGAAGACTCGCTGTTTCAACTGTCCCAAAGTCTCGTTGTTTAACCTGTCCCGAAGTCTCACTGTTTAATCTGCCCTGAAGATTCGTTGTTTAACCTGTCCCGAAGTCTCACTGTTTAAACTGTCCAGAAGTCTGACTGTTTAAACTGTACCAAAGTCTCGCTGTTTGAACTGCCCAGAAGTGTCACTGTTTAAACTGTCCAGAAGACTCGCTGTTTTAACTGTCCCAAAGTCTCGTTGTTTAACCTGTCCCTAAGTCTCACTGTTTAAACTGTCCAGAAGTCTGACTGTTTAAACTGCCCAGAAGTCTGACTGTTTAAACTGTACCAAAGTCTCGCTGTTTAAACTGTCCAGCAGTCTCAATGTTTAAACCGTACTAAAGTCTCACTGTTTAAACAGCCTTGATCCCTCGCTCTTTAAACGGTCCAGAAGTCTCGTTGTTTAAACTGTACCAAAGTCTCGCTGTTTAAACTGTCCAGCAGTCTTATTGTTTAAACCGTACCAAAGTTTTGCTGTTTAAACAGCCCTGAGGCCTCGCTATTTAAACTTCCCAGAAGTCTCCCAGTTTTAACTGTCCCAAATTCTCACTGTTTAAACTGTAAAGAAATCTTGCTGTTTAAATTTTCCAGTAGTCTCACTGTTTTAACTGCCCAGAAGTCTCGCTGTTTAAACTGTCCAGAAGTCTCGCTGTTTTAACTGCCCAGAAGTCTCGCTGATTAAACTGTCCAGAAGACTCGCTGTTTAAACTGCCGAGATGTCTCGCTCTTTTAACTGTCCCGAAGTCTTGCTGTTTAAACTGTCCCAAACTCTCACTGTTCAAACTGTCCAGAAATCTCACTGTTTAAACTGCCGAGATGTCTCGCTGTTTAAACTGTCCCGAAGTCTCGCTGTTTAAACTGTCCCGAAGTCTCGCTGTTTAAACTGTCCCAAACTCTCACTGTTCAAACTGTCCAGAAGTCTCACTGTTTAAACTGCCGAGATGTCTCGCTGTTTAAACTGTCCCGAAGTCTCGCTGTTTAAACTGTCCCAAACTCTCACTGTTCAAACTGTTCAGAAGTCGCGCTGTTTAAACTGCCCAGATGTCTCGCTGATTAAACTGACCTGAAGTCTCGCTGATTAAACTGTCCCAAAGTCTCTCTGTTTAAACTGTCCTGAAGTGTAGCTGTTTAAACTGTCCAGATGTCTGACTGTTTAAACTGTTCAACAGTCTTGCTGTTTAAACTGTCCCAAAGTCACAATGTTTAAACTGTTCAGAAGACTCAATGTTTAAACTGCCCCAAAGCCTCACTGTTTAAACTGACCAGAAGTCTGATGTTTAAACTGCCCCGAAGACTCGATGTTTAAATTGTCCAGAAGAATCGCTGTTTATACTTTCCAGAGGTCTCACTGTTTATAATGCCCCGAAGACTCAATTTTTAAACTATCCAGAAATCTCGCTGTTTTAACTGTCCAGATGTCTCGCTGCTTAAACTGTCCCAAAGTCTCGCTGTTTAAACTGCCCAGAAGTCTCACTGTTTAAACTATCCAGAAGTCTGACTGTTTAAACTGTCCAGAAGTCTGACTGTTTAAACTGCCCAGAAGTCTCACTGTTTAAACAGTCCAGATGTCTCACTGTTTAAAGCGTACCAAAGTCTCGCTGTTTAAACAGCCCTGAGGTCTCGCTGTTTAAACTGTCCCGAAGTCTCGCTGTATAAACTGACCCAAAGTCTCACAGTTTAAACTGTCCCAAAGTCTCACTGTTTAAACTGCCCAGAAGTCTCACTGTTTAAACTGTCCTGAAGTCTTGCTGTTTAAATTTTCCCGAAGTCTCGCTGTTTAAGTCTTCCAGAAGTCTCACTATTTAAACTGTCCCAAAGTCTCGCTGTTTAAAATGCCCAGAAGTCTCGCTGTTTAAACAGTCCAAAAGTGTCACTGTTTAAAATGCCCAGAATTCTCGCTGTTTCAACAGTCCCAAAGTCACGTTGTTTAAACTGCCCAGAAGTCTCGCTGTTTAAATCTTCCTGATGTCTCGTTGTTTAAACCGTCCAGAAGCCTCGCTGTTTAAACAGTCCAGTAGGCTCGTTGTTTAAACTGCCCAGAAGTCTCGCTGTTTAAACTGTCCCAAATTCCCACCGTTTAAACTGTCCAGAAGTCTCACTAATTTAACTGTCGAGAAGTCTCGCTGTTTAAACTGCCCTGAGGTCTCGCTATTTAAACTGACCAGAAGTCTCACTGTTTAAATTATTCCAAAGTCTCACTGTTTAAATTGTCCAGAAGTCTCACTAATTTAACTGTCGAGAAGTCTCGCTGTTTAAACTGCCCTGAGGTCTCGCTATTTAAACTGACCAGAAGTCTCGCTGTTTAAATTATTGCAAAGTCTCACTGTTTAAATTGTCCAGAAGTCTCACTAATTTAACTGTCCAGAAGTCTCGCTGTTGAAACTGCCCTGAAGTCTCGCTGTTTAAACTGTCCAGAAGACTCGCTGTTTAAACTGTCCAGAAGTCTCGCTGTATAAACTGTCCAGAAGTATCGCTGTTTAAATTGCCCAGAAGACTCGCTGTTTAAACTGCCGAGATGTCTCGCTCTTTAAACTGTCCAGAAGTCTCGCTGTTTAAACTGCCCAGAAGTCTCGCCATGAAAACTGTCCAGAAGACTCACTGTTTAAACTCTCCCAAAGTCTCACTGTTTAAACTGCCCAGATGTCTTGCTGTTTACATTGTCCGAAAGACTCCCTGTTTAAAATGCCCAAAAGTCTCACTGTTTAAACTGTCCAGTCGTCTCGTTGTTTAATCAGACCCAAAGTCTTGCTGATTAAACTGCCACAAAATCTCATTGTTTAAACTGCCCAGAAGTCTCGCTGTTTAAACTTCCCAGATGTCTTGTTGTTTAAACTGTCCCAAAGTCTCGCTGTTTAAACTGTCCTGAAGTGTCGCTGTTCAAACTGTCCAGATGTCTCACTGTTTAAACTGTCCTGATGTCTCACTGTTTAAACTGTTCAGCAGTCTTGTTGTTTAAACTGTCCCAAAGTCACAATGTTTAAACTGCCTGGAAGACTCAATGTTTAAACTGTCCCTAAGCCTCACTGTTTAAACTGTCCAGAAGTCTCACTATTTATACTGTCCAGAAGACTCGATGTTTAAACTGTCCCGAAGTCTCATTGTTTAAACTGTCCCAAAGCCTCACTGTTTAAATGGTCCAGAAGTCTCACTGTTTAAACTACCCCGAAGACTCGAAGTTTAAACTGTCCAGAAGTCTCGCTGTTTAAACTGTCCAGAAGTCTCACTGTTTAAACTACCCCGGAGACTCGGTGTTTAAACTGTCCAGGTGTCTCGCTGCTTAAACTGTTCCAAAGTCCGTATCTCAGGAAGGATGTGCTGGCCCTGGAGAGGGTCCAGAGGAGGTTCACGAGAACGATCCCAGAAATGAAAGGCTTAACATATTAGGAACGTTTGAGGACTCTTGGTCTATACTCGATGGAGTTTAGAAGGATGAGGGGGGATCCGATTGAAACTTACAGAATACTGAAATGCCTGGAGAGAGTGGATGTGGGGAAGATGTTTCCATTAGTTGGAGAGACCAGGACCTGAGGGCACAGCCTCAGAGTAAAGGGAAGACCTTTTAGAACAGATTTGAGGAGAAACTTCTTTAGCCAGAGAGTGGTGAATCTATGGAATTCATTGTCACAGAAAGTTGTGGAGGCCAGGTCATTGAGTGTATTTAAGACCGAGATAGGTAGGTTCTTGATTGGAAAGGGGATCAAAGGTTACAGGGAGATGGCGGGAGAATGGGGTTGAGAAACTTATCAGCCATGATTGAATGGCGGAGCAGACTCGATGGGCCGAATGGCCTAATTTCTGCTCCCACGTCTTATGGTCTTATGG
This sequence comes from Cetorhinus maximus, assembly GCF_964194155.1. Lineage (NCBI taxonomy): Eukaryota > Metazoa > Chordata > Chondrichthyes > Lamniformes > Cetorhinidae > Cetorhinus > Cetorhinus maximus. Next base: position 89,354,341 of record NC_135885.1, read on the forward strand.
TCTCGCTGTTTAAACTGCCCAGAAGTCTCACTGTTTAATCTGCCCAGAAGTCTCGCTGTTTAAACTGTCCAGAAGTCTCACTGTTTAATCTGCCCAGAAGTCTCGCTGTTTAAACTGTCCCAAAGTCTCGCTGTTCAAACTGCCCAGAAGTCTCACTGTTTAAACGGCCCCGACAACTCGTTGTTTAAACTGCCCTGAATTCTGACTGTTTAATCTGTCCAGAAGTCTCGCTCTTTAAACTGTCCCAACGTCTTGTTTTTTAAACTGTCCCAAAGTCTCGTTGTTTAAACTGCCCAGATGTCTCGCTGTTTAAACTGTCCCAAAGTCCCGCTGTTTAAACTGCCCAGAAGTCTCGCTGTTTAAACTATTCCAGAAGTCTCGCTCTTTAAACTGCCCCGAAGTCTCACTGTTTAAACTGTTCAGAAGTATCGCTGTTTCAACTGTCCCGAAGTCTCTCTTTTTAAGCCACCTGAAGTCTCGCAAGACCAGAAGTCAGTGTCTATTGATGGGGCAGGCAGAATTTCTGCCCACATCAGATCTTCCAAAAGGGCCTCTGGAGAAACTTCAGAGCTAGACCTTGAAAAATTCAGCCAAACTTCAGCCAAGTCCTATTACAGGTGCCACATAAAGCCAATTGGCAGGATTTATACCTCTAGTGCATGTAATTTAGTTGCAATATTATGGTATACTTTGATTAATTGTTTTCTCCTTATTTACGTCAGTGATTGATGGTTCTGCTTCTAAGTTGTGACCATGTCTGAACTCCATTCAACTTAACAAGCTTCTTTTTTTCCCAAGGTACCTTTTTAAAAGTGTGATTTATTCCTCCCCAACATGTTTAACTACATTTACTATCGTTAATTTATATTTAATTTATATTTACTGTAGTTACCATAGATGCTCTATTTACCTCTCTGTAAGAATATCAGGACCAGGCCCTGAATCTCTGAATCTTGAGCTTGTCATGTGCATGCAATCGGCGGGCTCAGAAGCGGATGTGAAATGCGCTCCCGGCCACGATCAGCCCTCAAGCGCAATATCACACTGGCTGGCCAATTAACGAGCAGCCAGTGTAAAACACGCACTGAGAAAGGCTTGGCACTGGGGGGGCGGGGGTGCGGTGGGAAGAGCGCATGCGCCAAGAAAGGTGAGGGTTGGGGTGGGCACTGCTAATGAGCTCCCTGAAGGCAGACAGCTGCTGCGGACCTGCCTCAGGGAGCTGCAGACCTGGACAGATTAAATGAGAAGAGAAAGGTGCAGCAAACTGTGTCTATGCTGCACATTCAAGCACCTGACAGCAGAAGTCAAAAAACCTCAGACACCCAGACATCTTTTTTTTATTATATTTCACCCCCCAGACATTTCATCCCGCCCTGGATCAAGGTTGTAGCAAAAATGAAAAGCTCACCAGGCCGATTGGCCTGTCTGCCAACCATAAAATTGGACGGGCAATGTAAAATCACGGTCAACAGATTTTTTAATGACCTTAATTGGCCCTTTAATTGTCGGCAGGCATGGCTCCGACTCCCGTGCGCAGCCCCTGACCTCACCATTACACATGTGTGCCATGACACTGGGATGCATGTCCGACGTCATTTCATGCAATTTTACATGCTTTCAGGTCCAGCGCGGGCCTGACCTCAGAATGCAAAATTCAGGCCCAGGAGTAAATAAGGATGAGGTTTTTGGAAGCAGAAGTGGAGATTTATAGAGAGGTGGGCTATGTTATAGAAATATAAGGATGGTATGTTGCTACTAACATGGATATGGGGATTGGAAACTGAGCCCTGGGTGTCACATCTCTTGGCTAATTGCAAGATGGCAGCTGTGAAGTTGATGGAATCAATTTTGGCTCTTGGGGGTGTTAACACACAAATACTTTCACGCTTGGCTTTGTAGACACAAGTGTTTTTTGAATCTTGCTCGTTAACTCAACAAACTCTTTCTCATCAGCCTAGAAGGCTTTATTATTTAGTCCAATTAGACTCATTACCTGAAGTAATTCTTATTAAGAATATATAATATTTTAAATAATTAAATTTAAGGACAAAGGAACAGTAGGAGGCCATTCTACTTTTCAATAGGCAGGTGTTTAATGAGACGGTCTAACTCCATCCACTTGCCTTGGCACCATATACCCTAATACCCTTGGCTAGCAAGAATGTCAGATTAAAATTACTAATGGAGCTGGCTTCTACTGCTAATTTTGGGAGGCAGTTCTGCATTTTAACCACCTTCTGTGACAGTGTTTCCTAACTTCTCTCCTATGATCTATTGTGGTAAAAATCAGTGTCAGTTCATATTAAGTTTGGTGTTGATATATAGAGCAATGACGACCAGCATCCTTTAACTTGTTCTTTATTTTCAACAGGATATACTGAAGTCATAATTTTTGACATGAATAACTTGAATTTATGGATTAGTAGAAAGAAATATTTTGTCTTAATTACCATGAATATTCTAATCTACTTTAAATGCAAATATGTAAGAAATTTCACATAAACATTTACTGCACAACATCGTATATTCATAGTTCAATGTATGCTGAGTGGTACTTTAGATGCTAAAATAATATTGTCTTGTTACAAATTATGCAATAGATTGAGCAAATAAATCAATTGTGAAAGAGTTAATGATTAAACTTCATCGAATAGCTAATTTTGTCTTACATCTAAGATAACCTGTCCATCCTCTGTGAGCAATATTCTTCATGGGTTGGAGTACACAGCAGTGTCGTAGCAAAGCGCATTTATTTAGGGACAATTCATCCACCCTGTTGGTTTGATACGTTTTATTAATAGGTTACGCTTGTATTTGAACACAAAAGGTCCACTTGTGAGGTAGAAAAACCCTGTTGATTCAAAAAAAGTTTTATTTATTATTTGCTTAAAACACTCGAACCACATTTCCTCATGAGTTCTGTCAGATTCATGTTGTAACTCTGGCAGGACACCAGGAGAACATCTTGGAAACAGACAGATGCCAGGTCCCAGCTGACTCCGGTTTGTCTTATAATGGGTAGAATATCTGGCCGCTTCATACAAGACCAATGATGCTGAGAGAGCAGAGCTAGAATAGGGGACAGGGATTCCTGGTGTTGGGATTTCCTGCATTCCTATCCTAGAAAGGATTTGAATAAGGTTCAAAACTGGCATTCTAAGAGAGATGAGATGTATCAGTCAACCGACTGGTGCAAGTGGGTGTCATTGTCAGGCCAGAGAAGCAGCACAGAAGACAGTTACTTGTTTTAAAATTCTGGATTGGCTTCCTGCACAGAAGGGCAGAGGGAGCCCACTAGATCTCTAAGGTTTCCTGGTCATTGACCTGCACATGTTGGCCAAGCCAGATAGGGACAGCATATTCCCCTTCCCTAAAGGGCAACGGCTTCATGGTCATCATTAGGCTTTTAATTCCAGATTTTTATTGGAATCAAATTTTGCCATCTGCCACGGTGGGATTCATACCTACATCCCCAGAGCATTCCTCTGGATTACTAGTTCAGTGACAATACCATTATGCCACCACTTCCCCAGCATATATGTGCATGCAAAACATGCATACATGTGCAGATAACTAAAATCAAATCAGCACAATTTACTTCAAATTTTCACTTTAGCCAGAGGAGCACAGCCAGGAAAAGACAAAATTAAAGGAGCGAAGCACATGCAGTCACAATTTTGATGGTTATTGTTATTCCAGGGGTTCCCTCATAATATAAATATTTCAAATATTGTCCAGATTATGGCTCCAAAACACAGCTGCACTTACCGTTATGTCTAAAAGCTGCATCCACTTGGGAAATTTCAGTAAAGATGTCTCTTATTAAATATGGGCTTCTACGGGTCATTTGATTTCTACGTGTAGAATAGCTAAATAAGAAAGTACATGGTACAATGTGTTATGATCTCCAGGGAAAACACACAACTAAAGCATCAGAAAATGGGTTAAAGGATGAAAAAAAATTCTGAAAGCACATACATCCAGAGTTGGTCACCCACAAAGAATAGTATTGTGTTACGTCGAGCATATGATGCAGCATCTATTTTAGTAACACTGCTTGAAAATCCAAAATCAGAGATAGGCTTTGGGAACCCTGAGTTGAGAACAGTCCCGGTGAAAAGCCAGTACTGAGATCCTGCAAGGTGAACACATCTTATTTTTAAAAAATTATCACAAACTGATTGACCAAACCTATCACTGAATTTTATATCATAACAATACTTACAAGGCTATATACCATTGTGATGATCATACACTCCAACTGATTTGCATTCAGTGTTGGCACACATAGACATAGTCATTGTACTAACAATATTGGGAATAACCGATATAATGACCAACTATGAGGAGGAACATCCTCTCATAACTTGAGCATCATGACTGGAAGGATAATCATGATAATGTCACAAGTTCTAAGAAATTAACTCAAGATGACAGTGCATCCATCAATATCAGTCTAGTGAAACCACTGACCCACCGTACAAAGCCACGGTAAAATTTTAGTATTGTGAACGTGGTGAGAAACTGAAAGGTCAGAGAGGAGAGAGATTCTGAGATGAAGCACAGGAGAAAAAAGAAGATGTCAAGAAAAATAGAGTAGTGTGGTTAGAGGAAGATTATGGGGAAGATAACTTCCCTCCAGGAATAGGAAAATAAACCAACAGGTCAATCTCTGCCACCCTCAGTCATTGCCTATTTGGTTAGAGATGGTTAGATGCCAATCTTTCAACTTGATTATGTCTGCACCATTTATCATATCGACGTGTGAGCAAGTGATCAGTCCATGGAACAGACTTTCAAGGGAGATGATGAAAGAAATTACTACTTATTCCTTCAAATTCAAATTAGATTTCATTCAGAAAATAACACCCTGGGATACATTAATTTGAGACGTAATATGTGGTAGGTGTAGCATGCCTAGGAGGGAAGAAGTGACTTTGAACCTATGGGCTGTGAAATTGGCCTCTGTAGCCCTCTGAAGCCCAAAGCTGCAAAAATGTCAGCTTGAATGCTTCCAGTCACTTCCACTGTGACCTATGTGTCACCGCTCAATTGTCAGTACAGGCATGAGTGTACTGCGCGTGCACCAGAAACATGTAAATAGGTTTTGGTGCATAATCTGGTATTTTGGACCACACAGGTCCAGATTACGCCCTGTTTTAATCACTCCAAGATGTCCAATGCATTTGGCCACCTAGCAGGACTTCCAAACACCCACCAGGAACGCTATTTAAAGCGTAACGTCAACTTTCAGGTGAGGTACTTTTAAGTTCCTTTTCCTGGTGCTGTGTTCGTGAAAGTACTGCTTTCTGTGTTACTGGAGGAAATTTGCAAAGTATTTGGATTTACAAGGGAGTGGTACTGGATCTTGACAAGGTGGTGAGAGGAATTTGAAGCCCTGTCAGACAAAACTTTGCTTCAGAAATAGGGGATGCATCATGAATTGGAAATGGAATCCAGAGAATAGAAGGCCAGGAAGACTACTCCACATTTGTTTAGGGAACATCACCTGCCTTCACCACAGCCACGGAAGCAGTGCTTAAATGTACCGCCTCCTTCAACTGAATCTGCAGCCACAGAGCAGGGCAATGGCAATGCTTCCACTGGCTGTAAGGATTATTGCCCTAAATTTCTGCACCAGCAGACCCTTTCAGGCAGAAGTACGCAACATGAGCAACATCTCACAGTTCAGTGTCAATCGCAGCATTAGGGAGGTGAAAGAGGCCCTAAATAGAAGGAGAGGAAACTTTTTCATCTTCTTATGGACCAGGGAGAAGCAGGAGAAGACAGGAGAAGAAAGGGATACACACTCTGTACCTGACTCATGACTTCCCCTCTGCCACCTGGCCACATAAGGTTAATACACCTACAGTGAGATCCATGCAGAAACCAGGAATGTCATGGAGGAGACCATTGACATTCTGAAACAATGGTTTTGTTGCCAAAGCTGCTTGGTAACTTGGTACTCACTGGAGTGTGTCTCCAAGTTCATGATGGTCTGCTGTGTCCTCCATAACCTTGGAATTAAGCAGGCACAAGCCTTCTCACTAGGCATTCAGAGACTACCTTGGCAGGAGGAGAATTGGAGGAGGCATCTGGGGCTCAGGCTCCAGTTCTCCTCATCACCTTGCTTCACAATTCCCCACCTCTCAATCCATCTGCTATGTGCCATCAGTGTCCTCTAGACCAAAACCCTGAAATAAAAGCCACCACTAAAGTAAAAACATTCTATAATATATTAGCCATCAACACTTCCATTAATGCATACAAAACTAACTTTTCATTCCCGTGCACTTTCTTATTTCATGCCTTATGGGTAGGTTTGCCTGTCTTAGTGCCCCTGCACAGAGCTGCCCCAGCGGTTGCAGCACCGGGTAACAGGCTGCTGAATTTTGCTGGTGGATACTGCAGATGGCCTTGCAGGACAACCTTCAGGAGCTCTGGGCCTCGAAGGTCCAGCTGTGATCTGCTCCATCTTGGGTGGCAGTTCTGGGCTGGTTTACTGACAGGCAAAGGCTGTAACACTGGCAAAGCGGTAATGGTGAGAGCACAAATACTATCATCCTGAGAGAGGACAGCAGGTTGTTGCACAATGGAGCCATGATCTTTCCCCAGGATAGTGCCTTAGCAATTTTAGTAACCAGCTGGAGCAGGGATCACTGAACTGCTGCAAGAGCCTGCATGCTCCTTTGAGCATTGGCATCCATGCTCATGGTGACAGCAGACTGAACCAGTATGCCACCAATTTGGGCTGCCTGGCCACAAGCATGGATCTCATGACCTCAATGTGAGATATTGGGTGGCTTCCATCTGTGCTGCAATGGAAGCTGAGACATTGGCCACCACACACTGCATCATGGGTGGACCTGCAAGTGCTATCATGGAATTGTCCTTCACTCCATGCTGGAAAGGAAGGGCTCCAATCTCTTCTGCGACTTCCCCTCCTCTGAGTTGGCACACAAACTTTCCTTTCTACCTTTCTATGAGAAGCCAGCCTGCAGACCACTCACTCCGAGTGACTCACCACATGCTGACCTTGACTCTATACTGCTCCTTAAAGTTCACTCAGTGCCACTATCTGAGCTGGTGGCTGCAATTATCGCATCAAATAATGATGCTTCTTCATTGGGCATTTGGTGTAGCTCTCGGCCTTCAAAGGGAGACTGCAGTGGCTGGTCAGGTGACAGTTCTTGAATATCCCACAGCAGAAATGCAGAATGGGAGGGTTGGGGTGAAGGAAGATGAGTGAGCTGGAAAGCAAGTGATCCATGATCACACCATCAGGAGCCCACATTTAATGCCAGATGAGGGTGAAATAAGATTTGGGAAGGCGCATATGGCAGGAACATACTGTCATCCTCAATGTTCTCAGTGACGCCGAATGCAACAGAATCAGTCACAGCCGGATCCGTGATGCAGAGCAACATCTCCTCTAGGAGGCTCAGGAGATGCAGGTGGCTTGTCCCCCACTGATTCTCTGCCACGTCCTGTGATTATGTGCTACCTGATCCTGCAAGAGAGCCAGAGGATTGTCATTGAAGCTGTTGCAATTTGTTTAGGTAATGTGCCTGCCATGGCTGAATAGCTGGAGCTAGGGAAGCAGCGTAAGGTGGATGTGAGGCTGACAGCATTAGTAAGTGTGTGACAGTGAAGTGCAGGATCTGAATGTTAAGCATGAATCTTGAGTGCTGAAGAGTAAGTGAGGGGGGTATGGTGTGTTGAGCAGTGTAAGAAGTTAATGGCGTGGGGCATGGGGGATGTCCTTTGCAGGTACATTCACTGACTTTGAATGTGAGGTCTTAGAGTCTTTTTTGGCACAGCAGCCAGGTTCCCAGAACCAGAGCCTGAGAATTGACATCTCTAGCCATCTGCTTCCAACCCCTCCTCAGAGAGTTCCTTGAGAGTCATCAAGAGGGCCAAGCCTCCATTAAGAGGTCCAAGTCTGTGGATTATGCTAACCACACATGCACCTGGGCCCCCTGCTGAACATGCAGCCAGTCAGCAGCATCTTTCACACAGGACTGCACTCTGAAATCATTTCGATGAGCAGGCAGTGTGCCGTTTGTCTGCTGCCTGCTTCAACAAGGCCAAGGACGGGGTAATCACGTATCGCAATCCCCTTACCCAATATCAGGACTTATCCAACCTTTCCCCCATGGTTTCAGAGCTCTCCTCATTACAGTTTTCTTTGTGTCATTTCAGGATCTGTTTCAGACTAATTGATGGAGATGGATCGCTTTGACTAGCCAACAACTCCATTATTATTGTACCATGCGACCACAAGGATGGCAATTGGCCAAACAGGTGAGCTGTGGTGTTCATCACCTAGGAATTCCTGAGTTTCTATATTAATTTTACATGAATGTCAGAAATAATTATACTGCTTAGGATTCTTAACTTTGTTTAAAAGCCCTAAAGATACATCTTGAAGTATTTGAACTACCTATTTTCTGATGAACTGCTGTTGAGAACCAAATGGTGCTGTTCAAATCAATGTAATTGATTAACATTTAACATATGCTTTTGTGCCACAACTACAGTCAGATATACGAATCTGACATATTAAATGAATTATCAGGAGCAGACTGCAATCCAAAGTGATTTTGTGCACTAAAATATGGAATCATGCAACAATTTGAATTAAGCAACATAGATGATACAGCAAAGTTGGAAATTAGTGTTTAAAAACGTGAACTTTCAGGTAATTTCATCTAAACAATTTTGAATTAAGAATAAACACCAAGGGGAAAAATTTTCCCCTTGTTGGGGGAGAAGTGCAGGAGTGGGCACGGGCAGGCGCGCCTCTGATCGGCACCCTGGATCGGGGGTGTGCCGCCATTTTACATGGGCGGGCCAATTAAGGCCCACCCAGCATGACATCTGCCAGAAAACGCTAAGCGCCCCCTGTGCAGGCCGGGGTGGGGGGAGGATTCCTCAGCCAGGAGTGTGCAAGCGCATGAAAGAGCGCACTGATCTCCCTAAGGCTAAGTGCTGCCTCAGGGAGATCAGCTCCAAATTTAAAAATGTTAAAGAGAGGAAAACAAAATTTCCCTGACATGAGTAGGGACATGTCAATCACTTTTAGTGAAACATTTATTAACTATTTAAAAACCCTCATGAAACCTCATCCCGACCGTGGATGAGGTTTCAGGCTTTCTCTGAAGCCCGCCAGGGCTCCCGGCCTGCCCGCCAACCTTAAGGTTGGACGGGCAGGTCCATTAATTATGTTAAGTACTTTTTAAATGGCCTCAATAGGCCGTTGACAGGTCGGCTGGCGCACAGCTGAATTGGCTGCACCCTCACCGACCTGAAAATGGAAATGACACGCAGGGTGACATTGGGAGTTCTGCCCACCATCATCCCGCGTGACTTTACGCATCGGCGAGTGGGCTCCCCACTCACCGACCGGAAGATCCTGCCCATGAGCCAAATCTTCTTGGGATCATAATGAGCTCAAGGTGCATGCAGTTAAATCTGCCAGCAAATTCATTGGATTAAGAGATACACTTTGTGTTGCAAACCCCAGAATTTGTTAGTCAAATCATGTCACTTGGCCATTTGTTTCAGCTAAATGGCATCTCACCTCCCCATTATTTTTATGAACTTGGTAGGGTTGCATATTAATTGACCATTAAACTCAGCTGAAGTATCCTTGTAACAATGTAATAATTGTTAATGCAATAACCAGCCCAGAAAGGGAACAATTTAAACTGTTGAGTCTCACTTTGCCTGTAGGTAATTCTTCTTAGTGATGTTAAACATTGGCTCAGATCTTCTAGTCTCTGAATAGTTGGAGACCAGACGTACCCCGAAAGATGCACGACGCGATCCCTCAGAAGTCCCAACGCACTGGCCCCATGGGAATTGCCCCGGAAGTTTGAACTTACGATGGGCAATTCTTCTGCTCCCCGGTACCCTCCGAAAAGTCTCCAACTCTTGAGATAGACTTGGAGAGTTTGGACAGTTCCAACTTACTTACCTTATAATTATCCAGGAAATGTTGGACAGAAAATCCTATTCTAACTCCTGGGTATCTATACAACTGACACCCCTGGCTCCTTTCCTGACCCCCCAACTATTTCCCCTGATCCCCTGACCACCCCCGACCCGACCTGTCTAGCCCCCGGCCTAACATGACTAGTTCCTCATCTGAGCTGACTCATCCCCACCACTCAACTCCCCTCCCTGACCCACCCACTTACCACCCTTTGAGACATTTAAACTCTTCACTTACCTCGTTCACTTACAGCTCGTGCCACAAAAAAAGCGGGTGTGGGTTATCTCCCCCCGATAATCCACCGCTACAAAGCAGCAATTCCAGTTCAGGCACGCTCTGCATTTCTGGAGAAGCTGGGGTCAGAAGTCCCAACCAGAAATTGGTGGGGGGTGGTGGTGGGGGGTGTGGTGGGGGGGGGGTTGGCTCTGGGGTAGCAGAGAAAAGTAGGGCCAAAGGGGCAATCCAACAGTGATTGCAACTCCTCGGAAGATTTAGACCATTGTAAATTTCATGAAGGCCCTATCACAAACAACAGAATATTATTAACACGTTAATAGATTTATTACAAAAAAAATAGGAAATGTGTAACCTGAGAAAAAAGTGATATTCATTTCCTGTTGGTTTCTGCTGGGGTATCTGATAGCAGCATCAATGTTTGACACCATACTTGGCCAAGTGCTGTTAACTGGGATTACCCGTGAGGATCTTGCAAATGTATAGAACCTATACAACAATGAACAAATTGCATTAGTGATTATCCTGGTTTGATGGGATAATTTGCTACATATGTGTTGATGGCTGGAAATCTCACTGACCGACAGTACATAATCAAAAATAAATCTCAATATTTTATCTTTGTGGGGAAAGAATTGCTGTGCTTACTAAATACAGTTGTAAACTTCTTGGTTGGCAGTTGTTTTATTTCTGCACAATTTGCCTGAAATTGGCCAAACCAGTTTAAAAGTTAAATCAATTTCAAACATAAATTTTGTCCCGTTTCCATAATGTTTTGGCCTAGATTAAAAAGACCTTGCAGAAAGCCAACCCCACCCATATACTTGGTCACACCCCCAGATGGAGTTACCCATGCTAACTGTCCCTATTTGCTGAACTTCAAAGAAATTCTTGACATTAAACATGTTTAAGGGGCAAGGACATAGTAAAGCACATTCTGGAATCTTCTAGGTATTAAAATATCTTAAATCTGTGATGAAACTGACTACAGGCCACCAATGTAATGAGCAAATGGCCCTGTATGGTTTTTAAAATTAATTTAGTTAGAAGCAGGTTACTCACTAGGCACTCTGATTAAAAATGCAAATTTTGTGTGATAAAACTCATTTTTAGCTGTATCAATAAAACTTCAGCAGGATACATCTCCTAAATATATCAGGGAATATTTTGATGCAAATATTATAAATATACAATAGTTTGCCAAATGGTGTCTGATTACATTGGATCATTGAAGATTTTATATTTGGTGGAATGCAAATTAGCTTGAGTGGAAACTTGAGCAAAAAGAACATTTCTGAAAACTGGAGCAATATTTAGCACAATCTGTGCTTGAATTGTTGATTGCGTCGAAGCAGAAAATCTTGGCCGTCCTTTATAAATGTATTTATGGTGCTGCCGCACATAGAGCACTTCCTCCATAAATGACTCGATTGCAGATAAGAAATCTACTTTACTTCGCAATAACCTCAATTAACAACAGCTCAGTAGCAGAAAGGATACTATACAGTAAGTCCCCCGTTAACAATAAAGCAAAACAATGTTGACTGAGTCAATCTCGTTCATAAAATAGGTCATTATATATTTTTACTATTGCAACGTTTGCTATAAAGTCATTTGTCACAGACTTCCTGTTCTGGGGCCTACACATTCCACATGCATACAAATGTCAAATGACATTTTTCCCGCCACTGTTGGGGTCAGTGCACCTGCTCTCTCTGCTTTCGGCCTCAGTCCTGAAGTCTCCCTTCCCCCCACTCCTGTTCCAACTCTCTGTTCTTAACTTTAAAGTCCCAAAACTCCATTGTCACCATCAGGGACTTCTTCAGCTTGCTCTGCTATCCCCCTGCCTCTGTTCCCATTTTCAGCACGAATTGAAGTGTTGGGACCTCCGCAGCAGTTACTGGCACTGACCAACTTCAACCATTGGTTGGAGTCCGATCAATCCGAAACCAGGCAACTCATTTGTGTGTTTTTTTATTAATTCATGGGATGTGAGCTTCGCTGGCTGGGCCAGCATTTACTGACAGTAAATCTCTAGTTGCCCTTGAGAAGGTGATGGTGAGCTGCCTTCTTGAACCACTGCAGTCCATGTGGTGTAGGCACACCCACGGAACTGTTAATTTACAGTATTCATGTTTAGATTGTATTTACTTTATGTTTTTAATTTATTTTATTTTAAAGACTATTTCATTTATGAATGTAGACATTTGGGAATGTATGGAATTTCACCTTATAATATTTTATTGTTTTTTCTGTTGAGAAAGGTCCTAAAGCACCTAATAACAGTACTTCTTTTATATTTAGTGGTTTATTTTCTTTCATAAGTTATTCCAGCTCAGAATGAATGGTACTGCACATGTATGGTACGGTAGTTCAGCTTCTACATTGGTTTTACCTGGTGAGTAATGTGTAATGGAACCTAACTCCGGTTTTACCATTGATTCCTATGGGAACCTATAATTCACTTAAAGCCATTTCACTTAAAGTCATGATTTTCAGGAACGCAACTGCAACTTTAAGTGAGGACTTACTGTACATAAAAATAAGAAAATTTCAACTGCTAACAATCTGAACAAATGATCTATCAGCATTTGAAAAAATAAAAAGCAAATTAACATTGTGGGTTTAAACTCTTCACCAATTGCACACCCTTCTGACAAATACCGAGTTACTCTATTTCTGGCAATTTGATCCTTCCTAGCACAGATATTGCTTTGTTTTACTCTTGCTATCACTAGCTTGTAGTCTTTTTACTTATATAGCATCTAAAATAAACGTCAGACATGCTATTAGCATTCTGTGGTCAATATTAAGTTCAACAGGTGGAAAGGGGAAGGTAGCAGCCCTGGGATCAGACCACTGCAATTCCCAACTCATTCCTGCCTCAATCTCACCCACTGCCTGGTCCTTCACAAGGGTGACTAGGAACCTCAGTCAGTGCCTAATTATATTATTCATATCAAGGCCCTATCTACATGTATACATACATAGGTCCTCATTTGCAATTTCTAGATATGCCACCCACACTTTGTCAATTTGTTCAGAGCAGTGAGTGGTCTAACGACCGATCCATGAAGGGACCGCTTGTGGCCATTCATAAAACACTCCGGGAAACATCTGAAATAAGAACAGAAAATGCTGGAAATATTCAGCAGGCCCAGGAAGTGTCTGTGCTGAGGGAAACAGCCTGCGACCTTTTTATCAGAAGGGGAAATGTCTAACTGTCTTTTAGTGAAGCCAGGTGCAGCAGGAGTGTCACCTCCCCAACCTACTCTCCTACTATTGGCCAGCGCAGCATGGGGGCCAGACAATGTCCCACCTTGCCAAAATGAAGCTGGAGCTATGGGGAATTTGCTTCTTGCTGGCAGGAAGAAAATGTGGCCCGGGCCCCTAAATAGCTCAGATGTCTTCCGCGAAGAAAGGAAAGGTGATATTGTTCTCTGCTGATAGTTAAAATCGGCCCAACTGAATTTTTTTTTGGTTTAGATGAGTTTAGTATAAATATTGAAACATGAGATTCAATAAGTGTGTTATTTACCCGTTCTTGAAAAAAACATAGCTTCCTATATTAACAGCAGCATCTGCAAACAAATTTGGGTCACACGTCGATGGTTCCTTAGTTGAAGTCGGGCCCGGTGCTTGTGTTGTCACAGCTGAAGATCCTAAATTGACAGGGATATGATTTTAAATAACGTGAAATTAAAGGAAAAATTGTTACTATGTAAATACAGTAATTGGATACACAGAAGGAAAGGCCTAATGACACTTTAAATTTATGTTTATCCTTATGATTCTCAGCCAACTCCACTTTTCAGTCAATGTCCCAGACTCCTCCATCACCACTATTGGGTGCACCCTGTCCCATCGGCAGGACAGATCCACCGGAGGTGGCAACACAAGTGAGTGTACAGAGTCAGGAGGAATTAGCTCTCGAAGGCCTCGACATTGATTCCTGACCCCATTAAGAATCATGGTATCAGATCAAACACGGACAAAGAAGCCTGGTGATGACTTCCAACTAACAACTTAGCTGAAGAATCAGTACTCCTCTGTGGTGAATACCATTTGGAAGAGACATTGAGGGTCCCAAAAGCACAGAATGTACTCTGGGCAGGGAACTTCAATGCCCATCATTAAGAGTGGCTGGGTAGCACCATGACTGGCTGAATCCTGAAGGACATAGCTATCAGACAGGGTATTGCAGCAGGTATTATGTGATGAGTGTAAGCTTTCATTAGATGGTTATATTTTAAAACATTTCTTTACTTCAAAGTTAAATGGAGTAATGAAGAGAGACATATGATCTGCTATTAGTTCTGCCTGATGGAAAGCCTGTGTGACCTGGTTACCATGTGGACAGGGGCCCAGGTCGAGCCTTATTGAAAGTCAGATGCCAAACTTAACACCTGAACACAGAGGATAGAGCAGCTGACTTTTTTGTAGGTAGACTTATAGACTGTCAGTCAGTCAGATTCAGAGATCCATGCCGGAAGCAGCACTAAACATACCTAAAAATGAGGTGCCAATCTGATGAAGCTACAAAACAGGACTATATCAATGTTAAACAGAGGAAGCAGCATGCTATAGATATAGTGATCTTACAACCAACAGTTCAGATCCTGTCCTGCCACATCCAGTTATGAAGCATGGTGGATAATTGAACAACTTAACTGAGAAGGTGGCTTAAAAAACACCCCCATCCTCAATAATGGCGGAGCCCAGCATGTCTGTGCAAAAGACAAATCTGAAACATGTGCAACCATTTTCAGCGAGAAGTGCCGAGTGGATGATCTGTCTCGGCCTCCCACTGAGGTCCCCTCCAATATAGATCCAGTCTTCATCCAATTTGACTTACTAAATAAATGGCTGAAGGGGCTGGATACAACTTCCAAAGAATTGTGCTCCAGTCCAGCAACAGTGCTGGTACCTACTCGACAAAGTGGAAAATTGCCCAGCTATGTCCTGTCCACCAAAACCAAGACAAATCCAGTATGGCCAATTACCGCCCCATCAGTCTGCTCTCAACCTTCAGCAAATCGATAGAAGGGGCTGATGACATTGCTATTAAACAGTACTTACTCACCAATCACCTGCTCATTGTTGCTCGGTTTGCGTCCCACCAGGACCATTTGTACCAGGCTTCATTACAACTTTCAAACAAATATGGACAAAATAACTAAATTCCAGAGGGTGAGGTGAGTGTGACTACCCTTGACAACAATTAACCTAGTGTGGCTGCTTATTCAATGATCTTCCCTCTATCATAAGGTCAGAAATGGGGGAGTTTTCTGATGATTACACAGTATTCAGTTCAGTTATAACTCATGAAGCAGTCTTTGCCTATATGCAGCAAAATTTGGCAACATTCAGGCTTGGGCTGTGAAATGACAAGTAACATTCATGCCACATTGGTTTCAGACATTGAGCATCTTCAACAAAAGACAATCTAACCATCTCCTCTTGACATTCAACAGCATTACCATTACTAAACGCCCCACTATCACCCCTGCAGGGTTACTATTGACCAAGAACTTAACTGAACCAACATGAGATACTGTGCTTACAACAGCAGGCCGGAGGCTGGGAATTCTGCAGTCATTAACTTGCCTCCTGATTCCTGAAAGCCTGTTCACCATCTACAAGACACTTGCCTGGATGAGTGCAGCTCCAACATCACTCAAGAAGCTTGACACAATCCAGGACAAAGCAGCCTGATTGTTTGGCAGCCCATCCACCACTTTAAACATTCACTACCTCCACCACCAACACACAGCAGCAGCAGTGTGTACCATCTACAAGAATGCACTGTGGCAACTCACCAAGGCTGCTTCAATAGCACCTTCTAAACCTGTGAATTCTAACACCTAAGACAAGGGTAGCAGGGGTATGCTCAAGTTCCCCTCCCAGTCACACACTATCCTGACTTGGAACTATATCACCGTTCTTTCATCAGTTTTGGCTTAAAATCTTGGAACTCCTTACCTAACAGCACTGCCAGAGCACTCAATCACATGGACTGCATGTAATTCAAAAAGGCAGCTTATCACCACTTTCTCAAGGGCAATTAGGAATGGGCAATAAATACTGACCTTGCTAGCTATCTCCACATCCACTGAACAAATTAAAAACATCAATTGGACTATTAACTTTGTCGGTATGCACTACCTTTATTCAATTCACTTCACTTGAACACATGCTATAAAATTGGTGTGTTTTAAAATCTGTTTTTCATATAACTAAAATAATCACAATCAAATAAATAATTCACAATTACTTTGCCATTCCACACCCAAACCACTCATGAGTTCCAAGAACTTAAATGCATTGCAGAACTATAGCATAACTCCTAACTACATAGAATGCAAAAAAAAATAAATTTTGTAAACCATTGGTTCAGCTTCAACTGAAGTATTCTTGGCACTGCACTTTTGGAAGGATGTGAAAATTTTAGAGAAGGTGCAAAAAAGATTCACAAGCATGGATGAAGGACTTCGGTTATGTGGCGAGATTGGCGAAGCTGGGGTTGTTCTTCTTATGGAAGAGAAGACTGAGAGATTTGATGGCAGTATTCAAAATCATGAGAAACCTTGGTAGTGTAGATGGAGACAAATTGTTCCCATTGGCAGAAGGGCTGAGAACCAGGAGGCACTGATTTAAGGTGATTGCAAAAGAACCAATGGTGACATAAGAATTTTTTTAACCCAGCGAATGCAAAGGATTTGGAATGCAATGCCTGAGTTTGTGCTGGAGGCAAATTCAGTGGTGGCTTCCAAAAGTGAAGTGGGTAAGCAGCTGAAAAGAAAAAATTGCAAGGCTAGAGGAAAAGGGGAGTGGGGGGAAATGGGACTAACTGTTGTTACTACAGAAAGTCTGCATGATTATGACAGGTTGAATGGTCTCCTGCTGTGCTGTAACTATTCTAGGATTCTATATAAAATCACCTGAAATTTCCAGATTGCTTCTCCAGATGCCCTGCATAATTGATCTGGAAAATTGGCAGAAACTCCAGAAAAAATTGCATTATGAAATGTTTATATTGTTACTCCAAAGTTTCCACTGATCATCTGCTAAGGTAATGGCAAGAGATCAATGCTACCCCTGTGGAAATTACACCCAAAATTTTGTAAAAGAGAAAAAGAAACTAACACCAAATTGTGTAGAAGAATTAGGAGAATTGGCATAAGATTGGTTGAGAATAGTTCCAACCTGATTTTAAAGGTGGAGAGAAAAGTGGAAAGGAGAATGGTCTTTAGGAGGAAAATCCAAAGGACAGAGTTAGGCAGTTAAACAGTGCATCAAATATTGGTGCGGTAAAGAGAGGTGGCTGCACATGTTTTGGGTGTACCCACTGACCTACGTTAGCTCCCAGTTAAGCAATGCCTCAATTTTAAAACTGTCATCCTTGATTTCGAATTCCTTGATGGCTTTGACTCCATCTATCTTTGTAATCTCCTCTGCCCTACAACCCTCTAATATATGTGTGCTCTTCTAATTCTGGACCTTGAGCACTCCTGCTTTTAATCACTTTACTATTGACTTCTGTGCTTTCAGCTACCGAGGCGCTAAGCTCCGGAAGTCCCTGCCCAAACCACTCTGCATTTCTATGCCTCTTTCCTCCTTTCATGTGCTACTTCTAACCTACCTCTTTGCTCAAGCTTTTGGTCATCTGCTTTGATATTTCCTTAAGTGATTCAGTGATAAATTTTGTTTGACAACTCCCTAGTGAAGTGCTTGCAAAATTGGATTAATCAATGTCGTTGTACCGTATAAACTCTGGATTCCTTGAATGTCATCACTTGAAAGTTTAAAGCTGTCTCTTGGCACAAACTTATAGAAAGGAAGCATGACAGAGCCAGCAACATCAGAATGGTCGAGTCCCAGAGAGTGTCCAAATTCATGGGTGGCAACAATGAACAAGTTGAATCCTAGAAAAACAATGTGAAAATATCATGTTCACACCTGCCTAACTGAAGTGTATAAGGCATCATTTTTCATGGTTTATATGCATGATATTGCTTCTGTCAATCATGTAAGTTGATATTGAAATTGATTCTAAAATTGCAGAAAAAACAAATGCGCAATGCTTTATCCGTTTGTTTCAGGCATGTCACAGGTTTATATTGTTTCAAAGTGATCCAGGCTCAAATGGACCAGAAAATGATCACAAGAATAAAAAGAAGCAGACAGTATATTACCTATATCATCAGAAGATACTGGCAAGTCAATTCACAATAAGGTAAATTTTCAGATCCCCAACTTCTGATACAGAGTCTAGAGCTTTCGATTCGTCCCACACTTAAATGTTGCACACAAAGGATTGACTATGGTCACAATGGTTTCTGAAATGAATGTAGTGATCTATTGGAGGTTATGCTACAAGTTCAGTTTGCAGTCTGGCAGCAGACAAAGTGGATAGCCTCCATCAACACCAGCAGGTGATGTATCAATGCCTTTTTTTTCACCTCCCCCTAGAAAAAAAGCTGATCAAGGCATCTCAGTATATCTGACCATCACATTCTAATATGCTAAGGAAGATGATCATTTTGACTAGCTATCACCTGTGGATCATAGATAGCATTCTGGCTGTTGGGAAGGAAGTTGAAGGGCGGGCGCACACAGACGCACTACCGATTGGAGGCGCGGTGCCATTTTACATGGGTGGGCCAATTAAGGCCCGCCCAGCGTGACATCCGCACAGAAGCGCTATGTGCACCCTTTGCGGCCGGGGACAGCCCCAAACTCGAGAGTGCACTCTTTCGCGCATGCACACGAAAGAGCGCACTCATATCCCTGAGGCTAAGCGCTGCCTCAGGGTGATTGGCTCAAAATGTTACAAACCTAAAAATAGAAAAATAAAATTTCCCTAACATGTCCCTTCATGTGACACTGTCACATGAGTTGAGACATGCCCATAATTTTTACAAAACCTTTATTAAAATTTTTAAAAATCTACATGAAACCTCATCCCACCCATGGATGAGGTTTTATGCTTTTTCTAGTTCGTGCCGGGGTTCCAGGCCTGCCAGCCAACCTTAAAGTTGGACAGGCAGGTCCTTTAATTACATAATTGACTCTGTCAATGGCCTCAATTGGCCATTGACAGGTTAGCGGGCGCGCAGCTGATTTCGCTGTGCCCCAGCCTTCCTGAGAACTTAAATGGGGCGCGGTTCCCCCCGACATGACCGCGTGTCATTTTACGTGTTGGCGAGCAGGCCCCGCCCCCACTCACCGATACGTAAAATCCTGCCCTGTGGGTTTAAGCCTCAGTCTAGCAGTTTGAATGTATCTTCTAGGCTGACCTCTCAGTGGGAGTGCTGCACTGTTGGAGGTATAGGGTTTTGGATATGACATTTAATCAAGGCCCCATTTGTCCTCTCAATCAAGAATAAGATTCCAGAAGATTTCCCAACATCATTTAAGACTCGACCAAGATTACCAGAACAGATGATCTGGTTGTTTAACACATTGTTTTTTGTAGGACCTGGTTGCCAAGTATCCCAAAATTACAACAGTAACAGCACCTCAAAAAAAATAACTCATTGTCTGTGAGGTCCTTAGGACGTTCATTATTTTAATCCAAGTTCTTCCTTCGCTCTCTCTCTTTTTGGTAGTGGTGGTGAAGGGAAACTGAAGTATATGGAAATATCCCTGTAACCCTGTTATAGATTTCAGATCTCAGTCTTACAAGTTGGGCCAGAGGATGAGATAGGAATCTAAATCATCTGATCTGGTTACAGCCACAAATAACACAGTCTATTGGGCCACTGATAATATTTTAATTGGAAAGTTTACATCACATTTAACCTTTAGCTGGTGCTGCAGTTTTTAACAGTGATGATGTATTAGTTACTTGCCAATTGTTCTTCTCCAATGGCAGGATTTTCGGGCATGGTGGGCGGGCCCGCGAGCGGCCAGGAAACAGCCCACTGCCCCCGATTGGTTCCCCCAATGCAAGTTCACTCTAGCTGGCCAATTAATGGCCAGCCAGCGTAAAAGGCGCACTGAAAGGCTCAGCGCTGCTGCGGTGGGGGCGGGAGAAGGGTGAGTGCTGACGTCAGCACGGACGCAGGGTAGCGACAAATGAAAGCTCCTTGAAGGCAGAGGGCTGCCTCACGGAGCTGAAGAATTTGAAACCATCAAATGAGGATGTAAAAATGCGGAAAAAAATGTCCACACATCTGACTCATTCACCTGAGTATATAGATAATAAAAATTCTGCCCAAACAGTGTTTTTTAGTTAATATCAGAAACCTCATCCCACCTTTGGATCAGGTTTCGTCAAAAATGCAAACTGTGACGTTGGACGGGCAATGGAAAATCACCACTAATTGAAACTTTAATGCCCTTAATAGGCCTCTTAATTGTCGGTGGGTGCACTGCCAACTCTCTTGCGTGAGCGCCTACTGACCAAAATATCATGCTAGTGTGCGACGATGTTGGGACTCTCTCCCAAAGCCATCGCGCACTATTTTACGCCCAATTGGGTCAGGTGCGTGCCCGCTTGCAGGACGTAAAATTCTGCCCCAAGGGATCAATGTTATATAGACTCTCTAGTAGGAATCTCTTCCAAGAAATGACAGTGAGATCATGTATGAAGCGTAGGTTGGCAACAACCCACAGTATGATAGAAGCTTAGAAACTAGATGCTTTAACTAAGACAGTCTTGCAAAGGGGGGAATTTGGGGTATCGCTTTTTAATGCCCGCTCTCCATTCTTTTCTGATTTCTGGTGGCAGGGCTGGCAGCTTCCTCCACCTTTGCTGTGACATCACAGTATGAGGTAGAACTGGCAGGATGACAGTCTTCTGCCTAACATGGAGCATGCCTGAAAAAGTGGGTGTATCTGCCGTATAACAGGCGTTAATTGGGCCCACAATGCCACTTCCCACTGGACAAAAGTGCCAAATTATCAAAGGTTTATTCCAAGGGTCAATTTTCTATTTTAGTTACTTCAGCCCAGATAAGTGTCCAGCATTAAGTTATTTCAGTAAAACTTCAACACTTATCGTTTCCCTCTGCCAGCCTGTGCACCACCCGTTTGCTTTACTACTACCAACCACGCACTGCACCCCCACCCCCCCAAATCCCCATAACTGTCTCCAGCAGGAATTACATCAGGGAAACTTGACTTCACAGCTGGCATAAACTGCTCCGGAGGAAACTGATGAGCTCAAATGGCTGGAATTCTTCAGATCGGGGGCAGAGAGGTCCAACTTTGGACAAACCTCAGGCCTCCACCCTCTAGTGCATTCGTTTAGGGCTAAAAAGGGGTCTAACTGAGTTCATCCACAACTCTCACTTTCATTAATGTCCTGATCAGTTAGTTACTCTAGCAACCTACACCATGCAGATAATATACAATAAACCTAACACACAAGAATGCACAGGCCCTTCAGCTAAAATGCAACATTCCAAGATGCACTAGCAGCAGCAGTGGCTGGTTTTCATCAGCAAGGACTCGAGCAATTTTAGCTTATTGAGTTTTAATTAATGGTGAAGAGCATTTACCATTACTTCCAGTTACCCATCTTTCATCCTCATCAAAATGAGCATCACCTCCAAGATTTGGCCCAGGACCAAATGCATGGGCCAGAACGCGACCAGGTCCATCAAAGGGATTTCCATCGCCATGATCTAGCATGTAAAATTGAACAAAGATTAATTTGCAGCTAAGGATGAAAACATCACGTGCAATTGTTTGAACAATGAAATAAAATAAAAGATTGCTGGTAATGACAGTTGACTGATCAACTAGTCCCATAATGAACTAATTACTCGAATTAATCTATAAGTAGCTAATTACTTGAATTTAGACTCACCAGCTGTTGAGCTGAGATTTGAACTGATGGGCTATATATTTACACTGGGTGGGTGGTAGCGAAGTCTCCATCACCCTGGCGTAAAAGTCAGAAAGGAGCCTGCCTCCACTTGACTCCATTTAATGAGCTGTTGAGCTGTCGATTGGATTCAGTTGGAACTTCTGCTCCATTCCAAGCTGATGTCCAGGAGTTGCATATCAATAAAATGGCCAGCAGCACTCTGACCCTGGTAAGGTGAGTCTGGGAGTCTGACTGGGGCCATGCTAGCCCTGGTGGGGTCGTCGAGGTGGTTGGGGCAAGGTGGTGGCCGGTCGAGGGAGGGGGAATGTGGGGGTAACAAGGTGGGGGGAGGGGGGTGTGGTGTGGTCCCACACCTTCATGGGAAGCCTTGGAAAGGCAGAGGGGCCTGAAAAGGAGACATGATGTCTTTCTGAGCCATCAGCCTTCCAGGTTTCACCTAACATGCTGGAAACCTTGCTCCGTTGGGAGATAGCCCACAAGTGGCCATTTACCGACGATTTAAGGGTCTCAATGGTCCATTTGCGAGTGGGCAGCCCGACGCCTGTCCTGTCACTGCCATTGCACCCAACGTTGCTGCACCACTTAGCTTGCCACCCTGCCCCCCAGCTGGGGTGGGGCCGGGTTGGGCGTAAAATCCATGCCCTGTTTTGGGAACATTCGTCTGGGTCTCCTGATTCCTTGCCCAATAACGTAGTCAATAAGATTTCATAGTGCACGTACCTAAGGTGTTTTTTTTTATTTACAGACTGGTCTACTGAGTATTTCCAGAATTTTCTGTTCCTATTTCAAATTTCCAGCATTTGCAGTTGCTAATTTTATTGTTTGAACATACCTCCAGAAACGAAGATAATTTCAATGTCTGCAGGAGATGTTGTCTGTGTAAATGTCAATGGAGTAACATCAGCCCAACGTTGAAAAGCGTCTTTCAAAATATCATCCACAACATTCCGTGGTAAGTCAGGTGTATATTGCTGTACTCTGTGTAGAGACAAAGTCAATTACATCACGATTCTTAAAAGCTTTAGGGATAATTATGCAGCTTGTTTCTGAGATCAATGTTTGCCCTTCAGAAAACATCTCATGGCACCTGCACCAGTCACTTCCACAGTGACAAACGTTAGCATCCAAACGGGGAGGGGGTGGCGGGTGTGCAGCTGGCCAGCTTCAGGGGGAACACTCTGTGGGTCACTGAGTAAGCGTGAGGATGAATCTCAACAAGAGAACCAGTTCCTGATTTTCTTCAACTGCTCAGCCCACGGTCTTAGAGCTCAAAGGACCTGTCTGCAAATTTAATTTGGAGATTCAGCAGAAGAGCTTAATTTGAGAGCCAAACAGCATGAAATGTTTGGGGCACCTATAGGTGAAACCAGCCTGCATTTGTACTGTGCTGCATAACTGTCTGATGGAGCTGCTGAACACCATGCAGACCAGGGTGTTCTACATCAGGCCCTTGTGGGCAAGGTCTTAAACTCAGACAAAGTTTTCTTGAAGGGTATAGTAGCCTAGTGGTTATGGTGCTACTTACAACCTGAAGGTTGTGTGTTCAAAAATCCTCCATTGCACATGGTGAAATTGGATTTGACAAATCTGATAACTTGTGGGCTAGCATCAGAAAATGACAATGAAAGGTGCTGGATTGCTGTAAAGTTCCAACTAGTTCATTCATGTTCTTCACCCCTACTCACTACAGATTATATGTGATTGTAGTCTCACATGATGTGCAGTTAATGTGATTAATCTGTATTATGGGAGTTCATTTTGGATGAGGTGGAATAAGAATGCTTGTAGAAAAATGATTTTCTCTTCTGACATTAGTTAATGGTGGTTCTCACCTCCTCTCAGCTCACATGGTCAAATGCAGACTATTTCTAATGTTCTGCACTTTGAGGAAACCTGCAAAATAGTACAGTATTGTTTGAAATACCAGCTTGCAGAGGGAAAATATTGAAATCTGCGCCTAACTAAATAGTGAAACTGTCACAAGTGGGAGTCAGCTAGAACTGAAAATTTCAGATATCTCCAGCTGTTGCTCAGAAAGAACAATGGTGAAAAAGCTCGAGGCAATGATCACCCTGGCAGCCGCTGACAAAACTTGTTCTACAAAGGTGTCGTTTCATGCACCTGCACATTCCTGTCACAGCCTCACTTAAAGATTATGCTCTTCCAATGCAGATCTCCTTGGGTATGTCTAGGTATAATTACCTTGGCCTGTATATTAAAGGGATGAGCAGCAAAGAAAAGATGGCTACATTTCAGCACCTACGCTGCAACTGATCTCAATGAGTATATACTTTTTGATCACCCCTTTCTTTCTCCAGATCCAGTAGAAACAGTGGTTGAATATAATGAATACCACTGTAGGTCTGGACAGATTGTGTCTTTCTCACTCTCAGGTTGGAGATCAGGTGCAGTTTTAAAAATTAATTTGTCCCCAAAAAGCCCAGGAGCAAAGCTATGTAACGGTAAAAGCTTTTTTTTCTAATACCTATCAAGCAGACTGCCTTTTAGAAGTTTCAAATGGCTAAAGAGGCATATAAACCAGTAGTGCTGAGCAACTGAAATATAGTTCGGAGGCTCAGCTTGCATTGAAGCATTGGTTATTTAACATAATTTCTGGAGTTTAACAATCCTGCCTAAGCCAAGTGTGGCAGCTCTCATGGTCACATGTTCTACCTAGCCGTAGGACAGTGTACTGAGCAGAATGGACACAGAAGTAGCCTAGTGACTAAATGATGGACAAGATGTATCATTTGTGCCTGATGCACCTGCAATTGAAAGAGATGCTTGTAAAATTGACCAAACGTTACGAAATAAACAGGGCATGTTACATAACCAAGAGCTATACCTGTAAGTGAGGGACGTCTTCTTAAATTTAGGAGAACCAGGCAAAGTAGTAAACTTTTGGAGATCAGTCACTCCACATCGAGGAGCTTCACGTGGATCCATTGTTCCATTGACCAGGTTTCCAGTTATTTTAAGATGATAAGATTTCTGCATTCTCTAGAAGCAGGAAAAGGGTTTATTTTCAAGTGATATTATTTCATTCCGTTTCTTTTATTGTTGTTAAGAGCTGAAATTCTTTTTTAAATGAAAAATAAATGATGTCTATTTTTTACCCATAATTAGCAACCCAATGACTAAAATCATAAAATCACACAACTTTGAAAATCGGGATTTTTGAGACTGTAATTTTGTTAGTGGTTTGTTATTTAAGGGAAACGGCCATTTTCCCAACTTTCATTCAAGGAGAAACTTCTTTCCAATCTTTGTATTATCTAAATAAATATACTCGATAGTTTTAAGTGATTTCTAAAATGTTAAATATCTTAGTATTTTCTTTGTAGCAACTCATTTTCAAAGCCTTCTATACAGCCTCTTATAAGTCCCTTGATGTAAAATCCAAATGCATTGAAGGCTGATGTGGCTTCCCTGAGAATAGGTTGCACTGCTGGTTGTTACCGCTGCAGTCCTGCTAATACTCTCCAGTGATATGGGCGCACACAACTGTGTGCTCCATGAATACATTGAATTGGCACTATATTGGCGTCACACAGCCCTACCAGCTGGTTTGATGCCAGGATTGCAAATCAGAACAATACAGGCCCGAGCAACACCTGTGTAGTCCACTTTTGGAAAAAGAGTGTGGAGCACTGTGATGACATAGGGGTAGGTGACCTGTGCACAGAAAGACTGCAAAAGCTATGAGTGCCTCTGGGCCTGCAGCATGACAGGGAGATCGAGCAGGGGCTGCTGAGAGGGTAGGTTCTGCACTATATCCTCTGTGACATTGGAACTACAGCTCTCCATGCTCCTTGGGAGCAATAGGAAACTGTCTGGCAGGCCAGCCAATGCACACAGCGTCTCAGTGTGCATGCATGTTCAGTGCTCTCCCATATACTTCCCTATTAATCCTCAATGTTCTCAGCAATGCCAGGTGATATAGACCCCTACACAGCTGGCACCATAGTGCAGGGAGCACTCTCCTTCATAGGGCTCAGGAAATGTGAATGCCCTTGTCCCCTTGCTGGATCTGCTCTGTTCCATTCTATTGTCTACCACCCTGTTCTGCCACAGGGAGGGCAGAATGTCAGCGATTATGTTGCACTGTTCTCAGCTGATGATCCCATGATAACTGAATAGCTGAAGAAATGTGGGAGGAACGAGAGGTGGGTGTGGGGATGAGAGCATTGGGAAGTGTGTGAAGGTGAGGTAGGGCATCTGGATGTTAGGCATGAGGGTTAAGTAGCAGGGACTTCTGCTGGGTGAGTGATGGGTTGCGGTACATTGAGCAATGTGAGAGGTTGGTGCTGTGGCAAGGGAGAGATGTCATGCAAAGAGACATTTACTGACACTGAGCCACCCCCATGAGAGACTGACTCAAGGTGATTCCTGAGGGTTTCCTGGCTCCCTGCGGAACTGTTGCCTCTCTTCACATCCACCTGCACCACTAGTGCCTCCAGTGCTGTGTCCATCACTATGGATTCTCTGCCCGCCCTAGAATTCAGTTTCCACAAATTTCCATTGCAGCAATCTGTTTGTCCGGCTTCCCATTCAGAGGCAGTCTGCCTCTAAGAAAGAACTGTACAATGTGATCTCTGCTGGGACTTTCTGCAGTATGCAGAGCTCACCTGCAGCATATGGAGCAAAGATCAGATTTGGACATGTAACAATTAGCACCACAATCATTCAGTTGAGGTGGCTACACAAATTCTGTGTCACACCCACATTGATCTATATGCTATCACATGAATCACAATCTCTGTGCGTAAGAATTGGAACAGATGCATTTCTATCCTTAATACTTTGCTTATTGCTTATGGCTTCACATCACTGCAAGTTGCTCTTACTGGTGCTGCAATTGATGATTTATTCTCTGACCCTTTTTCAATGAACTCCAAGTCTCTAAAGCCAGCTCCCAATATGTTTTTTCCATCATATCATATAATTTCTGTCCTCATTCATTGTCTATTATTGTGTTGCTAATTTCTCTGTATATTCATCAGCTTCCTTTAGATTACTGACCTTTAGAGCTCCCAATCTCTGACCCTTTCAAGTGAATTGTTTAAATCATCACTTCCTCATCTACTCTGAGCCTGAAACTGAGACAACAAAAAAATCTTAGGGCCAATGACCCTTTTCTTCCTTTGCCCGGACACTGTATTAAGGTCGTACCTGATTTGACCTCTATCCACTTGTATTTCTGGGTTCAAGCTAGTAGCCTGGGACAAACGGTCCGCTGTCATAGTTTCCCTCAGTCACACACTTTAGGTCTACCCTGGAAAGTTAGATAAATCACTTATCAATTTCTTTGGATTCCTACCCAACCCACCCCCTGCCACTTTTGAAATGGGAGATCAAAATTGATCCCATTTGTAAGAAGTTCCTCTAGTTGATGCAGTTCTTGTTCGTGGTTTCTGAGCATTTCTGGTAAGGCCAACATTTGCTTTACTTTTATCCCTAATTGCCTTTGAGAAGATGGTGTTGAGCCATGTTCTTGAAGTGCTGCAGACCATCATGGTGTAGGTATACCTAGAGAGTTGTTAGGAAGTGAGTTCTAGGTTCTTGACCCAGAGACAGTGAAGGGGTGGTGATAGAGTTCCAAGTCAGAATCATGTGTGGCTTGGAGGGGAACTTGTAAGTGCTGGTATTCCCATCTGTCTGCTGCCCTAATTCTTCTTGATGGTAGAGCTTGCAGGTTTGGAAGGTGCTGCCGAAAGAAAGAAGCTTGGTGAATTGCTGCAGTGTATCTCTTAAATGATATATATTGCTGCCACTGTGCACCGGTGGTGGAGGGTGTGAATGAATCAAGCAAGCTACTTTGTCCTGGATGGTGTCAAGCTTCTTGAGTGTTGTTGAAGCTGCACTTATCCAGGCAAGTAAATAGTATGCCATCACACAACTGAAATACACCTTTGCAGATGGTGGACAAGCTTTGGGGAATCAGGAGGTGAGTTATTCATCAACGAATTCTGTGTCTCTGTAGCCAGAGTATTTATATGGATGATCCAGTTACATTTCTGGTCAATCATATGCATGAGAATATTGATAGTGAGAGATTCAGTGATCGTAATGCCATTGAACATTAAGGGGAGATAATTAAATTCTCTTTTGTGGGAGATGGTCATTGCCTTGCAATTATGTGGCGTGAATGTTACTTGCCACTTATCAGCCCAAGCCTGCATGTTGTCCACGTCTTGCTACATATGGGCACGGACTAGATCAGTATCTGAGGAGTTGCGAAAACTATGATACCAATTTTAACTTGAGACATAAGTGTGGCTTGCAGAGGCCGACGCTGGTGTCAAACCATCTGACCCTGCAACCTGACTCCTAGAAGTTTAAATCTTGAGCCTCATTTAAATGATAAATTCAGGATTCTGCTGATCTTTTGCAGAGCTTTTGTGGTTCTCTGGGGACTTGAGGGAAGAATTCCTAGCATTAGCTAGGTTATCGAGAGCTGTCTCTGAGGCGGTCATGCTTGCGAAAGAATTGAGCCCAGCCCATTAGGAAATGGAGAAAACAATTAAAAATTATGTTTGTTCACCTCTTCTGGCTCCCCTTCTCCTTGGTGCAAGATTTCACTGGCATCATTGCCATGATTGGCAATTAAGGTTATTTAAGCATCCAAATAACATTATTGGACCTTGATATTGAACATTAATGAGGCCCTTACATGCTTGAGGTGGGCTGCTCCAATGCTACTGGAAACCCAGCAGTTAAAATGGTAACACGGAGGGGAGCGCTCAGCGCTATTTTAAGGACCTGTTCACTCCACTTCCCCTGGCCAGGAAGGATAAAATTTGGGATTTATCAATGTTCACAATTTGGATGTATTTATAATTCACTATACGCAGAGCAATTGGAACAATCCTTTCCCGAAGTCTATTCAATTTACCATGCATCTATATTTTGCATATGGAAAGCAAATTAATAGTAACGTAGATCCTGAAAGTATTTGATCTGAGTTTTATACTTACATTTAAACTATTGACACTTTTTAATGAATGATGAATTTGAAGTTCACTGCCAGTAACAACAAATACTAGAAATTAATTTTGATGACAATATAAACAAATGATTATTCCTTTCAGACACTTTTCCTCTCTCCACAATTTAAATGAAAGAGTTTACCCCTTAAGATAAACTGGTTAATGAACTGGTAAGTTGCAATGAAGAGACTGTTATCACCAACAGCAATTTCTAGCTTTGCAATAATGAGAGCAAAATTTCTCTTTTCAGTAAAATAATCTCTAAGAGTTACTTATCTTCTTTAATACTGGTGACCAATCTAATGGAAACTGGGAACACACAATCATCTTTGCTGTGCAACTCCTGCAAAATCAGGTGGCATCTCCAGTAATAGAACTTAACAGCTCAGATCATGAGGGGTGCGGTTTAATTTTAAAAATCATTTTGTATAACAAAGAGGCCTCCCCAATACAACTTCTGCTGTAAATTCTAGCCCTCCACCTGTGATTGAAACTTCTGGGCAACCTGGTGTAAATTCCTGGACAACTTCAGAGCATCTAGTCTAAGCCTCTAAAGGCAGGAGCAATGTTAGAGGTATCTATGGAGCGTTTTGAATCCTAATGGGAATGGTTTCTCATTCAGGACACAATTCAATCCCTCTGCCCTCCGGAAGTTAGAAGTTTGCACACAAATGCCACGCATGTGCTCACGATGGCACTTTCTCAGGATCTGTTCTTTTGCTGCTACTTCAATCAGAAGATTTGGGAACACTTTTCAATCACCAGGTAACTGTGTAAATATCCCATGTCTTGCTATGTGGGCATAGCACATGCAATGGGCAAAAGATAAAATCAAGAATTGAAGCTGCAAAGGATGCTCGTGGCATTTGGCACATTATAGAGCAATGGAGAGTCCTATAGTTCCCATAGTGTAGCAAAGCTGCAGCTTGGGTAAATACTGACTTAACTCTAGCTTTACCAGGCTTAGTATTTCATATTGTTTAATGGTATTAGCAATGTTTAATCAAAATCATAAAAAAGGAACAGAAACAGAACAAAACAAGAATGTGTTTAGTTTAATCATATTAATTTGATACTCTTACGTACCTAAAAGAAAGAATAGTATTAAATATGCCTGCTTTCATATTAAAATACTTAACTTGAGTTCTTTACATACCTGAGGACCTCTTGTATCTTCCTCCACTAAGAACAATGGAAGTGCAGTTGAAGAAATGGCAAGAAAGCCAAGTTCGAGCACAACGGTAAGATAAAAGCATACTGGCTTCATTTTGGTTGTTTACTGTGTGGTAAACAGCCTCACGATAAAAGGCAGCGTTCATTGCCTATCTTTATATAGAGTTGGAGTATTAATTAACCCAATGACTCAGACCAGAAATTTATGCCTCAGAGTAATTATTGCTGAAACATTGGAAAAGTATTTTCTTGCTTAGTGATTGTGCGGTCAGTTAATGTGATTTTGATAAATCCTTTTCTGTTTAAATGAAAAAGCAAGGAAGCAGAAAGGCATAAAAATCCTAGAAAGTGAGTGATATTTTACATAATAAAGCTTTAGAGAAGTAGTAGGATAAAGTAGAATACATGTAATGTTCTACAAACCCTTGCAGTGATGGAGTTTTTCAGCCCTGGACACTTTAGAGTTCAAATAACTTTTATGAGCTTTGCCAGAATTCAATCTGACATCAAAGAAATACATACCCAGCAACAGACAGCAAGGGTTGCCACAGTTATGATCTGTATAAGTTTAAAATAGTAGCTGACAGTGGTAGCTAGAATTTATTTGTGCTCCCCCCCGCCCCCCACCGCTGGAAGCAAAGTTGGCCTTTGAGGAAAAAATTAATTCCTTATAAACCATCCACAAGGCAATAGATCCTCTTTAAGATCAGTACTTTGGCTATTACAAAATGGTGCCAATATAAATGAAAAGAATCTTCAATTATCTCCGTGTGAAGATAATTTTTTTGTCAAGAACATTATTTTATGTTAATCACATGTTTCTTACAAAGTCCAGAAAACTGGATTTACATTTTCTCATTTTTGTATATTATGATAATTATGATAAGGCTCCTCATTTTGACCTTTAATGTTCCTCAGTAAATCTTAAGGTCAAAAGTCAAAAGCTAGAAAATTAATTTTGAAAAAGAATATTTCATCATTTTTGCTGGTAGTATTTTCAGAGACGGCTTAACAGCTCTGGTCTTTTAGTTAACATCCCACCTCCATTAAGTTGTGTCAATTCTGAAGGTGCCACCTCCAAGAAGGTTGAATTTCTCTTTCATCCTTCTTCAATTTTAACTTTTTAATTTTAAATTCAATTTTTCAAATAGTTTTGTTTCTGTTTCTCTGGGCAGCATATTACAGGGGGGCAGTCAGCTTGCCCCCTCCCACCCACCCCCCACCCCTGGAAGCGAAGTCAGTCTTTGTAAAAGCCTAGCCGGCTTCAATTGCTTCATCACTGTCCTTCCCTCCATCATAATACCAGGGGTGGGGATGTTTGCTGAAGACTGCAGTGTTCAGTGTCACTTGCAACTCCTCAGATATGGAAGCTGTTCAATGCACACATGCAGCAAGGCCTGGATCAAATTCATATTTGGCCTGATGTGTAGCAGGTAATATTTGCCAGGCAATGACAATATTCAACAAGAGAGGATATAACCATCTCCCCTTGACAAAAACAAAAGTACCTGGAAAAACTCAGCAGGCCTGACATTATCTGCGGAGAGGAACACAGTTAACGTTTCGAGTCCGTATGACTCTTCAACAGAACTAAGGAAAAATAGAAAAGAGGTGAAATATAAGCTGGTTTAAGGGTGGGGTGGGGGTGGTGGGACAGGTAGAGCTGGATAGAGGGCCAGTGATAGGTGGAGATAACCAAACGATGTCATAGACAAAAAGACAAAGAGGTGTTGAAGGTGGTGATATTATCTAAGGAATGTGATAATAGGTGACATTAAGGGTAGAAAGCAGGACGAGCAAGGTACAGATAGCCCTAGTGGGGGTGGGGTGGGGGGAAGGGATCGAAATAGGCTAAAAGGCAGAGATAAAACAATGGATGGAAATACATTTAAAAATAATGGAAATAGGTGGGAAAAGAAAAATCTATATAAATTATTGGAAAAAGGGGGATCGGAAAGGGGGTGTGGATGGAAGAGAGAGTTCATGATCTAAAATTGTTGAACTCAATATTCAGTCCGAAAGGCTGTAAAGTGCCTAGTCGGAAAATGAGGTGCTGTTCCTCAAGTTTGCGTTGAGCTTCACTGGAACAATGCAGCAGGCCAAGGACGGACATGTGGGCATGAGTGCAGGGTGGAGTGTTGAAATGGCAAGAGACAGGGAGGTCTGGGTCATGCTTGCGGACAGACTGAAGGTGTTCCGCAAAGCGGTCACCCAGTCTGCGTTTGGTCTCTCCAATGTAGAGGAAACCGCATTGGGAGCAGCAAATGCAATAGACTAAATTGAGGGAAGTGCAAGTGAAATGCTGCTTCACTTGAAAGGAGTGTTTGGGCCTTTGGACAGTGAGGAGAGGGGAAGTAAAGGGGCAGGTGTTGCACCTTCTGCGGTTGCATGGGATGGTGCCGTGGGAGGGGGTTGAGGTGTAGGGGGTGATGGAGAAGTGGACCAGGGTGTCCCGGAGGGAACGATCCCTGCGGAATGCCGCTGGGGTGGGGTGAAGGGAAGATGTGTTTGGTGGTGGCATCATGCTGGAGTTGGCGGAAATGGCGGAGGATGATCCTTTGAATGCGGAGGCTGGAGGGGTGATAAGTGAGGACAAGGGGGACCCTATCATGGTTCTGGGAGGGAGAGGAAGGTGTGAGGGCTGATATGTGGGAGTTGGGCTGGACACAGTTGAGGGCCCTGTCAACCACCGTGGGTGGAAAGCCTCGGTTAAGGAAGAAGGAAGACATGTCAGAGGAACTGTTTTTGAAAGTGGCATCATCAGAACAGATGCGACGGAGGCGAAGGAACTGAGAGAATGGGAGTCCTTACAGGAAGCGGGGTGTGAGGAGCTGTAGTCGAGGTAGCTGTGGGAGTCGGTAGGCTTGTAATGAATATCGGTGGACAGTCTATCACCAGAAATTGAGACAGAGAGGTCAAGGAAGGGAAGAGAAGTGTCAGAGATGGACCATGTGAAAATGATGGAGGGGTGGAAATTGGAAGTAAAATTAATAAATTTTTCCAGGTCCAAATGAGAGCATGAAGCAGCACCGAAGCAATCATCGATGTACCGGAGAAAGAGTTGTAGGAGGGGGCCAGAGTAGGACTGGAACAAGGAATGTTCCACATACCCTATAAAGAGACAGGCATAACTGAGACCCATGCGGGTACCCATAGCCACACCTTTTATTTGGAGAAAGTGAGACGAGTTTAAGGAGAAATTGTTTAGTGAGAGAACAAGTTCAGCCAGACGGAGGAGAGTAGCGGTGGATGGGGATTGTTCGGGCCTCTGTTCGAGGAAGAAGCGGAGAGCCCTCAGACCATCCCGGTGGGGGACGGAGGTGTAGAGGGATTGGACATCCATGGTGAAGAGGAGGTGGTTGGGGCCAGTGAACTGGAAATTATTGATATGATGTAGGGTGTCTGCTCCCCTTGATGTTCAACAGAATTACCTTCACTGAATCTCCCACCATCAACTTCCTGGGGGCTACTATTGACCAGAAACTTAACCAGACCAGCCATATAAATACTGTGGCTACAGTACAAAAGGATTTTCTACATCAGTATGTTTCCAGTGCAGCTTGGAAGTGTAAGGCATTTTGATATGTTGTGTATTTCTGTGATGCTCCCTGTAAGACCGCCCTTTGTTTTTTTTTTAGTATGTATTATCTTTCTACCCGTGTCAAAATGTGACCAGTTGCTGGGTGCGATTTCAAGCCCTAGGTCCCGATCAGCAATGGGGTGCTCTCGATCGCAGATTTTTTTATTCCTCATTCAGCCACATCGCAAAAAAATGGCCGGAAATGTAAAGAAACTCCAGCCGGGGGCGGAACTGTATGGTCATTTCCTGGAAGTTGACCGGATGGCTGGGCTCCATGGTTTGGATGATAAGGAGGAAGGCTGACTGCTCCTTTAACCTTGGCTCCCTTTGTTTATGCAACTCTGCCAAATGAGGCAAAGGCAGGGCAAGGGACATGGGACCAGATGAAAACCCAAGTCACAGCAGCTATGGGACTGACCAGTGGGGGCCCATTTATGTTGTCAGACAGTACTCACCAGAAACCCAGAGAGTCACTGGCGATGTTTGGTTTTGGGCAGTGTATGGTCAGGCCCATGGGGTAAATACAGCTCGACATCGGGAGCACTTACAGACTGGCGCCTTGAATCACTGGTTGCGGATCCTTATAGCCCACTCTCTATCCTATCTGCAGGCAGCTTTTGAGGACTTTGACCCAGATGCTGATAATAATACAGAGGCAGGAATCCTAAGGAAAATGACCCTTAGATTTCAAGGGAGGCAGGGAGAAAAGGCAACTAAAGGGGAAATCCCTAAAGAAAGAGGGAAAGTAAATGAGATAAAAGAGAACAGCCAGAAGTACTAGCATCAAGGGGGAGGCAGAAAAAGGTTGGCCCCCAAGTGTTACAACTGTGGGGGGTAAGGGGCACTTAAAACGAGAATGTAAGAAACCCCTCGCAACAAGTGAGTATCGGCCAGGGGAGGCTCCTGATAAAAGGGTGTCCACAGCTCCATCCTGGGAGGACATGGAAAGGCGACCAGCAGCTCTAGAAAGGAGACAGCTAGAGGGCAAGGTGTGCTCAGTGAGGGATAATTTCAGCATCCTTGAGGATTGAGGGGCATCAGAATTGACAGGGCCGCACCCAGCCCGAGTACCTGTGTCCACTCAAATACGACAGGTACAAGCGACCCTGTGTGGGCAGCAAGTACCTGGTAGATAAGGGAGCTTGCTACACAGTCATCTACTCTTCTTGCCCCCTAAATCTCCAAGGTCCACTGGAGTCCCCTACACACCAGAGAATTTCACAAATGATTGCACAGCTGGAGCAGTGTCAGTCAGAGCTCAGGGGCAGACCATTTTTTTCATTCATGGGATGTGAGCATTGTGGGTGTCATTGGCTAGGCCAGCATTTATTGCCCATCCCTAATTCCCCTTGTTCAGAGGGCATTTAAGAGGCAGCCACATTGCTATGGGTCTGGAGTCACATGTAGGCCAGACCAGGTAAGGGTGGCAGATTTCCTTCCCTAGGGAGCATTATTGAACCAGATAGGTTTTTACAACAATCAGCAATGGTTTCATCAGACTTTTTAAATTTTTATTGAATTCAAACTTCACCATCTGCCACAGTGGGATTTGAACCCAGGCCCCCAAAGTTGTCTAGTGACAATACCACTATGCCACCGCCATCCCTCTGGTCACTAAATGGACCTGTATCCTGACCAAGCAGGCAGACACAGGGATAGGAGTTTTGGGAGCAGGATGGATGCTCCACCACCAGGTGGCAGTAGATATGGCCAACAATTGCTTGTGTGGAGAGGTAACAGAAGAGGATGGTGTTGCAGTCATCCTGGGGAGAAGCCAGAAAAGGTGGCCCGTCACCTCAATGAGATTGTATGACCCTGACACCTTGAAACAGCGAACCCCTCCTGATTATAAAGATTTAATTGGGAAACAGAGGACCTCATTTGCCACCCATAAACCTGATTGCAGGAGGGTGACTGGGATGGAGGTGCTATGGCATGGCCCCAGAAACAATACACCTATCCAAAATAGGCAGAGGACGACTTGGAGAAAGCGGTAGTATCCCTAGTGGAACAGGGAGTCCCCCAACCGATAGCCACCAACATCAATTCCCCCATTTGGACTGTAAAGAAACAGATGGATCATGGAGGATGACAGTGAACTATCGGGTCTTGAATAAGAACATCCCAGCTTGTGCACTCACAGTTGCCATGGCAACAGATTTGATAGCTGCTATCCCGGTCAATGGCCAGATTTTGACTGGCTTAGATATATCAAATGGGTTCTGGTCCATTCCAGTAAGGAAGGAGGACAAATTCCCTTTCACCTTTAAGGGTCAGCAGTATACCTGGATATGTTTTCCCCAGGACTTCCATAACAGCCCCTTCATCTTCCACCAGTGTATGGCTGATGCCCTGAAAGGATTTAGTTGTCTAAGCCACCTCACCCAATATGTGGACAATTTGCTCCTCTTCACTGAGACCAAAGAGGGCCACAAGGAACACCTTGCAGAGTTGCTTGTTTATTAAGAGAAGCAGGTTTTAAAATAAACCCCAAGAAGGCGCAGACATAACAGAGGGAAGTCTAATTTCTAGGCTTGACAATCAGACCAGGAGAATGGGCCATAGACCAGGGGAGACGGGAAACCATAAAGGCACTTAACTGCCCTGGATCAGTGCCAGCCCTCCGATCCTCTTTGGGCCTCACCGGGTATTGCAGGGGGTTCATTGAGGATTATGGTGGGAAATCAGCGCCACGGTTAACCCTGCTTAAGAAGGGAGTAGACAGAGAATGAACACTGCAGTGTGAGGAGGCTTTTGACCAATGGAAGGGAGATTTACAGTCAGCCCTTGCACTGGGTATGCTTGACCAAGTCGGGAAATCACCCTGGTGGTGGCTGCCAGCGTCACCAGCCTAAGCGCAGTTTTGATGCAGGAGATGCATGACCTCTAGCGGCCAGTAGTGTACGTGTCCACAGTCCACACAGAGGTAGAGAAGGAATATTCAGTGTGTGAGTGCCATATGCTAGCCACCTTCTGGGCAGTGATACATTTCGCTGTCTATGCAGGCACTCAGGCAGTGACAGTGACCACCCATCACATACCCACCAGGCTATCACTGGAAAGGTGCATCAAAGATGGGACGATCTCCAGTGCACTAGTGGACAGGTGGACAGATTTGTTGCTGAGCACCATCCGGAAGATAAAGGCACTGAGGAGCCTCGGCTGGCAGCTAACCTCAGGTATCCAGTGGAGTCCCTTACCTGCACCGTAGAGGGGGTCTGGGTGATTGAAGGGGAGTTCTGGGCAGGAATAAACCCAATAGGAGAGATGTTTTTGTGGATGGGTCTAGTTTTGTAGAACAAGGAGAAGGGACAATGGGCTGTGGGATCTGTGAACCCCTCCAGGGCATTGACTCTAAAATTACTGTCCTGCCTCGGGGCCCAACAGTCTGAACTGACTGCTGTCACCTATGTGGTTACCCACCCTCAGGAATTTCCTACCTCCTATACCGTCTCAATGTTTACTTGCAATGCTATGACTGAATTTTTGTCAATCTTGAGGTCTCATGTTGCCAGACGGTCAACTCTTAGTCAGTGCGCCTTTGCTGAAGTCTATTCTCCAAGTGGTTGGGAAAGGGGATGGTGAATATTACATCCACGAGGTTACGGTTCATTCCAAAAGCCAGCCTAGGTGGGAGGGGAATAAGAAGGCAGATGAACTAGCCAAAAGGGGAGCTGTAAAGGGACACCTTGGGAACCCTATCAGTCAGGAATGGTAATGGCAGTTACTCACAGTACACCTGCTGAGATCCCACTCCCACCCAACTTGAAAGATTTACAGATGAAGGATATAGTTCTGAGGGCAGTTATTCAGGCCAAACTAGACAATTCCCCAGCGGTAGGACCCTTCCCAGCTAAGGGAAGGGATGTTATTTATATAGATGGGTTTTCCCAAGGGATATCATCAGGAGATTATTAGTCTATTTCATGGGGGTCCAGAAGCAGGTCACCCCGGACCTGAGACTACCTGGGAATGGATCAAGTCTGTGGCTTGGTGCTCCGGAATTCACCAGGATGTTGACAATCACTATAAAGCCTGTTTGGTCCTGACCCTCAGCATCACAAGGTTTCTATGGGTCATTCTAGGCATGTAGAGGGACTTGGCAGCATGTCCAGATTGACTTCATTGGGCCCCTACCCACCACAAAGAAAGGTCTTTCTCTAGTGGACAATTTCACCAAGTGAGTGGATGCTTTTCCCTGTAAGGCGGCCTCTGCATTGTGGACAGCCAAGATCCTAGTTAGGGAGGTGTTTTCTCGATGGGGGCTACTGCAGGTGGTGGAGTCAGATCAGGGCAGCCACTTCACAGGATGGGTAATTCACGCTACTTTAAAACTATTAGGGATTGAAAGTAAATGGCACGATGCACATAATCTCTAGTCTTCAGGTATTGTGGAACCTATGAACCGTACCCTCAAAAGCGCTATGCATAAAGATTTCCTCGCTCAGGACCTCACCCCATTTCGGTCCTCCCACTGATACTCATGGGTAACCGAGGTACAAAACCCAAAGGGACTGGTTATGTCCCTCATGAACTGGTCACTGGGCATCAGAGGAGAATGCCGTTGCATATACCGGTGCCCACCCTTACTGAGACACAGATTGGGGAAGTGACCAAAGATAAATTTACAGTTGAATTGTGGCAGACATTATGTTTCCTATATTGGAACACCACAATAACTATAGATCACAGTCACCGACATATTTTCTTGAACATGGGGTGTGGGAGATCACATCGTGGTCCAAAATTATGCTAGAGTGGGAGTGTTTGATCCACACTACAAGGGACCATACTCTATAGTGGACAAAGCTAGCCCTATGGTGTATACAGTCAAGCTGCCCAAGCAGGTTAAGTGGTTTCACATCATTCAGATGAAACTTTACCTGGCCACAAACATCGGACAGAAGTCTAACGGTTCTGGCGAAATCACCTCTCTGAGACCCTGTGATCCAATCATGTGGGAGAGTAATGAAGCCCCAATCCCACATAAGGGGGTTATGAGAGATGACGCTCCCATAAACGACAATCCAGATGATGACAGCTGGACTTTAGAAAACTTTTTCCAGGTGGAGACTGGAGATCCTAACATTGTGGCGTCTGGGGGCCACCATCCCCAAGACAGAGACACCCCTGAGAAGGAGTAACAGGGACAGGAAACCCAGATAGGATCCTAATTTCATGTACCATTAAGTTCAATTGTATATAGTTATAATACACCTGTGACCAAATCTGCTCATAGAGCAGGGTTTGTGTTTTTTTTTCCTCTTTCTACAGACTCATGAAGACAGTGCTAATGGTGATGATCCTGGGATTCATGACTGGCAACCTGTGCCTGGGCAAGACATTAGTGCTTCAAGATAATAAGGACGATAAGGATAACACAGAGTCAGTGATTTATCATATCCATCCCACTGAAAACCCGAGAGTTGAGGCAGAGGGATACATCGGGAACACAAGGGAGGGGCAGGGCAAATTGGTGGGGCATAAGAAGGGAGATTATAACGGGGAGTTCCTGGGAAATTGCAAAATATAGTATGCCTTCAACAGCACAATACAGTTTGGAAAGTTCAAGAAGGGAAAGGGGTGT
The DNA here is from genome assembly GCF_964194155.1 of Cetorhinus maximus. NCBI lineage: Eukaryota > Metazoa > Chordata > Chondrichthyes > Lamniformes > Cetorhinidae > Cetorhinus > Cetorhinus maximus. Next base: position 89,393,740 of record NC_135885.1, read on the forward strand.
ACATTATTTGTGATCCATCTAAAAGGACGATGAAGAAAAATAATACAGTCTGTTTTATGAGGAGAAAAGAAAATGGATGGGCACAGATAGGGGACCCCTGGAATCCACACACTTCTCCTACCAAGTCAGAGTCCCAAATGGAGGTCAGGTTGTGTTGGCCTCGGTGGTGGGGGGAACGTGATGAGGGGGGCTATACGTGTGTAGGAGGTGAGGCCTGGGTTGGGCTCCAGCTTCAGTCAGGATGGTTTGGGAATGCAGCTGTGAAAGGGATATCTTTGTCATTGTTGGGATGGGAGAAGTGCACCCACTCAGCATTGCATGGTACCACCTTACTAAGGAAGGGACATGCACCCCTCAGATATGTGCACCTGGAAAAGGGGGAAATGTTTCGGCTGTAACATTAAAGGTCACAAGGAAGCTCACTCCCTTTGCTAATAAGATCAAGATTAATCCAAAGGCTGTAGGATGCCCTTGCCATACGCCGGGACCAAAGAATGGTCTGGTTGCCATTCCCACACGAATGGTACTATATCATGATAAGCACCATGTTGTAGTGCCAATAATGATTAATTTCACGAATATGGGCTTACCTTCATGGTGTAAACATTAAACACGTGAACTGCAGAATTGAATGCTGCATCAAGTTTTGAGGGAATTCTGAGAGCGTCCTGGCACTGCGATTGATGAGGATGAACGTGTTAGTCTGTATGAGGGTTCAGGGAATCAAACAAAATCTCAATCGCATTGGCAGGTATGATGTAGCTTGATTAATGATGTGACAACCATATTTAACACTGGGGCATCATTTGTGGATAGTTTAGGTTTAGCCACTTTAGATGAATCGGTAAAAACTGTTAGAGATAGGTTAAGGAAGATATTAAGTGAAATGAATGATGTGGAACATGATGAATTAGAGGAAGACGAAATTATGACTGTTCAGTTGCAAGGTGTGGTGGAGACATTGTAAAGGCATGCCCACCGCATGAATGAAATTCTAAAAGAGAATAAAAATGCCTCTGTGGAAGATGTGGAAAATGATGCTTGCACAACGTATGGTTCTTAGTTGGTGGAACAGGCTCGTTTGGAGGATTGTGGAAGGGAGATTGCCTTGCTGGGTCACTGATAAACATCTCAGGGCTATGTCCACTTATCAACTTAGCACCGACATCTGTAAAATCAGGGCACTCGTGCCATCTGGGGAACAGTAACGTGGGCATGCTAGGGTTGTGTGAAGACGGTCCCTTTAAGATCAGTTCAGCTGATTAGGGGTCACGTGATTTGTTCAACCAATGTATGGCTAGCGTGGGGAATAAATTCTAGGGAGGGGTTTCGGAGAAAAAGATGGCTGTATGAGGGGCTGGCTGGATACAAGCAGCCACGGAAGCTCTTGTGTAAATAAAGTTTGTTTTGTTTGACTAAGAAGCCTCCCAGAGCGTGTTTCTACAGGTTGGTTCAGTATTATCCTGTCCTAAAAGGGGAGAAACCTAATCCTCTTTTTAGAGCCTAAAACATTGGAGTAGCAAGTCAGGCCCATGTGTCACATTATGACCAACACCCTAGGTACATGGCATAAGTGATCGGGATTACTTGAGTAGGCCTGGGTTTGTCTGGACGCGCTTGAAGAGGGGATACTTTTGTTTGCCTGTACGATGTAACTGAAAATGCAGCACCAACCTGCGGGTTCACTTAGGATCAGGAAGGGCCCAATCAATCGATCATGGTGACCCAGGGAGCAGAGTTCTACTATCTACAGTCTACCATCCATCATCAGTAAAGTAATGGAAGGAGTCATCAACAGTGCTACCAAGCAGCACTTGCTTCGCAATAACCTGCTCACTGATGCCCAGTTTGGGTTCCGCCAGTGCCACTCAGCTCTTGACCTCATTACAGCCTTGGTTCAAACATAGACAAAAGAGCTGAACTCCCGAGGTGAGATGAGAGTGACTGCCCTTGACATCAAGGCAGCATTTGACCGAGTGTGGCATCAAGCAGCCCTAGCAAAACTGAAGTCAATGGGGATCAGGGGAAAACTCTCTACTCGTTGGAGTCATACCTAGCACAAAGGAAGATGGTTGTGGTTGCTGGAGGTCAGTCATCTCAGCTCCAGGACATCACTGCAGGAGTTCCTCAGGGTAGAATCCTCGGCCCAACCATCTTCACCTGCTTCATCAATGGCCTTGCCTCCATCATAAGGTCCGAAGTGGGGACGTTCGCTGATGATTGCACAATGTTCAGCACCATTCGCGACTTCTCAGATACTGAAGCAGTCCATGCCCAAATGCAGCAAGACCTGGGCAATATCCAGGCTTGGGCAGATAAGTGGCAAGTAACATTCACACCACACAAGTGCCAGGCAATGATCATCTCCAACAAGAGAGAATCCAACCATTGCCCCTTCATGTTCAATGACATTACCATCACTGAATCTCCCACTATCAACATCCTGGGGGTTACCATTGATCAGAAACTGAACTGGACTAGCCATATAAATACTGTGACTGCAAGAGCAGGTCAGAGGCTAGGAATCGTGCAATGAATTAACTCACCTCCTGACTCCCCAAAGCCTGTCCACCATCTACAAGGCACAAGTCAGGAATGTGGTGGAATACTACCCACTTGCCTGGCTGAGCGCAGCTCCTACAACACTCAAGAAGCTGGACACCGTCCAGGACAAAGCAGCCTGCTTGATTGGCGCCACATCCACAAACATTCACTCCCTTCACCACCGATGCACAGTAACAGCGGTGTGTACCATCTACAAGATGCACTGTAGGAATTCACCAAGGCTCCTTAGACAACACCTTCCAAACCCAGGATCACTACCATCTAGAAGGACAAGGGCAGCAGATAGATGGGAGCACCATCACCTGGAAGTTCCCCTCCAAGTCGCTCACCATCCTGACTTGGAAATATATTGCCATTCCTTCACTGCCGCTGGGTCAAAATCCTGGAACTTCTTTCCTAACAGAATTGTGGGTGTATCTACACCATATGGACTGCATCGGTTCAAGAAGGCAGCTCACCACCACCTTCTCAAGAGCAACTGGGGATGGGCAATAAATGCTGGCCCAGCCAGCGAAGCCCAAGTGAATGAACAATAAAAGAAAATCATGTTTAACTAATTGGCATGAGTTTTTGGTGGAGTAACAAAAAGATTGATGAAGGGAATGTAATTGATGTGGTGTACATGGGCTTATAAAAGGCATTTGATAAAGTGCCACATAACAGATTTGTCAGCAAAGTTAGAGCCCATGGAATAAAAGCAGCAGCCTGGATATAAATTGGCTTAGTGACAGGAAACAGAGAATAGTGGTGAACAGTAGTTTTTTTTTTGGACTGGAGGAAGGTATATAGTGAGGTTTCCCAGCGACCAGTATTAGGAACCCTGCTTTTTCTGATATCTATTAATCACCTAGGCTTGGGTATACAGGGCAAAATTTCAAAATTTGCAGCTGACACAAAACTTGGAAGCATTGTGAACTGTGAGGAACAGACTGTTGGGATGGGTGGCCAAGTGGCAGGCAACATTTAATGCAGAGGAGTGCATGTGAAGTGATTCACTTTGGTAGGAAGAACAAAAAGAGGCAATATAAAATAAAGGGTAAAATTCAAAAGTGGGTGCAGGAGCACAGGGACCTGAAAGTATATGTGCACAAATCATTGAAGGGCAAGGCAGGTTGAGAAAGCAGTTAATAAACGATACAGGATCGTGGGCATGGAGTACAAAAGCAAGGAAGTTATGATAAACTTTCAGGTTTATAAAATACTGATTCAACCTCAACTGGAGTATTGTGTCCGCTTCTGGGCACTGCACTTTAGGAAGGATATGAAGACATTAGAGGGGGTGCAAAAAGGATTTACAAGAATGGTTCCTGAGATAAGGGACTTCAGTTACATGGATAGATTGGAAAAGCTGGGGCTGTATCCTTGGAAAAGAGAAGGTTGAGAGGAGAGAGGTGTTCAAAATCATGAGGGATCTGGGCATAGCAGATTAGCAGATGAGGAAAAATTGTTCCCATTATCAGAAGGATCGAGAACTCGAGGGCACCAGTTTAAGGTGATTGGTGAAAGAAGCAGTGGTGGCATGAGGAAAAACCTTTGACGCAGTGAATATTGAGGATCCGGACTGTGCTGTCTGAGAGTTTAGTCCTTCAATCATGGTTTTCGGAAGAGAATTGGGTAATTATCTGAAAAAAAAAAGATTGCAGATCTACAAGGAAAAGGCGGGAGGTTGCGACTAGCTGATTGCTCTCACAGAAAGCTGGTATGGACACAGCAGGATGAGTTGCTTGCGTCTTTGACGTAACTATTCTATGATTCTAAGAACACCTCAAGAGTTTGGAAATTCTGCGGTGAATAGCTCATCTCCTGACTCCCCAAAGCTATCAACAGGACACAAGTCAAGAGGATGGACTATGCTCCATTTGCCTAGCTGGACATGTGTAACTCCGACAACACTCAAGAGGAAAAACAGGCTGCTAGATTGGCCCCCAATCAACCAACTTAAACATTGACTCATTCCACCACTAGTGCACATGGCTGTAGTATGTACCATCTACAAGAGGCACTCCAGCAACTCATGAAGCCTCCTTCGACTGTGTCTTCCAAATCCATAACCTCAATCAACTAGAAGAATAAGGATAGCAGACGGATGGGTTCACCATCACCTCCAAGTTTCTCTCTAACCCACACCCCTCACCGAGCTGGAACTATATCACCATTGCTTCACTGCTACTGCTTCAAAATCCTGGAGCTTCCTTCCTAACAGCACTGTGGGTGTACCTACACCACATGGACTGCAGCGGTTCAAGAAGGCAGCTCACCACCACCTTCTCGAGGGCAACTAGGGATGGGCAACAAAGGGTGACATAGCCAGTGATGGTCAGATCCCATGAGTGAATACAAAGAATACACTTTTAAAAATACATTTTTTAGCCTTTTACTTTTGAATTACAGGGCAAAAGATAAAGCATAAGGAACAGAACCAGCAAAATACAAATAAATGCAAGCAGCTTTGGGCAAGAATTTTCGAAACAAAGTGCAGGATTTTGCTGTCTGACATGGGGCCAAATCATGTTGGACTGGCAATAAAAAAGGCGTTGAGGGGCCTGGGTCTAGAATTCCCACCCCTGTTTCAGATGTCGTCATTTTCTTGGCCATGGGAAAGGGGGCAGGTCTTGAGCTGAAACCTGCAGCGAGGAACGTCAGGCGCACCATAGAAATGACTGCTGAAATTTTGAGGGATGCAGTGGAGGCTTCAGAAGTCTGTATAAACCTTGCCAGTTCAGTGCACTTGGGAACACAGCAGGAAGCCTGTCGGAAGTGCAGGAAAGCTCTGAGCAGTATGCAAGAAAGGAAACTTTTGCAGTACCTCAACCTGAAAACCCTCAAAAGTCGAGGATTTGCACCAGGGAGGGGGGAGGAGACAGTGATGTGGTCCCTGAACAAGCAGAGCCTGGACACAATTCTGCAACCGACAGGGCATCAACCAAGCTTCTGTACTCCAAGAGAGGAATTCTGCCACTGGACATGGGTGCAGTTCCCTCACACCCACAGGCCATTCAGACAGACCAGCAGCACCAGCAGCAGCAGCAGCAGCCTTGCATGTCTCCAGGCAGCAAAAGGCAGCCAGCACAGAGAAGAAGTATCTGAGAATACCTGAGCTCCATATGTATTACAACAGGCTCACCTGGAGATGCCTGAGTGCCAGCGCAGGAAGAGACTTTGACTGTCGAGGGAGGTAACAACAGACCTCTGTGCCCCCCTTAATGATAAATTTTCCTCTAGAATCACCCATCTACAGGCCCTGGCAGTAGCACTGAAATTACCATGGCCCTCAACTCCATCACCTCGGGTTCATTTCAGGGCCCTGCTGTTGGCCTCTGGCAGACGCAGGTGGCTGCTGACCACTGCATCCATACCATCACGGATGCTTTCTTCACAAGGGTCATTGACTTCATCAGCTTCCTGCAGCCTCACAAGCGCAGATGGGATGGGTTTCACATCTATAGCCAGATTCCCCTGGATCCAAGGCATCATAGACTGCCCCCATATTGCCACAAAGGTACCCATGGAGACACCAGACAGATTCATTAATAGAAAGGGATACCATTCTACCAATGTCCAGCTGGCCTGTGACCATTGGAAGAATCTCCCGCATACTATGTATGCTTTCCAGGAAGCTGCCATGATTTCTTGATAGTCCACGAGTCAAGGCTTCTTCTGCCCCACCCAACAGGTACATGGATGGATTCTGGATGATAAGGATTACCCTCTAACTTCTAACTCCACAGAAAGATCCTCAAGGTCCAGCGCGGATACAACAAGAGCCACCTGCACACCAGAACACTTACGAGGTTTTGATGCTTTGACCACTCTGGTGGAGCCCTACAATTCTTGCCTGCCAGGGTCTCCTGAATGGTCATCATGTGCTGCATGCTGCACAACATGGCACTTGAAAAGGCAGAACATGAGGAAGGCCTCATATCATCATCATCGTCATCAGAGGAGGAGGGACATGGAGAAAAGAGACAGGAGACTCGGAGGCAGAGGAAGTTGAACCACAGGGTGAACCACAGAGACATGGTGCAGGTCGGGCCCGGAGATGTGGAGAGGAATCCATGCTATAACATACTGCAGTGATCCACTCAGTGCTCAAGGTGACACAGTGTCCTATGAACTTGCACACTCCTATGCAGAGCTTTTCTTTTTGCCTCAGAGTGAGTGGAGGAAGCCTGTTTGTGTCTTCAGATATGAGGCTGTGCGGACCATGGTGGTCAGCATTGTTGTGCAGGGACATGTTGGAGCCCTTCCTGTGACTGTGCTGCTTATATCTCTGCAGAAGCAGCCGTAATCAATAGGTCCTGGATCACTGATGCTGCCCCTGTCAGATAGCCTGAGGAAACTGAGGGTGGTGAGATTCTCTTATTCTGCATAAAACCCTCATCTTCTCCTGGAACATCCTCAGCCCTTGGTGTGCTGTCCCACTGGCTTAAAGGGATTTGCTGCTGGGCCGCAGCGGGCATCCCCTCCAGCCATTACTGGGCCGCCTGTGAGAGTGTCCTGCTCTGGTTTTGCAGCTCTTCACATATTGCACATAACCCTCAGCACTCAGGTCTAACCTGACTGGTCCAGGTTACAGAGAGAGCTGTAATGTCCCTGTGCAGGACATCGTGCTGCTCCTATACACACTCCATGTGCTGCTGGATGTGGCTCTCCATGAGGTTGGCCACTTTCTCATTGGTGAAGCTCACGCATTGGAATTTCTGCGACATGATCAAACTCATCTGCTCCATAACTCCTCCATTCGCAGCTCATGAGCTCTCAGTGCCTCAGGGAACTATGACAGATGGCCAGATATCTGCTGCTGCTGTGCCCCAAACTGTGACTCCTGAGGCCCTACCTCATTGCCCTGCAGAGATCACTGTGACTGTCCACCCCTCTCCAAGGGGGACTGCCCACAAATGCCTCTCCCTCAGACACCTTCTCCTGCACACTCGTGCGGTGCTCCTCACCCAGTACCCCTGACTCTGAAACTGGGCATGGACCCTCTGAGCTATACAGATCTGTGCTGGGGCCTGATGAGTTAGTGTGGTGTGATGCTTCCACGGACAGGTTTCCCTCTTCTTGCTTTCTCCTGAGGGTGCGGTCAGAACCCTGGGACCTTTGTGAGACACAATAGAAGCTAATGAGAAGAAGGTCTGGACATGTCAACATTTCTCATTGACAAGTATGTCCTCTACACCCAGTGCTTGGCATGCTGTCAGACTAGACTTTCCTAGCAGGTTCAGTGCCACCCTTTCACCTTCCAACACATGCCTCCACCCCACTCCCACCAACATGACCAATTCACAAGATCTATCACCATGACAATCACCACTGGACTATTGCTGCAAATGCCTTTTGTGGCCCTTTGTTTGCCCATTTCTCCTGCGAGGATAGAGGGAGATGAGGCAGTGCACTGCCGCAGAGAAAGGAAACTCCTCCACCTGCTTTGAAACAGCATCCCCTCTTTGGCAGCTTTACCCATTAGCACTGGCACTATGCCAGTGACCTTGGCACAAACACCTCCAAAGTTGCAGAGCAGCATGTGCCTTGTGTCCCCCAGATGCTCTGCATGCTGCAATCCAAGGGATCACCGAATAGCTGGACCTCTCATTCACCCTGCCTGAGTGCAGCAAGTCACTGGACCTCTTGCTGCACTGCACCCAGATTCATTGGTGCTCCCTCCAGGCACTTACCACCTTTGCAATCTGAATCTATGCCCTCTTGGTCATGATTGGGGACATCTTGCAGTCTGCTGGGTATAGGATGTCTCTCCTGTCACTGACCGTCTGCACCATCATGTATCAGCCACGGTTGTTGAAGTGTGGAGCTGGCGTGTCTCAGCTCTTCTGGCTGCTTCTTGGTTCAGCCATCCTGGTATCAGGACGTATGAAGGACATTGGTCAGTAAGTGTGTTGAGTACATCACAATGCTATGATAGCGAGGTGTTGGTGTTTTGCGGTCTGGATACCGGTGTCGTATTCTCCATGTATAGGCTTGCTGGCCTCACTTTTGCTGTGCGAGTGCCAGCATGGCATGTGTTGACGCTGTGTGGCAATGTTCTAAGGGGCCAGATCTCCTGGAGGGGCAGACAAGCCTTGGGAGTGCTCAGTAGTTGCCTTCCTCTGTTGAGGTTGTAGGGAGAGGGATCCGTGTCATTGAGGCCCGAGTGTGGAGTGTGGCCCCTGAGCTGGGTTGCTATGCCCACTTGCCCAACTGTGCTGTGAGCTGCTGCATGTTCATTTGCAGGGGAGTGTAGACAAAGACTGGGCTAGCAGGCTCCTCAGAGCTGGGTCTTCACAGGGAGCAGCAGGACATCAATAGACCATGCAATGGTTAGGAATTTACTGAGAGTTTCTTAATACTGGGTCAACTTCCATAGGGGCAACAGGCTATTAGCCAGCAATGACACCAACAATGACAGTAAGTGCTCACAGGTCAAAATGGAGCCAACAGCTCCAGTGCTATTGATGAGTTCTTCAAAAAAACTTCCTCCAATTCTGACAACACCAAGATGGCAGCAGAGGTGGGCCTTTCATGGGCCCTGAGATGGGAAGGACCTGCCTCTATGCTCTGCACTGTTTCTGCTGCCCATTGCAAGTCCAGTCTGGCGTAAAAATATCGGAGATGTGAAAAAGCTTGTTTGACTGGATGGAACATTTGGAGATGGGAATTCACGTGATGAAAATTCTGGGAACTCCAGCCAGAGTCAGCAACCCTAACTTGAGGGAATATCTAAGGCAAAACTTTAAACATGCAGCAGAAATCAAAGGAAAAAATGAAAGTCAAAAATTGAGGTATTTTCTGCAGCGGTGAGGGAAAGATCGAGTAAAAGTGGCCAGTGTTTTGGAGATGAAACGTGGTGCTCTATGTTGAAGATTGGATGAGAGAAAGGAGATTCTATGTATGGCCGGGCAGGTTACCAAGATTAGCTTGGATTTAGTCTGAGGTGTCACTGGACAGGTTGAAGAAGTTGAGGTGCTGATATGAACCAGTGAGGATAGCTTCAATTTAACCTTTTTATGCCTATGAAATTATGACTCTAGAAGTTTTTATTGCCACAGTCTTTGAAATGAATGTGTTCCAAGTGGTATGAAGTTCAGTCCCTTCAGCACTTACATTAGAATGCTGACCCCATGCTGACAGATAATATTGTTGAATTGTAACATATTTGATGAAAAAGCAGGAATCAAGGGTGGAGTTTAAGGTGTATTAGAGATGATTATTTTGGGTTATTTTGGGTTCTCCACCGGAAAAATACTTTCTCTGAATCAACATAATCGAATCCTTTCACCATTTTAAATATCTCAATTAGTTCATGCCTAAGTCTTAAAAACTCAAAGGAATATAAATTAGGTTTATACATTTGTCTTTATAACTTAACCCTTTAACCCAAAGAATAATTCTGGAAGGCACAGAAGCCAGATTGCAGGACCTCAGATAGGGAAAGGTGAAACTGCTGGAAGTGATAAGAGAGGCTACACACACTCATCCAGTTCCACAGGTGTAGATTTATTGCAAATGGAACCTAATGATGACAAGAAACAAACTGCAACTGGTATTTTCAAATTGTTTATCTGTTTACATTTGTGCACTATGGCACTTCTGTTCAATTTATAAAACATTAAACCTCCAATAATAAGAGTAAAGCAACATACCAATATTTTTCAAAACAGATAGTTACCCAACATCTCTAAATCCTTGTGAAAGTTGCTTAAGAGCTATGGAATCTTGCTTGGCAACAACTGAGGCATGGTGTAATGTAAAAATAGAATTAGGACACTTGAATGTCATTTTGCATCAAATGTTTCACAGTATTTAAGATATGACTAAGCTCTTAAGATGCCCGCTTTGTTCCATCATCTCAATTTATTTATACTTGTGGTTCAAATCACCATAAACTATAACGTACGTAAGATGCATGTTGTAAATTTAGGAAATTACTAGATGGAAGCCTGCATTACTCTCACTTCACAGGTTCAAATTACGGCCTAGTCAAGGAGGAGTCAGAAGGTAAATTTCATCTTAATTTTGTTGGGTTGGGGGGGAATCTGCATTTCTATAGATTTCACAAAAATAACACCAGCTGTTATTACACACCAGGTTCCTCATCTTCCTGAATAAGACTTCATCCTGTGGATCTACCTTTCTTTGTCAGGAATCTGACTGGACCATTGGAAACTGCAACAGTCCAAAGCCAGGAGGTAGCCCCTGGATGCTGTTTTCCCACATGCATCCCTCATCCCCATGGTAACAAGGCCCACATGCACCCCTCATCCCCATGGTAACAAGGCCCACATGTACCCCTCATCACCATGGTAACAAGGTCTATCTTCAAAATTGACTCGGCCTCCTGTTGGACTTGGACATGTCACTGTCAGTTCTCTATCTCGTCATATAGCGTCCTCGGTTATATGAAGGCTGCCTATCATGGTTCATCACACATCTCCATTTCTAGTAGCCTTTTGCCATGTGGAGGCATGTGGAAGAGGCCCCAAGAACTACCTCAGCTAGTAAGGGGACTGAACGGCACTGTCGGTGTAGCACCACACTCATACTGTTTGAGCTAACCAGTTCTTATGTGCCAGTTACCTGGAGGAAAATGTCAGTCTACTGCAGAAAACATTTTTTTAATGTTTTGTTATGATATTTCTACAGAAAATGCATCAATAAAGTCAACAAATACTATCAGGTGAGAACTTTGGAGGGGGGGCTCCAGAGGTAATGGCACAGGGGTGAGATGGAAAGCTTACTGAAGCTGCTTGTGTTATGATCTGAGGAGTAAGCATGAAACAAAATGAAGGCAGTCCACTAAGATGAATGGAGGAAATGTGTTACAGGTGGATGGTGGGATCAACAGTTCTAAATGCTGCAAAGATCAAGGAAAATGAAGAAGAATAACTGCAGGAGGGTTTTGAGCGGGATGAGGTTTCCTAAAGCTTTGACAAATTGAATTTTAAAAATTTCTGAAATATAAAAATATGTCCCATGTCACATGAGATGGGACATGTTTCATTAAATTTTCATTCCATTTATTTATTTATTTCAAAAGCACTTCAATCTCCCTGAGGCAGCTCAGTGCCAAAGGGAGGAAACATGCTGCCCCAAAATTTAGCGACGCCTCCCTCAAGAGCCTACTGGATGCAGTGGAGGCCCGACACAAAGTCCTCTACCCTCGGTCTGGACGAAGACCAGCAAACAAAGTGACAAATCCTTCATGGGAGGCAGTGGCAGCAGTGGTCAGTGCAATAGGGGACATGCACCCAGTGCCAAAAGAAGATGAATGATCTCCTCTGTCCTGCCAAGGTAAGTCATTTTTCTCATCACTCTCAACTCACACACACACAGGCCCATCACATATCTATAGGGATCTCACTCACTGCTAGCTCATGGGACATCACCATTCACTCTCTCACACACACACCATCATCTTCCCAGCAGATCGTGTCCTCATCCCGCCCATGGACCAATCACCACCCACACTTAGAAGGCATCCTTATCATCTGGCCTGGCAGGCGTCCTGCTTGTAGTTTCTCCATCTCTATTCATGCAGGATAAGCTGGAACACAACAAAAGGGAGAGGTCACAGACTGGTGGAGGAATGCCTGACATCAAGGTGCTAACAGGCTTTGAAAATAGAGTCACCCAGCTGGTCGGAGATGATCTGGACCGTTCCTGTGCTGACGGTGAGGTTGGCAGTGCTCAACCAAGTGAAGATCCAGCAGTGCAACATCCATCAGACAACCATGCCATGAGTCAGTTCCCTTGTTCTGTCCTAATTATCCCTCCTTGTTTTTGCAGGCACATCTGGGAAGCAACCGAGGGGGTCCATGACCCAGGTCCTGGACTCAAGCCCAGAAGACACCTCGGAAGAAGAATCTGATAATATCCTCGTTGGAGACTCATCACAGCACTCACCCACACCCTCCACCAGAGCAGAGACAGACACCTCAGTGGGACCCAGCTCTAGAGTAGCCTCGGGATCATAATCTAGTGAGCACATCGCACTGTCTGATCCACAGCAGGCGGCGGCAGGGACTTGCCAGGTTTCTGGCACTCGGAGAACTGCTGGAAGCCAGAAATCTGCTGAGTCTGAGTCAGATGACGAGCCTCCAGACTCAGTCATACCTCAGTTGCTGGAGCTGCAAAGGCAAGCTTGGAAACATCAGAAAGGAATGACTGCTGCACTCCTTAGATTGCAAGGCACAATGGAGAAGTCCATCCATCTTCAGTCTAAGGCGATAGAGCCAGCATGCCAACCCACCGAAGTCAACGCTTGTAGGATGGCGGCCACTATGAAGACCTTGGTCTAGCACATCGATCCTGCACTGCTGTGTGGGCCGAACTCAATCGCTGACGCCATAGTTGGCCTCCAACAATGTCAATGCAAGAGGGATGCGGGGCAGCTCGATCTCACTCCAGCTTCCCCTTCTCCTCAAGGCGTCAGCCAGGTGCCCTCAGATACCCATAGGGAGGAGGACCAGCAGGTGCACACCCTGGGGCCATCCACCCAGGTGACTCCAGGAGTGTCTGGCCCATCCAAATCCTCTCTCCCTGTGATCCCAGCAGCTCCAGCTCCACAGGCCGAGGAGGGGGCCACTGCCACACAGCAAGATCCTGAAAGCAGGCCAGGGCCCTCCAGGTCTCGGCCCTCCACAGGACACCCACCAAGGTAATCACAGACAGGGTGTAGCAGTCAGCAGGCTGCCTCCACCTCCGCTGTGGATGTCGGGGGAGCACCAAGACATGGAGGCAGGGTTGGAAAGGTTAAGAAGATGTAATTTCACTGCATGGGCCTGGTCATTAATCGCTTGTACATAATATTGACAATTGTCAACAAACTCCCAACAATGTCACCTTGTTTATGGCTCCTTGTTCTGATGAGCAGTGTTCATGTCACTCAGGTGTGAAACCTTGGCTCCTGCACAACATAATGGCAGGTATCTCAACCCAGGGCCTCTTCCCTGTGTTTTGTGCAACCTTCCCAGCACACTTATGGTGGGCCTTCACTTTCATTGGACTCATCAGTCATGCCTGCACCTCGATGGGCTTGTCATTGCTGCCAGAATGTCCTGGGCCGGCGTCATAGAGTTCCGTCATTCTCTCTGTGAGCTCCCAGCGCCTTTAAGGTGTGGTTACCACCCCCCCACCCCACCCCACCCCAACTATCCCATCAGCATCTGAGCCCTGTGACAGTGTGCTCCTGAAGGGTTCAACTCACGAAGTTGAAGCTTCCCTGCAGCATCTCCATGATATGACCCTGGTCACAGACCGCAAGCAAAGTACCATCAGCCAGACAGTAGTCAGACATTCACATAAGCTATGTGAGGATCTATGGAGTGTCCCCACTGTATGTCATCATCCTCCTGGAATGTAGGGACTAAGGGCATCCGCTGCATCTCCTTGACAGGAGCCTTATCACAGGGTATGTGCGCTGCCATCAGCCAGACTGGAGTCAAACATCAACAGATGCAATGTGAGGATCTATGGTGTCTCCTCATTGCATGTCATCCTCATCCTCCACCAATCTAGCAGCTATGAGGGACTCCCGAGCGCGCCTGCCTCATCTGGAAAAAGCAATGGTCTCAACGCCGTCACCCTTGCCTTTGAAGACCTCATCACTGTCATGCCCATTGAGGTCCTCCTCATCATAGGAGACCTCCAGCTCCTCCATCTCCTCCTCAAGCAGCTCCTCCCCCCATTGCAGCGCCAGGTTGTAAAGGGCACAACAGGTGATGACAATGTGTGACATCCTCTGTGGACTATATTGCAGGGCACCACCAGACCGGTCCAGGCACTGGAACCTCATTTTCAGCATCCCGATGGTTTGCTCCACCAAGGTGCGAGTTGCTGCATGAGCCTCGTTAAACCTTCTCTCTGCTTCAGTCTGAGGCCGCCGCACGGGTGTCATCAGCCACGTCCTCTGCGGGTAGCCCTTGTCCCCGAGGAGCCAACCCTGCAGCCTCTGTGGGCCCTGGACAAGGTCAGGGATCTGAGGTCTACTGAGAATGAAGGAGTCATGGGAACCGTGCGCAGACCTGCAGGATGTGTTTGTGTTGGTCGCACACCAGCTGAACATTCAGCGAGTGGAAGCCCTTGTGGTTGACATAGTTGACTGCCTGTTGCCACGGAGATCTGAGCATCACATGTATGCAGCCAATGGCACCCTGCACCTGTGGAGAGATCTAGGCAAATCCCAGTGCTCTTGCTTCCTGGCTTTCCTGATCCCGGGCAAAATGCACAAAGTTGTGTGCCTTCACGAATATGGCATCCGTGACTTCCCGGATGCATTTGTGCATGGATGCTTGAGGGACCCCACACAGGTCACCTGTGGAGCCCTGCAAGGAGCCACTGGTGTAACAATTGAGTGCCCTGGTCACTTTCACGGCCACTGGCAGTGGATGCCCTCCATGTACCCGTGTTGCCAAATCCTGCAGCAGGTGGCATATGTGAACGGCCAGTTCCCTGGACATGCGCAGTTTTCAGAGATACTGGTTCTCGGTCATCTTCAGGTATGTCAAGCGCCATCTATAGACCCTAGGCCTAGCTAGGCACCAAACCATGACGGCTTGCTGTGGCTCTTCAGCGGCATGCACAGGAGCTTCATCTGTCCCTTACTCCTGAGGATGCTGCTCCTCCCTCTGCTCACCCAGGGAGCCTCCGTCGGTCTCTTCCCTGTCATCTCTGCTCCCTGTAAGCCATGAGGCATACAGCTAGGTCACCAGGCTCCATGCTCCTGATATACTCCTCCTGCAGGATGATAGAGGGAGATGCCTGGGTTAGCATCAGCTTCCTTGGGACCTCTCATGGTCATGTGTGCGTCTCCAGCTCCGTCTCAAGGCTCCTTAACGCATGCTGGAGAGTGCTGTACACCACTTGGTTGGCCAGAGCTTAGTGCGCTGTATGGCTGCCAGATGCCCCACCCATCTCTACCCCACTCCACCTGACCAATTGGCAGCAGCTTTGCCCATTGGACTGCATGCTGTGCTCTCAGCTCAGACGCAGGCATTCTCCTAACCCGCACTGCAAGGCTGCACTGTTAGCTTCAACCATGGGGGAGACTGGCCCAAAACTTAATGAGGACATTGCAAGGGGCTGTGAGCGCCTCCACCAGTGACTGCTCCATATCCAGCTTTCTCAAGGAGATTGAACAACTTACCCAGTTGTCCAATTGTTCTGCAGTCCACTAAAACATTCATTAATTTGCAGTCTGTGCCAAAGGGGTGCAAAGTTCAGGAGCATTTGGTGGCACTTTGATGCCTGTGTTGCTTGAGTGGGCAGATAAGCTAAAGACCCAACTCCTAGCATGTCAATGTAGCTGCGCCTGAACTGTCTCAGCTGCGGAAGAATGCTCACTTTACACAAGGTTTCCCTAATGCATGGCCACTTCCCTCTGCCCACCTCACATGTGCTTGTGCATCAGACTGCGCTGCCTTGCCCCCCCCAATTCGCCCCAACTGCAGTGCAGCCCTTGCCCCGGCACCGTACTGTTAGCCTGCCCACAGCAAGTGGCTTGCCCGTGTCTTTGCTTGAATGCATGGCACTTCTTCCTTCAAGTCGAACGGGTGACCCTCGCAGGTGCTGCACAATGTTGGTGTGCACTCACCTCTGAGTTCCGCTTGAAGTTCAGCTCAGTAGGTGCACACCGTTTAAATGCTGTTGTGAAACGTGCCGGCATGCAATCACGCCGATGTGCTCGGATGATCCAGAGTGGGGGGATGATTCCGGCAAGCAGAGTTAATAATGAGATGCTAATGTATTGGAATTAGTTCCCAATGTGCAGCCGCGGGAAAGTCGGCCCACCATTGATGGGCGGAGCGGATGATTGCAAACTGGTTTCACGACGACGTAAATCAGATTTTTGGCTTTCCTACCATATTGTATCCCCTGCGCCTGCCATGACACCTGCCGCCAATGGAGATGGAAAATTCCAGCCATAGACTCAGCATTTGATAGTCAAGGAAAGCTTAGAGGGCACATGGAAAGGCTCAGTGACTACAGGAGATAATAAACAGCTGGCCTGAAGCCTGTAGCTGCCAAATTTCTTCCAAGTTGTAATCCAGTGGAGGAATTAAAGGAGATTCAGAGCCCAGTCTCAGCACCAACATATCCTCGCAAGATCAGTTTTTCAAATTTCAAGTACACCTGACTGCGTGCCTGTCACTGGCTTGGGCCCTCTGAACATTCTCCCCATGAGGCTTTGCCCTAAAGAATCAGGGAACATTTTCCAATCTCCATATATAAAAACATTCCAAAGGGCTCTGTGGTATACACACACTCCCAGTTACCTGGCACCACCCAGTCCATAAATATGCTGCATTAGCAAAGGGCAAGACAGCAAAGGCAGAACCAAATGTTAAGTAGTAACAGCCCCAGCTGACTGTGAAGCCCTACTCACAAAATTCCAGAACATTTGAGAACTTCCATTATCATTGACAGAAGCATGAAACCCATGAACTCTGCAGTGCAAGCACCCAAGTAAAATGTTGTATAAATTAAGTTTGAGACTTGTGTCCACAAGTGAAATAGTCCAAACCTGATCACTCAGAAAAACTTGCCATGTGAATGGAATCAAAAAATGATTACTAAATTAAGCAATCTTTACTACAGGAGGCAGAGCAATAACATCTCTATCATCAGAATTCTCAAAGGTCATAAAAAGGTTAGATCAATCCATTCATCCAAAACACTCTTGGGTGTTTGTTAGGTCTGGATACTGAGGGGCTCCTGACACCAATCTGGCCTCAATGGGCCTTCAAACCTGAATCCCCAGTTTCATACAAAGGACAGATTCACCGTTAAGAGAGAACAGAAGTTTCTCAGGAGAATTGCATAATTGTATTTGTAGACTATTACCTGCACTGCTAAGAAAACAAATGACCTCTGATGAAGTAGAATTTTCCCTCTGCAATAGAAGTGTTACATACAAGATAATGTAGTCTGCCATTTTTACAATATTGGCCTGTCTGAACTGTCCATGCAGTGCCAGCCTCTTGTTCCCAATGACAAGGCAGGCTAGCCCGACTGACAGAGGACCTAAATAATGGGCAATCTCCTGAATGCTAACCAAAGATAATATCATTCTGCTGGTGCCATCACACAGACACAGATGTTGCCTGCCTCCTCCAAATAATATCCCTCACATCATTGGTGATTACTGCCCTAAGGAATAAGGGACATTGCGATCCATGCTAAGATTATTATGAATATTTGCAGTTATAAGGAAGGAGGAATGGAAAGGATAAGGCTGATGAAGAGAAGTAAGATAAGGGCTGTTGTCTTTCATCAACACTTTCCCATTAAAAACACTAAAGCTCTGCCTGGGAGCGCCTAAGATGTGTCTCAAATTTCTGAAGGTGAAGTAGATCTGTTGCAGAATGCTAGGAAAATATTGTGGTGCAGCCACAGCCAAACACCACCTATCTTAATCGAGTAGCACCTCATCACATTTTGAAAGATATGACTTCCTGGCCGCCAGTTAGGGTGCCAGAAAGGCCATCAGAAACATGGATGTACCCTCAAATACACTGCCCTCTCCATTAGGCCTGTCCTTGAGGTGGAGGGTCTGCCTGACATGTGCAGATTATTACAGCTCTAAGTACCAGTGGCAAGATGCCATACCACACAACTATGATGGAACATTACTTCTCTAAGCACACATGTGTATAAGGCATCTGCAGGACACATGCCTGGGTATGTGATTTATTGCTTCCACCTAGAATTTGGAAATATCAAGCACAGTAGGCCCTGCTCACAAACCAATACACACTTCTCCAGAGGGAGAGATGGGTTAATAAATACATGGAAATACGTAGAATTTACAACACAGAAACAGGATATTAAATCAAAGCAGACAATTTTAGCTTTTAGACCATGAAATTGGGTTCTAGTTGCGCCACAGGTGCTGATACCATAGCAACTCAAAAGGCATAAAATTGTATGGGATGAGCCTCTGCCCACTTCTGGTGTGCCCCATGTGGCACCCCATGCTGGGAATGGCATTCATGTGGAGGTGTCCCATGTGTGCACCAGAGCCATCAGGAGTGGTGAGATTATGATATCAAACAGCCATTATGGTTGATTTGACCCACGCTGAGGGAACTTCAACTGTAATTGATTTGAGTCAGTCTAAGTCGAGTGGAATGCCTGAGGTGGTGGCTGCAGCGAAGGGTGGTGCGGCCCACAAGGCATCGAAACAGTTGCTGACTAAAGTCACCAAGAAGCCGCCTAAGAAGCGGAGAAACTCTCGCAAGCAGAGCTATTCCACTTATGTGTACAGGGGGCTGACTCAGGTCCACTCTTCCACCAGGATCTCATCCAAGACCATGAGTGTTATGAATTCCTTCGTTGTCGACATTTTTGAGCGCATCGCCTCTGAGGCTTCACACCTCATTCGCTACAAGTGCCACATTCGGCCAGGGAGATCCAGAGCGCTGTCTTCCTCATGCTGCCAGGAGAACTGGCCAAACACACCATCTCTGGAGGCACCAAAGCGGTCGCCAGATACACCAACCCCATTTAGGTCAATCATTCTAAAGAACATAAAGATCCAGTAAATGCTATTGCTAATCACTCATAGCTGAACATGTGTTCAAGCTGCATTGGGGAACTCCATGAGCACTATTTAAAGGGAGGCATTCAACTTGCAGGTGAGGTGCATTTTAATTCTGATATTATAAAGTTTGTGGAAGTGCTCTGGCTTGGTTTTGAAGGTGCGATGGTGATCTGGTGCATTCATTCAGGGAGAGCAGATGATTTGGTCACCCAAGTTTGGACGAGGTATAAGATCAGTAGTTGAAGCTTTTTTTCAATCATGGGATATGGGCATCACTGGCTTGGCCAGCATTTATTGCCCATCCCTAATTGCCCTTGAGAAGGTGGTGGTGAGCTGCTTTCTTGAACCGCTGCAGTCCGTGCGCTGTAGGTACACCCACAGTGCTGTTAAGAAGGGAGTTCCAGGATTTTGACCCAGCAACAGTGAAGGAACGGCGATATATTTCCAAATCAGGATGGCAAGTAGCTTGGAGGGGAACTTCCAGATGGTGATGTTCCCATGTGCCTGTTGCCCTTGT
The DNA here is from genome assembly GCF_964194155.1 of Cetorhinus maximus. NCBI lineage: Eukaryota > Metazoa > Chordata > Chondrichthyes > Lamniformes > Cetorhinidae > Cetorhinus > Cetorhinus maximus. The sequence continues at coordinate 89,413,356 of NC_135885.1, forward strand.
CCTTCTAGATGGTAGTGATCATGGGTTTGGAAGGTGCTGTTTAAGGAGGCTTGGTGAGTTCCTCTGGGTCTGCCTCGTTATCAGAAAAATGGAGCAGAGACTGCAGAGAGAGGAAGCTTTGTAAAGAGAAAGCAAGTGAGGTGAGCTCTCCATAGAAGGCACCACCAACCATGGGTTTTTCACGAGCATTCTCTGACTTCCACCTCAACCAAAAATGTTGCCTGAGGGGACTCAGATTCAAAAGCAGGTGGTTATAGAACTGAGCCTCCTTTGACACAAACTGCAGCCTCACACCAAGATGAGAGCAGTACTGCCAGTTCTTACCAAGATCACAATAATATTAAACTTCGACATGACCAACATTTTCCAGGCAAGACCATGCAACATATCCCCCATCTCCCAGTGCATCATCCATCAATGCATCTGGTAGGTGATGAAGGCCACATATGCAAAGAAAGGCGATGACATTGCGTTCTCTCTAAGAAGGGAAAAGCAGTGGGACCATGGGCATGTGACTTTGCCAGGATAGCAGAATTCATGATGGTGCAGGGAGCCATAGACAGCATGCATGTGGTTCTGTGGAACCCCTTTGTGAATGGAGAGAGGTATGGAAATTGAAAGGGCTACCAACATACAGATGGTCTCACCGGTGGGCAAAGCCTTTATAAAACACTAGTTAGATCCTAGAATTGTGGCCAGTTCTGGGCATCGCGTTTAGGAAGGATGTCAAGGCCTTAGAGAAACTGTAGAAGAAAATGGTTCCAGGGTTAAAAGACTGCAGTTAGATGGAGGAACTCGAAAATGTAGTGCTGTGCTCCTTAGAGCACAGAAAATAAACAAGATATTTGATTGAGGTGTTCCGCATCATAAAAAGTTTTGACAGTAAATAAGGCGAAACTGTTCCCAGAGAAAGAAGGACCTGTAATCAAAGGGCATAGATTAAAGGGAATTAGCAAAAGGAACCTGAGGTGGCAAGAGCAGATAATGGCCAGAATCTTCGGCTCGGCAAGTGGGGACGGGGCCCGCTTGCTGATGTGTAAAATGATGCGCGGTGACGTCAGGCATGCGTCCCGACATCACCATGCATCATTCCGATTTTCAGTTCAGCGGGCGCCCACCAGAGTTGGCTGTGTGCCTGCCAAACAGTCAAAAGCCTATTAAGGCCATTTAAAAACTAATTAAACCACTTAACATAGCTGCCCGTCCAACCTTAAGATTGGCGGGCAGGCGAAGAGCCCAGGCGGCCTTCGCATTGTTCATGAAACCTCATCCATGGGCGGGATGTGGTTTCATGAATGATTTATAAGCGAAATAAAGATTTTCATTAAAATTCATAGACATGTCCCAGCTCATGTGACACTTTCATATGAGGGCACATGTCCTAAATTTTTTTTCTTTATTAAAATTTTTGAAACTCAAACTGATCCGCCTGAGGCTGCTCTGTGCCTCAGGGAGATGTTTGCACACATGCACGGAAGAGCGCAGGTCCCGACTCAGCCTACTTCCCCCGCACAGGGAGCGCTCAGTGCTTCTGAATGCATGTCATGCTGGGCGGGCCTTAATTGGCCCGCCCACATAAATTGGTGGCACGCAGCCTCTTGCATCATGAAACAAATAGTCACCTCCATCAGCAGACATGTGCAACTAACCATAATGTTGCACTTGATCGGTAGTGTCGCAGCTTCTTTGTAGCACAAACAACTTCCAATAAAAATCGAAATGTGGCACTGGAAGGCTGCTGCTATCATAGGCAGAATACGATGAGGCTGTTGGCAACGGGACAAGAAACATGCAATATTTCCGCTCTGGGGTGGGATGGCTGGCCATACAGCAACCAGCCAATTGGCTGTGCATTGGTGGGGAGTGCGGTGAGCCATCCAGCAGAGTGGGTAGTAAGTCGATGTCCTCCCCCACCCTGCCCTCACAGGGTCAATCGTCCAGGCACCATATTTAAAGGGCACCCAGACAGGCATTCATTCCTGCAAGCCAGGAGCATCAGTCCCACTGTCTGTAGGGACACATGCAGCAAATCTTTCTGGTTCCCTCTCCCGATAACCTTAACTACTAACTCACTATTCAGGAGTGATGGCACAGAGAAGATGAGTGGCAGTTCGGCATTGCCTCACTGCAGGTTCACTTCCAGGTCGTCCGGGAAAGGCGGGGAGGTCCTGTTTCCCAGGGGTTGCAGCAGGAGGCTACCCTGTCTGACTAGGCAGCCTGGATGGAGGTTGTAGCATGGGCTATTGCCTGTGGAGCCCACTCCAGAAGCTGGGCAGTGCCGGAAGAAGATGAAAGATCTGCTACACTCCGCCAGGGTAAGTGGTACCATGTAGTCACTACAAAGTGACACTCATAGGAGCATGAAGTAGAGTAAGTGTGTGAATGCAGAGGGATGTCAGACAGAAGTTTGGATTGAAGGCCTCACTGTTAGATGGAACATGTACATTGAATTTGTGGGAGCCACTTCATGCTATGAATGCTGCAGCAGTTGCAGGTCAGTGTGAGTGTTAAACACTTACTGGGGAGGGCTCAGGAGCTGTCGTGGGCATGCATGCTCATAAAGTGGTTATGCACCCATTGGGGTGACACTCAATCATTCTGTCTGTCTTCAGGAGAAAACCACTCATAATAGGAGAGAGCACAATCAGAGGTTCCTCAGATATAAGAATCCTGGCCCCAGCTGAGGAGGAGGCCACGGAACTTGCCTTGGAATACCGGCACCGAGCATGCGCTAATGGAGAGACCGGAGTTTTGCAGCCGACCAGTACGAATGCTTCCAGCCTGGTGTTGACAAAATGGACATACAGGAGTAATGTTTGAAACATTGCGGAGAAAAGGGATTGTGCATAACCATTAGGTAATTCTTTTTATTTTCCACTGCAGGTTCTTGCAGCAAGTAAAAGGCAAAAAAGAGGAGATGGCTTTCCCCCAAACCTGCCTCCAGCTCCACCTCCACCTCCACCTCCAGCTCCACCTCCAGCTCCACCTCCAGATCCACCTCCACCTCCAGATCCACCCCCAGCTCCACCTCCACCTCCAGATCCACCTCCACCTCCACCTCCAGCTCCACCTCTACCTCCAGCTCCACCTCTACCTCCACCTCCACCTCCACCTCCACCTCCACCTCCAGCTCCACCTCCAGCTCCACCTCCAGCTCCACCTCCACCTCCACCTCCAGCTCCACCTCCACCTCCAGCTCCACCTTCACCTCCAGCTCCACCTTCACCTCCAGGTCCACCTTCACCTCCACCTCCAGCTCCATCTCCAGCTCCACCTCCACCTCCAGCTCCACCTCCACCCCCAGCTCCACCTCCAGCTCCACCTCCAGCTGCACCTCCACCTCCAGCTCCAGTTCCACCCCCAGCTCCACCTCCACCTCCAGCTCCACCTCCACCTCCAGCTCCACCTCCACCCCCAGCTCCACCTCCAGCTCCAGCTCCAGCTCCACCTCCAGCTCCACCTCCACCTCTAGCTCCAGCTCCAGCTCCACCTCCACCTCCACCTCCAGCTCCAGCTCCAGCTCCACCTCCACCTCCAGCTCCAGCTCCACCTCCAGCTCCAGCTCCACCTCTAGCTCCACCTCCACCTGTAGCTCCAGCTCCACCTCCAGCTCCACCTCCACCTCTAGCTCCACCTCCACCTCTAGCTCCAGCTCCACCTCCACCTCCAGCTCCACCTCCAGCTCCACCTCCACCTCTAGCTCCAGCTCCACCTCCAGCTCCACCTCCACCTCTAGCTCCAGCTCCAGCTCCACCTCCAGCTCCAGCTCCAGCTCCAGCTCCAGCTCCACCTCCAGTTCTATCTTGTGCACCACCTCTGAGGATGAGGTCTCTGAACGCTCAGAGGAAACACCGTCACAGCATTCCCTTGCACCTTCCACCAACGTAGAGACATTCACCTTGGTGGGTACTAATTAGGCTTAGAGTTGAGATCAGGTGAGCACATCATTGACACTGTGACTGATGGAGGAACTGATAGCCCACGTTTGACACTTGGAGGATGGCTGAAGACCAGGCCCATGTTGAGACCCATGCAATTAAATGACGAACCTCTGGATTCAGCCACAGTCAGGCAGGGGTCCATCAGTCAGAGATGCCAAAGGCCTTGAACAGTATTATGTCAATAATTCATGAAAAAAAAATCAAAACTGTGTGTATCAAAACTTTATTCTTTTTTGCTATTTTAAAATGGATTTCTGCTGAACAACAAAATGGCTGCTACAGGTCACATGACTCACAACATTGGCCATTTGTCCTAAAATTTGCCAACAGAGATTACCAGAACAAAAGAGTTCCACTCTTATCCTTGTGGAATCTCACAACCCATTGTAAGACCACAGTATAATTATGAAACTAGGCAACTAATAGATAAACTCACTTCCTCCAACCAGGGTGAAAGCAAAGACAGAGGCATCTGAAGAAGTGTTAACAGCTGCCATTTTGCTCTGTCAACACCCGGCAGGACATTATATAGAGTAGAAAATATTGGGGTTATACGGGGGGATTGCTATATTAAGTACCACAATATTCCACCATATGCAGTAGACATAGAAGGGAATATAGTTAGCACCACATTAGAAGGGTGTAAGATAGAGACCACCACAGTACTATGCGCACATCCAGTATACGAGATGGAAGAAGCTAAGTGCGGATTTAAAATAACAGTAAACTGTACAATGGAAACTATATGGGCTGCAAAAGAACCGACCCATGTTGCATACACAGGGAATGGGAGATATTGTATCACCACGTGGCAGCAAAAGATCCAGTATGGGAGCAACTGGATGTGCCCCATCCACAATCATTCAATGTGCCTACACCCACAGGTGCCGGCAAGGGTAGGCAAGGTGGAACTGGTCGAAATATGCAAGAGAGGAGTGGCTGCTATTCAGGTCATGGAAAGCCTTAAGGATAACCTGACACAGTATTTGAATCAGTTCTCCTATGAAATTCCTTTATTACCAGAGCACCTAACCATGATTCGGAGACAGGCTCAGCAGATATATACAGAACTTACTATAAACTGCAGCAACGGGTTAGAGCCTTAAAAGAGGATATGGAGCAAATAGGTTTCTCCATATGGTGGTGGTGGAATTGGGGCTCAAATGTACAAATACATCCATGGATTCGGATGATCTCCTATGCCCTGGTTGTGATTCAGCTTATACTAGTTATATATTTAACATACTTGATTCATCATACCCAAAGGTGGCAAAAGAGGTGGTGCTGGGGGAGTTTTAGAAGCCAGAGGCCTGAATTGAAGGGCCAGATGATACAGATTGTCTGACAGTACCCTTTACAACCCAAAGCTGGGTGACTGGCCAGCATCAATGGGCGGCGGTGCATAAAGGGACGGACAGGACCACTATAGTTGGCTACCTTGGGCTCCATGCCTCCTGACTCCATGGATAAATCCCCTTTTTGGTCCCTAATCGGCCCTACTCCTCTTTTTACCATCCTTTTACTATTCATGTGCCTATAGAAGATTTTGGGCTGCCAGTCTTTTCCCATAATCCCTCTTCACTTCTTTTATTTGCTTCTTCACCTCCCCTCTGAACCTCTGTATTCAGCTTGGCTCTCAATTGTATTTTCTACCTGACACCTGCCATACACACACTTTTTCTTCTTTATCTCAATTTCTATCTCCTTTTTCATCCAGGGAGCTCTGGATCTGTTTGCCCTACTTTTCTCTTTTGAGGGAATATACCTTAACTGTGCCCAAACCATTTCTTCTTTGAAGGTAGCCCATTGTTCAGCTATAGTTTTTCCATCCCACCTTTCGCTCCAGTCTATCCAGCCCAGCTCCATTCATGCCCCATTGAAGTGGGCTCTCCCCAGTTAATTATTCTTACTTTGGATTGCCCATTGTCCTTTTCTACCATTATCCGAAACCTTATGACACAATAATCACTGTTCCCTAAATGTTCTCCCACTGATGATTGGTCTACCTGGCCCACCTCATTTTCAAGGACCAGGTCTAGCAGTGCCTCCTTTCTTGTTGGATTGGACACATACTGCTGTAGAAAATTCTCCTGAACACACTCTAGGAACTCTTGTCCCTCTCTGCCCTTTACACTACCACTATCCCAGTCGATATTCAGGTAATCAAAGTCCCCCATTATAACTACTCTATGATGCTTGTACCTCTTTGTAATTTCCCTGCAGATTTGTTCCTCTACATCCTTCCCACCAATTGGTGGCCTATAGACTACATCGAGCAATGTAACTGCACACTTTTTATTCCTTATCTCTAGCCAAATTGATTCTGTCCTTGAACACTCTGGGACATCTTCCTTCTCCAGCACTGCAATGCCCTCCTTAACCAATACAGCCACCCCTGCTTCTTTTCTTCCTGACCTATCTTTCCTGAACACTTTGTACCCAGGAATATTTAGCACCCAGTCCTGCCCATCCTTGAGCCAGCTCTCTGTTATTGCCACAACATCATAATTTCTCATGGCAATCTCTGCCCTCATGCCCCTGTGGCTGCTGTCTGAGCAATGTCTGCAGCCAAGCCATTGCATGTCCTGCTAAGGTCCACATGACAGAGTTCCCTGCAAGATATTGCCCCCATTTGGAGAATGTGTCAGAGAGACATGTGTGGCTCCCTGCCAAATTACAAATGCATGTGGCTTCCAATATAGCATGCGCATGGGCCTGCGTGTGCCAAGGGCCTGCAGTAGGCCCAGGTGCCAGGGTTGACGGGAATGTCCAGTATTATACCGGTAGTCCTCCGGTCCTGCTGGCACTGACGCCACAATTTTGTCTGAGCAGCATATCTATTGTCTTATTTCAAATTGGCAAATACACAGGATCACAATACCGACAGTGTTACAATGAAAACATCAACTTTAATGTAGCCACCAAAACAAAAATACAATGCAATGAAACATAGGTGTCCACACCCAGGAGGAGGCCCTGAGCTCCCAGCCACCAGAGGTTGATAACCTATAGCGGTGTAGAGATGTTGCAGTGCCTCACTGAGCCTGAAATCTAGTGGGGATTAGATTTTCCCGGGCCTGTTTGCCACATCGTTCCATAGCCCTGGCATGTTCCACTGCATCCGCAGTATCCACTCCCTCATCAGGAGCATCGTCTTCCCCTTCCTCCCGGTCAGGGGAGACATCTGGCTCCTCTATTTTCCCTTCTGCAAATTCCTCCCCCCTTTGCTGATTGAGGTTGTGCAAGGTGTAGCAGACCACAATAATCCTCGACATGCTTTCTGGTGAGTACCTCAGCGCTCCGCCTCTGCAGTCCACCAGCGGAGCCTCTCTCCATTAGTCAGCTCTATTATTGCCCTTGTTGAGGCATGGGCAGCGTTGTCCCTCTCCTTTGCTGTAGTTTGCAGGTTCATTAGCCAGATCATCTGTGGGTATCCATGTCACCAATGAGCCAGCCCTGCAGCTGATGAGGGGAGCAAACACTTTTAGTATCTGCGAGTTAGTTCGGATGAACGAATCACGAGAGCTCCCTGGGTAGCGCGAACACACCCCTGAAAGATTTGTTTCTGGTGATCAAAGCTGTACATTCAGAGAGTGAAACGCTTTCTATTTATGAATGCTGTTCCCAAGGAGCTCTCAATGCCAAATGTGTACAGTTAATTACTCCTTGCATCTGCGCAAAACCAGCAATTGCAGCAAAACCCTTAGCTCTGGCTGCCTGGTTCTCCAGGTCTGTTGTGGATCTACCAAATGCATCCGCTCTCCTGAACAGGACATTGGTGACTTCCCTGAACCATTTGTGAGTGGCAGACTGCCATATTCCACATGACCCCATTGGAGCCCTGGAAAGGTCCACAGGCGTAGAAGTTCAATGCTGTGGTGACTTTCAACGCTATCGGCATTGGATTGCTTCCCGGTTCACACAGGCGCAGGTCTTCCTAGAGGAGCTGGCATATGTGAGTGCTGGCAGCCCGTGACATCCTCAGCGGCCTCCGAGATTGCCTCGCCAACATTTGCTGGTAGTTCCACTGCCTGCAGTATATTCGGTTGTGTGCCAATTCTCAACATTTCACTGGCCCTTTGTCGCCAGCATCGTGCGTTGCTTGACTCTCTGCCACACCCACTTGCTCTTCTGGCTGCTGTTTTGTCTGGCCCTGGCTGCCACCTCTGCCAGTTCCTCCACAGCTGCACCAGAGCCAGCTCAAGCACTGGATTGACTTGTCCCATCATCCTGTCTGCCTGAGGTGATCTGTAAACAAATGGAGGGAACGATCTGGGCAGCATATTGAGGCCCTCCCTCCTGTATTGAGCATTTTTGTCCAATGGGAAGCCCTGTACTTAGCAATGGGCATGCCCTGACCTCCATCCACCCCACCGTGATCAATACCATCCTGGGGGATCACTGCCCAGAGCACTTCTTGCTGATGCAGCCATGTACATGGACACTGGAGCAGTGACCCTGGAAATGGAAGCCATAACCATGCACCCTCCTTCAATTGCTATTCAGCTTCACTCTCGAGCCTCAGTCCATTACCCTAGCCTTGCCCTCAGGTAAGATCCAGCCACCCCATTATCAACCATGACCAGCTTTCAGAGACCCTCGACCTTCCCCCAGCACAGTGGTATATCCTACCCCATCCGGTAACACTCAACCTGCCATCCATCATTCTCGGATATGTCCTCTATCATCATTGAACTCCCAAATTTATCCTTGAGTCTGAAGACTTTGGGAATAAACTTCCTAGTATTACCCTTTGCTCTCCACAATCATTCTGCACCTATGGTCTCCTGACATCTGCATGCTCCAGTATCCTCCCTCAGTCCCCAAGAGAGATCATAGGGCTACCACCTCCCTCCCCCTTTCCCTTTCTTCCTTCCCTGTCCTTCAGTGCATCCTGTCTTCCTTCTCCCGGCCTTGCTGGGATCTCGGTTTAATGAGACCCATGGGTCAAGCAGCAATGCTACTGTGTTCAGAGGTTAACAATAGAGATGAGGATATACCTGACCATGGTTATCATCCTTTTAAATCACAATTGTTAGAGTGATCCTTTAGTTGGTGAATTGTATTAACCATTAACTCCGTCCACCCAAAACGACCCTTCTCCCACTTCAATCCGCAATCACCAAACGTGTTTTCAGCAAGCTGCATAAAATGGTGCGTGTTTCATTCAAGGCCCTATCTTGTAGCTTCTACACTCTCCCCATCATCCTCATGCTTTGCCCCATTACATTTGACCTACCCAACAAAACCATTCCTCTTCCCTCTGTTCCCTTGAACCTCCCCCTATTACTCTTGACCCTATTACCATCACCATCCACATGCCTTTTCTCCCCTTTGAACCTATACTTGTTAACGTCCCCATACCCACTCTGACCCCTCCCGTTATCCATTTCCATTTTGTCCATTTCCGTGACATCCCCCAACCAGGAGACCATCTGATACCCAACTGTAACCCTGGATCTGCTACCATACCACATCCCACTCCCTCCTCTCACTCTGACTGTTCCCTCCACTGCCCAATACTCTCAGTTCAACCCCCAGGACCCCACCATTGTTAGCACCAACCCTGCCCTTTAGGACTATCTACCTTTGACCAATCTATTTTCACCACCCCCTCAGACAATCTCCTTCCCTGCCTCGGACAGCTTCCTTCCCTCTCTCGGACAGCCTCCCTCCTTGCCTCTCTCCCTTCCTCGGGTAGCCTTGCCCCTTTGCCCTTTGACTGCTGCCATCTTAACTCAATCATGGCCTGTCATGGGATAAGGCTCCCCAAAGAGGCAAAAAACAGTGGCTATATCTCCAACTCCAGCAAATACATTACCTATACAATACATTACCTTGCTTCCTGCATGCCACTTATATGCAGTTGTAAATCTGAAGGTATGTATTTCTTGCTCACCGATAATTTAATTTGAAAGGTGCATTTAATTCTGGCAAGGTTGCCTTTTAATGAGCATGCATGAGATGCAGGCACGTGCAAAATGGCTTCCTGACGTTTGCTGTTAGGAAGCTCAAACTGCCTTCAAACTTCTGAGAGTTTAATACCTGAGTTTCATCCTGCTATTGGGAAGCTGATTTGTTGCCTCCTGCACAATTACGTTCCCCTGCCCACCTTACTTCACACTCTGGGGAGGAGCACAAGATTCTACACCATGTGTCCAGATACCACTGTTCAAAAAGACTTTCAGATTTCACAGCAGCCCAACAGTCTGTTCTCCAACACATTACTAGGATTGCTGAGGCACTACCCTGGGAGAAGGGCAGTGGCTCCAGAGAGCAATAGCCTGTTCCCCTCTCTCAGGTTGACTGTATTCCTGCTTCCGCCTCTGCTGTTGTTTCGTTGTTGTGTCTCAGCCAACCATGGTGCAGCCCAGGCCGAGGTAGTACAGTCTGAAACCGTCTAGGTCCAGCTGCTCAAGGTCATTCTGCAAGGCTACCTGCAGATACCTGCACTGAAAATCATCAGCCTTCCACCAGCCAGACAGCAACCACAGGAAAAACCATCCTGTAGGAGCACAAGATAAGGCAAAGGAAAAGCACCAAGGGGATGCACCAGGGTGAATAGTTTATTTTTATATGCATTATGGTGTGGCTGAATTTATGAAAATTGGATTTGAATGTGCATTTTCCTGCGGTTTTGATTTTTCTGTTGTCAGGAAGAGGATAATGTGATGGTAAGTGAGAGAGGGAAGGTAAGGAGTGTGCAGCTGATGCTGAATAGGAAGGTGTGATTAAGGTTATTTGTATCACTCATTAATTATTTCATCACATAGAGACCAGGCAGAAATGTGCTGCCTACATTGTACCCTCCCTTCCTCTTCCTTTGCTCTGCATCTTGTTGAACTGCATCCTCCCCCACTTCTTCCTCCGCTCCTCTTCCTCATGTTCCTCAGCTTCTCACTTGATACGTATTGGGTAGCAAGGTCTGTTTCCTTATAATGGCTTGGATGCGCAGCATGCAACATACTACCATAAATCTTGATATCTGCTCAGCTGGTACTGCTGAGTACCACAGCAGTCTAGGCCACTTGTGCCAACATGGCTCTCATTGTAGACCTGCTGTGCATGGTTACATGGGTTCCAGATTGGTGTCATGAACAACACCATAAGTGAATAACCCTTCTGGCCCAGTAGCCAGACTTTGATTTGTCATCGTGGCACAGTGGACTGTCACTGAATGAAGGAATCGTGACTACTGCCAGATTCATGAGCATGATGTGACATAAGAGAATGGAATTCCTTTTGGTTATTTGAAATGGCTGAGTTCACATGAATTGCGCGAAAGGCAATGTGTGTGCAGTCAGTGATACCCAGGACCATGGAGAAGCTCATAATCCAAGCAAACCCTTGTGCCCACTCCACTTGCTGGTTTCTGGCAAGAGGAAAGAATATGAAGCTGTCTGCCTGTGTTTAACACATGTTCAGCTGTAGGCTGGAGCACACAGATCAAAAATGGCAGTGTTGGCATCAAATCAGTATTGTCCACTGATGATTCTACAAGTGTTTAGTGGTTCCCAGAATTGTGTAAAGTTGCTGAAGGCTACAGGGGGTGACATGGAAGGTCACTTTGTGCTTAATTCAAAGGTCCTACACACATTGCTTGCTCTCAGACATTAGTGCAGTAGTTTGCATCCCCTTGGCATAGGGCATGACAGGGAGAATAAATAGAGCTGACACAGGACAGGACAAGCTGTTGGGAGAGGAAGCAGGAGACCATCTACACAGAGTATCTAGGGAGCAATTCTCCTTCCTGAACATTAGAAAGAACAGTATGCCAGATTCATCTCCTTCACTAAGGAGCTCCTCACTGAAATATGCCATGTGCTACAACTGCAGCCTCAGAGGAGAGCCATTCCCTGCCAGAAAATGGACATAATTTTTGCATTCAAATGCACCCAAAACAATCAGTGATCATTTGACATCAAATGTTGTCATTTGGCACTGCCCCCCCTCCCATCCCACACAGCCCTCACTCACTCATTCCCTTCTCCTACTCCACCCATCCCCTACTTGGATTTTGCCACTTTGTCTGGATGTGGGGAAGCTCCCACCCCTCCACCCCACCGCTGACTTGAGCCTAGGCCAGCCGCTGGACCCTGGCTGCACTTCAACCCCTGCTGCTGACTCAGGCCTACTGCCAGCCACCTGCCCTGAGGCCTTATTGCCAGCCGCCTGCTCCAGGACCCTGACTGGACCTCCCCTACCCTGTTGCTCACTCAGGCCTGCAGCATCGACCACACCCCTACCCCAAACCCACATCCCTACCCGAACTGCCCACCCATACTCCAAACACACACCCCTACCTTTTTTATTCTCCTGTCCTGGCTGCTCCTCCTGGTGGGAACCTGTTCCCCATTGAGAGTCAGTGCATGTGGAACCCATAACCCAGTGAGAGTCAGTGTGTGTGGAACCCATAACCCAGTGAGAGTCAGTGTGTGTGGAGCCCATGCCCCATTGAGAGTCAGTGTATGTGGACCCCATACCCCAGTGAGACTCAGTGCACGTGGAACCCATACCTCAGTGAAAGTCAGTGCATTTGGAACCCATACCCCAATGAGCGTCAGTGAATGTGTGGAACTCATCCCAGTGAGAGTCAATGCATGTGAAACCCATATCCCAGTGAGATCAGTGTGTGTGGAACCCATACCCCAGTGAGAGTTAGTGTGTATGGAACCCATACCCCAGTGAGTGTCAGTGCATGTGGAGTCCATGCCCCAGTGAGACTCAGTGCATGTGGAATCCATACCTCAGTAAGAGTCAGTGCATGTGTGGAACTCATGCCCCAATGAGAGTCAGTGTGTTTGGAACTTAGTCAAATTGTGTTGAAATTTCTAGAAGGTAGAATTTTTCCTCACAAGCAAGCTCTGATCACTTTGTTGACAGTTCAATGCTTTTGAGCTTTGAAGGTAATTAAATAATACTAAATGATCACTTTTGAGTGCATTGATGTCAATTGATGACGAATGATGTCAGTTGATCAATACTTGGGATGCCAAAAGATGGCTAAATGATTGCTCTTGAGCACAAATGTGTCAAATGATGACTGAATGATCACTTTTGAGCATAAATGATCACAAATGAGCACAAATGAATGCTGCTGAAAGCAAATGATGTCCAAATCTTCTGGGAGGGATTGACCAGATATTCCCACAAAGCTGGAAGGCTGTGAAATTCAATAAGACCATAAAACAGAGCACCAATTAACATTAGTCTGCAATACTTAAAGCCAACCTGCACCTCTTAAAGGCGAGGTGAATTTTGACTAGAGCAGGGACTAATTACAGAAGAGAGTGTGAACTTGAAGAACATTGAATTATGAAACAACATGGGAGACTGTAATGATTTTCCAATGCTGCAGTGGAGGCCTTGGTCAGGGAGGTGCAGAGGAGGAGATGTGCCATCTACCTGCAGGGGCCAGGAGCCCCTTCAGATAATCTTACAGAAGGCAGTGTGACCAGATAGCAATCGTGTACATTGCCAGGCATGTAACCACAAGGAATTAGGTGCATAAGAAATTCATAAGAGTGATTGTTTCTTCAAATGCCATATCCCTCCCACTACATAACTAGTTTCATTCACTGCTCAATGCACCGCACCCCCATCAACCACTTACCAACAATTTTTATTAATTATGATACATACCTAACATTTATAGCTCTACCTTAGCCCCATATACTTAGGAATGCTGAAAGTTTCACACCCACATCGCCCATCTTACATGCACCAAGTTATTTACCATATGTCCAATGTCATCAAACAGATTGCATAACTCATCACTTCCTTCCCTCTTGCAGGACAAGGTCATGCACAACTGGAGGCAGCAACTCTGGGGAGGGGAGACATTGGTGGTGCAGAGAGGCACAGCTGCATGTCCTTATTTACCTGGGGGAGATGGTGGACTTCATCACTGAAGCAGCCCTAATCGAGGCCGTGGAAGACAGTGGGGCTGAAACCATAAAGGCTCACAATAAGCTGATACCTAATCCTCCTAAGTCTGCAGTAAAGTGTTATGATCCTGGACCAGATGCCCAAGTTTTTGGTATGATCCGGTTAAGGACCAGTAACTTTTTGTTTAAAGTAGACAAAGTTTGAGATCCCAGGCATTTGCTAAGAGAATAAAGCCACAAGCTTCCATGGTTTTTGAACAATTAAAATGAACTTGACCATACAGTCAGAAAAGTAAACAAAATTACAATTCTATCTTATACTCCCACATTCAGAATCAACATGAGATACATGTGAACTACAGGCAAACTGTGGTCAAACTACACTGCACAATAAGTGGCTGATGCGACCAGGACAGATCCCACAGATTTCTCAGCCACCAACCCAGATGTCAGTGAATTAGGCAATTTCTTTAAAACTGTGTCTCACCCATAATGTATTGCAAACTTTTCTTTTTCAAAGACCAAGGGTGGAATTTTCTGTGCCCGCTGGTGTTGGACGTGTTCGGCAGCATGAGCAGATATTATGGCGAGAAGGCGAAAAATTGGTTTCACGATGTCGTGAAACCAGTTTGCGATTGTCCGCTCTGCCTGTCAATGGCGGGCCATATTTCCCACCGTCGGACATCAAGTACCTCATTGTAATACATTTGCATATCATTATAAACCCAGCCCGCCTCAATCATCCCCCAATGCTGGATTGCCCGAGCACACCGGCGTGTATTTCACAACAGCATAGATAAGGCGTGCATTTGGTGGGCTGCACTTTGCGTGGGATTTCTAGGTTTGTTTGCCTACCTTGCTTTGGGCAGAGCTCACAATCATCAGTGCCAGGCTGCACAGACACCACCACATCACTTTTAGGAGGGCTCACAGGCAGCTCTACCTACCCAACCAGCCATAATGCAGGAGTGCCTTTTCAACAGCTGCATGGCTAGGTCTTGCTTGGGGAAGGGGGAGAAGTGGCCTCAGGCAAGGGAAGAGGTTGCAGGGCAAGGGCTATACTGGGGAAGGGGGGTATCCCAGGGTGTGTGTAGGGTGTGAAGAAGGGTATCCCAGGGTGTGTTGATCTATGCAAGTGTCCTCAAAGTGGTGAGGGCTGAGGAGGCAGTCTCAGAGGAGATGAGGCCAGATGGACATGTGAGGCTATGTGTGTGAGAAAGTGAGTGGTGATGTCCCTTGAGCTGGCAATGAGTGAGATGCCAGTGAATGTGTGATGGGCGTGAGTGTGTGAGTTTAGAGCGATGAGATAGTTGCCTTAACCTGACAGCAGGGATGAAATCATTTATCCTCTATGTGCATTAGATAGCCAACCTCTTCTGTGCAGCATTTGCACTGATCACCACTGCCACTGCCTCCCAGGCCAGAGTGGTAATGTTGTTGCCCTTGCTGTGGCCAGAGCAGGGGCAGAGGACATCACGGCATCCAAAAGGCACTCGGGAAATGCGTCACTGAATCTGGGGACTGCATTCTTCTTGCCTTTCGGGGCCATGTCTTCCGTGCAGCAGTCCTGGGCTGGAAGCAGTGAGAGATGTGCGCACGGCTGACTCAGACTGCCTCAACAACTGCTTTAAATGTGGCGCCCGGCGTGCTGAAGCGGCGAAGTGCCAACAAGGCAGGTGAATCAGTGCCCGCGTGCCATCGAAACAGCATGTTTCCTGGGAATGCATTATTAATGCTGTGGGGTTGGGATAATACGGCATGAGAAGCCTCCATTGCGGCCAGCTGGGAAAACGTCATTTTTCCCGCCCGCTACTGCACTTGGTGCAAATATGGGACGATTCTGCCCCAATTCTCTGAATTCTTTCAAAGCTGCTCTGACGCAGACTGCCTCAACAACTGCTCACCTCCCAGAATTCAATCTTGTCTCCCAAGACTCCATTTCCCTGGATTCCCGAGTCTGCACTCCAGCACCAACTCACAAGAACAACTTCAGCTCTTCAGCTGCACCGAGCAGAACACCAGTGCTCTAAAGAGTTACCTTTGCCCCAACCTTCCGTTGATCTCCATGGCTCTTCCCGAGCTGTCACTACTTGTAGCCTGTCAACAGCAGCACTTATACTGTTTGGAGCCTCTATCTTTGCTCCTCTCCACAATGTTTTCTCTCTTTCTGGGACTTCTCCTTGTCCCCTCTCTCTGTCCACTCTCCCCGAGTTCCCTTTAGCTCTCTGGGGCCCCTCCCTGCGGGGATTGCTGATGCACAGTCCCAGAGGAGTGAGAGTGGCACACGGTGCAACAGAACCATTACAGGCTGATAGCAGAAAATTGATTGAGTTTTTTGAAGAGGTAACAGAGGTGAGGGCCATTCAGATGACTTGCTGTGCACGGGCTCCCAAAAGCTGTTTGACAAAGTGCCACGTAATAGGCTTGCCAGTAAAGATAAAGTCCATGGAACCGAAGGGACAGGGGCAGCATGGATATGAAATTCGACTGAGTGACAGGAAACAGATAGTAATGGTGAACAGTTGTTTTTCAGACTGGAGGAAGGTATAAAGTTGGTTTTAGGATCACTGCTTTTCTTGATCTTTATTAATGGCCTAGACCTGGGTGTGTAGGACACAATTTCAAAATTTGTGGATGGCATAAAAATTGATATTGTGAACGTTGAGAAGGATAAGGAAATACTTCAAGAGGACATGGAAAGGCTGGCGGAATGTTTGACACCTAGTAGATCAAATGTAATGCAGAGAAGCATGAAGTGTACATTTTGGTAGGATGAATGAGGTGAAGCAATATAAATTAAAGGATACAATTCTAAAAGAGATGCAGGAGCAGAAGGACCTTGGGATATGTGCATATATCTTTGAAGGTGGCAGGGCAGGTTTAGATAGCAGTTAATGAGGCATGCGAGATTCTGGGCTTTATAAATAGAGGCATGGGGTGGATTTTACAAATGGACGGATTATCCGCAACCCAACCCCAATCTAAAAGTCAGTTGGCACCTCGCTGACTTTAAATCAAGCTTCCCCACAGCGATATTATGCTGGGGGCTGCATTAATGACCTATCAGGGAGGGTGCAGCAGTCGCCAGTCAATCTGGTTGGCCAACAGCTCTGTAGTTCCAGCAGCACCAGGACACTGTGGAAGCCACTACTGGGACTACAAGGAGTCCTGAAAAGAACTGATGATGTCCCTTGGACTTCAGGTAAGTCTGGGGATTTTGGGCAGGCATGTTTTCGTGATCCCAGTGAGGAGGAGGGAGTGGAGGGTGGGGTTTGTGTTAGACAGGCCACAGAGGTGGCACAAAGGGCCTAGGAGCCATGTGCACGCCTGCAGGATGCATTTCTGGTGGTCGCACATCAGCTGCACATTCAGCGAATGGAATTCCTTGCAGTTGATGTAGTCCACCGTGTGTTGCGACCGAGACCTAAGCACCACATGAGTGCAGTCGATCGCACCCTGCGCCTGTGGGAAACTGAGATCTGGGCAAATCCAATCGCTCTTGCATCTTGGCTCTCCTGGTCCCGGGCAAAATGCACAAAGTTGTGTTCCCTCACGAAGGTGGCATCCGTGAACTCATGTACGCATTTGTGGATGGACGCTTGTGAGATCCCACAGAGGTCACCTGTGGAGATTTGAAAGGAGATACTGGCATAAAAATTGAGCACCGTGTCACTTTCATGGCCACTGGCAGTGGATGCCCTCCATGTCCCATGGCACCAAATCCTGCAATAGTTGGCAGATGTGACCGACCAGTTTCCTAGATATACGGAGCCTTCGGCAACACTGGTTCTCCATCATCTGTAGGGATGAAAGGTGATGTCTAAAGACCCTGGGTGTCACTAGGCGCCGGCCTGCGATGGCTCGCTGTGGCTCTTAGGCAGTGAGTGCGAGAGCCCCAGCCGCCCCTTCTTCCTGAGGTTACTGCTCCTGCCTCTGCACAGCCAGGAGCTTCAGTCACTCTCTCCTCTGATGTCTTTGCTTTCTGTAGGCCACCAGGCATACAGCTAGTTCACCAGGCTCCATGATCTTGATGTACTGCTCTTGCAGGATGGGTGTACGAAGGACCTGCCCTAGTAAAGTGTGAACACCCGTTAACGCTTCCTGGAGAGTGCTGGCCACCACTTGGATGGCCAGATATTAGTGCGCTGCATGGCTGCCCGAAACCTCACCGCCTCTGCCCCAGTCCACCTGACCGATTGGCAGCAGCTTTGCTGATTGGACTGCATACTGTGCTCTCAGCTCAGGCGCAGGCATTCTCCTAACCCACGCTGCAAGGCTGCCCTGTCAGCTTGAACCATGGGAGAGACTGGAATGGGATCCGAACTGGAATGTGGACATTGCAAGGGGCTGTGAGTGCCCCCACCAGTGATTACTCCATGGCCAGCTTTAAGCGAGGAGATTGTGCGTGTGCAGTCCAACTGCTCTGCAGTCCACTAAAACGCTCATGACTTTGCAGTCTGTGCCGGGGAGAGGGGGGGAGGGAGTGGGGGATGAAAAGCTTTGAAGCACTTGGTGGCACTTTGATGCCGCTGCATTACTAGAGTGGGCAGATAAACTAGAAGCCCGTCTCTAATCATATCAATGTGGCTGCGCTTGAACTCTCTCAGTTGCAGAGGAATGGTCACTTTATACAGGTTTCCCTAATGCAGGGCCACTTCCCTCGCCCACCCTACCTCCCCACCCCAAAAGCTCGTGCGCTATATTCAATGGCTGGGCTGCCCTTGCCACTTCCGCCCCCAACCCCGGCACCCCACCCCCACCACCGCCCTTGCACAGGTCACCTCAATGGCTAGACTGCCCTTAACCCTGACCCCCCCAACGCCCCTCAAGCTTGAAGTCCAACAGACGACCCTGGCAAGCACTGCACAATGTTACTGTGTACTCACCTCCGAGTTCCCCTCAAAGTGCAACCCGCCAAGTGCACACCTTTTATGTGCTGTTGTGAAACATGATGGCGTGCTTTCCCGCTGATGTGGACAGATGACCCAGCGAGGGGGGATGTATCCATTGGGTTTGCCTG
Organism: Cetorhinus maximus; assembly: GCF_964194155.1. Lineage (NCBI taxonomy): Eukaryota > Metazoa > Chordata > Chondrichthyes > Lamniformes > Cetorhinidae > Cetorhinus > Cetorhinus maximus. Next base: position 89,432,204 of record NC_135885.1, read on the forward strand.
ATAATGATATGCTGCTGTATTACAATAAGGTTCCTGACATCCGATGGAGGGAAATGCGTCCCGCCGTCAGCAGGCTGAGCGGACAATCGTGAACTGGTTTCACGCCGTCGTGAAACTGACCATGCCATATTGTCCACTCACGCCACCGATCACACCCCACACCAGTGGGCACAGAAAATTCCGCCCAGTGAGCAGAACGTGTGCAGTTTTGTTTTCCTTATTTAAGGAAGGATGTAAATGCATTGGAGGCGATTCAGAGGAGGTTTACTAGATTGATACCTGGAATGAATGGTTGTCTTTTAAAGAAAGGTTAAACAGGCTGGGCTTGTTTCCACTGGAGTTTAGAAGAATGAAGGGTGATTTGATTGAAGTATACAAGATCCTGAATGGCCTCGATAAAGTGGACGTCGAAAGGATGTTTCCTCTTGTGGGTGAGTTCAGAACTAGGGAGCATTGTTTTAAAATTAGGGGTCACCCATTTAGGACAGAGATGAGGAGAATTCTTTTCTCTCAGAGGGTTGTGAGACTTTGGAACGCTGCCTCAGAAGGCAGTGGAGGCGGGGTCATTGAATATTTTTAAGGCAGTGGTAGATAGATTCTTGTTAGGCAAAGGAATCAAAGGTTATCGGAGTTAGATGGGAATGTGGAACTCGAAACACGGATCAGCCATGATCTTATTGAACGGGGGAGCAGGCTCGAGGGGCCGAAAGGTCCACTCCTTTTCCTATTTCTTATGTTCTTATGTGAGTAGTGATACCCCTTGTGCAGGCAGTGAGTCAGATGCCAGTGAATGTATGATTGGCTTGTGATTGGGTGGGTTGAGATTGATGAGATGGTTGACTTACCCTGGCAGCACAGATGAGTTTTCTGCACTGGTTGGCCAACCTCTTGTGTTGACTCTGGCCACCTCTGCCACCGCCTCACAAGCCAGACTGGTGGGCCTTCTGCAGCCAGAGCGGGGGGTAGAGGATGTTGCAGCGGCCCTCCATGACACCCAGAAGGTGTCCCAGAGATGCATCACTGAATCGTGGGGCTGCAACCTTCCTGGATTTTGGGGTCATGTCTTGAATGGAACACTCCTGGGCTGCAAGCATTGAGAAGTGCGCGCGCGGCTGCATTTCAAATATGGTACCCGGCGTGAGGAAGTGGCGAGGTAATGGCGTGGCGGGCCAATTAGAGGCAGCCCGCCAGCAATCCAGCGTGTTTCCCGTGACTGCATAATTTATGACGTGGGAAGCGGATGATATGGTGTGAAACCCCACCATTGCAGCTGATGGATAAAAGGACTTTTTTCATGCCCGCTGCTGCACTTCGTGCAATCTTGGAGGTTTCCACCCTAGGATTCTAAATTTAGGTAAGGCTGGCTTCAATGGGATGAGAAGCAGCTGTTCTCAGTAAACTGGACAAATCTGTTAATGGGTAAATCAACAGAGAATTATTGGGAGGTTTTCAAAAAAAAAAATTTCTTGATATTGAAACAGTTTATACCCCTAAGAGGCAAGTAATGAAAAACAGCCATGGACAACAAAAGAAGTGAGAGACAACATAAAACTAAAAAAAAACACAAAAATGCAACAAAAAAAACACAAATCTAGACAACTGGGAAAGATGTAAAGGACAACAAAAGGTGACAAAACAGACAGTAATAGCTACGAAAAGAGAATATAAAAATAAGCTTAAACAGTATCAAAGTCAACATATTTTTTACAATTACATTCGGGAAAAAGAGGGTGATTAGGAACAATGTGGGAGCCTAGAAAATTGATAATGGTGATGTTGTAAATGAAAACAAGGAAACGACAGGCATGTTGAGCAATCATTTTGAGTCAGAAATCACTGTGGAGGAAGAGGATAGCAAGAAAACATAACACTGAATCATGGATAGGGACTCACCAAAATTAACACAAGCAAAATAACAATGATGAATAAAATAATGGCACTGAAGAGTGACAAATCCTCAAAGCAAGATGGTTACGATAAAAGAAAATAGGTGATAACATTGTTGATGCCCTAACTTTAAAGCATAGTAACCTATGCAAACTCTTTTGATTGGTCAGTTTAAGGAACACATCTGTTGATTGGTTTATTTGGTGCCCAGGGCACACAGGGGCACGTGGGAAGTGCGGAGGACTGGGCCGCATGATCCTTGTGCGGCTATCAATGGTTGATGGTGGCAGCAATGGGTGGTGTGGTGTGTTGGTGGAAAGCAAAAATAGCAGAAGGTAAGGGGAGCCCAACAATAAAATTACCCTGGCTGGACAGACTATTTCCGTGAAGGATGAGATTGTATTGATGGGAGGGATGGGGATGGCAAGAGAGGGATTGGGATGGCATGGGAAGGATGGAATATCATGGAATGGGACTGCCTGTTTTAAATTCAGCATCAATCATTGAAGAAAATAGCTCGCTACCGACCGATCTCATTCCGTGACAAAGTTCTTGTTTAGCATTCAAGTTTTGTAGCAACATTATAACTGATTCTTCTGTAGGTGTGGGTTTGTATGGTGGCATGCCATTGGAGTTAGACTATACAGTAACTATGGAAGGTATAGACTGTTATTGTCTTCTTAGTCTATGGAATCTATGCCGATGCTATCTTTTAATGCACCTGGCAGCTTTTCTAAGATGCTGAAAGGATATCTCCCCTAGAATTAGGGAGTACAGATTAAAAATAAGGGGTCTCCCAATTAAGATGGAGATGAGGAGGATTTGCATCCCTCTAAGGGTCATTAATCTTTTGAATTCTCTTCCACAGAGAACAGCGGAAGTTGGGTCACAATATATTGAAGGCTGAGTTAGACAGATTTTTGATTGACAAGGGAGTCGAGGGTTGTTGGAAAAAGGAAGGGAAGTAGAGTCAAGGCCACATCAGATCAGCTATGATCATATTGAATGGCAGAGCAGGCTCGAAGGGCCGAATGGCCTACTCCTACTCCAAGTTCCAATGCTCTTATGTTACCTCAGATGCTGGAAATCTGAAACTACCAAAAATGCTGCAAACGCTCGGCAGTTTAGAGAGCAGCCGGAATTTTCTGCTCCATTGGTGGTGAGCGTGTTTGGTAGCGTGAGCGGACAATATGGCAAGAAGGCCAAAAATCGGTTTTGCGCTGTTGTGAAACCAGTTTGCGATCATCCGCTCTGCCTGTCAATGGTGGGCCTTTCCCACCATATGTCGGGAACCTAAGTTCAATACTTCAGCATCTCATTATAAGCCCTGCTTTCTGGAATTATCCCCACAGGCTGAATCATCTGGGCATCACATCAACATGTTTCACAACTGTACATAAGCGACCTACAGATGCCGAGCTGCACTTCACTCGGGACTTCGAGGTTTCTTTGCCTACCTTGCTTTGCGCAGTATTCGCAATCATCATCGCCAGGCTTCGCAGGCAGTACCACATCTCTATCTACCAAACCAGCGGGAGCGGTGTTTCAACAACTGCAGAGCTAGGGCTTGCTTGGGGAGAAGTGGCCTCAGGCAAGGAAAGAGACTGCAGGACAAAAGCTGTACTGGGGGAGGGGAGTATCCCAGGGTGTGTGTGGGGACACATGTTCATCTGTGCAAATGGCCTCAAGATGGTGAGGGCTGAGGAGGCAGTCTCCAGAGGAGATGAGGCCAGATGGAGATGTGAGGGTGTGTGTGAGAGAGTGAGTGGTGATGTCCCTTGAGCTGGCAGTGAGTGAGATGCCAGTGAATGTGTGATGGGCTTGTGAGTGTGTGAGTTTAGAATGATGAGATGGTTGCTTTACCCTGGCGGCACGGATGAGATCATTCATCCTCTTTCTGCACTGGATGGCCAACCTCTTGTGTGCAGAGTTGGCACTGATCACCACTGCCACTGCCTCCCAAGCTGGAGCGGTGAGATTGCTGGACTTCCTGTGGCCAGAGCGGGGTGGAGGATATCAGGGCAGGTCTCCAAAAGGCATTCCAGTGGCAGGTCACTGAACTCTTCTTGGCTTTCAGGGCCATGCCATGCCTACGCTGCTAGCATTGAGAACTGTGTGCACGGTTGCAGTTTAAATATGGCACCCGGAGTCAGGAAACAATAAGCTAATGGCGTGACGGGCAATTCAGAGACCGTCAGCGAGACGGCATGGCTGCATAATTAATGAAGGGGGAAGCGGATGATACAGCGCAAAAACCTGCCATTGCGGCTGGCGGGAAAAACATCATTTTTCATGCCCGCTATCGCACTTAGTGCAATTCTGAGGCAATTCCGCCCAGCATCTGTAGAGAATCAGAGTTAACATTTCATAATATCACCACCTTTAACACGTCTTTGTTCCTTTGTCTGTGACATCTTTTGATTATTTGCTCCTATCACTGCTTGCTTGTCCCTACAACCATCCCCCCCACCCAACTTCTCTCCCCCCACCCCACCCCCCCACCTTAAACCAGCTTATATTTCACCCCTCTCCTAACTTTACTCAGTTCTGCTGAAGGGTCATGAGGACTCGAAACGTCAACTCTTTTCTTCTCCGCCGATGCTGCCAGACCTGCTGAGTTTTTCCAGGTAATTCAGGTGATTGCACTTCATCAAGACTGGGCCAATGAAAGGTTATTGGTCAGAAACATTAACAATTTCTCTCTCCTCAGACGTGGAGAAGATCTACATGTAGCATTTTTTTCTTTTTGTAAGGTGCAATGTTTAGTATCACACAGAATTGTCTACACAAGCAAAGAAACATTCCAGTCAGAAAGGATTTTATGTGCTGTGACTTGCCATCTGCTGGTGTGGTAGCTTATCTGACATGAAGATCACATGACAACAATCTCAAAATTGATAGATTTAGAGTGAGTCATCTAACATTGCTCATCTGGGTATATAGGACAGGATTTTACCACAGGTTTTGGGACCCCGATGTCAGGGCCAAATTGGGGTCCTAAATCCGCACGTACCAGCCAGTACCAGTAAGATCTCACCGATATTTTCAGGGGAGGCCTCCCAGTTTTACCCCTCCGTGCTCATCATCCTATTAAAGATGGCAGGCAGGCTATTGACGCTGTCAGTTGAATTGGAGGGCCGGCAGCTCTAGAGTCTCAGCACTCCCACCAGGAGTTGTGGATGTTGATGTAGGCCACGGACCATGAGGGTGCCTCAATATCAAAGTGTCCTCACTGGCCTGAATGTCAAAATAATGAATTGCCAGCAAATGGAAGGGTAATTGAATTCAAGAGAAGGGGAACCTCTGCCTGTGGCAGTGTTTGGACCATGTGTATGGCCTTTTGTGACAGTTCCCTCTTTGGGACTTGGAGACTCTGGTTCCAATAGTCCCCTAGCCTGTGCAGGGAGGCCATCTCCATGCTTCCATGAAGCTGATGGTCTCCGCTCACGGCATTGAGCCACTCCGCTGACAGCAAAATGCTGGTGAACTCTCCAGATCACTCCAAATTGGGGCTTAATTATGTAAATTGGCTGCCTGCCTCCATTCAGAGGCCAGCTAATCTGTTTCCCAAGTCACTCCTGGAAAATATCCCTAGCAACGAACATGTATTGAGCAGCCATCCCAACATGGTTCCCCCCTATTTTCCTGGCCCCCAGCCTCCAATCCTGCCACCAGGGATCCAGGAAAATTCAGCCCTCATATTGGATCACATTTGGTAATTCTTTGGTATCTTTTGTTGACAACTTAAATTGGTTAGAATTAAAGCCAAGAGATAGCTGGCTAGATATATAGATGTATAACAAAAGCAAAGTACTGCAGATGCTGGAAACCTGAAATAAAAACAGAAAATGTTGGAAATGTCACTTTCTATAGATTCATAATTTGCTTGTACTGCCTGTCACCACTAACAAAATCAACAAGATATAGTATCTCTCGCATGCGATTCTATATAATTTGGATTAATCCATTCTTTTGATCTAACAAATAAACTAATAATGACTTATAATGAGGAATGACGAGCATCAATTTGATTGATTCAATGGCCCTACTGTGTCTTATTCTTCAATTATTCATCAATTGTTTGGGGGGTCAGTACTGTAGTTACCCAGGAGTTAGAAGTGTTTTTAATCATTCTAACCTTTCCTTAGTAACTTTTCCTGGGTAACTATTCCTGGTAAACTATTCTACTAAGAGAGTCAGAACCATCCAAAGTCTGTGATTTAAATCAGAGTATCAGATGGTTTCAGGTGCAGGGTCATTGTCCATCAGAAATTGAAACTTCCCAGACAATTGCCGTGCAATTCTTGCATGGGGAATTCCGGGGGGCCCACAATGCATCTTCTGGCGTACGTCCCAGGTACGGCCCACCCCCACTCCGAGATCGGAAGTTCTGGGCCATAGAGTTTTCTGATAAATTCTTCCTAAGTGAAATTATTCATGAATAGCACAAATTGGGCTGATGGCAAATCGGCAGTCCATTTTGAGTTCATCATCTGATGTGTGCTCATTGACTTTTAGATTCCTCCTATCTCTGTAACTTGCTCCAACCCTAGAACCCTCCGAGGTATCTGCCCTCCTCCAAATCTAGCCTCTTGTGCTGTCTCGATTTGAATCGCTCTACCATTGGTTGCCATTTCCTCAGCTTCTGAGGCCCTAAGCTCTTGAATTTCCCCACTAAATCTCTCCAACTTTCTGCTTCTCTTTCTTCCTTTACGATGCCCCTTAAAGCATACCTTTTTGGGGACAAGCTTTTTGTCATTTACCTAATATCTCATTTATATGGCTCAGTGGCAAATTTTGTTAAACATTGCCCATGTGTAGTGCCTTGAAATGTTTAATGACATTAAACATACCAAGTAAATGCTGATTGATGTTATAGTAGCAATTACAATTTCCTTTATCTTTAGGGAAGAAGCCCTCCTCAACACTTTGACATATTTTCGAATCACTTAGAAACATAAACCTATAGTAAGCTGCAGAGCCTTCAGGGGGAATTTTTCTGATGTCCTCTTCACCGAGGAGGATCTCATTAAGTGATGTCACTTACTGCAGCCACAACTCGAGCCCCAATTCAAGACTTGGACAGCATTACTTCCATCAAGGTCATGGTCACCCTCAACTTTTATGCCACAGGCACTTTTCAAGCTGCAACAGGTGATGTCAGCAATATCTCATGGGCTGCTTTACACTGATGTATCAGGGAGTTTCTGAGACTCTCTACTTAAGGAGAAACACCTACATCTCCTTCCCTATGGGCAGGGAGAAGTAAAGCAAGAGAACACTGGGATTCACACACAAGGCAGGCTCCGCATGATGCAAAGTGCCATGGATTCTGTTGTCTTTCCATGTTTGCTTAATATAAACTTACCAATCTCACACAAGACTGGTAAACCAAAAGTAGATTCAGTTTATTTGAAGATGTAATACAGGCTTGCTCAGCAGATAGATTTACTATAAAGATTCAACAACTATTGTTAACAAGAAAGTGCAGCTGCAATTCCTTCACACCACATGAAACTGAAAGCTCCTCTGAACAATGTTTGCTGATCACATTGTTTACATCCTGGCTACTTACTCATTGGCATATTCTCTCTTAAAGTGATATCACAACAGACTACATCTACAATATCTTGTGTCTCCCTATTAGCCTCCTGGCAACTTTATTAAAAGTGATTCCATTTTCTCAAGGTGCAGGTGCTCTGTAACCAGGGGCATGGAGGGAAATCATGGGCCCTGGTGCTTCTCCTATTTCTAGGCCCCTTATTTCCCATCCCCCACTTTAACCCTCCCCCTTCAATCATGCATAATGTTTTTCCCCTTTCAAGATTCACCAATCAATTCACCAAACAATCACAGAAAGGTCCTAGTAAAATGATAACGCCCATTGTTGGCATCTGGTTACAAATGTCACACAATATATATGCTGCATGGGTCATTAATTTTAAGAGCAGCAATGATATAATGCAGTGTTAGTTTGTGTGCACCCTACAGGTGCTCTGGCTATTAAACAAATCAGTGACACAATCGGTCATAAAATCACGTGAGAAGACATTGGGTGAGCGTCCTGATGTCATCCCGCACTCACACGATATTTGTTGGTGTGCGCACTTCCGACTTTTGTGAGCACCCACTGACAATTAGGAGGGCAATTAAGCCCATTAATGGCGCAATTGACTCAGATTTTTCATTGCCCATCCAACCTTATGTTTGGTTGACGGGCAAATCGGCCAGGCTGCCTTTACATTTTTCAGCAAACCACATCCACAAGTGGGATGAAATTTTCATAAGGAAATAATATATAAATAAATTTCTGTGGATAGCATTTCCATTAGCTAAACTTTCAGGTGATTGATTATGATGCATGGTCACTTTCTTTCAGCTTTTGAAACCTTTGTTTTTGCTTTTTCGGGTCTTCAGCTGCCTGAGGCAGCTCTCTACCTTCAGGAAGCTTTCTGTCAGTGTTGGCCCGCGCCCACAATGACGTCATCGCCCGTCCCCTTCGCACCCCCACCCTGACAGTGCTGAGCTTTTCAGCACGTGTTTCATGCTGGCTGGATGTTAATTGGCCAGCCAGCGAGAAATTGCAGTCGGGGTTGATCACAGTTGGTGGTCCGTTTCCTGGCTGATCCTGGGCCTGCCAATCACACCCGCCCACTGAACTGAAAATTCAGGCCTACGAGTCCATTATGCACTCCTGTCCTGCCATATGAACATACATATTAGGAGCAGGAGTAAGCCATTTGACATCAAACCTGCTCAACCTTTTGGTAACATTACCTACATTACACCAATGATTACAACTCAAAAGTACTTGATAGGCTTTAAAGCAACTTTTATGCATCATGAAAGGTGCTTTATAAATATAGGTTTTGTCTTTCTTTCATCATACCTGCGTGCAGCGGGCAGAGTGCCTATAGCAATGGTGAAAATGGAGGTCCAATGCTGAGTCTCTAAGGATAAGTAATCACAGAGCAATCAGCTGATGTTAGGAAAGTGGCTACAAAGAAATCACTATATTTACAAAACAATTCAACTCTGTAGGTAACACAGCCTTACCATTCTGACTTCCCTGGCACCAACCCACTACATACAATTGTGTTGTACACTGTGGATTTACAGCCTATCCACAGGTAATATAATGTTGCATAGCATTTGTACTAAATTAATGTGCAAATAGCATTTTTTTTTAAATTCCAATTGTTGTTTGAGATATGAGAGAAATAGGCAAATTAAGTGGGAAAATTTAATTAAATAAGAAACTGCAACAGCAAAAAAAAATGCGACAGCAAAATTCTGAGAGAAATCATTTCTAGAAGCACTTAAGTCATAGGATTGGGTCTCTGTAAAGGCCCTTTTATGGTAAAAGCCTTTTATGCTGTTTCCCTGGGCTTTCAATAGATTTTTTTTTTGCCAAATTTACAATATATGATCGGGAATCCTCACCCCCAGAGAACTTTTAACCCCACAGTGTGACCCCCTTCTGCTAGATTTTAAACAGGATGGTGCAGGTTGGGGTTAATCTAGGATGGAGTAGAGATTTGTAAAACCCTTCTTTAAGCAATCTCTTTGTGACAAATAGGGATTTTATTTCCAGACTTTGCAAGTGTAATAAAGCCGGCAACAGTGAGTCAACACCATTTTTGCAACACTCCCGGTTTTCAGCTTCTTATATTTATTTTGATGAGGCCCAATATTCTCAATCCTCTGGTACATCGAAACAGCATGTCATGAGAATTATGTCTACTTTATGGCATAAAGAAATTAGACAGCTATTTATATGGTGGTTTACATTCAAAAGAGAATTTTGAGAGGTGTACAGTATTTAAGTTTGTGCTACTAAATCTTAAAATTGACCCACTCCCACCCTCAACCCATCCTCCAACTTCCCCTCCCGACCTCCCCTGCAACCTTCCCCCACAACCCCCCTCCAACCTCCCCTGACATGCCCCAGCCTTCGACCTTCCCAATACTTAGTCAGAGGATATATCTGTTCATTCAGCTCTTGATGTCAGGCAAGCATCTGATCATTTAGAGACGGGGAGGGTTGAGAGAGGTGGTGAACAGGTAAAATGCATATCGTCAGTATACTTGTGGATCTGACACTCTGGTTTTGGACGATTTCACTGGATGGATAGCACATGGATGAAAAATAGGTGAATGGATCTAAAACAACTGAGGTAACTGTGCAGGAGCAGGAAGAGAAGCCCCTGTAGATGATCCTATGGCTAAAATTTGAAATTAGACATCTGCATTACCGTTGCTGTTGAGATGATTGACAGGTATTTAGTATTAGTTATCCTGCATGACAGAATAGTGAGAAATGGTATACAGGGCATCTCGGCCCAACATATTTAAATTTTGTTTCAGAATTCAAAACAAATTTTGTTTTGTTATTTTTGAGATCAGAGCTTCCCCATTCACCAGAAAAGCAAACTGAAAACAGATGGGTGCTCAAGTGAGTGAAGAGCCAGGATCATAGATCTCCGACCTATTTCCCACAGTCTCCTGTCTGAGATGGCAGTAGAAAATCTCAGCCAATATTCATAATTTTCCTGATCCCAATTCAAAGGTCTGCGTTGTTTCTAGTGAATTCACTATTACAATAATAACATGGAAGATTTCACATTGGGCAATGGGCAAATTTGTGCACAAAATGGGTGCAAAATCACCCATGGCGAAGTTATGGTTCAATGAGCATAGTGAGTTTTCACCAATTGCGCCCGTTGTGGCCCTTTGAAGAGTTTCTTCAAATGAGTTTCTTTTAGACACAAAGGCATTGTAGCAACCTTTTTTCAAAGAAAAATAAATATTAAAACGTATTTAATTTACTGAGGGACTGACTAATGTATACCAATTAAATTAGCAAATGGCTCTGCATACGTCATTTTCAGTTATTTAAATTTAGGGCACTCAAATTAATATACCAGACACTCAGAGCAGAGGTTTCCTTGCCCTGGGATGGCAGGACTGGAGGCAGGGGGGCCTGGTAAATAGTCGAGAGTTACATGGGCTGGCTGCCCAAAGCGTTCACAACGTCAGCCAGGTTTTTCCCAGGGCAGGTAAGATCGTAGATCGGTTGATGCTTTAAGGATCCATTTAAGGAGCATTTAAAAAGCTCAGAAACATTTTGCTACTTGATGAAGGTGAGCTCTCTGCAGCAGTCCAGGCAGCCAATAGAGCCAGAGGCTCCATCCACCAAAGAGGGGTCCATCGACAGCAAAGGCTGTACCTGCGGCTCAAATATAGTCACCAGAGAGGCTTCCTCCAATCGCAGTGGCCTGCCTGCCTGCCAGCTTGCCCCCTTTGAAATATTTAACTATTTTTATGCCTCAGATAGGTACCTCTGCCACAGCACCTCACTCAGTGGGGCTGTCAAGGCTTTAGAGCTGCCTGCCCAGTGATTGGGTCCGCAGCTTCGGAAGCCTTCCCGCTGCCCTCAACTGAACGGCGAGCTTGGAGGAAGCCAAGTGGGAGCACCTCCGGGTAATAACTCCCATGGTTTGGCTTCCAGCAAATGCAGGCTCGGGGCCCCCATTTGGTCCTGGCGTCGGAGTCCCGAAGCCGCTCGGAAAATCCTGCTTTAATACCTATTTTCTAAATCTAGGGCGGGATTTTCCAGCACTACGGGATCTTCCGGTCCCGCTGAAAGTCATTGGGCTTTTGGCTGGGCTGCCACATCACCCACAGCAGGTCCTGCCACAGTGGAGCAGGAAAATCCTGGCTATTAATTCAAACCAGATACGTAGCCAGTTTCATGGGTGGAGCGGGATTCAACATAATAAGACCATAAGACCATCAGACATAGGAGCAGAAATTAGGCCATTCGGCCCATCAAGTCTGCTCCGCCATTCAATCATGGTTGATAAGTTTCTCAAACCCATTCTCCCGCCCTCTCCCCATAACCTTTGATCCCCTTACCAATCAAGAACCTATTTATCTCGGTCTTAAATACACTCAATGACCTGGCCTCCACAGCCTTCTGTGGCAATGAATTCCATAGATTCACCACTCTCTGGCTAAAGAAGTTTCTCCTCATCTCTGTTCTAAAAGGTCTTCCCTTTACTCTGAGGCTGTGCCCTCGGGTCCTAGTCTCTCCTATTAATGGAAACATCTTCCCCACGTCCACTCTATCCAGGCCTTTCAGTATTCTGTAAGTTTCAAATGTTTTGTTAAACCAATGGAAGAGATCACAGAAATTCGACATGCGCTGGGTGTTTCATGCATTTGAAATGTTACACTGGTTTGACTGGTTTTGGATGAAGCACTACCTACTGGTGACTCTGTCCTGAGGTTTTATTATTGATATTATTTAGAAAATACCAAAAATGATGCTAATATACAACAATCCCAAGTTCAGAGTTGATTTATGGTATGGTACAATATGCAAATTATTTTTGTCAGTTAAATCACAAGCAACTGTTATAATTAATGAATGTCACAGTGAATATTGACACTGCAGTTGGAAAACAAAATGCTCTGAAAGGATCAAACGATGGTCTGAAGCTTGTGAAACAACTTTACAGGTACGACTATGCCTCTATATGAAATTACCGTTGTCAGTCAATTACTGCTGATTTCCCTGCCGCAGTATTTTTTCCGAACAAGATCATCAAAATAACTGTGACAAACACTGAATAAGGATAAAGCTGCTCTCATGCCCACATGTCCGTCCTTGGCCTGCTGCAATGTTCTAGTGAAGCTCAACGCAAACTGGAGGAACAGCACCTCATCTTCCGACTAGGCACTTTACAGTCTTCCAGACTTAATATTGAGTTCAACAACTTCAGATCATGAACTCTCTCCTCCATCCCCACCCCCTTTCCGGTCCCCCTTTTTCCAATAATTTATAATTTTTTTACAAATATATTATTCTTTTCCCTCCTATTTTTAAATTTATTTCAATCTATTGTTTCATCTCCACCTTTTAGCCCATTTCGATCCCTTCCCCCCCACCCCACCTCCACTAGGGCCATCTGTCACTTGCTCATCCTGCTTTCTGCCCTTTGTGTCCCCATTAGCACATCCTTTAGATAATATCACCACCGTCAACACCCCTTTGTCCTTTTGTCTATGACATCTTTGGCAGTCTCTTCTTGGCCTCCACCTATCACTGGCCCCCTATCGAGCTCTACCTGTCCCACCCACCCCCCTCTACCAGCTTATATTTCATCTCATTTCTATATGTCTTAGTTCTGATGAAGGGTCATACGGACTCGAAACATCAACTGTATTCCTCTCCGCAGATGCTGTCAGACCTGCTGAGTTTTTCCAGGTATTTTTGTTTTTGTTCTAGATTTCTAGCATCCGCAGTATTTTGGTTTTAACTGAATAAGGATATACGCTGTCAATTATAATATCATTAACACTTGCTACTAAATCAACACAGCTAAATTTCAGGTAGATTTAGTCCATAACCATGCATGTTCTACTAAACACCAATAAGAAAGAGACACTTGCATTTATATGGCACTTTTCACAACCACTGGACATCTTAAAATGCTTTACTGCCAATCAAATATTTTCTGAATTCTTGCCCCTGTTGTAATGTAGGAGACATAGCAGCCAATCTGCACACAGTAAACTCCCACACACAGCAATGTGATAATGACCAGTTAATCTGTTTTTGTGATGTTGATTGAGTGATAAATATTGGTGAAATCAATACCATATTGGCCATACACCATCCTGACTTGGAAATATATCACCGTTCCTTCATTGTCGCTGGGTCAAAACCCTGGAACTCCCTTTCTAACATCACATGGACTGCAGCGGTTCAAGAAGGCAGCTCACCACCACCTTCTCAAGGGCAACTAGGATGGGCAATAAATGCTGCTTAGCCAGCAATGCCCACATCTCGTGAAAGATAATAAAAAAAGACACAATGGCTAACTCGCCTGCTCTTCTTCAAAATAATGATACAGTATCTTTAACATCCTGAGGATGGGTCCTGAGTTTAATGTCTCAGCCAAAGAAAAGCACCTCTGACAGTGCAGCATTCTCTTAGTATTGCACTGGAGTGTCAGTTTTGATATTTGTACTCAAGACCTGGAATTGGACTTGAATGCAGAATCCAATTGTGATGCAGTAGGAAGAATGCTACCCATTGGGACGCAGCTGACACTCTAAGGCCAGGGTCTTTAGGTCAGTAAGTGGGGGGCGGGGCCCGCTCACCAACCTGTAAAATGACACAGGATGACATCAGGCAGAACTCCCGATGTCACCCCACCTCATTTCAATTTTCAGGTCGGCAGGGGCACAGCCGAATCAGCTGTGCGCCCGTCGACCTGTCAACAGCCTTTTGAGACCATTTAAAAAGTAATTGAGATAATTAATGGACTTGCCTGTCCAACCTTAAGGTTGGTGGGCAGGCCGGGAGCCCTGGCGGGCTTCAGAGAAAGCCTGAAACCTCATTCTTGGGCGGGATGAGGTTTCATGAGCGTTTTTAAAATTTTAATAAATGTATGCTTTAAAGGGATGGACATGTCCCAACTCATGTGGCAGTGTCACATGAGGGGAAATATCAAGGAAATTTTATTTTTGCACCTTCACCATTTTTAAATTTGGCACTGATCCCCGTGAGGCAACACTTCACTTCAGGGAGATGAGTGCAATCTCGGCTGAGGGATTCCACCCCAGCCCGCACGAGGAGCGCATAGCGCTTCCTGGCGGACATCACGCTGGTGAGCCTTAATTGGCCTGCCCACTTAAAATGGCAGCATGCCCCCAATCAGGGGGTGCCGATCGGAGGCACGCCCGCCCGTGCCCGCTTCTACACTTCCCTCCCTGACAGGGGGAAGATTCTTCCCTAAGCAACAACATTGCACTTTTAAATTGTGCCTTTAAGGTAATGAAATATCTCAAGGCACTTCACAGGAATATTATAAAACAAAGGATCACACCAATTCACATAGGGGGATGTTATAAGACCAAAAGCTTTGTCAAAGAGATAGGTTTTAAGGAGTGTGTTAAAGGAGGAAAATGAAGGAGAGAGGCAGAGAGCTGTTGGGAAGGAGTTCCAGAGCTTGGAGCCTAGGCAACTGAAGACATGCCCACCAATAGTGGAAAAAATAAAATTGGGTATGTTCAGGTGGCCAAAATTAGATGAATGTAGGTATTTGAGAGGGTTGTGGAGTTGGAGGAGATTACAGAGATAGGGAGGATGAGGCCATGGAGGAATTTGAAAACAAGGATGAGAGTTTTAAAATCAAGACATTACTTGACTGCGAGCCAGTGAACACAGCGGTGAGAGGGAAATGAGGTTTGCTTGAGTTAAGACATGGGCAACGGGATTTTCACAGAATTGTTATGGCATAGCAGGAGGCCATTCAGCCTATCATGTCTGCACTGGCTCTCTGAGCATTTTAACTTAGTGCCAATCACCTGCCTTCTCCCCGTAACCCTGCACGTTGTTTCTATTTAAATAATCATCCAATGCCCTCTTGAATGCCTCAGTTGAACCTGCCTCCACCACACTTCCAGGCAGTGCATTCCAAACCCTAACTACTTGCTGTGTAAAAAAGCTTTTTCTCACCTTGCATTTGCTTCTTTTGCAAACACTTAAAAAAAAAACTGTGCCCTCTGGTTCTCGATCCGTTTACAAGCGGGAACAGTTTCTCCCTATGTACTCTGTTCAGTCCTCTCATGGTTTTGAAAATTTCTATCAAGTCTCCTCTTAGCCTTCTCCTCTCCAAGGAAAACAGTCCTGACTTCTCCAATCTTTCCTTATAACTGAAGTGTCTCATCCCTGGAACCATTCTTGTGAAAATCTTCTGCCCTCTCTCCAATGCGTTCAAATCCTTCTTATAGTGTGATGCCCAGAACTGTACACAGTACTCCAGCTGTGGTCTAACCAGTGTCTTATATAAGTTCATCATAACCTCCTCATTCTTTAGTATTCTATGCCCCTATTATTGAAGCTTAGAATACTGTATGCTTTGGTAACAGCTCTCTCTACGTGTCCTGCCACCTTTAATGACTCATGTACATATACACACAGGTCTCTCTGCTCCTGCACACCCTTTAAAATAGTATCCTTTATTTTATACTGTCTCTCCATGTTCTTTGTGCCAAAGTGTATTACCTCACATTTTTCCACATGGAACTTCATCTGCCACCTATCTGTCCACTCCACCAATGTGTCAATGTCCTTATGAATTTCTACACTGTCCTCCTCACAGTTTACAATTCTCCCAAATTTTGTATCGTCCACAAACTTTGAAATTGTTCCCTGCACACCAAGATCTAGATTATTTATATATATCAGGAAAAGCAATACCAACCCCTGGGAAATCAAATACCCATTAACTATTACTCTCTGTTTCCTATCCCACAGCCAATTTTGTATCCATGTTGCTACTGTCCCTTTTATTCCATGACCTATAACTTTCCTCTCAAATCTGCTGTGTGGCACTGTATCCAACGCCTTTTGGAAGTAAATATAAACTACATCAACGGCCTTGCCCTCATCAACCATCTCTGTTACCTCTTCAAAAAACCCCAACAAGTTAGTTAGATGCAATTTTCCTTTAACAAATCCATGCTGACCCTTCTGAATCAATCCACATTTTTCCATGTGACTATTAATTCTATCCTGAATAATCATTTCTAGAAGTTTCCCCACCACCGAAGTTAAACTGACGGGTCTGTAATTGCAGGGCAGATCTTTACAGCCTTGTTTGAACAAGGGCATAATGTTTGCAATTCATCAGTCCTCCCCGAGTCCAAGGAACATTGATAGATTATTGCCAGTGCCTCTGCAATTTGCACTCTCACTTCCTTCAATATTCTTGGATGCAACTCATCCGGTCCCAGTGCCTTATCAACTTTAAGTACCGACAGCTTATACAATACCACCTCCTTATCAATTTTAAGCCCTTCCAGTGACTGAGTTTCCTCATTTGTCATGATTGCCTGGGCAGCATCTGCCTCATAGGTAAAGACAGATGCAAAGTATTAATTTAACACCTCAGCCATGCCTCTTGCCTCTATATGTAAATCCCCTTTTTGGGCATAATAGGCCCTACTCTTCCTTTTACCACCCTTTTACACCGATGTGCTTATAGAATACTTTGGGATTTCATTTTATGTTAGCTACCAGTTTTTTTCCATAATCCCTCTTCACTTCTCGTAGTTGCTTTTTCACATCCTTCTGAACCTTCTGTATTCAGCTTGGTTCTCAATTGTAGTTGCTACCCAACACCTGCCATAAGCACACTTTTTCTTCTTTAACTTAATTTCTGTCCTCTTTGTCATCCAGGAAACTCTGGAATTGTTTGTCCTACCCTTCCCTTTTGAGGGAATATACCTTGACTGTGTCCAAACCATCCTCCTCTTTGAAGATAGCCCATTGTTCAGCTACTGCTTTTCCCGCCAGCCTTTGGTTCCAATCTATCTGGCCCAGATCCGCTCTTGCCCCATTGAAGTCCGCTCTCTGCCAGTTGATTGGATTGACTCTGGATTGACCAATGTCATTTTCCACCATCATCCTAAACCTTATGATACAATGATCACTGTCCCCAAAATGTTTCCCCATTGTCACTTGATCTACTTGGCCCACCTCATTCCAAAGAACCAGGTCTAGCAGTGCCTCCTTTCTTGTTGGACTGGATACATACTGCTGTAGGAAATTCTCCTGAATACAATCTAGGAACGCTTGTCCCTCACTGCCCTTTACACTACCACTGTCCCAGTCTATCCCAGTCTATATACATGTAATTAAAGTCCCCCATTATAACTACTCTATGATGTTTACACCTCTCTGTAATTTTCTTGCAGATTTGTTCCACTATATCCTTCCCACTAGCTGGTGGTCTATACATTACACTGAGCAATGTAATTGGCTCCTTCTTATTCCTTAGCTCTAGCCAAATCGATTCTGTCCTTGAATCCTCTGACACATCCTCTCTCTCCAGTACTACAATACTGTTCTTAGCCAAAAATGCCACCCCTCCTCCTTTTTCTCCTTTCCTATCTTTTCTGAACACCTTGTAACCAGGAATATTTAACACCCAGATCTGCCCTTCCTTAAACCAGGTCTCTGCTATCGTCACAACATCATAATCCCACAAGGCAATCTGTGCCTGTAACTCCTCAATTTTATTAACTGTACTCCATGCATTCACATATATGCAGTGTAACCCTGATTTAGACTTCATTACTTGCTCTCTTACTCTGATTCTGTCTATTAACTACCATTCTCTATTTTAGTGCTATCTGCCTCTCCCAGCATTCCATGCACCCTGGTATTACTTTCTAATACTCTCTTCTGGTTCCCACACCCCTGCTGAGTTAGTTTAAACCCTCCCCAACAGCAAAATTCCCCGCAAGGAACTCAGTCCCAACTCTGTTCAGGTGCAACCTGTGCCATCTCCCCCAGAGCCAGTTCCAGTGTCCCAGGAATCTAAATCCCTCCCTCCTGCACCATCTTTTCAGCCACGCATTCATCTGTCTTATCTTCCTATTTCTTCACTCACTTGCACATGGCACTGGGAATAATCCAGAGATTACTACTTTAGAGGTTCTGCTTGCTAATTTTCTCCCTACCTCCCTAAATTCCGATTGCAGGACCACATCCCCCTTCCTACCTATGTCGTTAGTACCAATGTGGATGGACCACGACCTCTGGCTGTTCACCCTCCCCCACAAGAATATTGTGCAGCTGTTCTGTGACACTTTAGATAAGCTCAAGTTTACAGAGGATAGAATGTGGAAGACTAGCCAGGAGTGTGTTGGAACGAGGGTTTCAGCAACAGATGAGCTGAGACGGGTAAAATTGGGCAATGCTTTAGAGGTAGAAATAGGTGGGGTTAGTGATGGCACAGATTTCATAAAAATGAATAAAATATTAAAAGATAAGTTACTCCCACACAAATGAGCAACAAGCTTAAAAACAGTAACATACCACATGCTTTAAATGAAATTGTCATATCAGCTTCAATATTATGGACTCTGTCAAAATTCATTAGAATTGCTTTTTGCCAAATATTCACAGCCCTCCATAAGGTATCTTCCACCTCACAGTAGCTTAGTTGAGGCACATAGTTTAATACTCTTTAGGAAGGATAAACATTGTTTATATTATTGTACATTTTTATTAAACTAAAATAAAAAGAAGTACGCTGCTTGAATTCTTTACCTGTATGTGACAAATGGTTTCCTCTGTCGAGGTCTTCCTGGATAGAGATTATATTGAGCAAGGTCAAGAGATCCACATCGAGGCATTTTCGTAGTTTCACAGTCAGTTTCCCTGTTTCCTGCAGTCCATAGAATTGTTGCACTTCTTTAATCTTTCCTGATAGGGAGCCCTTACTTTCTAAGAGACCTTCAGAGCCATCTCCCAAGGTATAGAACTGTTTAATATATTTCTGTTTGAAAGCATAAAAAATCAGATCAAATCTATTTAATTGATCCCTCTCTTATGTGTTTTAAAAAGCAAAATTATTACAATATAAAACTTATCAACCTCTCAACATATTTAAAATGATTGTTAAATATTGCAAACCTGTGCATAGTTCAAGTCACTTTGGAACATTCCCTTTGCTTCACTTTGAGGAAAGACCAACAAAGAAAAAACAATATTCACAAAAGGAAAAGAAAGTAAAAAACAAAGGCACAGCATCTTCAGAGCTGTTCCTAATGAACTAAATCATTTCTTGCTGAGACTAGAAATCTTCCTGTAGTCAATTATTTAAAACCTTTCTTGTTAAAGAAAGTTCACACCAATAGATTACAATTTAATTTGGAGGGAAATGAGGCAAGAATAATTGGATATATAATTCATTAACAAGTAATTGTGAGTGCAGGTATGTTCCCTTAGGGAGATATCTTACACATATGGTAATAATAAACATTGTTCATGTGCAATCAGACAACTTAGCAAGTTGACTACGTTGCCAATATACTGATGATGTAGAGACAGTTTGGCACCATTTGAACAGCATTGCTCTCAGGTGTGGCTGTTACACTACCAGTCATACAGAGGAACAAAGTACAGCTCAGTACATACACTCTAAAACAAATAGATGGAGAACAATACTCCCAATTTTGTGTGACTGATGAAAGTTTGTTGGTTGTAGGACAAGCAATTCTTAATAAAAATCAGACCCTCAAACAGACAACCAATGAGCAGGCCATCTGAAAATGCTGCTCCAGTGCGTGGACCAGTCAGGTGATGCCCTGCAGTTTACTCTTCCAAGGGTCTCATACATTGTGGTGGTCTGATACACTTTCCATAATATGGCACTCCACAGAGGTGTGGACCTTGAAGAGGTTGAAGCACTAGATCGACACAGTTCATCGTGGGAGGAAGAGGAGGGTGATGCAAAGCAGAGAGATGCAGGGATGTGTCCAGGGCTGTCTCAGAAATAGAAGCTCTCAACAGGCTGACCTGAATGCCAGGGCAAATCTGATCCAGGCATGTTTCACCTGAGCGCTACTCATCAAGCTGGACAGCGTTCTCTGGCACTTACCTTGCTCTGATTGTGAAAACAGCCTTTAAACAGACAGCTTTGAATAGCTCCATTCTTACTGACATTGCATAGGACATCTGTCCACCACTTTTTTGATTTGTTCGGGGTTTTCCATGAAAGATTGGAAGCTCACATGCCTAGGATCATGGCTCAACATGTCCAATGTTATTAGCAAATGACAATGTAGATTATCGTAAATTAACCCCAGTGAGCCAGTCCATGTTCTGACCAACATGGTGGCCTCCGCTCTCAGCCACTTCTATGAGGTGCTGCCCTTGTTGCCTCGGATGTGGTAGAGGCAGCCTGGTCCCATCTATCTGCTTGCAGCTGAGATGCCTGTGGCAGTCATCCTCATCATGGAGCATGGAGGTGCCAGTTGGGGTGCCTCCAGATGCTGCTGCAATGGCATCAATGGCAGGAGCTACCTCCATTACTAGGCCATGCTCAGCCAGAGGGGTTAAGGAGGCCAATGATGGTGATGGCACTCTGCGAGATGAGGTTCCCTCATCCTCATCGATGATAATCTCAGCTCTTGGATGGTGGTCTAGACCACTGAAGGGGATCAGCAGCCGGGGCACAATTGGCATCCACTCTATGCATCTTTGCACGATCAGTGTGAGTGACTGGTTAATGCTACAGAGCGTGACATGCATTCTGTCCTTGTCAGTGCACTGTGCATGCCACTCCGAGTGCTGCCACATATCCCTCTCTATGGCAGAGCTCATGCTTTCAAAACCCTGAGCCATGGTGGTGCACATGAGCTGGATGAAATCCCCCATTCTCAGCCCATGACTCCGCAGGGGACTGTGCATATATCCCATGCTGCAGTTCTAAGTGCCAGCCTGTTTCCTCATGACTCATGAGTCCCTGCACCTGTACCCAGCTGAGCAGGGCTGTGTCTGTCCTTCATCCCCCAAGGGGGTTTGCCCATGCCTACCTCTGCCTCTCTCACCTCCTGTTCACTCGTGACATGCTCATCACTCAGTGCCACCCTATCTAATCGTGCATGAGGATCCACCTAGTGTTCGAGGCCCCTGGGGATGCTGCAGAGCGCTGGCAGACTTCGCCTCCACAACTGGCCTGTGAGAGACATAAAAAGATCATGAGAACCCACCTGTGAGAGCAGAAGTCTCTGCAGAGCTGAGGCTTCCCAATGCAGCTGAGATTTTGGTGTCAGGCAGGAGGAGTGCATTGCACCCCCTTCATTAACAGAGTTCGATGTCTTTTCGCCATCTCCTACAGGAATCCCATCTCTCCATCGCCCACTTCTTCTTGGAGCATCACCCTCGCAATGTCCAGTGCTGCCATTGTAGTCGGGATGGTGAGCCGGGGCACTCCTCCTCTTGTGTGTGGCCTCTCCCAAGCATTCTGCGCCCTTTTCTGCTGCTTGGATAAACGAGAGAAAGAGAGATATAAAGCATAAAATCATAAGAAATAGGAGCATTCGGCCCATCGAGCCTGCAAAGCCATTCAATAAGATTATGGCTGATCTGATTGTAGTCGTAATTCCACTTCCTTGTCTGCCTTCCCATAACCCTTGAATCACTTGTCAATCAAAACTCTGTCTAATCCAACATTGGATATATTCAATGATCCAGCCTCCACTGCACTCTGGGGAAGAGAATTCCAATTTCTAACAACCCTACGAGAGGAAAAAAAATCCTCCTAATTTCCATCTTCAATGGAAGACTCCTTATTTTTAAACTGTACGACCTGGGTCTAGACTGCCTGCCAGGGGGAAACTTCCTCTCAGTATCCGGCCTGTCAAGTCCCCTCAGAATCGGATATGTTTCAGTAATGCCACCTCTCATTCTTCTAAACTGTAATGAGTATAGGGCTAACCTGTTCAACCTTTCCATCCTTTCATCCCAGGAAGCAGCTGCATGAATCTTCTCTGAACTGCTTCTAATGTAATTATATTCCTCCTTAAGTAAGGAGACCAAAACTATACACAGTACTCCAGATGCTGTCTCACTAAGGGCTTGTACAGCTGTAGCAAGACTTCCCTATTTTTCTACTCCATTCCCTTAGCAATAAAAGCCAATATTCCATTTGCCTTCCCAATCACTTACTGGACCTTTTCGTGATTCATGCACCAGGATACCCAGATCCATCTGTACCACAGAATTCTGCAGTCTCTCTCCATTTAATTAATATTCTGCTTTTCTATTCTTCCTGCCAAAGTGGAAAGGCTCACATTTTCCTCCATTATACTCCATCCGCAAGATTTTTGCCCATTTACTTAACCTATCTATATCCCTTTGCAGACTCTTTGTGTCCTCTTCACAACTTGCTATCTACTTATCCATTAATCATCAGCAAATTTAGCAACCATACGCTCAGTTCCTTCATCCAAGTATTTAATATGGAATTCTCTGGCTCTGATCCCTATGGCACTCCACTAGTTACAGTTTGCAAACCTGAAAATGACCCAAATTATCCCAACTCCCTGCTTCCTGTTAGTTAACCAATCCTCAATCCATGCTAGCATATCACCCCCAACACCATATGCTCTTATCTTGTGTAATAACCAATCCTCTATCCAATGGGATGCTGGCCTCTCTTACCAATGCCAGTGTCTCATTTAAGAAGCTACATGTATTACTGCTGGCAGATCCTTGACAATGCTATGAGCTGTGGCCTTTGCTGATGGGTTGGCAATTGCCCTGAACACACATTCCTCCCATGTTCAGGAGCACAATGTACCCTCAGGCTCCACAGCTGCTGCGTCTGCTGCTGGCTGTCGTCCTGGAGGCCTGTCACCTAGATATTGTGTGGCACTCACCTTGCCAGAACAAAATAAATCATTAAACACTTTGTGGCACTACACCTAGATCCTCTGAATGACATTGCAGATGCTGACAAGCCTGCTTCATTTGGTTGAGTGGTCTTTTCCTGCCACTTTTTGGGAACAAAACCTTTCACCTTTCAAGCACAGTCTGCAGGATGATCTTAAGGGCTACATCACTAAACAGTGGGGCAGCCCCCTCCTTCTCCATCCCCCCTGCCCCCCCACCCCCACCCCACCCCCCCCCGCCACTCCACCGGGGCAGCCTGGACACTACCTCTCCACCTGAGCACTTGTTCCTGCCATTGAGATACAATATGGCTGCCAGAATAATGGCTGCCGTAATGCCTTTAAATTAGGGCTGCACATGCAGGCTCTGTCCTCCTTCCCGGCCAGCACTGATTGGCTTCCAAACCCAACTTACAGCCAATACGGGTCAATCTCATGGAAAATTGTGGCCTGTGACTACTTCAGAACGGAGTCCAGATGCACAAATAATTCTGACAACATTGGTGTCCCGACGGAAAATCCTTCCCTCAGTCTCAGGATAAGGGATTGATCATTTAGGATTAGAAGAGGAGAAATTTCTTCACTCATAGGGTTGGGAATCTTTAGAATTGTCTCAGAGGGTTGCATCCTTAGGTATATTTAAGGTTGAGATAGACAGATTTTTGGTCCCCCAGGGAACCAACAGATGGGAAGTGGGCAGGAAAATGGAGTTGAGGCAGACGATCGTCCACGTTCATGTTGAATTTCAGAGCAGGCTCGAGGGGCTGTATGGCCTACTCTTCCTTTCTCTTATGTTCTTATATTTTCTCCTATCCACCATGCTTATTTCCAACTCAAAAAATTCAACCAGATTAAACAAACATAACCTAGGGTGGGACCTAAAAGATTAAGGAAACTTGAGGGGAGAGATTTGAAGGTGCACAAGTGGAAGAAATTGCTTCCACCCAGGATTCCTCATTTGAAATCAATTCTATGCCATTCCAGCACCATGGGTGTCATTGGAAACAGCGAGGAAATTCAATGTTTTCATGGCTCCAGCAAGACTGGATCCATCATGTTCTACAGAGTTGTTATTTATAACTTTCAGCCCCTTAAATAATCTGAGGATTTTCAACTCTTTCTCAAGGAACTGTTTGACATAGCATGAACAGCTTTCAATGGGATAGCTTCCACAACTATAACACCCTGTGGGAAATCTAGGAATTAATTGTCAATTTCACCACCCAGCCAATGGAATGAAAATTGGGCAGATTTTATAAAATGCAGGTGCCCTGCGCCATCAGGTTATTCCCTGGGCGATGAAGTTAAAAGTTACCCTCCCTATTTATCCTCAAGTCTCACTTGAGGTTTGAGGTTTCCTCATTTATATTTATGTTGTCTAGTCTGCAGTCCTACTTTAAATTATGCAACCTAATTGTGCCTGTATTACTTTTATTTTTCAGCTTTTTACAGACATGGGTTTTTAATATTTCTCAAACTTTCATCAAGAGATTATAAAAACTGTGAGTCTCTGCTCATAAGGTCCCAGAAACACTCTCACCTGAGTCTTCTCCAGTGCATTGATATCCTCTTCAAAATGAAAGTGTGAAATTCTGGAGAAATAGACAACAAGGGATCTTCCACTTGTTGCCAAGATACCATTCCAAATGCCTGTGATGTGAATATTAAGTAATGTATGTTCTTTTAGTGGTGCAGCAAAGGGCGAGCCCTCAGCATGAATTTCAGAGCACTATCCTGTCACATTGAGAAAAAGATGCCTAGAATTGGTCAGGACAAAGAATAGAGGCATATAATTATCATATTAAAATTCCCAAACTGATAGGAGCATATCTATGGCATTGGGCCATAAGTTCCATGGAGTGGCAATCACAGTTGCATTGCCACTCTGCCCCTACTTATTTACAATGAAATGAAGCCACACCTTTCTCGCCCGACCTTTGACTTGGGCCGGGTGAGAAAGGTGCAGTGCAGCAGGTGCCTGAGGCCTTCAGTCAAGGGGGTAGGATGGGTCTGGGGAGGCGGATGATCAGTGGCGGGGGGCGCCGGATGGTCAGTAGTTGGGGGGGGGGCAGGTGGTTAGTGTAGTGGAGTGGGGGAGTTGGGTAGTCAGTGCGGGGGGGATCAGGTGGTCAATGGAGGGTTCGGGTGATCAGAGGAGGATGTCAGTGGGGGGCTTCGGCTGGTCACTTGGGAGGGTTTGGTGCGCAGTGGGGGGGGAGCGAATGGCCAGTGAGGGGGGTTCAGATAGTCAGCGAAGCTGTGGCCATTGTGGGTATTTGGGGGGTGGGGGGTAGTTGTGAGGTCAGGAGGGTAGTCGGTTGTTGGGGAGGGTACTTGGGGGATGGAAGGGTATTTGTGGGGTGAGGTCTAGTCGGGGGGTTCAGGAGGGTGGTTGGGGGGGATGGAAGGAGTAGTCAGTGGGCCCCATGGGGTGTTGGGAGGGTTTTTCTTATTTTTATTCTCTCACGGGATGTGGATTTCGCTGACAAGGCCAGCATTTGTTGCCCATCCCTAATTACCCCTGTACTAAGTGGCTTGCTTGACCATTTCAGAGGGCAGTTAAGAGTCAACCACATTGCTGTGGGTCTGGTGTCACATGTAGGCCAGATCAGGTAAGGATGGCCGATTTCCTTCCCTTAAGGGCATTAGTGAACCAGATGGGTAGTCAGAGGGGGTGGGGAGGTAGTGCAGGGGATGGTTAGGAGGTCCAGCAAGGGATCGGGGGGGCAGAGGGGTCAGTACTCTAGGAGTTAGAAGTGATTTGAATTCTTCTAAATTTTCTTGGGTAACTATTCCTGTAAGACAGTTGGAACCATTCAAAGACTGTGATTTAAATCGGCTGGTTCCCATTGCAGGGTAATTGCCAAAAGGAAGTTTGCTATACCTGGGCTATATCAAGAGGGACATTGGGCACAAAAGCAAAGAAGTTATGTTAAACCTGGATAAAATACTGGTTTTGCCTCAACTGGAGTATTGTGTCCAGTTCTTGGCACCTCACTTTAGGAAGGATGCGAAGGCATTAGAGAGAATGCAGAAAAGATTCATGAGAATAGTTCCAGGCTTGAAAAACTTCAGTTATGTAGAAAGATTAGAGAAGCTGGGACTGTTCTCCTTGGAGAACAGAAGGCTGAGAGGAGATTTGATAGACATATTCAAAATCATGAGGGGTCTGGACAGAGTAGATAGGGAGAAACTGTTCCCATTGGTGGAATGATTAAGAACCAGAGGGCCCAGATCCATTCTTACCCCACTGACATTGGCTTTCCTCCAGTTAATTATTCTTACTCTGGATTCTTCTTTGTCCTCTAAATGTTGCCCTCCTGAGATTTGATCCATTTGGCCCACCTCTTTCCCAAGATCTAGGTCCAGCGCTGCTTCCTTTCTCATTGGACTGCAAACATGATGTAAAAGAATTTCTTGAACACAGTCCAGGGACTCTTGCCCCTCTCTTTACACTACCACTATACCAGTCTATATTCGGATAGTTAAAGTCCTACATTATAACCACTCTATAATGCTTACATTTCTCTGCAATTTCCCTGCAGATTTGTTCCTTCACAACTTTCATACTAGCTGGTGGCCTACAGACTACACCATGTATTGTAATTGCAACTTTTTTGTTCCTTATCTCTAGCCACATAAACTCTGTCTTTGATCCCACTGGACATCCTCTCTCTTCAGCACTGTAATGTACTCCTTAATCAATACTGCCATCCCTCCTCCTTTCCTTCCTTTCCTATCTTCCCTGAACACCTTTTATCCAGGAATATTTAATAGCCAGTCTTTGGAGCCAGATCTTTGTTATCACCACAACATCATATTTCCACATGGTAATCTGTGTCTGCAAGCCATCAATATTATTTACCACACTCCGCACATTCACATATATGCAATATATCCCTAATTTAGACTTTATTACTTTCCCTCTTATGCTGAACCCATCTAATACCTCACTATTTCCTATTCCGGTACTATTTGTCTCTCCCAGTATTCTGCGGACCTTGTTATTCCTTTCTAGTATTACCTTCTGGTTCCCATCCCAGTTAATTTTGTTAAAACCCTCCCCACTAGCACTAGCAAATCACCCTGCAAGGAAATTGGTCCTGCCTCTATTTAGGTGCAATCCATCTGGCCTGTCCAACTTCCATCTCCCCTAGAACTGATTGTGATGTTTCAGGAATCTAAAGCCCTGCACCATCTTTCCAGCCATGCATTCATTTGCTTTATCCTCTTATTTCTATATTCACTCCTGCGTGGTGCCAAGGGTGATCTGGGGATTACTACTTTTGAGGTCTTTTTGCTAATCTCCTACCTAGCTCTCTAAATTCTGATTGCAAGACCATATTCCTCTTTTTTTCTATGTCATTGATACTTATGTTCATCCTCCCCATTCAGAATGCTCTGCAACCGTTCAGTGACATCCTTGACTCTAGCACCAGGAAGGTAACATACCAACCTGGATTCACTGCTGTAGCCACAGCAATACCTGTCTGTTTCTCCAATGAACCTCCTAACACTATGTCTCTTCCAGCCTCCTTCATGCCTTCCTGAGCACTGAGCCACACATGGTGTCATGGACTTGGCGCTGGCTGCACCCCCCAAATGAATAATCACTTTCATCAATATTCAGAACTGAATACTGTTGGAGAGTGAGATGAACTCAGGGGACTTCTGTACTATCTGCCTATTTCTCCTTGACTGCCTGGTGGTCACCCATTCATTCTCTCTCTACATTCTCTTAAACTGTGGGGTGACCACATCTATAATCATGTTTCCAACAAAGCTCTCAAACTCACAAATGTACCACAGTGTTGCCAGCTGTTGTTTAAGCTTCAAAACACAGAGCTCAAGCTTCTGCAACTAACATCACTTACTTCATATTTGATTATCCAGTGCACGCTAAACATCCTTTAGTTCCCACATGTAACAGGGTGTGCAATCCATGAGTCAGAAATTCCTTGTCATTCTTCTATTAGGTAGTAAGACATCCTACTGAAAATGACAAAGACATAACAGCTACTTACTCCTCTTCTGCTGACATCACTTAACTATAGGGAGTTTAATTGAAATGTTTTACTTATGCCTTATTATCCAAAATACTTTAACATTTTTAATTTCTTAGCTCCTTAAACTAACTTTCTAACTTTGGAGAAAGAGAAGTAAAGCTACAGTATTTGCCAGCCAATCAACTCATGACCTTCCTGTGATGTCACAGTGTGAATTTTTTTTCCCCCCTCACATCAGTGATCCCGGCCTGCTTCACTCTGCTCCCAACAAGCTTTGTAATGATGCCAGTCTGCTTCACACTGCTCCTGCTCTGCTTCAAGGTGATCCTGACCTGCTTCACAGTGACACTGATCTGCTTCACTCTGCTCCCAACCTGTTTCACAGTGATCTTGGTCTCTTCCATAGAAGTCAATTTTTCCAGAATGAAGGACCTCTTCCTGTACTTGCTTGCTCCCTCATGTTGTCCAGCCCCACAGCCCTCTGAGATAATACACTCTTCTCATCCTGGTCTTTTGAGCATCCCTGATTTTATTCACTCCATCATTGGTGTCTGTGCCTTCTGTTGCCCAGGCCCCAAGCTCTGGAATGCCCTCCCTTCACCTCCCCGTCACTTTACCTTACTTTTTTCCTTTAGGACACTCCTTAAAACCTACATCTTTGACCAAGCCTTTGGTAATCTATCTCTTTATGTAGCTCAGTATCATATTTTGTTTTATAATGCTCCTTTTAATTGCAATGGTAGATTTTATAATATTAAAGGTACCATATATATATAAGTTGTTGTTGTGTGTCAACTTCTTCTGCAAGAAAAGTGGAAGTGGGTTAACATGGGCTAGGACTTTTGGCATATATAAGGTAACTTACCATAATAAATAAACAAGAAGAAGCAACAAGCATGACCAAGGGGAAAAGGCATTTGTGAAATCTGGTGGAGCATTGTGGCCAGTTCTGGGTGCTGCACTTTAGGAAAGGTGTGAAGGCAGAGTGCAGAAAATATTCACAAGAATAGTTCCAGGGCTGAGGAAATTCAGTTACAAAGATAAATTGGAGAAGTTGGGACTGCTTTCCTAGGAGAAGAGAAGACGAAGAGGAGATTTGACAGAGGTATTCAAAATCATGAGGGGCTTGAACAGTGTAGATAGGAGAAAACTATTTCCACTTGCATGAAAGGATCAAGAACAGAAGGACACAGATTTAAAGTAATTGGCAAAAGAGGCAATGATGCATGCGAAAAACCTTTGTCACACAATTGAGTGGTTAACATCTGGATTGCACTGCCAGAAAGTGTGGTGGAGGCAGGTCCAACCAAGGCATTCGAAAGGGGATTAGGCTGTTATCTGAAAAAAGAGAATATACAGGGTTGTGGGAGGAAGGCAGCGGACTGGCATTAAGTGAATTGCTTAATCGGGGAGTTGGTGCAGACACCATGGGCTGTGAGGCCTCCTTTGTCCTGTGGCTAATCCGTGATTCTGCAGCAGCATTTGAGGGTTTGAGTGCAAGCAGAAAGGAGATGCAGTGAAGCCTTTTGCATTGACTTAAGGGGAATGATGAGAAGTTGGGAAGGGAGACATTGATAGTGCTGAGGCAATGGCAAGTGCCTTGCAGGTGGTGCAGAAAGTGTGAGTGATGGGAAGATGAATTTTACCTTGGGACTGCTGGTGATGTTATTGAAAAAAACAATACTGGTAACATTCACATTTTGTAGCTCCTTTCTCCATGCCTGTTTACTAATTTGTTATTGTGCCTTTGCTCATCCACGTGTAAAAAGACCTCCTTTCCTGATCTCTACCTAGATCGCCATAGATATTTTGCAAAAGCTGCTGAAACTCTTGTTGCCGGCTACTCCACTGTGGTCAGTCTTTCTGTTCCCCATGAAAAAAATACACTTTCCATTTAAGCTTCTGCAGAAAGCCCTTAAATAGCAGCCACACCGTCAGATTCCTCACCTCCTATTTGGCCAATTCTCTACAGGCAGATTATTTCTAGCATGCTAATGAGGGTACACTCAGAAAATCACACAGCTTCTTCGCCAACTTCTCGGTGTGATCACCACTTCTGCCCAGACAGCTACCTGCAATTCAGACACCAAGAGGGGTGAAGAGGAAAATAAAGCTAAAAGCAAAAAACTGCGGATGCTGGAAATCCAAAACAAAAATAAAAATACCTGGAAAAAATCAGCAGGTTTGGCAGCATCTGCAGAGAGAAACACAGTTAACGTTTCAAGTCCATATGACTCTTCAACAGAACTAAGTAAAAGTAGAAAAGAGGTGAAATATAAGCTGATTTAAGGAGGGGTGGGGGGGAGGGTAGCGCTGGATAGAGGGCCAGTGATAGGTGGAGATAGCCAAAAGATCTCATAGACAAAACGACAAAGAGGTGTTGAAGGTGGTGATATTATTTAAGGAATGTGCTAATTAAGGGTAGAAAGCAGGACAAGCAAGGTACAGATAGCCCTAGTGGTGGTGGGGTGGGGTGAAGGAATCGAAATAGGCTAAAAGGTAGAGATAAAACAATGGATGGAAATACATTTAAAAATAATGGAAATAGGTGGGAAAAGAAAAATCTATATAAATTATTGGGAAAAAAATAAAAAGGGGGGGATCAGAAAAGGGAGTGGGGATGGAGGAGAGAGTTCATGATCTAAAATTGTTGAACTCAATATTCAGTCCGGAAGGCTGTAAAGTGCCTAGTCGGAAGATGAGGTGCTGTTCTTCCAGTTTGCGTTGAGCTTCACTGGAACAATGCAGCAAGCCAAGGACAGACATGTGGGCAAGAGAGCAGGGTGGAGTGTTAAAATGGCAAGCGACAGGGAGGTCTGGGTCATGCTTGCGGACAAACCGAAGGTGTTCTGCAAAGCGGTCACCCAGTCTGCGTTTGGCCTCTCCAATGTAGAAGAAACCGCATTGGGAGCAACGAATGCAGTAGACTAAGTTGAAGGAAGTGCAAGTGAAATGCTGCTTCACTTGAAAGGAGTGTTTGGGCCCTTGGACGGTGAGGAGAAGGGAAGTAAAGGGGCAGGTGTTGCACCTTCTGCGGTTGCATGGGCAG
Organism: Cetorhinus maximus; assembly: GCF_964194155.1. Classification (NCBI taxonomy): domain Eukaryota; kingdom Metazoa; phylum Chordata; class Chondrichthyes; order Lamniformes; family Cetorhinidae; genus Cetorhinus; species Cetorhinus maximus. The sequence goes on from NC_135885.1 coordinate 89,463,410, forward strand.
GTGCCGTGGGAGGGGGTTGAGGTATAGGGAGTGATGGAGGAGTGGACCAGGGTGTCCCGGAGGGAACGATCCCTGTGGAATGCCGCCAGGGGGGCTGAAGGGAAGATGTGTTTGGTAGTGGCATCATGCTGGAGTTGGCGGAAATGGCAAAGGATGATCCTTTGAATGCGGAGGCTGGTGGGGTGATAAGTGAGGACAAGGGGGAACGCTATCATGTTTCTGGGAGGGAGAGAAAGGTGTGAGGGCGGATGCGCGGGAGATGGGCCGGACACAGTTGAGGGCCCTGTCAACCACCGTGGGTAGAAAACCTCGGTTAAGGAAGAAGGAAGACATGTCAGGGGAACTGTTTTTGAAAGTGGCATCATCAGAACAGATGCGACGGAGGCGAAGGAACTGAGAGAATGGGATGGAGTCCTTACAGGAAGCGGGGTGTGCAGAGCTGTAGTCGAGGTAGCTGTGGGAGTCGGTAGGCTTGTAATGGATATTGGTGGACAGTCTATCACTAGAAATTGAGACAGAGAGGTCAAGGAAGGGAAGGGAAGTGTCAGAGATGGACCATGTGAAAATGATGGAGGGGTGGAAATTGGAAGCAAAATTAATAAATTTTTCCAGGTCCCGACGAGAGCATGAAGCAGCACCGAAGCAATCATCGATGTACCGGAGAAAGAGTTGTAGGAGGGGGCCGGAGTAGGACTGGAACAAGGAATGTTCCACATACCCCATAAAGAGACAGGCATAACTGGAGCCCATGCGGGTACCCATAGCCACACCTTTTATTTGGAGGAAGTGAGAGGAGTTTAAGGAGAAATTGTTCAGTATGAGAACAAGTTCAGCCAGACGGAGGAGAGTAATGGTGGATGGGGATTGTTGTTCAGCATTTCACTTGCACTTCCCTCAATTTAGTCTACTGCATTCGTTGCTCCCAATGCGGTTTCCTCTACATTGGAGAGACCAAACGCAGATTGGGTGACCGCTTTGCAGAACACCTTCGGTCTGTCCGTAAGCATTATCCAGACCTCCCTGTCACTTGCCATTTCAACACACCACCCTGCTCTCATGCCCACATGTCTGTCCTTGGCCTGCTGCATTGTTCCAGCGAAGCTCAACGCAAACTGGAGGAACAGCACCTCATCTTCCGACTAGGCACTTTACAGCCTTCCGGACTGAATATTGAATTCAACAATTTTAGATCATGAACTCTCTCTTCCATCCACACCCCCTTTCCGATCCCCCTTTTTCCAATAATTTATATAGATTTTTCTTTTCCCACCTATTTCCATTATTTTTAAATGTATTTCCATCCATTGTTTTATCTCTACCTTTTAGCCTATTTTGATTCCTTCACCCCACCCCACCCCCACTAGGGCTATCTGTACCTTGCTTGTCCTGCTTTCTACCCTTAATTAGCACATTCCTTAGATAATATCACCACCTTCAACACCTCTTTGACCTTTTGTCTATGACATCTTTTGGCTATCTCCACCTATTACTGACCTTTTATCCAGCTCTACCCTCCCCCCACCCTCCCACCCCCAACCCCCTTAAACCAGCTTATATTTCACTTCTTTTCTACTTTTACTCAGTTCTGTTGAAAAGTCATATGGACTCGAAATGTTAACTGTGCTCCTCTGCGCAGATGCTGCCAGACCTGCTGAGTTTTTCCAGGAAAATAAAGCTATTTGTTTTGAAGTACTATGATGGTCTCTGCTAGCTTGTATTTGCTGAACTCATGCTTTCAAATTTCTAGGCATTTTATACGTAGAATCAGATCTAGCAATTGCAGAGATTATGACTGAATGGAGGATATGGATTTGCCAATAAACATTTCATTTTATAGGCAACTCCCTGTTATAAACTATCAATTAGTCTTACTATAGCTAACATTACACAAAACATATAATCAGTACTAATGTCTTTATATGTGTTGATCATGAACAACAATTTTAATTACATAGCTGCTCCTTATAAATTTTGCTGTGTTGCTCTTCAAACAAACAATGAATGAATGGATCTTCCAGTTTTCCATGTAGCTTTTTCTGAGAGCATAAACTGAAGATTTAAACATACGTATCACAAAGGCTAAATTGCTTGTTTAATTTCTTTCAATAATCTCTGGGATTTATTTCTTTATTTTAATTGACAGCATCATTCCATTGATGTAAAATAACAAAAATGGAACCCCTGTTACCAACAACTTTTCTATATCTGTCATAAAATCTTTTGTATTTCCATTGTCTTTGGTCCCCACTTCAAAATCCATTTCCTAGCCACCAACTCCATCTTTCTCTCTGGCAGTTGCCTGCGTGTTCATAACTATTTGTTCCTGAGATGAGCTGCTGATCTGAACCAAGTTCCTGTCTCTAATTGACCTTGAGAAAGTGGTGCTGAGCCATCTTCTTGAATACAACCGACTGGTTTTCTAGGACATTTCAGTGGGCAGTTAAGAGTCAACCACATTGCTAAGGACCTAGCTTTGCATATAGACCAGGCTGGATAAAGACAGAAGCTATCTTTCCCGAAAGGACATCGGTAATTCAGATGGGGTTTTACAAAAATCTGGTATTACATGAATCATAATTATTGGCATTAGCATTTTAATTCCAGATTTATTTAGTCAATCAAATTTAAATTCCTCTCTTGCTATGGTGGAATTTGAACTAATATCAATGGATTTTTAGTCCAGGCCTTTGAATTACAAGCCCAGTAAAGGTAAACACTCTGGGGAGAATTTTCCCCATGTTGGGTGGGTTGAGCTGGAGCAGGCATGGGCGGGCGCGGGCCCGATTGCCGGACGCGATCATTTTACGCGGGCGGACCAATTAAGGCCCACCCAGCATATTCCTCGACTCCTGAGGATAGTGGGAGTGAGCGGGCAGCGGCGGGCATGCATAGTGGCCCAATGGCGACCCGGTGGCCTGTTTAAATGAAGGCCTGGCAGCCTTTGCAAGGCCAGCTGGGCAGGCCAGGCCGGAGGGTAGGCCATCGGGGCAGGCCAGACCGGAGGGTAGGCCATCGGGGCAGTATGCCCCTCGTTTCTCAGGTGAGTGCCTAGCTGCCCTCCTGGAGGAGGGTGGGAGGTCCTGATTCCAAGGGACGGGAGGTGGAGGCCTCCCCACCTGACCAAACGTGCATGGGAAGAGGTGGCCAAGAGTGTGAGCTCCCATGATGTGGTGCGACGCACACGGGTCCAGTGCCACAAAAGATTCAACGACCTCCTGTGCTCGGGAAGGACGAGTACTATGTTGGCTGAGGTTACTTAATGCAGCTGTCACCCTTCCCCCAACCACTGACCCCTCCCCACCCCCGCAACTCTGAGTACAGTAATGGCTTTGAATCCTTCATGGCATGTTTCCCTCGCTGGGTGTGCCAGTTGTGGCACATGCTGGTTGAGCATGGATGGGTTCTGCATCCGCAGCATGTGTGACACTGACACCCAGAGCATAGAATGTGGGTTAAACTCAAGGATTTGCACCTAGGCAGAGTGCTGGAACTGGGAAACATGTCAAAGTCAGGGTGCTAACATGCTGGGAGAGGAGCTTCCAGGTGGCGGGGCACCAATCCATTTGCTGGCCTTTGCCTTCCACATGCTTGTGCCTGCTTGCTTAGCAAGGTTTCACCTTGTGGTGCCACATGTGAAGGAGGCAACATTTGGGTAAGGGGGGGTCAACCCTGGCTTCTTTGTGTGAGTGTGCAGCAGTTGCGGGGTGACGAAGAACTAGAGTCCTGCAATGTCCCACTCTGGTTGGGGTGGCAGGGATGTGATGGGATTCCAGGTACAGGGTGGACTAATCAATGCTCTTCTCTCCTTTTCAGGAGAAGACTGCACACAATTCCGCTGAGCGGATGAGGACTGGCGGATGCCAGGCCCAGTTGGCAATTCTGACTCCTTTTGAACAGCGGGCCATGGATCTGGAGAGGCGCCATGCGCCCAGGTCCACCGGTGGCAGTGAGGCTGGGGTGCCACGGGGAGGTATGTTTGCCGAGCACTCAGGTCACCATGTGTGTCCCAGCAGCCATGGCACTGCTAAATGCTCAGTGACTGAAGTTTGCAATATGGGTCGACCATTGATTATGGATGGATGAGCGCATAATAATCCAGGGGACCGGCATGCACATTGACATTATCTGCACTGTAACTTATTAAATGTCCTTGTTCTTCCTTTCAGCATCACGGGAGCAGGACCGGGAGGAGGAGACAGAGGAGCTACCTCTCACAAACGCTGGAAGTGCGTCAGGGTATGCGGGAGGATCTGGCGGAGATACATGAGGCAATGCGTGGCATGATGCCCATGCTGGAGGAGTCCACGCAGAGCATCACCGATGCAATGAGCCTCATGGCCGAGCGCCATGCTTCCTCCATAGGGAGAGTGGCGACTCTGTTGGAGAGGCTCCTCCAGGAGACCAATCAGGGCTTCCTGGGGATGCGCTCTGACCAGCAAGCCCTCACATTGGCATTGACCTCAGCTGGTCATTGCCAGAGTGGAAGATGGTTTGGGCACCAAGTATCCCAGCTTGGTGCCCATCCATCCACGGTGAGCAGGGAGGTCTGAAGCAACCTCACGTCGGCACAGCAGCTGCCTGTCGTCTCTGCGGGCTCCTGTCAGGGAGCTCAGGGTGAGGGCAACAGCTCCTCCGCCCTTCTGGCAGTGACTGTGGCATCCGATGAGGCTGCGGCGACTGGGGAGATGCCAGCTGTGGAACTGGCCGCTCCCTCCCAGACGGGTCCATCAAAGGCTTCATGGGCCAGAGGGCAGCCGCCAAGGTATTGAGGCCAACAGGACAGCACAGTGAGCAGGCTGCCTCAGATGCCAGTGCCAGCGAGGGGGGAGCACCTAGACATAGCACCAGTAAGCGTGAATTTAAGCCACCTTAGGCACACCACGGGTTTCTCACTGGGGCTTTTATGTTATCCCATAGTAGTTTATTGAAGACTTGGTGTGATGTGCAACACCTTTTTGCTTTGGTTTATGAAGTTACATTTGTTGTCTCAATAAATTTTGAGATGTTACCAGGCCTCAGGCTGATTCCTTACTTCTGCAGGTGGACGGGAACCATAATGTTATGAGTGAATTGTTTGACATTGAGCTTTATTGACAAGGGCAAGTTAATGTTACTTGTTGACAAGTTAATGTTACTATCCAGGCAGATTTTGCTCTCAGGTATCGAGTATGGAGCCTGCAGCCCTAGCGTGTGTTGAAGATCCATATGTGGTGTCTAGCTAAAGGTTCTTTGGATTAAAGCCTCCTGGATGTCCCTGCCTCCCTGGAGTATGCCCGGGTCAGTGTCTACCCCCTCAGCATTCTCCTGTGTGTGCTCATCCTCAGACTCACTGCTGGACTCATTGTGTGCATCCGGAGCAACTGTGTCCACGTCTTCCTCATCCACTGCGTCCCCCCTTTCCAGCACCAGATTGTGCAGAGCACAGCATGCAACCACTATCACCGAGACACGATCTGGGGGGTACTGGAGTGCGCCCCCTGAGCGGTCCAAGCATCAGAAGCGCATCTTGAGAAGGCCGATGGTTCTCTCCACCACAGCCCTTGTGGAGGCGTGGCTCCTATTGTACCGCTGCTCAGCCTCTGTTCTTGGATGGCGGAGAGGCATCATGAGTTACCTTCTGAGGGGATAGCCATTGTCACCCAGCAGCCATCCATCCAGCTGGGCTGGAGCACTGAAGAGCCACGGCACCTGGGACTGTCTCAGGGTGTAGGCATCATGGGAGCTGCCTGGGTACCTTGCACAGACTTGTAGAATCTGCATCCTGTGATCACACACTATCTGCATGTTCATGGAGTGGAAAACCTTCCTGTTGACGAAGTCACCGGGCTCACCTGCTGGCGCCTTGATGGCCACATGTGTGCAGTCTATAGCACCCTGGACACGGGGGAAGCCAGCAATGGCCGCGAAGCCTCTGGCTCGCTCTGTCTGGCTGGCCTCGTCCCAGTGGTAATGGATGAAGGTCAATGCACGCCTGAACAGGGCATCTGTCACCTGCTTGACACAAGGGTGGACAGCTGAATGGGAGACTCTGCAAAAATCACCCACCGAGCCCTGGAAGGAGCCAGAGGCATAGAAGTTGAGGGCAACTGTGACCTTCAGAGCCACTGATATGGGGTGCCCACCCACACAGTTAGCGGAGATCTCAGGGCCTATCATCTGACAGATGGAAGTGACTGTCTCCCTTGAGAGACAGAGCCTCCTTCGGCACTGCACCTCAGACATATTGAGGTAGCTGCTTCGCCGCCTGTAAACCCTGGCAGCAGGATAGCGGCGTCTTCTGCGGCCTTTACCTCCTTGGACTTCCTGTTGGCCCTGCACCCCTTGTGCCTGCGCCTCTCCTCCCAAAGGTAACTCCCCTGGAGGCTCAATGTGGACTGCTGGCCTCCTCCTGCTTCTGGCCCTCCCTTCCTCCTCAGAGGAGGTGCCTCCAGTGGATAGCAAAACTCCCATTCCCAGGCTAAGGGAAGGCTCCCTGAAAGCTGCAGGCCCAAAAATGATCTTTACTGTAGATTCCTGACCTGAAGGCTGTTACTCCTGTCCAAGCAGCTGGTATGAGGTTTGAAGTATTGCTGCTCACACAGGCAAGTATAAGTAACTTTCACACTTAAATACCTGAACGATCACATTCGCGACCCCACTCACCCCTCTTCTCTCGCCCGTGGATGAGATTTATACAAATGTCTCCTACCCGCCTGCCCGTTGCGCCCATGCGACGTCCTGAAGATGGCACGAGCCCTGAAAAATTGCAGACAATTGCTGCCTCAGGGGCCTTAACTACATGAATAATTAATGGCGGGTGCACATCCGAGAACATCATGTGCTCACCCGCCTAAAGATCACAATGGCGCGTGGTGACGTCGAGACGCTTGCCCGATGTCACCGCGCGTCATTTTACGGGTTGGCATGCAGGGCCCACCCCCACATGTCAACGGGAAAATTCTGGCCTATGGTACCGTTCCCATTTACATCTTTCTCAGGATGAACGAGTCATGTACTGACCCACAGTCATATATTCGTATTTTTCTGTAATGCATTTGCTGTTTGCTTTTTTAATTTCAATCTTTCTGCTCTTTTAGTCCAACTCCCAGCTTTCTAATAATGTTTGGATTTGGACAATGCTGGCAAAGCTTCAGTTACCAATCACTAGTTTGCCTAATATTGTGGTGAACCTTATCCATGAACTGCTGTACTTGTGATTGTCAGTGCTCTGACAGTGGTTTTAGATAGGGAATTCTAGAACTTTGATTCAGTAGTAATGAAGGATTGTCAATGTATTTCCAAGTCTGTGTTGGTGGGAGAACTTGGCCATTACACTGTTCACATGATGTAGCTTCCCTTATATTCTTGGCGATAAAAGACATTGAAGTGTGCCTCGGTGAATTGTTACAGCTCATCCTGTTATTATGGACAGGAGAGAGGCAAGCTGAACTTCTTTATCCTTTCACCATCTGTTCGCAAGCAGAGGTGTTTTTGAATTATTTTTAAAGTAGGCTGTGGCGTGTTTCCCCAAACCCTCAGATTGTGTGATCCAAATTTAAAGGTAACACACAGCAAACTACCTTTATGATTAACTCAGAAGGTTAGTTTATTCACATTCAAACACACACACACACACACACACACACACATACATACGCACATACATACGCATGCATGCACACACACACACACACACACATACATACGCACACACATACGCACGCATGCACACACACACGGGAGGAAGATTTACGACTTACGACGATGACCAACAACTGTAAAATTGGTTCATGTGATTTCCAGAGTACAGGTGGTCAAAGTCCAGAATGAGTTTCCTTCAGATAAGTCCTTAGTTGGAGACAGCAGTGTGACAGTCATTTTGCAGCGAATTATGATGATACACTAGGGGATTTCTATGCTTAGACTGCTTGGCAGGCTTTGATCAGATAAAGGCTTTGAGGAATTGAGACACGGTAACCAGCTGTTTGGTCAGCTGGGAGTCCTGCTATGGAACTGTTTGATTAGTTGGTAATTCAGTAGGCTGAGGGTTTCTCAGTTCTCAAAGGAAATATAGAGATTTCAAAATTGTCTCTCAAACACGACTTTCCCCCACAATGATTTCAAAAGGGATGTTTAGCTAGTGTCTGGGAGTGGCTTTGGCTTCAGGACTGATAATGTCTCAGCCATTAGATTTGAAAGAGTCACCTTCCATATTGAGGATCTTGTGTCAGAAAGACATTGCCTAGGCAGATCCTCTGACTCCACTGGAGGGGTCAGCTTATGAAGATGCAAATGACGACCATTGTTCCTCAACGCTCCCTCTTTGAAATGGACCTTGGCAGTTCCAATTGCAAGATAGGTCTGTTAGCACCTTGGAAAGAATAACAAGTTTTGATCCATGTAAATCCCCTGGCTTCATGATTATAATGTCTTTACAATTAGGTGTGAGATTCCATAATGACGAGAGCAGAATCATTTTGTTCTTGTAACTCCTGCTGGAAGCTTCCAGAACAAAGCGTCAATTCTGCAGTCATGTGACTTGTAGCAGCCATTTTGGGTTCAGCAGAAAATCCATTTTAAAAATAACAAAAAGAAAAGTAATGTCTGATGTATAGTTTGGATTTCTTTCATGCCTTATTAACATAACACTGTGGATAGGAATTACTGTAGCTATAGCATGTCAGTATTGGAGGGGATAAGTATTGAGTTCAGGGGCAGGAACGCTATTCAAGAAGATTGTGTTGTGTTTCTTAAATGTTGCCCAAAATGACTTGGGCCTTAGATTTGGCAGAGAGGCTTTCAGCTGTCAGTAGGTGAGCCATTCTTTACATATTAGTCAGCTTTTATCTTGCCCTTGTAGTAACCATGTTGATACAGTTGGTCCAGTTAAGCTTCTGGTCTATGGTGACTTCCAGGAGGCTAATAGAAGGGGATATGGTGAGCATAATGATCATGGCCAGAGGAGTCAAGAGGAAGTGATTAGGTCTTCTTTTGGTGGAGGTGGCCATTGCTTACCATTAAAATGGTATGATTATTTCTGCCAATTGTCAGCCCAAGCCTGAATGGTATCAAGCCCTCCTGTAGGGAGGCGTGAGCCATTTCTTTATCAGAAGAATTAAGAATAGAGCTGACCACTATGGAATTTCAATGAACAACCAGCCTCTGAGATTATAACAGTGTAAAGGCCATTGATGAAGCAACCGAAGATAACTGGGCCAAGGAATGTGACAGTGAAACTGCGATGATGGCTCCTGAGGATGCAATAATGTCCTTTGACATAATGCTCATCTTCCTGTTTGTCAAATATGACTCCATTGGAGGATTTCCCCTTTCAGCCCTTTTCACCTCAATTTTTCTAGGGATACTCAGTTGAAAGTTGAATTGATGTCAAGGGAAACTACTCTCACATTTGTTCTGGCACTCAATCTCTGCATCCACATTGGATTGAGGCTGTGATAAGTTTTATAACTGAGCGATTCTGGTGAAACCTAAGCTGAGCCTCAGTCAGCAGGTCATTAGTGAGTAGATGTTGCTTGATGGCACTGTTGGTAAATTCATCCATCAGTTTGTCAATATCTGGCGTTATTGTCCTGGTTGAATTTGTCCTGCTATTTCTGGCTAGAACAAAACTAGGATTTTTTTTACAGTTTTAGGTATATGCTCATGTCGTAACAACAAAGAAATAGTTTGTCCAGGGGACAGTTTGATCTGGTTTATAGATATTGAGGATTACTGTTTGGCTGTTATCAGAACCCATAGGCTTTTCTGTACCCAGGGCAGTCAGCTGCTTTTAAAATGCAACACATATTCATCTGATTTTTTTTGTTTTGCATTCCTATGCTTGTGGGGAACTCCAGAAGGAGCTGAATAGGATTGTCCATTTGACACTTCTGGCTGAAGATGGTTGCAAATATATTGCAGCCTAGGCTCTTGCACTCATGTGTTTAGATTTACCATGGTTGAAGATGGGGATATTCATGGGGACACATCCTCTTCCCGTTAGATGCCTGACTTTCTATAATCATTATCAACTGGATATTTTAGGGCTACAGAGCTTTGCTCTGATCCACTTGTTGTGGGACTGCTTAGCTCTGTCTAAATTCTGTTGCTTTTGGCGTTTAGAATGCGGGGAGCTCTGTTGGAGCTTTGCTATTTTGGTGCCTCAGTCTAAGACATGCTTTATAGACAAGTGCCCTAAAATCACATTCATGAATCCCAAGTAACTTTTTTTATTCATTCATGGGATGTGGGTGTCACTAGCTAGGCCATCATTTATTGTCCATCCCTAATTTCCCTTGAGAAGGTGGTAGTGAGCTGCCTTCTTGAACCACTGCAGTCCATGTGTTGTTAGGGAGGGAGTGCCAGGATTTTGACCCAGTGACAGTGAAGGAATGGTGATATATTTTATACATTGCTGCCACTGTGCATCAGGAATGAAATGAATGAATGTTTGCGGATGGGGTGCCAATCAAATGGTTGCTTTGTCTTGGATGGTATCAAGCTTCTTGAGTATTGTTGGAGCTGCACTCATCTAGGCAACTGGACAGTATTCCATCACACTCCTGACTTGTGCTTTCTAGATGATGGTTAGGCTTTGGGGAGTCAGGAGGTGAGTTACTTACCACAGGATTCCTAGCCTCTGACCTGCTCTTGTAGCCACAGTATTTATATGGTTAGCCCAGTTCAGTTTCTGGTCAATGATTACCCCCAGGGTGTTGATTTTGGGAGATTCAGTGATGGTAATGCTATTGAATGACAAGAGGCAATGGTTAGATTCTCTCTTGTTGGATATAGTCATTGCCTGGCACTTGTGTGACATTAATGTTACTTGCCACTTGTGAGACCAAGCCTGGATGTTGTCCAGGTCTTGTTGCATTTGGACAAGGACTGCTTCAGTTTCTGAGGAGTCGCAAATGGCGCTGAACATTATACAATCATCAGCAAACATCCTCACCTCTGACCATATGATGGAAGGAAGGTCACTGATGAAGCAGCTGAAGATGGAAAATAGAAATAGTTAACCCTGAGAACCAGGGATTTCAAGTTAGTGTATATACTATGAGAAAAGTTACCTCTCTTCCAGTTAGCATCTGAATGCAATTGTGTACTGGAACTAAAAATGCTTAACTTGTCAAAAGAGAATACAAGGTTATGTGCTGATGACCACAAGAGTAGTTATCCTTTACTTTTACCCCCTGTTGTTGAATATGGCAACAAAAAATAAGTGTTTTCTGCAAATTGTCCTGGGGAATGGCTCTTTTCTATAGGAGTTGATGATCAGACAAAATAAACAGGTTGCAGTTTAAGGGTCAATCTGGCTTTTCTCCTCAAGCAATGAAGAATTTGTTCATTCTAACTGCTTGACATGGCCATCTATGGTATCCTTATATCACTATTATTAGCCAGTACATAAACATTGAAAACAAGTACATCATAGAAATTGGTTGACACGGAATTGGAGGGATTTATTTTGAAAATCAAGTATATAGAAGTTGGTGTTTTTGACACAAAAGATCAGAACAATCAGTTGGGACATGGCTGGGTTGCAGTCAAGTGGAGGAAGGAAACCATCCAGAAGGGAAAGATCGGAAGGAAAAAAACAGAAGGAAAGACATTAACCCTGCCAGCCCAGCAGATTCCAAGTGTCATGCCCACCTGTGCCAGCCCTGCTGATCAGATAAGACAAAACCAGGAATGGTGGTAGAGGAATCCGGGAGGGTTGATTATAATCAATCATAGGATTGATTCCTCATGGACCTCATATTAACACAACTTTGTGGTGAGGAACTAAAGATTTGCTGACATCTATGAATTATAAGGTACCTTTCCGTTTGGCGATTGCCGCTGCCCACGAAGATTTCTGTGCCACGGCCATATTGAGTTATGTCAGCCAGGACATCCGGTCCCAGCTGCAGCAGCAATGGGTCAAACCAGACATCCCCATGGAAGGCCGACCAGCGCAGGGCAAAGAGAGGACATGTCCCATTTTAAAGACACTAGTCGCCATATTCCATTAGACTTTTAAAGGTCTCAAGTCTTTCAGTGGGTTATTGAGTGGATGAGTGGGTGGATGTATCTGTGAGTGGGTGGGTGAGTGGGTGAGTGAGTGGTGGGTGAGTAGATGGGTAAATGAGTGGATGAATGAGTGAGTGGGTGGTTGGATGAGAGCGGGTAGTCAGGACAGGGGGCAATCGGGTTGTGTAGGATGGGTAGTCAGATCAGGTCAGGGTGGGGGTGATTGGGGCCAGTTGCAGTTCTCAATGCAGTTATGCTGGCTAATCACTTAATTATATTAAATATTAACCAGCGTAACATTTCCAGGGTAAGTATCCAAGTAAATCCAGTGTGTCTAGCCTACGTCTCCTACCCTGAGCTCAATGTTAGGGACACTTGCCAAAATCAGCCCATTATATTTTTTAATTTCCCAGGCAATTTCAGCGCATGGTCTTCTGCAGGGTTCTGACACACAACAGCAACTGAAGTCCAGATTTCGCTGCTCTGGACCTCGGAAGATTTGGGCCTTTATTCCTGCCATTTGTACTAAGGCCAACATGCCATTGTTTTCCTAATTGCTTGTTGTACCTGCATGCTAACTTTCCTTGTTCCTTGATCCAAGTGCACTAAACATCAACATTCACAAGTTTCAAACCTTTTAAAGAATATTCTGCTTTTTTATTCTTACTGCCAAAATGGATAACTTTACACTTCCCCACAAGTTGCTCCATCTGTCACCTTGTTGCTCACTCACTTAACCTGTCTATATCTCTTTGCAGCCTCTCTGTGTCCTCTTCACAGCTGTATTCCCATCTAGCTTGGCAGCATCAACAAACGTAGATACATTACCCTTCATCTCTTCAGCTAAGTCATTAATATAGATTGTAAATAGCTGGGCCCCAGTGCTGAAACATTTGCAACACTACACTAGTCCATTCCAATTGAATTCCAGGTCTTGGAATTGACAGTAAATGAAAGATTTTCTTAATAGAAAAAGGAAATGGTTTGAAAAATATAATTTAGGACAAAAGGCACTGTTCAGCGAGAAGAACCCGATAATGAACAAAGTCTCCAATCCTACTTTTGCTGTATTTATATGTGTTGAAATCTAACAATACATTGGTGACCTGTGAAAGAAACAAGCTCAATAAACTGAAAGGCCATTTCCCAGTCCATGCTTTCTAATATATTTATTATTGATTAATCATTTCAGTTAAAGTGCTAAAATGTAAGATGCAGTAAAAGAACTTGTAGCATTCAGGTATCATTTAATTAATTCAAATCCTGTAGCAGCATCTTTTTTTCAAAGGTCTAGCCTTGAAATTTGGATTTCAGCTTAAAATGCACATTATATAGTGGGTCAGAATTCAGATACTTAACACCCCAGCCAGATGTTAGAATTTAAAATGCGAACAGTTTCTTTTCTCCAGCTGTCATACTCATACACTCGTGGTCCACTGAAGAAGTAAAATAATTCTAGGAAAAAACAGAAAAGCACTGCTTTAATAAATTTGGGATGAGAATACAATTGGTCTTTTAGTCCTATTTGCAATAATCTCTGTGTTTCATCAACCGTCCAAATGGTTATCATGCCATTTGTTGAGCTAATTATACAGAACTCTCATTTATCCAGCAGAATTTAAATTAACAAGTGGCAATTTTGAATACATGACAGAGTATCCTATTGTCCATTTTAAATTTTAAGAAACTCTTGCTACTATGGATACACTTACCATTATTCTGTAAGGCAGCATCTATTTTGTCATTGATTCCTGGCCAGTTACTTCTTATCCATTTTGGATAGCCATAGTCCATAGTCTTTGTTTTTTCATTGTAACTGAACAGCAAAAAATAAAATACCTTTAGTAAAAATGTCTCAAAGCATACTGTGTAATATTACTAGGTAGATAAATAATATTACGCATTATTATTTGAAGACTATGCTCGAGAAAGCTCTAGTACTAAAACTTGGCATTCCAGTTCACAATTAATACCATTCAAGCTTTGGTTTGTACATTGATCTACTCTATTAAAACAATGCAGAATTTCTGAGCTTAAACTTAATGCAGGAATAATGCTGTATTTATTTGAATTTCCAATTCAACAATAAGGGCAGAGTGCATCGGCTTTGATCCCACTTCACCTATCATACTACTTCCTTCTTATAACCATTGTCTAAATGCAGTTATCCCAGGGAGCAAAAGTCATAGAATTAGCTCTGCAGCATTGTAATATATTTGCAGCCCATGCTCCTTTTGAGTGCAGCTCTCCATTGGGAGATTGGGATCACTGAATTTATCTTTGTTTTTTTTAAAATACTGGTGTAAAATAGTAAACGTAATATGGCTGAAGTTCCACTGTTTCATGGTTTCCGCTGTATCTTCGACAAAGCGGAATTTTCACCCTTTACAAGGATGCATCCTTGACTCTGCAAATTCATTAGTGGGAGCATAACGTTGGGTTCCTGGAGTTCAGGTATCATCTTTGAGTGTGCAAGGGATGTATAGACAAGAAATTGAAAAGGAGCGTACTGTGGATACTGGAAATCTGAATTCAAAACATTAAAAAGCTGGAAATACTCAGCAGGTCAGCCAGCTTCTGTGGGGAGAGAACAGAATTAATATTCCAGGTTGATGACTTTTCATCAGAACTGGGAATAGTTAGAGCTAAAGGTGGTTGGCAAAAAGGACAAAAGGAAGGTCTGAGATAGGGTGAAAGGCATGCTTATTCAATATACTGTATCGTATTATTTGCTCTACTTTGCACATGTGCACATAAATGGAAACAAGTATTCATAATGGAATTCCAGGGACTTATGGGGCAGAGTAAATCTGGTCTATACTCAACATTGAGCTCAACAATTTCAGCCTTTAATCTCTTACTCCCATTCTGTTTCCTTTTATTTGCATGTTTCGATTTTTCTTTTATCTTTTGCTTTCAGGAAGCAGCACACCTGCTCTTAGCACATCTTTTGTTCCTTTGTTTCTTTTCCTGTCCCATCACCACTCTCTTTGGCCCTGGAAGACTAACTCCTGTCATTCATCCTCACTTGTCTTTCACCCTATCTCAGACCTTCCTTTTGTCCCTTTTGCCAACCACCCTTAGCTCTAGCTATTCCCAGTTCTGATGAAAAGTCATCAACCTGGAATGTTAACTCTGTTCTCTCCCCACAGATGCTGGCTGGCCTGCTGAGTATTTCCAGCTTTTTTATGTTCTGGTGTCTTTCATTCATCCGCTACCAAATCCAGTCCAATGACTCTGCAAAAATTTAGATTGCATCGCTGTAGTATAAAATGAGTTTATTATCAGGAGTGCCTAGGTTGCTTTGTGAGGAAGAAAGGAAATAGAGCTGTTAAGCGCAGTAATACAAGTCAGATCATTTTGCACTTTGATTTAGAGCTTTTTGCTGGGAGGTTCCTTTTATACACAAGCTATTGAAATGTACGTCAATGTCTAAAAAATGTTTCATTTTGTTAACATTTATAGGAAGGAGAGGATGCACAAGAAGCCAGTCAGAGGAACAGAGATACTGGCAGAGATTGTAGGGCTGGAGGATGTGGAAAGCTGGAGGGACAAGGCAATGAAGGGATTTAAACATGAGAATGAGCATTTTAAATTTAAGACAGTGGAGGATCAGGACCCAGGCCAGGATTTTACAGCCCCTCTTGCCCAGCAGAATATAACAGTCCTGCCAAACTGAAAGGAGATTTAAAAGGCTCGCCGCATCCGCCAGGGGGAAACATGCCACAGCGGGGCCGTAAAATCCACGCCCTAGTGTATGTTAGCCAGGGCAGGGGTGATTTGTGTGTGAACTCGATGGTGAATAGAACACAAGAGGCATTGTTTTGGATGAGCCATTGTTTCTGGTGGTTGAAAATGATGAATTGGCATTGAATAGTCGACTCTGGAGTTAACAAAGACATGGGGAAAAATTTTCCCCCCATTGGGGGGGAAGTGCCTCCGATTGGAGCCCCCAATCGGGGGCGCACCGCCATTTTACATGAGTGGGTCAATTAAGGCCCACCCAGCGTGACATCCGCCAGGAAGTGCTATGTGCTCCCTGTGTGGGTGAGGGGGGATGCCCTCAGCTGGGAGTGCGCTCTTTCACACATGTGCGCGAAAGAGCGCACTGATCTCCCTGAGGCTAAGTGCTGCCTCAAGGAGATCAGCTCCAAATTAAAATTTGCAATAAAAATGATAGGAAAATTTCCCTGACATGTCCCTTTATGTGACATTGTTACATGAGTTGGGGCATGTCTATAACTTTAACTGAAACCTTTATTAAAAATTTAAATACCCTCATGAAACCTCATCCCACCCGTGGATGAGGCTTCATGCTTTTTCTGAAGCCCACCAGAGCTCCCAGCCTGCCCACCAGCCTTAAGGTTGGACGGGCAGGTCCATTAATGATTTTAATTAGTGTCTCAATGGCCTCAATAAGCCATTGACAGGTCAGCGGGCGTGCAGCTGAAAATGGAATTGACGTGGGGTGATGTTGGGAGTGCCACCCAACATCATCCCGCATCATTTTACGTGTCGGCGAGTGGGCCCCGCCCCCGCTCACCAATCGGAAGATCCTGCCCATAAATAAAGGCTTCAGCAGCAGGTGAGCTGAGGTGGCTGATGTTATGGAGGTGGAAGCAAGCAATCATTGTGGTGAACAGGATATGAGGTCAGGAGCACAGCTTAGGTTAAATAGAATCACTAACAGTATGGTTTAAACTGAAGCAGCAGCCAGAGATGGAGATTGAATCAATGGCGAGAGAAAACAGTTTGTGGCAAGACCCAGAGATAATGCTAACAAAGAGATTATAGCTCATCCCAGACTTTATGTCAGACAAACAGCCTGACAGCACAGATCACACAGAATCACAGAATCACACAGTGCAGAAGAGGCCCTATGGCCCATCGAGTCTGCACCGACACATGAGAAACACCTGACCTACCTACCTAATCCCATTACCAGCACTTGGCCCATAGCCTTGAATGTTATGACATGCCAAGTGTTCATCCAGGTACTTTTTAAAGGATGTGAGGCAACCCACCTCCACCACCCTCCCAGGCTGCACTTTCCAGACCGTCACCACCCTCTGGGTAAAAAAGTTTTTCCTCACATCCCCCCTAAACCTCCTGCCCCTCACCTTGAACTTATGTCCCCTCGTGACTGACCCTTCAACTAAGGGGAACAGATGCTCCCTATCCACCCTGTCCATGCCCCTCATAATCTTGTGCACCTTGATCAGGTCGCCCCTCAGTCTTCTCTGCTCCAACGAAAACAACACAAGTCTATCCAATCTCTCCTCATAACTTAAATGTTTCAGCCCAGGCAACATCCTGGTGAACCTCCTCTGCACCCCCTCCAGTGCAATCACATGCTTCCTATAATATGGCGACCAGGACTGCACACAGTACTCCAGCTGTGGCCTCACCAAGGTTCTATACAACTCCAGCATGATCTCCCTACTTTAGTAATCTATGCCTCGATTGATAAAGGCAAGTGTCCCATATGTCTTTTTCACCGCCCCACTAACATGCCCCTCTGCCTTCAGAGATCTATGGACACACCACCAAGGTCCCTTTGTTCCTCAGAACTTTCTAGTATCATGCCATTCATTGAATACTTCCTTGTCAAATTACTCCTTCCAAAGTGTATCACCTCACACTTTTCAGGGTTAAATTCCATCTGCTACTTATCTGCCCACTTGACCATCCCATCTATATCTTCCTGTAGCCCAAGACACTCAACCTCACTGTTAACCACCTGGCCAATCTTTGTGTCATCCGCAGACGTAGTGGAGGAGTGGAGAAGAGATGATGGAAGTAAAGCTGTGTGTTGTATGGGAGGATTTTCTGGAACCTTCAAGAGTGGGAAACATGGCGTGATGGGTGACTAGATTAAGCAGGAGCTGAAATTTCCCAATAGCGTGTTGAGATGTAGAGATTACATCAGCAGCATGTTTGTGGCGTGTCAACCCTCACGCCGGCCTGTGGTAGGTTCAAACTAGCAATACATTTGCAGCCGTGAATTCGCAATCTTCAGCATGAAACATTTTTAATTACATCCTACCTTAAAAATAAAATCAGTGGCGCACAATATACTCAGGGCACCCGGTTCATCTTTGTTTCATGATGGTGTGCACCAGTCAGCTTTGTGCAGCTATGTCTGAGGTCAGCGGTTTTCCTTGTTGAACTCTATGGCACAAGGGAGGGACCAGGAAAATGGCAATTTGCATGGAGGCTTGGGACCCGCAAGGGCGGGTCAGGGGGTGAGGGCAGTGTGGTTGCTGTCTGAAAGCTTGGTGCATGGAGGAGTGGAAGTGGGGTCCAAGGGAGGACAGAGGGCTGTCCAGGGCATGGAGGAATGAAGTGGAAAGGGCTTGGCTTCCTGGGTGTTGGGGTGGGGTGGTGGGACAGTCAGTCAAGATTCATATGTGGATCCATCTCAGGGTGTTAGCTAGCAGAGTCCTTACAGGGCTTTGAGTTCACCCACAACATTTCAATCAGCCCCAATGAGAGTGATTTTGGACAATGTCCTTTATAATGCATAGAATTTAAATTTAAACTTTAATTGTATTTGTGTGGGAAACAGGAAAAAGCAAGAAAGCAGAAATGGTACACAGTTCCAGGTCCGATGTCAGGGATGGTATTCCATAGTTAACAATCAGCCCTATATGTGCAAGATGCCTTCCCCCATCTATCCATCACCATATCTTTGGATGACGTTGCCAAGGGGCAGCATGTAAAAGAAGATGAGGAGAGGACCAAGGATTGATTCTTGGGAGATTCTAGAGGCAAGGGTGTGAGAATGCAAGGTGGTCTGGATATGGGCAGTCCCACTAAGATGGAAAATGGAGGAGAGGCATTGGAGAAAATGATGCAGGTGAACAGGTCAAAGAATGCAGAGAAGTAAATGTGGATCATGAGGAAGAAATAAACACACCTGGCGTGGAAAGGATTTGTGATTTTATTTAGGGCCATTTCAGTGCTAAGGCTGAAGGAGAAACTTGATTCAAGAGACTCAAATATGGAGTTTCAGAGAAGATGGGCACAGGTTTAAAAGGTGATAAAACATTGCAGAATTTAGAAATGGAAGGCGGGTTGCAAAAGGATGGTAGTTTACAAGAGTGGAGGGATTGAAAGTAGATGTTTTTGAAGAGGGATGTGCTCATACCATTTTTGAAAGTGAAGTATAAAGTACCTGAGGAAAGGGATTAATTTATAATATCAGCCAGCATGGGGCCAGAAAGGCAAGGGAGATGGTCAACAGTATAGTGGGAATGGAGTCAAGGAAGCAGGATGGTTTCATAGATTAGAAAAGTTTTGAGAGATGGATTCTGATGGAGACTGTCTATCAGAGTGACAGAGAATTCCATGAGCTCCTTGTACTTCTTGCTGAAGGTGAGGATAGAAAGAGGAAGGGAGAGGCGTTTAAGCAGACAGTCATGGAAACTAGAAAGTGCAGGGTTTTTTCTACACTACAGGATAGCCCTGGGGGAGCAGTTGGTTTTAACAGAGGTTAGTGAGGCTTGATTAGCACTTGATTAGTTCAGATGGATCTAATAATAGATAGCTGAACAAACTGTGGCAGACATGCTCAGATCTGCGCCCCTTGCATGTGACAAAACAAAGTTGGGGTCACACCACAGAGAATAACCAGGAAATGAGAGAGTAAATGTTTCACTGGGGACAAGAGCATCAACAAGGAGCGGGAGTGATTGAGGACATTGATAGCTGCAAATGTTTCCTGGTCAACGCAAGACTAAGGGCTAAACAGCTAAAAGCAATAAAGTTAATAATACATGCCTCCAATACATATCTCCTACAAAGAATATTATTTTCTTTGTCTGTTGAATATATATTACTGCATCTATTTGCTTCACATATGTTGGAAGTCCAAATAGGTAAATAGGTTGAGATGAATTTCGGCCAAGTTCATAATGGGTGTAGGTCCAAAATTTTGATCCTGCAAATGAAAAAAAATATATATATTTTAAGAAATATAAGGTGGAGTGTATATAAGTAGGTACAACAGGCAACACCCATCTTGTATCCCAAGTTAATTTTTTTTTAGTGTCATTGTATTTTTTGATCTTGGAATTAGTCAGATGGACCACAATAGTCTTTGCCACTACTTCATACTTGTTTCATGCATTGTACAATTAAATAGAAACTCTTACATAATATCCTGTAATAACAGTCTCAATCTTTCTAAGTGCTAGCTTTATTACACTGTTTCAATTCATCACTAACATGAAAGCAAAATAGAATAACTTGCATCACCTTTGAAAAAATAAATAGTATCTTCTTCAGGAATTTCACAAGCAGCATCAATATTTGATGGGAGGCTGAGCCAGACATCTTGGATAGAGGTAAACTTGGCATCTGCCATTTGTTGGTATGTATGCCAGAAGTATCTAACCAACAGTCAAAAGACAAATGCCATCAAATTAACTACTTGGGTTAAGGTACAGTGTGAATGTCCACATTATGCGAGGTAAATACATAAAAAGTAAAAACTTTACTCATTTTTGAAGAGCAAAATTTCTCCATGTGCCTTGGTGACAGCATCAAATGATATAGAGGGATCACATTTATCTGGTATTCGTGATTCTGCAGATTTTTGGTTATATATTTGCATGGTTCCTAAAGAGGAAATGAAGTGTTTAGAACAATGGAAAAAAATAAAGTTACTACAAAATTACTGAAAATGGTGACACGACTTGGATTTATATCACCATTCCTTCACTATCACTGAGGTAATATCCTGGACTTCCCTACCAAACACCAGCATCATTGCAGCTAGGGCTGCAGTAATTCAGGAAGAAGGCTCAGCCCCATCTTCTCAGGGAAACTAGATGGACAATAAATTTAATCTTGTCAACATCACCCATATTCAGAAAAGAAATATTTAAAAAATTTTCCCATCTAATATTACCGACGGATGCATACACATGACAGTCATTCTGGATTGTGTGCTGATGCTTGGTTATTATTGCATGTCATCTTAACTTCTCATTTCTTTAGTTCTTCTTATAGGGATAGACAGCCCATAATAACCATGACAGGCTCTAAAGGAGAAGGACCTGCTAACTTTAAAACATGAGGAACAAGTCCTTTAAATCTTGGGAAGAGAAACAATAAAGCAGAACAGTATAGAAAATTGCAGATTTGTTTCAAAATCAGGCTTCAATATCAAACTCTGCTGCTCTGCCTTGTCATCCTCTTTTTTCATTGTTTAGTTGCCATGAAGAAATATACTGAAGCTCTTTACCACATCATTTCATCTGCTTAAAGTTATATATGGAGGTTGTTCATCAGGGCAAGATGGTAAGATGCCTTCCTCTTTTCTTTCTCTGGGTGTAAGAGAAGGTTCGCTCAACTAATTTCTGTGATGAGGAGCTTATCTTATGAGGAAAGGTTGAACAGGTTGGGCCTATAACCATTGGAGTTTAGAAGAGTGAGAGGTGACCTAATTAAAACAAAAAAGATCCTGAAGGGACTTGATAATGGAGGGTGGGAGGGTGTTTCTTCTTGTGGAGTAGACTAGAACCAGGAGACATGGTGTAAGAATAAGAGGTCCCCCTGTTAAGACAGAGTTGAGGACAACTGTTTTCTCTCAGAGGGTCAATAGTCTGTGGATTCTCTTCCGAACTATTGGCCAAAATTTTTACCTCAGTGGGCGGTCATGCGCCCAACCCACTCAAGCGTAAAATGACGCGCATTGACATTGGGCAAGCGTCCTGACGTAACCGTGCAGTCGCACGATATTTTGGTCGGCAGCACGTCTGCCCACAATTCAAAGGCCTATTAAGGCCATCAAAAAGATAATTAATTTAAAATTTTCACTGCCTGTCCAACCTTATGGTTGGCGGGCAGACAAAAAGGCCAAGTGGCCTTTGCACTTTTTAGGAATCCTCATCCATGGATGGGATGAGGTTTAAAACAGCGCAGTGAGTGCCCTGATAGATTCCAGCATCTCATTAGCCTGGATTTTGCAAGTGTAATGTTGGCAAAATTTGTAGTGTTCAACATCATTACTCCTCTGAAAGAGACAGCAATTTCTGGAGCCTGCACATGTGCAGTTAAATGTGGAGATCCAAAAGTTGCTGTTAGTGATTCTACACTTCTCCAAGGGGTATGCTGCTGAACTCATTGCAGAGTACAATCAATAATAAATCACTGACTGATGAAAGCTCTGACCATTACATTTTTAATCTCAATGTAAAACCGTTGGAAAATTTAAAAATTACTGCTCAACAGCCTCTCGGCATGATTGCACACCTATGTGTTTCACAACAGCATATATAAGGCGTGCACTTGGCAGGCTGCACTTTGAGGGGAACTTGGAGGTGAGTGCACAGTAATGTTGCGCAGTGCTCATGAAGGTCTCCTGAAGTCATTGGACTTCAAGGTTAAGGTGCGTTGCAGGGAGGGGCGCAAGGGCTGCCCTGCGGTTGAAGGTAGTGCACAAGCATGTGTGGGGTGGGGGGAGGGAAGCGGCCGTGCATTAAAGAAACCTTGTATAAAATGACCATTCCTCTGCGGCGGAGACAGTTCAGGCAGAGCCACATTGACATGCATCTAGCTTATCTACCCACTCAAGCAATGCAGAGGCATGAAAGTGCCACCAAGTGCTCCAGAGTTTTTCACCCCTCAGGCACAGACTACAAACTAAGGAACATTTTAGTGGACTGCAGAACAATTGGACGACTGGGCACGTTGTACAATCTCCTTGCTAAAGCTGGCCATGGAGCAGCCACTGGTGGAGGTGCTCACAGCCCCTTGCAATGTCATCATCCCGGTTTGGACCAGCCTCCCCCATGGTTCAAGCTAACAGTGCAGCCTTGCAGCGCAGGTTAGGAGAATGCCTGTGCCTGAGCTGAGAGCACAGCATGCAGTCCAGCGGGCAAAGCTGCTGCCAATTGGTCAGGTGGAGTGAAGCGGAGGTGGGTGGGGTTTCGGGCAGCCATGCAGCGCACTAATCTCTGCCCATCCAAGAGGTGGCCAGCACTCTCCATGATGCATTAAGGGGCCTTCAGACTTAACCAAGAGAGGTTCTTAGAACACCCAAGCTAACCCACGCGTCTCTCTCTTTCATCCTGCAGGAGGAGTACATCAGGAGCATGGAGCCTGGCGAACTAGCTGTATGCCTCGTGGTGTACAGAGAGCAAAGACAATGGAAAAGAGAGCAATGGAGGCACCTGGCTGCACAGAGGGAGGAACAGCACCCTCAGGAAGAAGGGGCAGCTGGGGCTCCCGCACACACCATTGAAGAGCCACAGTGAGCCGTCGCTAGTTGGCGCGTAGCTAGACCCAGGGTCTATAAACACCGCCTTTCGTGCACCAAGAACCAATGCTGCCGAAGACTGGTCAGTCACGTCTGCCAGCCGCTGCAGAATTTGGTGCCACAGGGGCATGGAGAGCATCCACTGCCAGTGCCTGTGAAAGTGACCGCAGTTCTCAATTTCTATGCCAGTGGCTCCTTCCAGGGATCCACAAGTGACCTCTGGGATATCACAAGCCTCCACCCACAAATGCATCCATGAGGTCACGGATGCCATCTTCTCGAGGGCACACAACTTTATGCATTTCGCCTGGGTCCGAGACAGCCGGGATGCAAGAGCGATTGGGTTTTCCCAGATCTCGCGTTTCCCACAAGCGCAGAGTGCAATCGACTGCACTCACATGGCAGTCAGGTCTCCATCACAACACATGGTCAACTATGTCAACCTCAAGGGATTCCATTCGCTGAATGTGCAGCTGATGTGTGACCACCACAAATGCATCCTGCAGGTCTGCGCACAGTTTCCAGGGAGTGTCCACGACTCCTACATTCCCAGTCAATCAAATATCCCTGATGTCTTCCAGGGCCCACAGAGGCTGCAGGGATGGCTCCTCAGGGTCAAGGGCTACCCGCAGAGGAAGTGGCCAATGACACCCGTCCATTGGCCTCAGACTGCAGCAGACTGAAGGTATAACAAGGCTCACGCTGCAACTCGCAACTTGGTGGAACAAACCATCGCGATGATTGAAAATGAGGCTCCTGTGCCTGGACTGGTCTGGTGAAGCCCTGCAATATAGTGCACAGAGGGTGTCATGCATCATCGTTGTCGTCTGCTATGCCCTTTACAACCCGGCGCTGCAACAGGAAGAGGAGCTGGCTGAGCAGGAGATGGAGGAGCTGAATGTCTCCTCCGATGAAGAGGACATTGACGGTGATGAGGTCCTCGAAGGCAACGATGACAGTGATGATGCCCTTGCATTGGCCAGAGGAGACAGGCGCATTTGGGAGGCCTCATATCTGCTAAATTTGTGGAGGATGATGATGACGACATGCAGCGAGGAGACACCATATATCCTCACATTGCATCTGTGAATGTTTAAATCCAGTCTGGCTTATGGCAACACACATACCCTCTGTGATAATGCTCCTGTCATGGAGCATTATTGGTCGCTTGATTGCAGGAGGATGATGATGACATGCAGTGAGGACGCTCCGTTGATCTTCACATAGCCTCAGAGAATGTCTGACTCCTGTCTGGCCGAGGGCAGCTCACTTGCGCTCTGTGATCAGGGTTATATCATAGAGACACAGCCATGAAACTTTAAAAGCACCAGATCCTTTGTCCTTCAGCACCTGACCCCTTCAGGAGCACAGTGTCACTGGTCACAAATGCTGAAGAGATGGGGGGGCCAGCCCCACCTTAAAGGTGCTGAGAGCACACAGAGAGAATGGTGGAACTCTGTGATGCCTGCCCACAACATTCTGGGAGCAATGACAAGCACCATCGAGGTGCAGGCATCAGTAATGTGTCCAGTGAGTGTGAGGCCGGACCATCACTTTGATCAGAAGGCTGCACAAAGCACAGGGAAGAGGCCCTGGACTGAGACACCTGCCTTTATCTTGGTAGAAAGGTTTCACATCTGAGTGACACGAACACTGCTCATCAGAACAAGGAGCCATAGGCAGGGAGACATTGTTGCAAGTTTATTGACAATAGTGAACATTATGTACAAGTGATTAACACTCGTACCCAGGCTGTGTAATTACATCTTCTTAAACTTCCTAACCCTGCCGCCACCTCTTGGTGCTCCGCAGAAATCCACAGCGGAGGTAGAGGCAGCCTGCTGGCTGCTACACCCTGTCTGTGATGACCTTCATGGGTGTCCTATGGAAGGCTGAGACCTGGAGGGCTCAGGCCTGCTTTCGGGGTCCTGCTGTGTGGCAGTGATACCCTCCTCAGCCTGTGGAGCTGGAGCTGCTGGGGTCACAGGGAGAGGGGATTCGGATAGGCAGGACACTCTTAGGCCAGAATTTTTCCCTTGTCGGGCAGGCTCGGGTGGAGCAGGCAGGGGTGGTCAGGAAGCCGACCGCCACCCGCGATCGGTTCCGCACCGCGATTTTACACGTATGGGTCAATTAATGCCCACCCAGCATAAGACACGGCGGTGGAATGAGCAAGAAGGGGCAGGCAGGTGCTCAATGTCCACCGGGTCCAATGGCGACCCAGCAGCCAATTCAAAAGCGGCTGCAGCAGTGGCAGCCATTCGATGGCTGCCAGTGAAGGACATGGACTTTGTGATGGAGAGCGTAGCGGGTGGACATGGCAGGTGGGAGGACAGGTTGGCGGGGCAGTCGGGCCCACGTTTCTCTGAAGTGTCTCGCTGCCCTCCTGGAGGAGATGGCAGCACGGAGAGAGACCCTTGTCCTCACCTTACCAAAAATGCCTGGGAGGAGGTGGCATCCAGGGTGAGCTCCCATGATGTGGTGAGGCGCACATGGGTGCAGTGCCGGAAGCGCTTCACTGACCTCCTGCGATTGGGAAGGGTGAGTACTGTGTTGGATTGGGTCACTTAGCACAGCAGTTAGGAGCGCTCCCCCCACACCCCCTGCCCTGCCGGACCTCAGAGTTCTTAGAGTGTGGGTGGCAAATGTCAATGAGGCAGCATCTGGGCAAGGGGGTGAGCCCTGGCTGCTTGGAATGAGTGTTTTGTGGCTCCAGGGTTATGAATCGACTGCAAGGCGTTCCTCAGGTGGGGTTGGCCAGGCTGCAATGGCGCTGCAGGTACAGGGTGGACTAATCAATGCTCTTCTCTCCTTTCAGAAGAAGACATCCCATAACAATGTAGAAAGGTTGCGGACTGGTGGTGGACTGTCCCACCTACTCATCCTCACTCGACAAGAGCAAGAGGCCCTGGAGCTGGAGAGGCCCCATGCGCCTAGGTCAACTGGCCGCAGTGAGGTTGGGGTGCCACAGGGAGGTAAGAGTGCAGTGCACTGAGGAGAGAATGTCTGTCACAGCAACCATTCCACTGTATTCTCTATATTGATGGAATCCCCATTGATAATGGAAAGACGAGGGCACCCTGATCTGGGTGCCAGGCATGCACAGTAACAGTGGAATGACTTCAACTAATGACATGTCCTTGTTCTTCCTTTCAGGCTCACCAGCAGCCCATCGAGGTGAGGAGCCTGAAGGCCCGATGCTCACCCCAGAGGACAGCAACCATCACAATGTGCCTGCGTCACACCGTCTCAGCCAGGCAGGCACCAGCGCAGATACCAGCACCTCTGTGGGCATTAGATCGGTGGCTACTATCTCGGTGCACATTGGTGAGGGCACTTCACACTCACCTGAGGTGCAGGCGGAGGCAGAGAGTGCCCAGGGCACCGGCAGTCAGAGGACTGCTGGGGACCAGGGACGTGCTCAGTCAGTGGCTGATGATGAGCCTCTGGAGTCGTCCCTGAGGCAGCAGATGCTGGAAGTCCAGCAGGGTGTGCGGGAGGATCTGGTGGAGATACATGAGGGAATGCGTGCCATGGTCTCCTTTATGGAGGAGTCCTTGCAGAGCGTGAGCAATGCAATGACCCTCATGGCCGAGCGCAATGCCTCCTCCATGGAGAGAGTGGCGACCCTCATGGAGAGGCTCCTCCAGGAGAACAATCAGGGGTTCCAGGGGATGCGCTCGGGTCTGCAAGCCCTCACACCGGCAATGACCTCAGGTGGTCAGTGTCAGTGTTAAAGATGGATTGGGCACCCAGTATCCCAGCTAGGTGTCCACCCATCAATGGCGAGCAGGGAGGTCCAAAACAACCTCATGTTGGTGCACGATCTGCCTGTCATCTCTAGCGGCTCCTCTCAGGGCTCTCTGGATGATGGCAACCACTCTACTAGTGTTACTGGCTGCTCATTCCCAGGTAGAGCCAGCACAGACTCCACAGGCTAGAGGACACCCGCCAAGGTAATCAGGACCAACAGGACAGCAGAGTGAGCAGGCTGTCTCCAATGCCAGTGCCAGCAAAGGGGGAGCACCTAGACATAGCACCTGCAAGCGAAAACTTAAAGCACCTTAAGCACAACACGGGCTAAATATTCATTGGTGTGATGTATAACATCTCTCAATCTCATTTGTATTATGTATGCCAGGGACCATGTCATTAAATGTGTTTTTGTACAACAAGCCTCTGGGTGTTTGTTAGTTCTGCAGGTGAAGGGTAACCCATGATGTTATGAGTGACTTGTTTCTCATTGAACTTTATTGAAATGGCACATAGTGCATGTTGTTCACCAAGCAAATGTTCCTGTCAGGTATCGAGTATGGAGCTTGCAGCCCTGGCATGTGGTGGTGGTTCTTATTTGGTAGGCGAGCTGAAGGAGCATTGGATCAAAGTGTCCCGGGTGTCCCTGCCTCCCTGGAGATTGCCCAGGTCAACGTCTATCCCCTCAGCATTTTCCTGAGCATGCTCGTCCTCGGACTCACTACTAGACTCATCGTCTGCTGCCAGAGCAGCTGCGTCAATATCTTCTTCCTCCACCATGTCCCCCCTTTCCAGTGCCAGATTGTGGAGAGCACAGCATGCAACCAATATCAGTAACACATGATCTGGGGGTATTGGAATGCGCCCCCTGAACAGTCCAGGCATCGGAAGCGCATCCTGAGAAGACCTATTGCTTTCTCTACCACCGCCCTTGTGGAGGCGTGGCTCCTGTTGTACCACTGCTCGGCCTCTGTTCTTGGATGGCGGAGAGGCATCATGAGCCACCTTCTGAGGGGATAGCCCTTGTCACCCAGCAGCCATCCATCCAGCTGGGCTGGAGCACTGAAGGGCCTTGGTACCTAGGAGTGTCTGAGGATGTAGGCGTGGGAGCTGCCTGGGTACCTTGCACAGACTTGCAGAATCAGCATCCTGTGATCACACACTATCTGCACGTTCATGGAGTGGAAGCCCTTCCTGTTGACGAAGGCACCAGGTTCACCTGCTGGTACCTTGATGGGCACATGCGTGCAGTCTATTGCATCCTGGACGCGGGGGAAGCCAGCAATGGCCGCGAAGCCTCTGGCTCACTCTGTCTGGCTGGCCTTGTCCATGAGCTAGTGGATGAAAGTCAATGCACGCCTGAACAGAGCGCCTGTCACCAGCTTGACACAACTGTGGACAGCTGATTGGGAGACTCCACAAAAATCACCCACTGACCCCTGGAAAGAGCTAGAAGCATAGAAGTTGAGGGCCACTGTGACCCTCAGAGTCACTGGCATGGGGTGTCCACCTAGACAGTCAGCTGATCTCAGGGCCGATCCTCTGACAGATGGATGTCACTGTCTCCCTCGAGAGATGGAGCCTCCTTCGGTACTATAGCTCAGACATATTGAAGTAACTGCATCGCCGCCTGTAAACCCTGGCAGCAGGATAGTGACATTTTCTGTGGCCCCTTCCGCCTTGGACTTCCTGTTGGCCCTGCTGCCCTTATGCCTGTGCCTCTCCTCCCACAGGTGGCTCCCCTTCAGGCTGAATAGGGACACCTGGCCTCCTCCCCCTTCTGGCCCTCCATTCCTCCTCAGAGGTGGTGCCTCCAGTGGAGACCACAATCCCCATTCCCAGGTAAGGGAAGATTGTCTGACACCTGGAAGGCCCCGAGTGGTATGACTCCTCCAGAGTCCCGAACTGAAGCCTCTTATTTCTGTCAAAGCAGCTCTGAAGCGAAATGAAGATGTCCTGTTCATGCAAGCAAACAGCAGCAAGTTATAAGCTAAAGTATAAACTACTCGCATTAGCGAGCCCACTCACGCTCTTATCCCACCCGTGGATGAGGCTTTTGAAAATGTGGCCTACCTGCCTGCCCGTTGCGCCCATGCGACGGCCTGAAAATCACACAGGCTATGTAAACTCTGAGCCAATTGGTGTCTCAAGGGCCTTAACTGGCCCGTTAATTAGTGGTGGGCATGCCTCCATCTTCATCGCATGCCCGCATGCTCCCTCTGGGTGCCCAAGGGCCCCTGGCTGACTCCTTGAGGAGAAGGGGAAGCTTGAGTGAGATCGAGCTGCCCCGCACCCCTCTCATGTACACACTGTTGGAAGCCAACTATGGTGTCAGCGATGGAGTTCAGTCCACACAGCAGTTCAGGAGTGACGTCTGGACCAAGGTCTCCATGGCAGCTGCCACCCTACCAGTGTTGACTGCGGTGCGTTGGAATGCTGGCACCATCACCTCAGAGTGAAGGTGGACAGACTCCTCCATCGTGCCTTGTAATCTGAGGAGTGCAGCCAACGTCCCTTCCTGATGTTGCTGAGTTTGCCTTTGCAACTCCAGCAACTGTGACATGACCGAGTCCAAAGACTCGTCATCTGACTCGGACTCAGCAAATTTCTGGCTTCCAAAAGTCCTCCGAGTGCCAGAAACCTGGGAAGTCCCTGTCACTGCCTGCTGTGGATCAGACAGTGTAATGTGCTCACCAGATTGTGGTCCCAAGGGAATTCTAAAGCTAGGCCCCACCAAGGTATGTGTCTCTGCGCTGGTGGAGGGTGTGGGTGAGCGCTGTAACCGGTCTTCAGTGAAGGTTTCAGCAGATTCCTCTTCTGAGCTTCCCTCGGGGCTAGATTGGAGGTCCTGGGCCGTGGACTCCGGCAGCTGTTTCCCAGATGTGCCTACGAAAGCAAGGGGAGATAATTAGTGCATGGCATTGGCCTGTGAAACAGGGCACATCACTCACAGCATGGTTGTCGGATGGCTGTTGCACTGCTGGATCCTCACTTGGCAGAGGACCGCCAACCTCACCGTCAACACAGGACCAGTTCAGATCCTTACCGGCCGGCTGGATGGCTCTGTTTTCAAAGTCCGTGAAGATTTTGATTTCTGGCATTCCTCCACCAGCCTGCGACCTCTCCCTCTTGTTGTGTGCCACTTGCCCTGCATGAATAGAGATGGAGGGAGTGTAAGCAGGATGCCTGCCGGGCCAGATGATAAGTATGCCTGGCCTGTGTGGGTGGTGAGTGGTCCCATGGATGGGATGAGGACAATAAACGTGTGTGTGAGAGAAGGAATGGTGATATCCATTGAACTGGCAGTGAGTGAGATCCCTGTGGAAGTGTGATGGGTTTGTGAGTGTGTGAGTTGAGAGTGATGAGAAGAGCGAGTTACCCTGGTGGAACGGAGGAGACCATTCATCCTGTAGTGGCACTGGGTGGCTGTACTCTTTTTCAGGGCATTGGCAATGACCACCGCTGCCACCACCTCCCAAGCCGGATTGGTGACGCCGCTGCCCCTCCTGCGGCCAGACCGGAGGTAGAGGACATCATGGTGGTCCTCCATGGCATCCAAAAGGCACCCAAGGTATGCATCATTGAACCTGAAGGCTGCACTCTTTTTGCCTTTCGGGGCCATCCTATCTTCCGCGCGGCAGTCATGGGCTGGAATTGCTGAGAGGTGTGCGTGCAGCTGCACTTTAAATGTGGCGCACGGCGCGATGAAGCAGCGAGGTGATGGTGTGGCGGGCAAATGAGACCTCGTCCGCAATCAAAACAGTGTGCTTCCCGGGAATGCATAATTAATGCGGGTTTGGGACAATACAGCATGAGAAACCGCCATTGCGGCCGGCAGGTAAAACATTGTTTTCCCCGCCCGCTGCTGCACTTAGTGCAAATCTGAGATGATTCCACCCCAAGAATCAGAGGCTAGTTTTACATATTGATGGACACCTGATTGGCTTATGTTGCTGATGTTCTCAATACAACTGGAAACCATCCTGAAGTGTAAGAGTATAGGGTGGTTCTGACCTTGACAGCCATTGGCAGTTCATTGCCTGTGGAAAACTTAGACTGCAGGTCTGGTTGGAACATGTGATAACATTGCATCGTACCACACCTTGTCAATCAGTTTCCATAAGCACACTTCCCCTAACAAACTCAGTCTGTAGATTCTGTTGTGAGGAATTGTGGAAGGCCTAGGGTGAAAAATCATTCTGATATAAACTGATCCTATTATTCCTCCTCCAAAAAAGCACATTTACAAGGGAATTTTTTTTTCTTTTCTTGTTCATGGGATGTGGGCATCACTACCTAGGCCAGCATTTGTTGCCCATTCCTAATTGCCCTTGTTCAAAGGGCATTTAAGAGTCAACCACATTGCTGTAGGTCAGACCAGGTAAGGACAGCAGATTTCCTTCCCTAAAGGACATTAGTGAACCAGATGGGTTTTTACAAAAATTGATAATGGTTTGGCAGTCATCATCAGACTTTTAATTCCAGATTGCTATTAAATTCAAATTTCACCATCTGCCATGCTGGGATTCAAACCTGGGTTGCCAGAGCATTACCCCAGTGACAATACCACTATGCCACCACCTCCCCTTGTACAAGGGAATTCCTATGGGAAAGTGCATTTTGGCACTATGGAGCAACTGAGGGAAAGGCAACACCATAACAATTGTCACAAATGCATTCAGGAAGGGAAAGCAAGAGAAACAGTTGAGATATAACCAGGCGATTTGACAGCCTTCTTACTGTGCTTCTTTAAACTCACGTTCATATATAATTCAGCATCTAGAAACCCTAAATGCTCAGTTTATATGGGTGAGTAATGGGAATAGTGATAACCAAGTAAAAATGACAGAAAATGAGTCCATGATATTGTCATGTTATTTTCACATCAAGCACATGAATCAGTCCTCAAATAAGGGACATGTGCAGCATGTATTTTGGAACCATGAAAATTATGACTGCAAGATGAATAATTGTTAGGGATCTTTTGCAACAGATATCCATCTAGCTTCCCTATTAGTTATGCCTACTCAATATGCAAAAATCAGGAAGTAACAATTGGAAAATCAATAGTTTTGAAAAATAGATATTCATTTAACAAGCGTTATAACTTTTCAATTTGTTATATCACAAAACTATTTGGTCATACCATACAGGTTTTGTATTGCTCTTATATCATCCCATGAAAGAGACAACATATTTGATTGATGGTATTTATATGTGGGATACATCACAGCAGATCGATATCTGGAATGACCAAGTCCCAGTGCATGACCAAGTTCATGGGTGGCAACATGAAATAAGTTGACACCTGCAGAGGAAATAATTAATTGCATTATGAACAAATTCAAAATATATAAAGGTCGATAAGAAGTAATAGCCTAGATAACGCTTATCCAAATCAGCAGAAGAATATGTAACATGTTGATATGACATTTCTCAGTCTGCTATATTAACACAAGCATTTATTTGAAATTAATTAGTACAATCATGCTGGCAATAATTTCTGGGTGAGTGAGTTGATAATTAGAGTGCACATTTTTTAAATATACCTTTACCAAGAAAATATTCTAATTTTTAAAACACATCTATGCACTGTTATTTATATCCTTGCAAAAACTGAAGCTTGTGTGTTATTTTCTCACATAGTCTCACATAGTTAAAAACAAAAAGCTAAAAGCTACTGCGGATGCTGGAAATCCAAAACAAAAACAGAATTACCTGGAAAAACTCAGCAGGTCTGGCAGCATCGGTGGAGAAGAAACAGTTGATGTTTCGAGTCCTCATGACCCTTCGGCAGAACTGAAGTATAGTTAGGAGAGAGGTGAAATATAAGCTGGTCTAAGGTGGGGGGCGGGGGGAGAGAGAGAAGTTGAGGGTGGGGTGGTTGTAGGGATAAGCAAGCAGTGATAGGAACAGATAATCAAAAGATGTCACAGATAAAAGGATCAAAGAGGTGTTGAAGGTGGTGATATTATCGAAGAAAAGTGCTAATTAAGAATGGATGGCAGGATACTCAAGGTACAGCTATAGTGGGGGGTGGGGTGGAAAGACTAACAAAGTTTTAGTTTTAGATTTAAAAATAATGGAAATAGGTGGGAAAAGAAGAATCTATATAAATTATTGAAAAAAAAGGGGGAGGGGGAAGAAACGGGGTGGGGATGGGGGGAAGGGGGAGTTTAAGATCTAAAGTTGTTGAATTCAATATTCAGCCCGGAAGGCTGTAAAGTGCCTAGTCGGAAGATGAGGTGCTGTTCCTCCAGTTTGCGTTGGGCTTCACTGGAACAATGCAGCAAGCCAAGGACAGACATGTGGGCAAGAGAACAGGGTGGAGTGTTAAAATGGCAAGCGACAGGGAGGTTTGGGTCTTTCTTGCAGACAGACCGCAGGTGTTCTGCAAAGCGGTCGCCCAGTTTGCGTTTGGTCTATCCAATGTACAGGAGACCGCATTGGGAGCAACGAATGCAGTAGACTAAGTTAGGGGAAATGCAAGTGAAATGCTGCTTCACTTGAAAGGAGTGTTTGGGCCCTTGGACGGTGAGGAGAGAGGAAGTGAAGGGGCAGGTGTTGCATCTTCTGCATGGGCATGGGGAGGTGCCATAGGTGGGGGTTGAGGAGTAGGGGGTGATGGAGGAGTGGACCAGGGTGTCCCGGAGCGAACGAGCCCTACGGAATGCCGCCGGGGGGGTGAAGGGAAGATGTGCTTGGTGGTGGCATCATGCTGGAGTTGGCGGAAATGGCGGAGGATGATCCTTTGAATGCGGAGGTTGGTGGGGTGATAAGTGAGGACAAGGGGGACCCTATCATGTTTCTGGGAGGGAGGAGAAGGCGTGAGGGCGGATGCACGGGATATGGGCCGGACACGGTTGAGGGCCCTGTCAACGACTGTGGATGGAAAACCTCGGTTAAGGAAGAAGGAGGACATGTCAGAGGAGCTGTTTTTGAAGGTAGCGTCATCAGAACAGATGCGACGGAGGCGAAGGAACTGAGAGAATGGGATGGAGTCCTTACAGGAGGCGGGGTGTGAGGAGCTGTAGTCGAGGTAGCTGTGGGAGTCGGTAGACTTGTAATGGATATTGGTAATTATATTTCACCTCTCTCCTAACTATACTTTAGTTCTGCCGAAGGGTCATGAGGACCCGAAACGTCAACTGTTTTCTTCTCCACCGATGCTGCCAGACCTGCTGAGTTTTTCCAGGTAATTCTGGTTTTGTTTTAGTCTCACATAGTATTTAGAGCACAGAAACAGCCTATTTGGTTCAACAGGTCCATGCCAGTGTTTATGCTTAACACCAGCTCCCCCTCCCCTTAAATGGATCAATGCCTCAGCTGCTCCTTGTGATAGTGAGTTCTTACAATAAATTTATCTTTTGCTCATGCTGCACTTTAGTTGTATCATGTTTAATGTGTGACTTGCACTGAATAATAATACATCTACAGCTTGGAATTTTTACTGCCTTTGTTTCCTTTATTTCTTCCACAATACATGGCATCTGCTCCAATTAGCATTCATCAAAAGAGCTGCAATGCAAAACTGACATAAAATCAAAATGTCCAAATTAACAGAAATTTGCTCCTAACAAGGTCAAACCCAACTAAAAGGGTTTCAAATTGGACAATAAAGCAATTTGAGAGTGAGAGCCACAGATTAAAGGAGGCTGGGGAATTCAGATTGCTTCTAGCACTTGCCAGTGCTTCCAAGAAAGAAACTTTCCACTCATCTGGGCAAGGGGTCAATGCACATTTTATTGTGGAGGTACCTAGCTAAAAGAAGACTTAAATAGATTAGCAGAATCAATTAGATTAGTCTATACCTGTGCAAGTTGGATAGACCCCAAAATATTTAGCCCTCACTATAAATCCTAGATTTCATCTGCCTTTAGTGAATATTCAGTATCTTTACCATAGCGCCTCACTGTCCAATTTTCCTCCCGATCAAAGTGAATATTCCCTCCAATACCCGGTCCAGGTGAAAACGCATGAGCCAAAGTCCCTCCATTCCCATCAAATGGAAAATTGTCACCGTGAACTAACAAAGAGGTGAAATAAGAACAGAGCAATGTCAGAAAGTAAACAGCAGTTAAGATGTTCTATAGACCAAGACATTGCCTTGAATCACTATACGATTTGATTAATGACAAGGAGAAAAATGTTAGTCTTCATTCATTTTCAGTATTACAGTTGCATTCAGTTTATTCCGCCTCAAACTGCATAGTTGTATTACATTTGGTGCAAAACCTAATTGGACAGAACCAAACTACTTAGGAATAAGTTTAATAACAAAAGCAACTTATATTTATATAGCATCTTTAACATAACCAAACAGCCCAAGGTGCTTCACAGGAGCATTATATATAAAAAACACCAAGCCACATAAGGAAATATTAGGGTGAATGACCAAAAACTTGATCAAAGATGTTGATTTTGAGGAATGTCTTAAAAGGGGAGGTGGAGAGTTTAGAGAGGACATTCCTTGACTTATGGCCCAGGAAACTGAAGGTATGGCCACCAATGATGGAGCAATTAAAATTGGGGTTGCTCAAGGGGCCAGAATTAGAAGAAGTCAGGGAACTCAGAGGGTTATGCAGCTGGAGGAGATTACAGTGATAGGGAGGGGAAAGGCCATGGAGGGCTTTGCAAGCAAAGAAGAGAATTTTAAAATCAAGGCATTGTTTAATCAGCAGTCCATGTA
Organism: Cetorhinus maximus; assembly: GCF_964194155.1. Taxonomy (NCBI): domain Eukaryota; kingdom Metazoa; phylum Chordata; class Chondrichthyes; order Lamniformes; family Cetorhinidae; genus Cetorhinus; species Cetorhinus maximus. Next base: position 89,499,112 of record NC_135885.1, read on the forward strand.
GGTTAGCGAACACAGGGGTGATGGATGAATGAGTGCGAGTTAGACTTGGATGGCTTCAAGTTTATGTAGATGAGAATGTGGGGGTCTGGCAGGCAGTGCTTTGGAATAGTCAAGTCTAGAGGTAATAAAGGCATCGATGAGGGTTTAAGCAGCAAAGGAGCTGAGTTAGAGGTGAAGCTAGACAAAGTTAAGGAAGTGGAAATAGATGGTCTTGGAGATGGCGTAGATCTATGGGTCAAAGGGCCAAATATGACACCAAGATTGTGAATAGTCTGTTTCAGCCTCAGACAGTTGCCAGGGAGAGGATTGGAGTCAATGGTTAAGGAACAAATTTTGTGTTGGGGACCAAAAACAATGGTTTCTGTCTTCCCAATATTTAGTTGAAGGAAATGTCTGCTTATCCAGCACTGGATGTCTGACAATTTAGAGACAATGGAAAGTCAAGAGATGTCATGGTGGGGTGGAACTGGGCATTGCAGTATACTTGCAGTCTAGATGTCACTGTGTTTTTGATGTGCTAAGGGGCAGTGTATACATGGAAATGGAAGGATAGATCCTTGGGGAAGACCAGCAATAACTGTACGGGAGCAAGAAGAAAACCCCTTCTTGGCTATTCTCTGGCTACATTTAGATAGATAAGAATGGAACCAGGTGAGAGCAGTCTCACCAAGCTGGACACGCATGGAGAGATGTTGGAGAGGGATGGTATGGTCAACCATGTCAAAGGCTCCAGACTGGTGGACAAGAACAAACAGGGGTTCATTTAGTGTTCAAATAGGGTCACTTTTGACTGTCACAATCAATAGAATGTCACTTGTGAATTTGATGAGGGCCAGTTTGACTGTGGCAGGGGTGAAAACCTGATTGGACAGATTCAAACATGGAATGTGAAGAAACGATGAAAAAGTTGATCTTCAACTGTGATGGGATAAATGCAGCTTCTTTTTGCATTGCTGTATTACGAACACAGTTAGGGTTTTAAATTAAAAATGTCTCTATGAATAAGTCTAACATTACCAAAATTCCGATGAAGACCAATGTGGAAATGGGGCAGATCTCAGTTTGGCCGTGATTCTGCTCCATTTGTACCCATAGCAGAAACTCCTGTGGGGTGAGGAATGGGTGTATCTTCTGTTTACCGCCTGATATCTACAGGACATGATGAAGAAGTTCCCAGGATCCTGCTGGAATTCAGTCCAGTATGTCCTTGGTAGGCCTCAATGGACATCCCAGTAGCTCAGTGTGGGCATAAGTACCATAGACAACTTTTGAAAGAGCCCAATTGTTCAACATGAAAAATTAAATGATCTTAGAAGGAATCAATTATCCGCACCACATGTGCCCCCAGCTCCATTCCAAAGAAGAAACATTGGACCTGTATTATTGGTCTCTTCCTGAACCTTTCTCCCATCATTGGGGCAGAATTATTTTATGAGTTTCTGATGAGAAGGATGCAGACATCTGGCAATGAAACACCCAAGAATGTATATAACTCCACTACGAGATTTGGAACAGGGTTGTGTGTAGCATTTGGCTGGATACAAATACATCCACTGGGAATCTCTGCCTAGCTCCAGCAGATTTTTTTGGGTTGGTAGCAGATTTCTCATTTATCTGTCATTAATGTTTGTCCATGCCCTAGGGACACATAATGGGTCTTCTACATTGTGAATCCACGTTGTAGGTGGCTGTGATTGTGAGCCCTTAGTGTGCCTGACCACCTTCGGAAGTCTAGTCTATGAATCACTTCCACCTCTTGCCAGGCAATCACAAACCTGGGCAGAAGGCCAAGAGCTGAGGAAGCCCTGCAGGGAGTTCCTGTTCCTGATGTTGCCTTGCCATATTGACAATGGCCATGTTGGATTCAAGCCATGGAGAACGTCCCAAGAAATTCAGTGTAAGGCTGGGGCCAATGCATTTTTGGTTCCTGGAGTTAGTTTTGAGGAAGTTAAGTGAACTCAGACGCATGCTGGAATGAGCTGTTGATTTTCAAGGTTGATGTGATACAAATGTTCTCTCAACATTTCCAGTTGAATAATTTGTATTTCTTTCTTTACTGTCCTCTATTTCTCTCTGCTCTTCATTTTTCTCCTGTTGTCTTCTGTTCCCATCAAGCAGTTCAATCTGGCCCAATTTCTGCACATGGGGGGAATTATACCCATGTAGTGTCTCCTGCTAGTCCAATATGACTTCGGCAGAAGATCCACGTCAATGCTGGAGAAAGGACTTAAAGATTGTTTGAGCCGTTTGTCTGAGATTTCTGCAAATCCTCTGTCAAAATTACAATGGATGAACAGGAAAGCCCTCTTGGAAATTCACACCCTTAAGTGTTTTAGTTGGTCTGCTCCTTTAGAAATAGGGCAACATTCAATTGTTAAGGGACAATTTAGGCAAGGTTTTCCATTTGGGTAAAACCCTTAGCAAAGGTACACAAAAATTCAAAGTCAGGTGGGCTGTCTTCACTGTTGCTTTTGGAATCAATATAATTAACGGATTTGACACAAACTCCAGGCATCAGGAATGTTAGGAATTCATAATTTTCCTTTTGGGGTGGGCAGGACCAACAAAGTTTTGTAGGATTTAATACCTGCAACAGGCTAAGGTAAGCGTTCTAAATAAGTGGCTTGTGAGCATAGCAGCAAGCTGGCTGGCAAATTTTGGAAGCCTAAGGCAGGTCAGGAAGCCCATAGTGCTAAGATGAGCTATCAAATTACCACTAGTGAAGTAAGACCAAGGAGGTCTGGTTTTGCATCCAATGATGCAGGCCTCAAAGAGCCTGCCTCTCAAATCCTCCCTGAAAGCCAAGACACTGATTAGTGTAGTGGGAAGAGGATACCTATTTGTCCCCTTCCATTAGATCCATCTACAGTGTGGCCTGGTCTTGGGCCCAGTGATCGTGGGAATCATCCCCGAACTGCCAGTGACTGGAATTGACTTCCTACTCGGGAACGATTTGGCTGGTAAGGGCAGCAAGGCGGTCACCTCCTCTATAATGTTAGACCAGCTAAATGAAGAGAAAGAAACTGAATGGCTACAGGAGGACATCTAAGGGATTTTCCCAGGTTGTGTAGTGAGCGGATCCAAGGCTAGGAAAGCTCAATCAGCGAAGAGCCAGAGTCCCTACACGATGTCAGAAGTCAGGCCAGCAGAAACATTCTTTAGAAGTCTGACTGAAGGGGAGGATGTGCTCAGCTGAACCTCCCTGACTAAAGCCCAGCAGGCGGATCGGAGGTCAGGCACATAGCACAGACTGCCTGCTCAGAAGCAGAAGCCACCAGGTGCCAGAGTGGGATAGTAATACAGGAGTGGAGACCCCGAGGGAGGCCTGCAGATGGAGAGTAGGCAGTGTTCCACCAGATTGCTTGCCCCCAGAATACTGTCAGGAAATTCTAAAAATTTCCCATGCCATCACAATGGCTGGACACGTTGGCACCAGTAAAACTTTAGCCCACATCATTAAGCATTTTCACTGGCCAACCCTGTGGTCCATTGTGGCGGAATACTGCAAAACATGCCATGCCTGCCAGTTTGCAGGAAACCCCCCAGGCCGCTATTAAACCAGCCCTCCTCAAGCCCATCCCAGCATTCAGTGAACCCTTTGATCAAATACTGATAGATTGTGTGGGTCCCCTACCCAGAACCAAGACCGGTTACCAATACCTCCTAGCCATAATAGATCTAGCCACCAGGTTCCCTGAAACCATTCCCCTCTGGAAGATCACAGTCAAGGCCACGATCAAAGGGCTGATCCAGTTCTTCACCTGGTACAGCCTGCCAAGAGAGATCCAATCGGATCAGGACACTAACCTTCCGCCCCAAGTGTTCCAGGGAGTTATGCACAGCTTAGCTTTAACCCAGCAGAGGTCCTCAGCATATCACCCTCAGTCCTAGGGGGCACTAGAGCAATATCACCAAACCCTGAAAACCATGATTAATGCCTACAGCACTGAATATTCCCACGACTGTGATAAGAGTTTGGGCTTCCTGTTGTTCACCACCCAGGACTCCCCAAATGAATCCACTGGCTTCAGTCCCTTTGAATTAGTTTACGGGCATGAGATGCGGAGCCACCTAAAACTGGCTAAAGGAGAAATTCCTGGAACCCAGGGAGGACACCTCCATGTTGGAGGGTATCTCCAACTTCCGAGAAAGACTGTTCAATGCCTGTGCAATGGGTAGAGAGCATCTGAAAGCTTCCCAACAGACAATGAAAAGGCACGCAGACAGATATGCCAAAAAAAAAATTACCCAAGTAAAGTACCTGATCCACACCCCAGATAGGAGGAAAAAGCATCGGCTATACCACCTTAACCTGTTAAAAAGGTATTGCAGCTGGGAGCCTGTGGGTACTTGCCAGTAGGTGGAAGAACGCGAGAACAGCTAAGAGGTATCCACTGAGGAGGAGTGACTGGGGGGTCCCCCAGTTGATCCCCTGACTGCCAGGGTCTTGAAGGGCCTAATGCCCAATTCGTCCACTTGACTCAGGAACAGAGAGAGAAGGTGGCAGTCCTGCTAGAACACTTTAGAGAGCTCTTTAGGGACCAGCATGGGTGTATTACCCTAGCATTCCATGACATGGACATGGGAAACACCCCACCAATCAAACAACACCTTGCTGGCTGACCCCCAACAAGCTGGCTCAGGTCTGACAGGAAATCCAGTACATGGTGGACAATGGCATAATTGAGCCCAGCCAGAGTAGTTTGAGCTCTCCCATTGCGCTCGTCCCGAAGCCAGATGGGTTAAAGCGGCTTTGCATCGATTACTGGAAATTCAGTTCAGTAATCAAGGCCGACTCCAACCCAATCCCATGCCTTGAGGATTGCATAGACAGGGTGGGTCACCCAGCCTACCTGAGCAAGATTGACCTTTTAATGGGGTACAGGCAAGTCCCCATGACACCCAGGGTGAGAGAAATCTCTGCATTTGTTACCCCAGATGGCCTGTGCCAATGTAAAGTCAGGCTGTTCAGCCTTAAAAATGCCCCTGCTACCTTTCAGAGACTGACCAACATTTGTGGCCTCAACAATTGTGCAGTGTACCTGGATGATCTGATCATCTACAGTGATACCTGGAGAGATCACGTGATCCACTTGGAGGCAGTGTTCCAGGGTCTGAAGAGACCCAACTTGGTGGTGAACTTAGAAAAGAGTGTTCGCCCAGGCCAAGGTAACTTACCTGGGAAATGTGTTGGGACAAGGGAGCGTGCTACCTTGTGAGGTTAAAGGGCGGTCCCTAATAGATTTCCCCGCTCCCAAAAACCAGAGGAAAACCAAGTGTTTCCTAAGAATGTGTGGGGTCTATAGGGAGTTTGTTCCAAACTTAAGCACTCTAGTCGCCCCCTTAACTGATGCCCTAAAAAAGCACTCAGAGGTGGTGTGGACAAAGGCTTCCTAAGGGACTTTTGAAAAACTGAAAGCTGACCTGATAAACGAGTCAATACTAGCAGCCCCCAACTCCAGTAAACCTTTCGGAGTAGTTATAGACGCCAGTGATCTAGGGTGCAGGTCATCTTGCTCCAGGAAGATGAGTTTGACATCAAGAGTCCCATTGGCTGTTTTTCAAAATAACTCAACCACACCAGAAAAGATGCTCCACAGTGGAGAAAGAAACCTTATGTCTCCTCCAAGCACTCCAGCACTTTGAAACTTACATTCGCCATGGGCTCCAGGAGACCCTAATCTACACCAATCACAATCCTCTGAAATTTTGGTGAAAATTCAAAGCCACCAGTGTGCGGCTGTGTCACTGGAGACTTACAGCCTTTCAACCCACGATCACCCACATCGCTGGAAAGGACAATGTCCTTGCGGATGCCCTCTCAAGGGCAAAAACCTCAAAAGAAAATGCAACACGAAGCTGCCATTGTCCCTGCCAGCTGTGTGCCTGATGTGCCAGTACAAATGAGAGAAGGTATGTATACTTCTTCACTTCCTATTCTTCCTTCATAAGAGCACATAAAAACAAAAATGGAAATAGAATTCATTTTATTCCTCCGAGGCAGTGAGTGATGTCACAAAGCTAAGACTTCACATTATATTCTTATGAAATATACATTTTTCAACATGGCTACTTCCTAAAATTTCTAAAATGGGGCAAAGGCTATAAAAAGGCTGAAGCTATGTCTGCCTGAACAAAAGGAACTTTCTGGTAAAAGGTTTCTGAATAAACAGCTTTCTGAAAAGCTGACACCTCGTTACCTTGAAGAGATGCTAATGGCCTCCTGTGGCTGCAGAGGTCAATTTCACAGGGAATTATGCAAAAGTCATCTACATTTCCTGAGCCTGGCCTGGCCAATGAAGACTACCAATGTGCTAGGACAAAGGACCCAGCACCTTTCCTTTCAATGCTCTGGACAATGCAATGTTCTGGGGACCTGGGTACGAATCCCACCATGGCAGAGGGTGGAATTGGATTTCAATAATTATCTGGAATTAAAGTCTAATGATGACCATGTAACCATTGTCGATTGTCATAAAAACCCACTTGGTTGGCTAATGTCAAGAATCCAGACAAAGGAATATACATCTTTTGTCAAAGCCAAAGACGACAGGTATGAGCCATGTGACATGACTCCCAAGCTGGAGGAACCTGTAACACTGTATTACTGTACTGCCAATTAGTCTACCATCTTCCACTTAGCAAGCAGCAGCTCAGAACAAGGGCTCGGTCCAGGAGAATGAATGGCCCTCATCTGCACTGTTTCTACTGGAACTTCTGTACCAGCACCTAGAATACTAATTCATCTCTACGTGCCTATCCCATCATGGAAGTCATTTCTACTCAGTACATGGATTATCCAGCATCAGCCTTTAACCTGCCAATCTCTGTGAAAGAATACACCATTGGATTCAATTCTGGACTCTTGACTCACGTGAAACAATAATTCTTTGATCTGTGGTCTTTGTCCTGTAAATCTTTCTTTCTCTAGCCCTCTCTTATTGTATGAATGCACCAGAGACTATGTACTGACACATCCTCTCCTGCGTTTTGAGCGTGCCCAAATAAACTTACACTCTAAGTTTACCTAACTTGAGTTTGCTGTGATAGAAATTGGATCACACCAAAACTGAGGGATTGGTAAATACACCACCACTTATAAAGGGGGAAATCAATACACCTTTCTGTTTACGGATGGGTGGTGAGAGGGGAAATCAGGGCTGTTTAAATTAAACCCCCTCCTGTCTGGAACGCTTACACAATAAAAGCAAAGTATTGCAGGTGCTGGAAACCTAATAAAAACAGAAAATGTTGGAAAAACTCAGCAGGTCTGGCAGCATCTGTGGAAAGAGAAACAGAGTTAACGATTCGAGACCAAAATGACTCTTCTTCACTTACACACTGACATAAATTAACCCAGTGGAAGCCCACATGAAATGTAATTTCTGTCTGCATACTTCAAAGCTAGGACGGACAGAATGGATGTAAAACAGTCCAAGATCATTGTGAAGCAGACCGGGAGGTGTTGGGAGCAACTCAGAATTACTGTGAAGCAGACTGGGAGGAGTGTGCAGCAGGACAGGCTCACTATGAAGCAAATGAGGGTCATTGTGAAACAGACTGGGAGCAGTGTACAGCAGGTGGGGAACACTGTGAAGCAGACTGGGAGGACAGTGAAGTAGGTCAGGATCATAGTGAAGCCGGTCAGGATCATAGTGAAGCAGGTCGGAATCATTGTAAATCAGTTCAGGATCACTGTGAAGCAGGTCAGGATCATAATGAAGAAGGTCGAGATCACTGGGAAGCAGGTCGGTATCACTGTGAAATAGGTTGGTAATCAGTGTGAATCAGGTTGGGATCACTGCAAATCAGGTCGGGATCACTATGAATCAGGTCGGGAATCAGATCAGGATCACTGTGAATCAGGTCGGGAATCAGTGTGAAGCAGGTCAGGATCACTGTGAGGCAAGTCTATTTAAGCTCATTCGGAGGGAAAAATTCTGCCCCGGGCTTACGATCTTGAGCAGCAACTGATGTCGCTGCAGCACATCCGTGACATTGAGAACTTTGTGGATAGCACAGTTATAGATGTGGTCGCCCCTTAGCTTAAGAGAAGGTAGGGACAGAGAGAATGGGTGACAACCGGACAGTTAAGAAGAAATAGGCAGGTAGTGCAGGTGTCCCCTTAGTGCATCCCACTCTGCAACCAGCACTCAGTTCTGAATACTGATGAAAGTGATGGTTTGTCTGGTGATTGCAGCCAGAGCCAACTCCTTGGAACTACGGCTGGCTCAGCTGTAAAGGAGGGTAAAAGGAAGACTGGAGGTTTGATTGTTAGGTGAACGGACAGGCGTTTCTGCAGCCGCAGACGTGAATCCAGGGTGTTACGTTCCCTCCTTGGTGCCAGTTTCAAGGATTTCATTCTGTTCAGAGGTGAACAGCCAACAGTCGTGGACCGCTTCAGTATCAACACCATAGGAGGAAAGCGAGATCTGGTCCTGCATTCAGAATTTAGAGAGCTAGGTAGGAAGTTAGAAAGCAGGGCCTCAAAAGCAAACTCCAGGGGCAAACTTTTCCCCCCATCAGGGGGGATGTGCGGGAGTGGGCGTGGGTGGGTGGCTCTCCAATCAACGCCCCCAATCGGGGGCACACCTCCACTTTTCGTGGGCGGGCCAATTAAGGTCCGCCCAGCGTGACGTCCGCACGGAAGCGCTATGCGCTCCCTGTGCAATTGGGGGGGGAATGGCAAATGTGGATTAAGTGCTGCCTCAAGGAGATTGGTTCCCAAAGTGAAGAAGTTATTATTTCGAAAATTTCATTTACCATCCATGTCACCTCATGTGACAATTTCACATGAGTTGGGACATGGACTTAACTTTAAGTAATAGTTAATCTTAATTTTTTAATTCAGTCATGAAACCTCATCCCACCCGTGGATGAGGTTTCATGCTTTTTCAGGTGGCCACCAGCGCTCCCGGCCTGCCCGCCAACCTTAAGGTTGGATGGGCAGGTCCACTAATTGCTTTAATTGCTTTTTAAATGGTCTCAATAGGCCGTTGGCAGGTCGGCGGGCGCACAGCTGACTCAGCTGCGCCCCCACCAACCTGAAAATGCAAATGATGCGGGGTGACGTCCAGAGTTCCGCCCAACGTCATTCCGCGTCATTTTATGCGTCGGTGAGCGAGCCCCGCCCCCGCTCACCAACGGGAAAATTCTTGTCCAGATTGCTCCCGGTACCTCACATGTGAATATAAAAATAGAAGCATAGAGCAGGTGAATGTGTGGCTAAAGAGATGGTGCAGGAGGGAGGGCTTTACATTCTTTTGACATTAGGGTCCCTTTTCAGGAAGATGGGACTTGTACAGTCCAGACCTAGACAGAGCCAAGATGATTTGCAAGTGCTATTGGGGTGGATTTAAACTAACTAAAGCAAGGAAGTTATATTAAACCTGCTAAAAATGCTGGTTCGGCCTCAACTGGAATATTGCATCCAGTTCCGAGCACCACACTCTAGGAAAGATGTGAAGCATTAAAGAGGGTGCAGAAAAGATTCATGGGAATGGTTCCAGGATTGAGGTACTTCAGTTACATAAGAAACATTGAAAAAGTTAGGACTGTTCTCCTTGGAGAGGGAAAGGTTGAGAGGAAATCTGGTAGAGGTATTCAAAACCATGAGGGGTCCAGATGGAGTAGATGGGGAGAAACTTGTAGCAGGATTGAGAACCAGAGGACACAGGTTTATGCTAATTGACAAAGAAGCAATGGTAACACAAGGAAAATCATTTTCACCCAGCAAGTGGTTAGGATCTGGAATGCACTGACTGACAGTGTGGTAGAGGAAGGGACAACTGAGGCTTTCAAACGGGATTTGGATCATTATCTGAAAAAGAGCACTTGCAGGTTATGGGGAAAAAGCAGGGGAGCGGCACTAGGTGAATTGCTCCTTTAGAGGGCCAGGACAGACATGATGGGCCGGATGGCCTTCTTCTGTACTATAACCATTCTGCGAGTCTGGATGTTTTACTGCATCTTGTATTAAACAAAGATAATTCTCACTTTGTGTTTCTTTTCAAGGAACAGACAGCTCATAGTAGTTGAGAAAGAGGGTTTTGCCATCTAAACCTTGACTTTCTCACTCCCACGAGGTAGAATCTCTTAAAATCTTGGGGAAGGAGGATTCTGGAGTAAAGGACGCAGTTAGATAGGTGGCAGCTGCAGATTGCTGGAAATTCAGCTTCTTTTTTACACTTAGCCCAGTTTCCATGGCTTGTAAGTAAACTCTGTCATGAAATCTTTATTCCAAAGTTGAATATTCAGTGAATTGCTAAAAAACTTAGCAAATCAGACCTTTGAAACTATACATCCACATTGTGTTGCTGCCAGGCTGATTGACAGGAACTAAGTTGGAGTTATCCTGCATGACAGGATAGTGAGAAATGATGTGCAGGATGCCTCAGACCAACATATTTACATTTTGTTTTAGCCCTTTTAAGATCAGAACTTCCCCAGCCACCAGAAATGGGAGCTGAAAATGGGATGGGCACTCAAGTGGGTGAAGACCGAATGTCACAGATCTCCACCCCATTTCCCACAGACTCCTGTCTGATTACAAATCTCGGGTAGATTGTAATAGAAAGTCTTGACTAATATCCATAATTTTCCCAATCCCAGTTCAAATTTCTGCATAGTTTCTAGTGAACCAGTAGCTGTTACAATAGTAACGACGAAAGACTCCACATTGGGCGCAATCAACAAACTGGGGCCATCTTCCGTAGTAAAGTTATGGTGCAGATTTCTGCTCAAGCTCCTTTCTATAATCACAAATATAAAATCTTCCTTGGATCACACAATCAGACAGCATTTTAGAACATAATTGCTTTTCTCCCTTTCATTAAAAAATATTCCATCCTATAATTATTTTCATAGTTTCAAATTACTTTCATTATTCCATTATATAATTAAAATTCATAACCTGGTGCATTTTTTATTAATGCAGTTGAAATTAGGTTTATCACAAAAAATAAGCATGAAGGCAGGATTTTCCCAGAGGCTTTGGGATCCCAATGTCAGGTCTAAATTAGGGTCCCAAGCCTGCACTTGCCGGAAGCCAAACCAGGTTGTTATTTCCCGGAGGTGGCTCCTAATTGGCCTCCTCCGAGCTCACCGTCCAATTAAGGACAGCAGGCAGGCTCCCGAAGCTGTGGGCCTAGTCATAGGGTGGGCAGCTCTAGATCCTCGGCAGCCCCACTGAGATGCTGAGACAGAGGTGCCCCTCTGAGGCATAAGAATAATTAAATGTTACAAAGGGACCAAGGGGGCAGGCCCGGCTGATCCGGCAGCAGCATATGGAGTTGGCAGATCCTTCTTTATGGGATGGACCTTCCAGCTCCAAAGTCCCTCTCGACTGGCATAAGGAGGCCACCTCCATTAAGTGGCTGAATGCTGCCAGTCGCTCTAAATGGTCTGTAAATGTTGAGGGCTGAAAGTGCAGATTGGCTTCCCACAGCCTTCCAACTGGAGCAAATTTGCATTCTGGCCCACCCTGGGGCAACAGCCCCACTGGCAGAGATTCATCGGGAGGCCATCCAGACATGGGTCCCTGCTATTTTCCCGGCCCCTTCACCCATGTCCACCCCGCCACCCGGATCCTGCAAAATTCTTCTGTCAGATCCACCAGCTTAAATATCCTGATTTAAAAGATTAAAAATGACTTTAAGAAATATGCAGCACCATTTACTAATTTAATTGGTATACATTAGTTAGTCCCTCAGTAAATTGAATGCATTTTAGCATTTATTTTTCTTCAAAAAAAAAGGTTGATACAATACCTTTGTGCCTAAAATGAACCAGTTTGAAGAAACTTTTCAAAGAGCTGCAAACGGGCACAATTGTCGAAAACTCGCCCGACTCATTAATTCAAACTAGGGGTGTGGCCAGAGTCATGGGCAGAGCTGGATTCCAGCACAATGTTTTTTAAACCAATGGAAGATATCACAGAAACTCAATCTGCACTGGATGTAACACCCTTTTGAAATTCAGTGACCTTTCACACTTTCACATTATGGGTGAAGAAAGCATGACCTGGTGATACCTCTGCCCCAAAGTTTTTATTATTGTCATTAATTAGAAAATACCAAAAATGATGCTACTGCACAACAATCGCAATTTCAAAGTTGATTTATGATATGGTATGATACGGCTTTGTGTGTGATTTCAAATGATCACTTTCAACTGCTAAGAGGACCAGGGCCATTATGAAATCTATCTATTAACAGCAGGAAGCCAAAGTGTGCTCTCATCTCCTTAAAAAGTGTCATCATTACTACTGAGGGTGCTATTAAGGTCCTTAAAAATTAGTATTTGGGGAAGCAAAATAGTTTAACAAAGTTATAAATTATTTTTGTCCATTATATCACAAACAACCAAAAACACTCTAGGCTTTTAGCATTGTCAGAGTGAATATTGTCACTACAATTGTTAAAAAAAATGCTGTGAATGCATTAAACAGGTCTGACAATGCCTCTATAAGAAATTCCATTGTTAGTAAATTACTGGTGATTTCCCTAGTCTTTTATTCAAAGGTTACCATTTTCTCCAACAAGATCATCACAATGATCCTTGAAATTATTGCACTGGGCTTGAGGTAAATACTCCAATCACATAGGGCGAGCCTTTGCAACTAACAATGAATCCATAATTACCCTCTCAGATGACATTGTTGTTTTTGAAAATGTTGCTAGTTTCCTCAAAAGACACAATGTACTCAAATTTAACTCAATTGTGACAAACACTGAACAAGGACATACACTATCAATAATAATACTTACTATTAAATGATAACTAAATTTCAGATAGACTCAGTCCATAAAATAAATATGTTTTACTAAACAGTCTATGTTACTGTGAAGTGAATTTAAAGAAAATGAATAAAAAATGAACAGATAAGTTACTCCCTTGCTAACGAGCAACAAGTTTAAAAACAGTAACATACCACGTTGTTCAAATGAAATCATGATATCAGCTTCAATATGTTGGACTCTGACAAAATTCATTGGAATTGCTTTTTGCCAAACATTCACAGCCCTCCATATGGCATCTTCTATTTCAAAGTAGCTTAGTTGAGGTACATAGTTCACTATTCTTTACGAAGGAAAAACATAGTTTTATCATTGTAGTTTTTTGTTTGTTAATCTAAAATAGAAAGAAGTACATTGCTTGAATTCTTTACCTGTATGTGACAAATGGTTTTCTCCATCGAGGTCTTCCTGGATAGAGTCTATATTGAGCAAGATCAGGAGATCCACATCGAGGCATTTTCATTATTTCCATAGTTCCCTGGTTCAGTTTCCCTGTTTCTTGCAGTCCATAGAATTGTTGCACTTCTTTAATCTTTCCAGATAGGGAGTCCTTACTTTCTAAGAGACCTTCAGAGCCATCTCCCAAGGTATAGAACTGTTTAATATATTTCTGTTTGAAAGAATAAAAAATCAGATCAAATCTATTTCATCGATCCCTCTTATGTCTTTTAAAAAGCAAAATTATCATGATATAAAACTTATCAGCCTCTCAACACATTTAAAAATGTTTGCTAAATGTTGCAAACCTGTGCATAGTTCAAGTCACTTTGAGATATTTCATTAGTTTCACTTTGAGGAAAGACAGGCAAAGAGGAAACAATGTTCACAAAAAGAAAAGAAAGTGAAAAACAAAGACTCTTCATCTTCAGTGCTGTTCCTAATGAACTAAACCATTTCTTACTGAGGCTGGAAATCTTCCTGCAGTCAATTATTTAAAACCTTGATGATTCATTTCTTGTTAAAGAAAGTTTACAATTTAATTGGGAGGGGAATGATGTAAGAATAATTGGGTGTATAATTCATTAAAAAAGCATTGGCCCAGGCTGACATGCTCTTGAATGCAGGTAAGTCCCCTTAATTGGGAAATATCCTACACATATGATAATTATAAACATTGTTCATGTGCAATTAGATGGTTTTAATAAAGCCAAGTTGACTATGTTGCTGATGCACTGATGATGCAGTACTGATAAAACTTTCTTATCTGTAGGACAAGCAGTCCTTTTCAATCAGTAAAAACAAGTTGGCAACAGAAGAAGCCAGGATTTTTTTTTAAATGACCAAAAGGTACACAAAAGAATCTTTCTTGATTCATCATTGAGTAGCTGAACATTACAGCCTAGATAGGTTCCAGATTTGATCCCCACCCTTTCTTTGGTTAACTAGTGATGATGCAGCAACCACAAAGGCCTCAAAAGGCCAAAGGTTAAGGAGGGAAAAGACAGTCGGGACTCTTTCTGCTCCAGATTAGAAATGTGTATTTGTTGAATGAAGACAGAATCAGGTTTAGCTGTAATGTCCCTCAGGGAAGGATAGCTTACCAAAGTGCACTGTGAATATTTGCATTTGGATGATAATGCTTGGGTAAGGCACTGTACCCCAGAAGGGAATCAACATTTTCTTGCAAGGAAAAATAGTTGCTGGTGAATATTTGGCAAATGAATTGTAGGCTTTATTCAGCATTAACTAACTGTGAAGTAAGCATTATGTTAATTCATTATTTAAATGATACCCAAACAGCAGGGTCTCAGGAGTGACAACATTTGGACACACCCTCCCATCCCCAGCCCCTTGCAGCTATATTTCTGTATGCACAAATAATAAGGCCTGAGGTTTTAAACCCCAAACATTGGGTCTTAGATCTCATCATAATGAAGGCAGAGCTCTGATAGGAAGTGGATGCTCCAAGTTTAGGCATGGGACTGAGGAGCAACTCACAATCCACAGCAGGGCATGTGGGAATGGGAAACTTAAATTTGGGATTGGAGCCTCTGAAGAGGGATTGGAGGACTGGGGTGTGAATATCCTGACCTCAGAATGAGCATCAGGAACTGGGGGAGAGTGATCACTGGGTTAGTGTCGGCATTAGGTGCCATAGTGGGGTGGGTGGTAGTTGCATTGGGCAGGATTGATTGCATGGGTAAAGAATGCCACTTGTTTCTCCTTATCCAATATGGAGGGCAGCACACTTCTGGTCAGGTGGGCATTATATGCATGTCATATGAGAAAATGGGCCTTTCGCTAAACATCTGGAAAACTAAGGTCCTCTTTCAACCAGCTCCCACAGCACACCTCCCCACATCAAATAAGGTCACAGATCCTGCAAAATGTGGGCCATTTTCCGTATCTTGGGAGCCTCCTCTTGACAAAGGCAGACATAGGTAACAAAATTCATCATTGTTTCCAATGTGCCAGTTCAGCCTCTGGCCACCTGAGGAAAAGTGTATTTGAGGACCAGGACCTCAAATACAAGACTAAGGTCAGCTTCTCAAGCAGCAGTGAACACAGTGCACCTATATACTTTGAAGACTTGGACAGCTTATAGCAGGCACCTCAAAGCATTGGAGAAGTACCATTAGAAGTGCCTTTGCAAGATTCCTCCAAGACCAGTGGCAAGAAAGGTGGTCCAACAGGGTTTTGTCCTCTCCCAAGGCAACATGCACAGCATTGAGGCACTAATCACTGAAAATTAGCTCTGCTGGATGGGACATATCGTTCATATGCCTGACGCCAGACTCCCGAAGCAACTATTCTACTTTGAATTTGGTTGGTACAGGAGACCACCAGGGATGTCCTCAAAGCATCCTGAAGAGATCAAACATCCCTGCCTGCTGACCCATGGGAGTCCCCTGGCTTTATTTCTTCCAGAAGACATTGAACACATCAAGAGACTTCATCAGGCAGAGATGAAGTTGAGGCTTTGGAGGGAGTGCACAAAACTCCAAACACCTCATCTGCCCAACCCTTCAAGCACTGTACCTGCCCTGCACGTGGCAGAATCTGCAAATCGTGCGTTGGACTTTTCAGCCATTTCAGAACCCATCCAACTGGAGTGAAAGTAAATCATACACAATCCCAAGGGACTGCCTAAGAGAAGAGGCTATGTGCAATTCCTGCCCGTCATTTTGTGACCTTAGGAATGTGGGTGATATATGGCCTTTTTTAACCTCTATCTCTCATGTTCAGGGTTCTATCTTGTATATGTTAAAAAAGATAGTGGATTTGCAACATCATATGTCACAATGTGCTGAGATGGAGTCTGTGGCATCAAAGAACAAAGAACAAAGAAAAGTACAGCACAGGAACAGGCCCTTCGGCCCTCCAAGCCTGCGCCGATCATATTGCCTGTCAAACTAAAACATTTTGCACTTCCGGAGTCCATATCCTTCTATTCCCATCCTATTCATGTATTTGTCAAGCTGCCTCTTAAACACCACTATCGTACCTGCTTCCACCACCTCCTCTGGCAGCAAATTCCAGACACTCACTACCCTCTGTGTTAAAAACTTGCCCCGCACATCTCCTCTAAAGTTTTCTCCTCTCACCTTAAATCTATGTCCCCTAGTAATTGACTCTTCCACCCTGGGAAAAAGCTTCTGACTATCTACTCTGTCCATGCCACTCATAATTTTGTAAACTTCTATCAAGTCACCCCTCAATCTCCGTTGCTCTAGTGAGAACAATCCGAGTTTCTCCAGCCTCTCTTCATAGCTAATAACCTCCAGACCAGGCAGCATCCTGGTAAACCTCCTCTGCACCCTCTCCAACGCCTCCATATCCTTCTGGCAATGTGGTGACAATGTGTTGTTAAATACTCAGATGGGAAAGGCAAAAAACTACAACAATGTGTTCAAAACAAAGCTGATTTGTTTGAAATTTATCCAGAATATTAAACTCCAGCCCGGTTACAAGCACGATTAACATCAGCAGAAACAAACCCCAATTGTCAGAATGATCAGTGTTCAGTCCTGGATGTGATTAACAGCAGCAATCACAGCAGTATCCAACTCATTCAGTCACTTATGAACTCACTGGTCTGTCAGTAGGTGAGGTGACTGAGTGAATCACTTCCACGCACGGAGCAGGTGAACAGCCTCTCCCCAGTGTGAATGTATTTGTGTTTCAGCAGATCCGTTTTGCTTTCAAATCGCCGCTCACAGTCAGAACTTTGAATAGGTTCCTTTATCAGTGTAAACAAGTTGATGTGTATTGAGGTGGGACGACTGAATGAATCTCTTCCCACACCTGGAACAGGTGAACGATCTCTGTCCCCCATGTGGGTGCGCTAGTGGACACTGAGCTCACATGAACACCTGAACCCAGCCCCACAGTGAAAGAACATAAACTGTCTCTCGTCAATGTGAACACATTGATGGCACGTCAGCTTCACAGAACTTTAATGATATTCCCACAATCCAGACATTTAAAAGATCTTCTGTCAGTGTGAACTCACTGCTGTGTCAACAGGTTGATTGAATCATTGAATCCCTTCCCACACATGGAGGAGGTGAATGACCTCTCCTCACTGTGAACCATCAGTGAATGTGGGTTGTGAAAGCTCTTGTCACAGCCTAAACATTTAAACCCTCTCTCCAATCTGAATTTGGGTATGCAGGTTCGGCAGAGAAAGATGGTCAGGTCAGATCTCAGGCAAGGGGGAATTTTAGAGACAGTTTGTCCCGGTGGGTGAGTGGAAGGGAGGGAAGCAGCAGAGGCAGCTGATCGGATTGTCTCAATCTTAGTGACAAAGAAGCTCCATGAGCTCCTCACACTTGTTGTTGAATGTACCAAACGCAAACTGGGCGACCGTTTTGCGGAACACCTGCGGTCTGTCCGCAAGAAAGACCCAAACCTCCCTGTCGCTTGCCATTTTAACACTCCACCCTGTTCTCTTGCCCACATGTCAGCGTTGAGGAATTGGAAAGTTGGGGCATTGGAATTTGAGAACTTATTGCATGGACATAAAGAGTATCAGACTGGATGTCTTGTCTTGGTGGAGGAACAAGAAACAGTAGCACATGGAACATGCCTTGTTTCAGCCATGCAGTGAAGGAAGTGAATGTGCCAGAATCTCTTAAACAACAGGAGGAAGAGGATTTGAAAATCCAGGTGAAGCAGTGGGACATCAGAAGATTAGGAATAGGTCATTCAGGGTTAACTTTGATCACGGCTGATCACTCTATTTACCATCTTTGATACAAGTTGTTCGGTAACCTTGCCTAATAACAATCTATCAATCTAAAGCTTGAAAATTTCAATTAACCCAACATCTACAGCCTTTTGGGGGAAGAAAGTTCCAGATTTCTTGTACCCTTTGTGTGAAAAAGAGCTTTCTGATTTTAGCGTCACTCCAATTTTAACATTATTCCCCCTTATTCTCAATTGAGCCATCAGAGGAAATAATATCTCCATATATACCCTATCAAATTCCTTAATCATTTTAAAGACCTTGGGGAGAATTTTATGTCCTGCGGGCAACATGCAGTTCCTCCTGTTGCTTAAGAGTTTCTGGCACATTCACTTCCTTCACTGAATGGCTGAAACAAGGCATGTTCCATGTGCCTGACCCAATCAGGCATAAAATCGCACGCGATGATGTTGGGTGAGTGTCCCGATGTCATCGCACACTCGTGCGATATTTCATTGGACGGACATGTGCCAATGTCAGCAGTGCACCCACCGACAATTAAGAGGCCTATTAAGGCCATTAAAAAGCCAATTGACACTGATTTTTCACTGCCCATCCAAAGTTACGGTTGGCGCCGGGCATATTGGCCAGGCAGCCTTTGCATTTTTCAGTAAACCCCATCCAAAGGCGGGATGAGGTTTCTGATAGTAATTTTTTTTTAAATAAAAATGTTTGGGCAGAATTTTTATTATCTAAGGGCGGAATTTTCCGTGTCCGCTGGCAGCGGGCATGATAGCAGACAATATGGCGTGATAGGTTTCATGACGGCAGGAAGGCAGGTTGTGATTGTCCGCTCAGCCCGCTGATGGCAGGCCGCATTTCCTGCCACGGTCATCGGGAACCTCATTGTAATATGTCAGCATATCATTAGCAGGCATCCCGCCAGACTCTTGCACCCTCGCTGGATCGTCCATCCATGTCGGTGGGAAAGCAAGCCGACATGTTTCACAACAGCACAGAGGTGACGTGCACTTGGTGGCCTTCACTTTGGGTGAACTTGAGGTGAGGTGTCAGCAATGTTGTGCAGAGCTCGCCAGGGTCGCCTGTTGCTTTGCAGGCATCAGGGGCGCCGGGGGGTCAAGGTTAAGTGCCGCCCTGCCTTAGGAGTGACTTTTGAGGGTGAGGGGAAGCAGGGGGGCAAGTGCAGGACTGCCTCTGAGGCGACTTGTGAGGGGTGGGGGCAAGTGCAGCCTTTCCGTCGAGGCAACTAGTGCTGGAGTGGGGAGGGGGAGGTAAGGGCAGCCCTGCCATTGAATATAGCGCACAAGCATTTGGGATGGAGGGAGGGGGGTAGGATGGGCGAGAGAATTGGCCACACGTTCAGGAAACCTATAGAAAGTGACCATTCCCCTGCAATTGAGCCAGTTCAGGTGCAGTCACATTGATATTGTTGGTGTTGGACTCCTAACTTATCTGCCCACTCAAGCAATGCAGGAGCATCAAAGTGCCACCAGGTTCTGCAGAGCAACCCTGCCCCTCTCCCCATTGTCATCGTCTGTTGTGCCCTTTACAACTTGGTGCTCCAAAGGAGGGACGAGCTGACTGAGGAAGAGATGGAGGAGCTGTACATCTCCTCCAATGAGGAGGATGCCAATGGGGATGAGGCTGAGGAGGTTCTCGGAAGCGACGATGACGGACATGAGGCCAGCGCACTGGCTAGATGAGGCAGGTGCACTCGGGAGGCCCTCATAGCTGACAGATTGTGGAGGATGATGATGACATGCAGTGAGGTATCCTCATAGTTCCTCACATTGCATTTGTTGGACCCCAGGCTGGCCTCTAGCAGTCCTCTGAGTGCCAGACACCTGGGCAGTCCCTGCCGCCGCCTGCAGCAGATCAGACTGTGCAATGTGCTCACCAGATTGTGATCCTGGGGCTACTCTAAGGCTAGGCTCCACCAAGGTGTGTGTCTCTCTGCTGGTGGAGGGTGTGGGTGAGCGCCGTGACGGGACTTCAAGGAGGGTGCCTCCAGATTCCTCTTCAGAGGTTTCTTCGGGGCTTGATTGGAGGCCCTGGGTCATGGGCTTTGTCGGCTGTTTGGCAGGTGTGTCTGTGAAAGCAAGGGGAGATAATTAGTGCATGGCAGTGGCTTGTCAAACAGGACACATCACTCACAGCATGGTTGTCTGTTGGATGTTGCACTGCTGTATCCTCACTTGATAGAGCAGCACCAACCTCACCATCAGCACAGGAACAGTCCAGATTGTGGCTGGCCAGCTGGATGGCCCTGTTTTTAAAGTCCGTGAGGACCATGATTTCGGGCATTCCGCCACCAGTCTGCATGAACAGAGATGGAGAAAGTGTAAGCAGGATGCCTGCCAGGCCAGATAACAACTGTGCCTGGCCTGTGTGGGAGTTGAGTGGTCCCATGGATGGGATGAGGACAATGATAGTGAGTATGAGAGACTGAATGGTGATGTCCCTTGAACTGGCCCTCTGGATGTGTGATGGGTTTGTGAGTGTGAGTTGAGAGTGATGAAAAGAGTGATTTACCCTGGCGGAACGGAGGAGATCATTCATCCTCTTGCAGCACTGGGGGGCTGTCCTCTTCTGAAGGTCATTGGCACTCACCACCGCTGCCACCATCTCCCAAGCTGGATTGGTCATGTTACTGCCCATCCTGCAGGCAGAGGGGGGGTAGGGGATATCCTGGCGGGCCTCCACGGCATCCAAAAGTCATTCGAAAGACGCGTCGCTGAACCTGGGGGCTGCAGTCATCTTCAATTTCAGGGCCATGTCTTCCATGCAGCAGTGGTGAGCTGGAAGCACTGAGATGTGTGTTTGTGGCTGGACATTAAAAATGGCGCCCGGCATGATTCAGCAGTGGGGTGATGGCAGGTGGGTGAATGAAAGCCCGCCCACCATGGAAGTGACGTGTTTCCCGGGAATGCATAAATAATGCGGCAGGTTTGGGACAATATGGCGTGGAAACCCGCCATCGTGACCAACAGATAAAGCATCGTTCTACCCGCCTGGTACCTCTCTTCGTGCAAATTTGGGAAAATTCCGCCCCATATGTTTAGGTGAGTGAGTACAATGTGTGGAAATTTTTTTCTGCATTTTTAAACCCTTATTTGTTGGTTTTATATTCTTCAGTTCCCTGAGGCAGCTCTCTGCCTTCAGGGAGCTTTCATTGTGCACTCCCCGCGCCCGCACTGACTTCAATGATCGCCCTCTTCCCACCCCCATCCCAGCTGCACTGAGCCTTTCAGCGTGCCTTTCACGCTGGCTGGCCATTAATGGGCAGGCAGCGTGAAATCGCAGTCGGGGGCCAATGGTGGGCGGCGGGCCGTTTCCTGGCCGCTCCAGGGCCCGCCCATCACGCCTGCCCGATGACCTCAAAATCCTGCCCTATGATTCGATCACCCTCCAACCTCCAAAACTCAAAAATATACAAACCCACTTTATTCAATCTGACCTCATAAATTAACCCTTTAAGCCCTGCTATAATTCTGGTGTATTATAAATACCAATATATCCTTCCTGAGGTGCAGTACTCAAAACTAAATGTAGCACTCTAGATTGGGTCCGACTAAGAGCCTGTAAACCCTTTGTACTGCAAACCCAACAAGATAAAGGTCATTATCCTTCTAAACTATTCAATTATCTTTGTGCTCTAGCGTTCAATGGCCTATACATATACACACCCAAATTCCTTTGCTCCTCCAGAGCTCCTAGCCAGCTTTTATTTGTCAGCTTTGCCTCAATTGGCTTATTAGTAGCACCTTCAACTTTGATTTAGAAGGTACTGCATTCAAGACCCACCATAGAGTCTACAACAGAGATTATCTGGTCATGTATATTATTGCTATTTGTACTGAACATAAAATTGGCTGCCTTATTACAGCAGTGATTAAACTTAAAAAGCTCTATTGGTTGTAAAGCACTTTGGGATATCCTGAGTTTGTGAGATATATAAATGCAAGTCCTTTTCTTTTAGTCTCCTGTTCCAAAGTTGATCTTACATCTCCCCACATTGAACTCTATCCGCACCATTTTGCCCGCTCACTTATTTTGTCTCTATCACTTTAAAATTTCCTGCTGCCATTGACACAACCTTCAGCGACTCTTAATTGAGTGTTACCTGCAAGCTCACATATGTAATTCTTTATTCCTTCAGCCAACTCATTACCATATACGATGAAAAGCAGAGGCCCCAACACAAATCATTGGTGATCTCTGATCATATCCCACCAGAGAACATTCCCTATATGATGGCTTGATGGCTTTCATCACCCAATCAATTTTCAACCCATGTCACAAGATTACCTCCAATTCTGTGTTCATTCATTTTTTGTTAATAATCTCTCTTTGTAACGCTATCAATCAAGTGCCTTCTGAAAGCCCATATAGACAACCACCATAGACACTTCGAGCTGGATTTTCACCATCAAAGCAGGAAACTTGGCAGCCCCATCTCTTTTAAAAGGGCACCCACCTGCCATATTTTCATTCTGGGGAGGCAGGGTTGGAACGGAGTCTGGTCTGCTGCCTCCAGAGTCAGTTCAAGGGCAGCCACAGAGGCGGGTGAGTGCTAAAGTGAGCTGTTTAGAAGGGAATGCTGGAATTGGTCCTGCCTGCCATTTTTAAAAGCTTGGGTGTCCTTTTAAAAGAGATGGGGCTGCCAAGTCAGGAAATTTCCTGACTCAACTTTCCGCTTCGATGGTGAAAATCCAGCTCGAAGTGTCTATGGTTGTTGTCTATATGGGCTTTCAGAAGGCACTTAATTGATAAGGTTACAAATTCAACTGGGGGAGTTGGCCCAACTCCACGAAAATATGGCTGTCTCAGGGTAAGGGGTTTATCATTTAGAATTTAGGTGAGGAGAAACTTCTTTAAGCAGAGGGTGTTGAATCTTTGGCATTCTTGACCCCAGAGGGTTGTGGATGCTCCATCATTGAATGCATTTAAGGCTGCGATAGACAGATTTTTGATCTCTTAGTGAATCAAGGAATATTGGGAGCATTGACTTGAGACAGAAGACCAGCCACGATCATATTGTACGGTGGAGCAGGTTAGAGAGGCCGTATGGACTAGGCCTGATTCTATTATTTAAGTTCTCCCCTGTTCACTTTGCTTATGGCTGCCTCAAAAAATTCAACCAGGTTAGTCAATCGCGACTTATATGGGGCCAGAAAGATCAAGGAAACTTGAGGGAAGAGATTTAAAGGTGCACAAGTGGAAGAAATTGCTTCCACCCATGAGTATTCCTCATTTTAAATCAATTTTACACATTCGAGCAGAGTAAGTATAACAGAAACAGTGAGGAAATTTGCATCCAATGTTTTCATGGCTCCAGCAGGACTGGATCCACCATGTTCTCCAGAGTTGTTATTTATACTTACCTGGAGATCTTTCAGTCCCACACATAAAGTGAGGATATTTAACTCTTTCTCAAGGAGCTGTTTGATATAGCATGAATTACTTTTAATGTAAGTGCCTTCCACAACTATACCACTCTGGGAATCTAGGAACTAATTCTCAACTTCACCACCCAGCCAATGGAATGAAAATTGGGCAGATCCTCTAAAAGGCAGGCGCCTAAATGATGAAGCTAAAAATTACCCTCCAAAATTACCCTCAAGTCTCACTTGAGGTTTGAGGCTTCCTAATTTGTATTTGTATCTTCTAGTCAGCAGTCGTATTTTAAATTATGCAACCAAATTGCATCTGTATTATTTTATTTTTCAGCATTTTACAGGCTTGGATTATTATACTCATCAAACTTTTATCAAGAGAGTATAAAAACTGTGAGTCTTTGCTCTTAAATATGTTTTTAAGTCCCAGAAACACTCTCATCTGAATCTCCTCCAGTGCATTGATGTCCTTTTGAAAATAAAAGCCTAGAAATTCTGGAGAAAGGCAAGTCCCTGTTCCTGCCATGACACCATTATAAATCCCAGGGATATGAACATTAAATAACAGGATTAGATACATGTGCTTATTATGGTGCAACAGGAGTGACTCCTCAGCATGAATTTTCGAGCAGTGCCCTATCACTTTTGAGGGCGCCTAGGCTGGTCAGGGCAAAGACTACAGGCACGTCATAAACAGTAACAAAATTCCCGAACCGATAGGAGCAGATCTATGACATTGGATTTAATTGGACCAGTTTGAAGTTAACAATGAGAACTCAAAGGTTGCCCTGATGGGGCCCACTTGCAGCCGAGAGCAGCACTGTGTCTAAACTTAGCATACTTAGGAACCAGTGGGCCAATCTGAAGAATATCTGGGAAGAGTCCCAGGGTAGTTTGAGAATAGATTAAAGATGCAGTCCGAAGCTGCTGTTGGGAATTGGAGAGGAAGGGCTGGGATACTTGCTCTATGGGGTTAAATTACTACGGGGGACAAAAGATTCCGGCATCTGATTGGATCAGTTGCCAAAACTCTATCACTATTTTGTGAATAATATTGTGTGAAATATTCTTGGCTAATGTTACAACATGATCCACATTCCACATGACAAATGATGGTTTGTGTCTCATGAAGAAAAGCTTTTCTGGTTCTTTTGCATGTTTGCTGTTTCATATATCAATCTACTGAACCTCATTAAATTTTGGTAGCCTTGGTATATTTGAAATACTAATGTAATAATTTTATGAATGAAGACTGGATGGTATTCACGTCCTCCTGTAGGCTTCCTATTTATCAGAGAGAATTGAGAATAGGGTTGATCACTATAGAATTGGCATTTGTATGCCTAACATCAGACTCCCAAAGCAACTGCTCTACTCAGAGCTCGGTTGCAGCAGGGCACTTCCAGGAGGATAGCAGAAATGCTTTAGTGTTCTCCTCACAGCACCCCTGATTTGGTCAAACATCTTCACCGACTCATGGACGTTCTTGGCTTGTGAACAACCGAAATAGAGAAGATTCATTTGGGAAGGCACCGAGCACATCAGGAGTCTTCACTGAGAACAGGAAGGGGCGAAGTCAAAGTGCTAGAGAGAACACGCAAATATCCAAACACCTCGTCTGCCCAGACCCTTCAAGCAGCAGCTGCCCTGCATGTGGTAGAGTCTGCAGATTGTGTATTGAAATTACCAGTCATCTCAGAACCCATTGAACCAGAGTAGAAGCAAATCATCCTCAATCCTGAAAGGCTGCCTATGAAGAATGAGAGAACTGACAATGGACAACCAACTTCTGAGGTTATACCAGTGCAAAGGTCATTGATGAAGCAACTGATGATAGTTGGGCAAAGGACACTCCCCTATGAAACTGTGGCAACAGCATTCTGAGACTGCAATAATTGTCCTCTGACATAATGAGCATCTTCCTGTTAGTCAGATATGACTCCATTGAATGAATTTTTCTTTGACCCCTATTAACCTCTATTTTTCTAGGCATACTGGATGCCATATTCAATTGAAAACCACATTGGTATCAAGGAAAACTACAGTCACATTCTTCTGGTGTTAAATCCCTGCATCCACACTGGATTGAGGATGTGATGAGTTTTATAACTGAGTGGAACCCAAACTGAGCCTCAGCAGATTATTAGTGGGTAGGTCTTGCTTGATGGCACTACTGATAATATTTGGTGAATGCCCTGTTGAATTTATCCTACTTTTTCTTGCTAGAACAAAATTGGGATTTTTTTTTTTACATTTTTGTGTAGATGCTCATGTCATAACAACCATTAAATAGCTTGGTCAGGGGGCAGTTTGATCGAGTTTAAAGACATTGAGCACTACAATCTGGCTGTTATCCAAACCTGTACCCAGGGCAGTCAGCTGCTTTTAAAACGTTACATACAACCAAATTAGGTGGACATGCATATGATCATAGGGAACTCAGGAAGGGGCTGAAGAAGATTGCCCATCTGGCACCTCTAGCTGAGGATAGTTGCAAATATTATAGCCTAGTTTCTTGTGCTGGTGTTTGGTTCTATCATGGTTTAAGATAGGGATATTCATGGGTCCATCTCCTCCTCCTGCTAGTTGCCTGACTTTCTATAACCATTATCGACTGTACATTGTAAGGCTATGAGAGCTTTGCTCTGATCCATTAGTTAATTTGTCACCCAGTACATAAACATTGAAAGCCAGTGTATTAGAGAAATTGGTTGAAATGCAATTGAAGGAATTTATTTTGAAAATCAAGTTATAAAAGTTTGTGTTTTTGACACAAAAGATCAGAACAATCAGTTGGGACATGGCTGGGTTGCAGTCAAGTGGAAGGAGGAAACAATTCAGAAGAGTAAGATCAGATGGAAAAAAAACAGAAAGGAAGGCATTAGGCAGAATTTTCCGTGCCCGCTGGTAGCGGGCATGATAGGTGACATGCGCAGACAATACGGCACCATCGGTTTCACGATGGCGGGAAGGCAGGTCACGATCGTCCGCTCAGTCCACCAACGGAGGGCTGCGTTTCCCATCAACGGCCGTCAGGGAGCTCATTGTAACACTGCACATCGATGTGTTTCACAACAGCACCCTGGTGATGTGCACTTGGCGGCCTGCACTTTGGGTGAACTGGAGGTGAGTGAACAGCATCGTTCTGCAGAGCTCGCCAGGGTCGCCTGTTGCTTTGCAGGCTTCAGGGGAGCCAGGGGGTCGGGGTGAAGTGCCGCCCTGCTACAGAGGCAGCTGTTGTTGAGGGGGGGTGTCCGGGGGCAACTGCTGCCCAGCTGCAGAGGTGACTGTTGTCAGGTGGGGTGTCTGGGGGCAACTGATGCCCAGCGTCGGAGGCAACAGTTGTCAGGGGTTGTTCGGGGGCACTCCCCGGGAAGTGTTAAGGGGCCGTCGCACAGGGCCAGGAGAGGTGTTAAGTACCCCCATGCTAACCATGTCTCTCTCTCTTTCATGCCGCAGGAGGACCACATCAGGAGCATGGAGCCTGGTGACCTACCTGTATGCCTGATGGCCTACAGAGTGGAGAAGATGGAGGACAGAGCAACTGAGGCACTTTGCCACACAAAGGCAGGAGCAGCAACCTCAGGAAGAAGGGGCTACTGGGGCTTCTGCACACGCTGCCCAGGAGCAATAGCGAGCCGTGGCTGCTCGGCACCTTGCGACACCTAGGGTCTAAAGACGTCACCTGTCATTCCTGCAGATGACCAAGAACCAGTGTCGCTGACAACTGCGCATGTCTAGGGACCTGATTGTTCACATCTGCCACTTACTGCAGGACTTGGCACAAAGAAGACATGGAGGGCATCCACTACCAGTGGCTGTGAAAGTGACAGCGGCGCTCAATTTCCATGCCAGAGGCTCCTTTCATGGCTCCACAGGTGACCTCTGTGGGATCTCACAAGCTGCCACCCACAAATGCATCCATGAGGTCACGGATGCCATCTTCTCCATGGCACACAACTTTGTGCATTTCGCCCGTGACCGGGACAGCCAGGATGCAAGGACCATTGGATTTGGCCTGATCTCGGGGTTCCCACAGGTGCAGGGTGTGATTGACTGCACCCATGTGGCGCTCAGGTCTCTATCGCTACACTCAGTGGACTTCATCAACCTCAAGCGATTCCACCCACTGAACATGCAGCTGGTATGCGGCCACCAGAAACACATCCTGCAGGTGTGCGCACGGTTTCCAGGAAGTGTACATGACACCTACATCCTCAGTCAGTCACAGATCTCTGGAGTCTTCCAGGGTCTACAGAAGCTGCAGGGATGGCTCCTCGGGGACAAGGGCTACCCATAGCAGCCATGGCTAATGACACTTGTGCAGCGGCCTCAGACTGCAACAGAGCGAAGTTATAATGAGGCTCATGCTGCAGCTCGCAACTTGCTGGAGCAGACCATCGGGATGCTGAAGATGAGGTTCCAGTGCCTGGACCAGTCTGGTGGAGCCCTGCAATACAGTTTGCAGAGGGTGACCATAAGACCATAAGACCATAAGACGTAGGAGCAGAAGTGGGCCATTCAGCCCATCGAGTCTGCTCCGCCATTCAGTGAGATCATGGGTGAACTGATAATCCTCAACTCCACTTTCCTGCCTTTTCCCCATAGCGCTTGATTCCCTTACTGATTAAAAATCTGTCTATCTCCGCCTTGAATATACTTAATGACCCAGCTTCTACAGCCCTCTGCGGTAAAGAATTCCACAGATTGACTACCCTCTGAGAAGAAATTCCTCCTCATCTCTGTCTTAAATGGGTGACCCCTTTCTCTGAGATTATGCCCTCTGGTCCTAGACTCTCCCACAAGGGGAAACAACCTCTTAGTATCTACCCTGTCAACCCCTCTAAGAATCTTATATGTTTCAATAAAGTCACTTCTCATTCTTCTAAACTCCAATGAGTACAGGCCTAACCTACTTAACCCCTCCTCATAAGAAAATCCCTCCATACCCAGGATCAACCTAGTGAACCTTCTCTGGACTGCCTCCAATGCCAGTATATCTTTCCTTAGACAAGAGGACCAAAACCGTTCACAGCATTCTAGGTGTGGTCTAACTAGTGCCTTATATAGTTTTAGCAAGACTTCCCTATTTTTATACTCCATTCTCTTTGAAATAAAGGCCAACATTCCATTTGCCTTCCCTATTAACTGTTGAACTTGCATGTTATCTTTTTGTGATTCTTGCAAAAGGACTCCCAAGTCCCTCTGTGCTGCAGCCTTCTGCAGTCTTTCTCCATTTAAATAATATTCAGCTCCTCTATTCTTCCTGCCAAAGTGCATAACCTCACATTTTCCCACATTATATTCCATCTGCCACCTTTTAGCCCACTCACTTGACCTGTCCATATCCCTCTGTAGAATCCTTGTGTCATCCTCACCACTTGCCTTCCCATCTATTTTTGTATCATCCGCAAACTTGGCGATAGTACATTAATTTCCCTCATCCAAGTCATTAATATATATTGTAAATAATTGTGGCCCCAGCCCTGATCCCTGTGGCACTCCACTAGTTACAGGTTGCCATCCTGAAAATGCCCCCTTACCCCAACTCTCTGTCTTCTTTTAGTCAGCCAATTCTCTATCCATGCTAATATACTACCCTCAACACCATGGGCTCTTATCTTTTAAAGTACCTTACATGTGGTACCTTATCAAACGCCTTTTGAAAATCCAAATATATTACATCTAGCGGTTCCCCTTAATCTATCCTGCCAGTTACACTCCTCAAAGAATTCTAATGTCATGCATCCTTGCCATCTGCTGTGCCCTTTACAACCTGGCATTCCAATGGGGAGACGAGCTGGCTAAGGAGGAGATGGAGGAGCTGCACGTTTCCTCTGATGAGAAGGACGTCAATGGGGATGAGGGTGAGGAGGTCTTTGGAGGCAACGATAATGGGGATGAGGCCCTCGCACTGGCTAGACAAGGTAGGCTCGCTCAGGAGGCCCTCATAGCTGCTGGATTTGTGGAGGATGATGATGACATGCAGTGAGATGATGCCATAGATCCTCACATGGCATTTGTGTGCATTTGAATCCAGTCTGGCTTAAGGCAGCGCAAATACCCTCTGTGAGAATGCTCCTGTCATGGAGAGGCGGTGGAGGCCCTAATAGTCGCTCGATTGCAGGAGGATGGTGACAACATGCAATGAGGACACTCCATAAATCTTCACAGAGCCTCTGAGAGAGTCTGACTCCTGTCTGGCTGAGGGCAGCTCACTTACGCTCTGTGATCAGGGTCATAGCATAGCGAGGCAGCCATGAAACTTTAGAAGTTCTGAAGCTTTGTTCACCTTCAGCACCTGAGCTCTTCAGGAGCTGGAGCATAGCATCACTGGTCACAGATGCTGAAGAGATGGGGGACAGCCCCTCCTTACAGGTGCTAAGAGCACACCAGAGAATGAGAGAACTCTGTGGCACCTGTCCACTACATTCTGGCAGCAATGACCAGCACTGCTGAGGTGCAGGCATCAGTAACATTTCCAGGGAGTGAGGCTGAACCATCACTGTGGTCTGAAGGCTGCACAGAGCACAGGGAAGAGGCCCTGGACTGAGACACCTGCCTTTATCTTGTGCAGAAAGGTCTCACATCTGAGTGACAAGAACACTGCTCATCAGAACAAGGAGCTACAGGCAGAGAGACATTCTTGGGAGTTTATTTACAATAGTGAACATTATGTACAAGTGATTAACACCCTTGCCCAGGCTGTGCAACTAATTCTCCTTAGCTGTCCTAACCCTGCCGCTGTATCTTATTCCTCCCCGGACATCCACAGCAGAGGCGGAGGTAGCCTGCTGACTGTGACACCCTGTCTGTGATGACTTTGGTGGGCGTCCTCTGAAGGGCCTACTCTTGGAGGTCCCTGGCCTACTTTTGGAGCCCTGCTGTGTGGCAGTGGCACCCTCCTTGGCCTGTGGAGCTGGAACTGCTGAGGTCACAGGAAGAGAGGAGTCAGATTGGCCGGACACTCTTGGAGTCACCTGGATGGATGGGCCTGGAGTGTGCACCTGCTGATCCTCCTCCCTATGGGTGCCCAGGGGCCCCAGGCTGACTCCTTGAGGAGCAGGGGTAGCTGGAGTGAGGTCAACCTGCCCGCCAGCCCCATCACCTCCACACTGATGGAGGCCAACTATGGCATCAGCAATGGAGTTAAGCCCGTGCAGCAGTGCAGGAGCAAAGTCTTGGACCAAGGTGTCCATGGTGGCTGCCACCCTAACAGTGTTGACCTTGGTGCATTGCAATGCTGGCATTATCACCTCACGTTGAAGACGGACGGACTCCTCCATCGTGCCTTGCAATCTGAGGAGTGCAGGGGACATCCCCTCCTGGCATTCCCGAGCTTACCTTTGCAGCTCCAGGAACTGTGACATGACCGAGTCCAGAGGCTCAACTTCTGACTCGGACTCAGCAACGTTCTGGCCTCCAGCAGTCCTCCAAGTGCTGGGGATCTGGGAAGTCCCGGTCACCGCCTGCTGTGGATCAGACAGTGCTATGTGCTCACCAGATTGTGATCCCAGGGCTACTCTAAAGCTAGGTCCCACCGAGGTGTGTGTCTCTGTGCTGGTGGAGGTTGTGGGTGAGCGCTGTGATGGGATTTTAGGGAGGGTGCCTCCAGATTCCTCTTCAGAGGTTTCTTTGGGGCTTGATTGGAGGCCTTGGGTCATGGGCCCTGTCGGTTGTTTGGCAAATGTGCCTGAGAAAGCAAGGAGAGATAATTAGTGCATGGCAGTGGCCTGTGAAATAGGACTCATCACTCACAGCATGGTTATCTGATGGATGTTACACTGCTGGATCCTCACTTGGTTGAGCGCCACTGACCTCACCGTCAGCACAGGACCGGTCCAGATCCCCACCGGCCAGCTGGATGGCCCTGTTTTCAAAGTCCTGGCCAGCCAGGCCAGATGATAAGTATGACTGGCATGTGTGGGTGGTGAGTGGTCCCATGGACAGGATGAAGACAATGAAGGTGTGTGAGAGAGAGTGAATGGTGATGCCCCTCGACATGGCAGTGAATGAGATCTCTGTGGATGTATGCTGGGTTTGTGAGTGTGTGAGTTGAGAGTGATGAGAAGAGTGACTTACCCTGGTGGAACGGAAGAGATCATTCATCCTCCTGTGGCACTGGGTGTCTCTCCTCTTCTGAAAGGCGTTGGTGCTGACCACCAAGCAGAATTGGTCACGTTGCTGCCCATCCTGTGGCCAGAGTGAGGATACAGGACATCCCAGAGGGCCTCCACGGCATCCAACAGTCGCTTGAGGGACCGGTTGTTGAAGTGGGGGGATGCGGTGTTTTTTCCTTTGCTGGCCATGTCTTCTGTGCAGCAGTGGTGAGCTGGAAGCAATAAGCGCTGTGTTTGTGGCAGGGCTTCAAACATGGCGCTCAACATGATGTGGCGGCTGGGTGATGGTTGGCGGGCGAATGAGAGCCTGCCCGCCATGGAAATGGCTTGTTTCCCAGGAGTGCATAAATAATGAGGCGGGCTTGAGACGAAACAGTGTGAAAACCCATCATCGCGGTTGGCGGGTAAAACATCATTTTACCCACCCACTACCACACAGTGCAAATCTGGGAAAATTCCACCCATTAATTCTGCCAGTCCAGCAGATTCCAAGTGCCATGCCCACCTGTCTCTTTATCCCTGTGTGCCAGCTCTGGTAGGTCCACCCTACTGATCAGATAAAACAAAACCAGGAATGGTGGTAGAGGAATCTGGAAGGGTGAGTACATAGGATTGATTCCTCATGGACCTCAAATTAACACAGCTTAGTGGTGAGGTACTAAAGATTTGTTGAAATCCATGAATTATGAGACGACTTTCCATTTGGTGAGTGAAATGTTTCCTTCATAGAAGATAGAAATTAAAATTAATAACCTTAAAACCTGACTAAACAAAGTGTGAACTGCGAATTCCTGTACACCTGATCATTTTGGAAAATCATAAAATATAGTCCCCATTGCTATAGTCATCATGCTAAGTACTTTATAACATCACCTTTGCAATTGATAATGTGATTAGTGACATTTGCCTGATATAGATGGTTGTCCATAATAAGTATGGAGAGGTTCAAGTGCTGGAGATGGTCCAACTAAACTTGCAGTGAAGTAGCACCTTAATGGAAAAACAAGCAGCCCAAGGTACTTCACAGAGAAATAGGATTAAAAAAATCAATTGGGGAGATATTAGGATGTGTATTAATCACAATTGGTCCAGATTGTGCTGGAAAAATAATGCAGAGTCTTAAAAAAAGACAATAATTTGTGTTAAGGAAGGGATATGCCATGAGTTGCAAATTGGCACAAACTGCTGGATGATTTGTGCTGCTCTGCTGCTTGCTTCACCAAAAAACTACTTCTGAGTGACAAGAAATAGTTCCATAACCACCAACAAATTCCAGGCACACATTTGGGGCTTTGTCTTTCATGCTATAAGGACCCTGTAATGATGTGATTTGTGGTTCTGGTGTGAAACTCGATCCTGGAGACTCAGAATTGGAACAATTGAAACTGTGGACCCAGCTCCATTAAGTCATCCCTAGAGGTTGTTTAAGTTTAAACCTTTCAAATTATTTTCCTTCCTTTCATTTCTGTCTCTTTGTTTTTCTCTCTCTCTTAATCCAACCTCTCCCTCTCTTTATTTTCCTATCTAATTTGACTCTAATTCATCCTATTTCCTTCTCCTTCCTTCTCTCTGTCTCTTTTTCCATCCTTAAATTTCATTGATTAAGGAGATGGATCACTGAATCAATGTTCCGGATGCCCCAAAGGCATTGCTGCATTGTTACCAATTCACATTTTCAAAAATATGATCTGTAGGGTGAGATAAAGGGCCAGATTTTTACCATCAAGAAGGGAACCTCAAGATGGGAAATCTCCTGACTCTGCAGACCCATCTCCACTGAAAAGACCCCTGCACACATGATTTCTGCTCTGGCAGGAGATGGGTGCATGATCAAGTCAGGCCTGCTGCCTCAGTAGCAATTTGGAGGCAATCTTGGAACAGGCAAGAGCCAAGGTGGGCTTGCTAAAAGGACCATCTTGGTTATCTGAGACATTGGCCCTGTTGCATAGAAGGCTGTTAGACCCTCTAGCCCTCACCCTCACATCACCACCCACCACAATGCCACTTCCATGCTCCATACTTCCATTACAACTCCAAGCCTCTCACACACTCTTGCCAACTCCATGCCCACTCATACCCTCATGCAGCTTCCATGCTCCCATATCCCCATGGCACCTCCATAGCCACTCGTCCTTTATGCATGATGGGCAGACCTCAGGATCCATGTGGTGATGAAAAAAATAAACTTCTAACAATTTGAAAGCTCGCACTCATACACACTTGATATAGAAAAAAACTCTCATTCATGGAATAAATTCAAAAAATTTAAATCCTCTCAAATGGTCAACCTGTTGTAAAAATAACCAAACTTCTATTAACTAACCACATCAAAGACAACAAATCCTTTAATGGCCTCTTAAAACTGTCAATCAAACTGTGAACTCAGAACCCAGCTGAGATCAGTGTTTCAGAGCTTTTGAAACTCAGGCAAGCATTCATAATGGGCTCGTGATAGGCAACAACAGCCCTTGGGAAATATTAACAGTCTATTGAAATGGCAGGAATAGATAGCTTTTTTTCTAAAGTACACTAGATGGCCTGTCAATCAATACACTCCAGCAGCAGCTGTCTGCTTTTTTTTTAACACTAGCTGACAGCTGCAGTCTGATTTTTTTCATTTTTAAAGGCCTGAGGATCTAAATAGCTTTAGATCATGACAATTAAACAGACCTCATCCATCCTTCACAAGCGTTTATGCCTCCTTCTTAAACTTTTGACTTCCACACTGTGGGTTAAGGCCCTTGGAACAGGGAAAATGGGATCTCTTTGAACTCAGCACTAATTTCAAATAGCCCTGTAGAGTTCAGGTTACCTGTCCCCTTCCCCTGCCAGTAAAAATTGGATCTGCCAGAAATGGGGCGGGACTTCCTCATCTGAGTCCCACCCGCCATTTTTAAAGGCCACTGGAGTCAGCCTGACTCCACAAAAATCTGGTCCAAAACTCCAATTCATGGTACTCGACATGAGATGACCCACTTCACCAATTTCTGGGCCAATATGTTAATATTTCAATTTTAAAGTTCAATCGTAAAAGTAACAATAACTACACTAGTATCTGAACAGTAGCTCTTGTTTATTTTCCATAGATGAGCCATTTTCAGTTATCCATTTTTACTCTGGCAATTAATTGTTTGTCAGGGAACAGTCAGCACTTTACTGGTTTACCAGTAGATCAATCTTACATCAGTTTCCATTGAAACAGGATTGACAATTAGAGACCCTACTTAGAAATTGTGACTGATATTTTCTGTAGCCAGAATTATTTTGATCAGGTATACATGTCACACATTTAAACCTTTTCCACTTTGTACCAGACTCCAGGCATTTAACTCCCTTGCAAGCTATCTCCACTCCTTTCAAAAGGTCTTACCCTGGCCTCCTCCACAGAAATATTGCCTCTCTCCTTGAGTGCACTGACAATGCCATTGCCTCCAGGACAGCATCATTGAAACTTCGAGCCCTCTCCTTGGGCAGGTGCTCCATTTTTCTTCAGGTTCAACTAAGAATTTTTTGCAGCCTTCACTTTCCTTCAAGCAGGACAGTCTACCTTTATGATCCAGAGGTGAGTTGGAACACACGATAGCCTCACATGTTCTGAGGTCCCTCTTGTGCGCATGCATCCAGCCAACACCTCAGGATGCCCTTGGCTGCATTGCCACTATCATGGAAATGAGGAGGCAGCAAAGAATTTACACGTTGCCTATCTCTACTGGGACCGTTACAGTCCAATTGTGAATCATGATTCTCGCGCCCGAATAACAACACAATACAATTTTTAGATCCTTGTGTTTTTAATAGTTTAACAGGCAAGGCTGATTGTTGAAGAGTGGTTCTTTGTGATGGTTTAATTTTAATTAAGGTTGAATCATAATTTTTCGACAGATCATGAATCATAGCTATTATTTAAATTATCTCTAATCTGTACTCAGGATCACTCAGCTTCTCTGGTCTAATCTCTGGCATTTACTGGTTAGGATTTCTAAGTCTTCGTGCAGACAAAATGTGCCTTCACCTATCTAGACTACATAACATAATATTGGTCAACATTAGTGTTGTCATAAGTAAGAAGGTACAATAAAATAAATAATTCAGATGATTTGGTTTTAAAAATCTAACTGCTTTTAGAAAGGGATTTTTTTCTCTGACAGCACTGCATGACTTACGTTCATCCATTCAACACTGAGTTTTACAAGTTTCTGACACTTGATCCTGATGTCAGGAATGGGCAAGTGATCAGAAAAATATCAATTAAGTTAAACAGCTGAGCAGGTTGAAGGTTTTTAATCAAATTAAAGGAGCTGCATTGAATTTTTAGCGACTTGGTAAAGCTTTGCTTATAGATCTTGATGATTCTAACCAGCAATGTTCCCAATAAGATTCATGGGTTTATGGCCATGCAACAGCCTGAAAGGTATCACACAGGCCTTATTCTGGGATAAATAATGCAAGTGCAGGCTACTGCACACTAAAAAAAAGTGCTGTTCACAGCAACTAAATTTTAAAGGTCACATTGCTGACAGTTTATGACAGGATAATGTTCTGTTAAACCCATCCCAACAGCACCACCACCACAACAACATTAACCCACCAATGATTACTGCCCTATGATAGCTGCTATTATCAATGTGAAAAACAAGCAGAACAAAGGGCGGAGCGGAGGCTATTGAGAAAACCTGATCGTTGCTATTTCAATTAAGGAAGTCTCCTGTGCCAAATGAAAAATATTGTATTCTGGTCAATGCTATGACCAAATCACATTTAGCCACCATCATGGCTTGTTTAAATTACAGTGACAGGATGCCTTAAATTCTCAATTTTAGGTTAAGCTGGGCATTTAGCTTTAGCCCTGTCAGGATCCATTGCCAGTGTGTAAACCTGCCCCTTCCTTAGTCCTGATAAGAAATTCATGCAACAGAGAGGAACACAAACAAACACTCCATGGGAAATGCATCCCCGCTGATCACAGCATCTCCACATCCACTTAATGGTGGGCATCTTGACTCAGAGAGCTGCCAGACAGTCTGACTGGCCAGCCCTCAGCAGTCCAGCAGCACAATTGGCAGAAATGGCCAGGTCTGGGACTACAATCAATTCCCAGATTCTAATTCCTGCAGTCCAGGACCAGGTAATTGCAGGGTGTCTCATGGTAGGGTGGGTGGAGGTGGTGGGGTGGGTGGGGGGGTGAAGGGGGATGGATGGTGGGGCCTGGGAAGTTGAGAGATGGGATGGGGGTCTTGATGAAGAGGTAGGAGCATGGAGGGAGCACCTATGGGGTGGCAGGCTTTGCGGGGAGGGGGTCCCCAATGTGGAAAGGGGACCCAAGGCCCGAGCAAAGGCCCGAGCAGCAAGACCTGCCGGGCTTTCCCACTGCTCCGGAACTTCTCTTTCCACCTTCAAAATTGAGGCTGGGCAGGAAGTGGCAATTACTTGGCCAACAATTGGCCTTAACTGCCTCAATTGGTGCGAGGATGTGTGGACAGCCCTAGGCCTTACTTGCCCCATTGTAGTAACAATGGTTTTATTTAGTGTGTAACATACCTTTAAGAATAATACGTGTTAGGAAGATCACATGATCTGCAATAATCAAAAGGAGTCAGTGTAGAGATAGAGTTGGAGTTGAAAGCAATGTGTAGTTGCTGCTGAGTGTATTGTAAATAAACTTAAAGTTTCCACCCAATAAGTATCTACAGATCAACTTTATCATTAATAGCACTACTCAGCCACCCTACAACAAACTGGCAATGAGGATAAAACAGGATTGAACAGAGGGAATCAAGTTAAAAAGAAATAGGCACGGTACATTGCCCAGTGATTGTAAGTAGCAAGCTCCATTAGAATGGAAGAAGTTACCCCCTCTCAAAATGCCACAGTTTGGGAGAATTGATTCTTTTGAACCAGCCACAGATGATTGGTCTCAATACATAGAATGCCTCATGTTCTTTTTCCAAGCCAACAAGATTACGGGGAAAAGAAGAGGCAAACAACCCTCTTGAGCACTTGTGGGAGTAAAACCTACAGTCTGATTCAAAGTTTGATGGCACCCAGTGCCCCAGATTCAAAGAATTTTGATAAATTGGTGGACCTCGTGAACTGTCACTTTCAACCAAAGCCCTCAGTCACGATGTAGACGTTCGGGTTCAATTTGCAAAATAGAGCCCAGGGTGAGACAATTGCATGCTATGTGGCAAATTTGAAGCAGCTAACAGAACATTGTGAGTTCGCTAAGACTTTGAACAACATGTTCAAAGATCGTTTGGTGTGTCGTGTGAAGGAGGACTCTATTGAGAAAAGATTATTGTCTGAAGTGAATCTGGGATTTCAAGAAGGCGCTGGAGATAGCGTTGGCCATGGAAAGTGCAGTGAGAGATTCAAAAGCAATACAGGGTGCACAACATGGCGCCGTCCTCAACAACAGGCGGGAAACCTCAGCTGAAAGAGACACAAAAAAGCGAGACTCTGCCAAGAAGCGGGAAACAGCCCCCACTAGCCGAAGAATAAAGAAAAATAATTTAGCAGCGAAATCAAAGAATAATCTTAATAGAGGTGGAAAAAATCAGTCTTTTAGTGCTTGGCAGTTTAAGAAAAACCGAATGCTACTATTGTCACAGAAACAGACATATAATGAGGCAGTACAAGGAAAGATTCAAGCAGGCTTGTAAACAAAAAAGAAGCCCAATGAAATCTACAATGTAGAAAAGCCTGAAACAACAAATTTAGACATTTACTCATTTAATCCGAAAGTTGGAAAGACAGAACCAATATTTGTCACAGTGAAAGTAAATGGCAAACCTGTTAGAATGAAAGTGGAGACAGGAGCTTCCACTACAGTAACTGGGGAACATACCTTCAGATATTTGAATAATGGTGAACATCAATTAATTTTAGAAGAAACAGCCGCCAAGCGAAAAACATATACGGGTCAAGGTATTCAGGTAAAAGGCATAAGCAGAGTAACTGTTCATTATGGAAACCAATCGGCAAAGCTACCCTTGATGGTGATAGCAAGTGAAGGGCCAAACCTCCTGGGGCGAAATTAGTTAAAGAAGATTAAATTAGAAAGGACTGAAATTTTTCAGTTGAGAGCAAGTGTGCTATCAGGGCTACTTAGTAAGTACACCACCATCTTTAAGGATGAACTGGGGAAAATTCAGGGCCTGCAGGCCAAGATTCATGTGGATCCGAAAGCTACCCCTCACTTCATGAAAGCGAGACCGGTGCCATATGCCCTGTGAGAAGAAGTCGACATTGAACTGAACAGACTAGAGAAACTGGGCTTTACACAACCTGTTCATTTCTCAGAATGGGCAGCACGCATAGTCCCCGTCCTTAAACCTGACCAAAGCATCCTAATTTATGGAGACAACAAACTGACGTGAATAAAGTAGCTAAGCTAGACAGTCACCCCATTCCAAAAATCTAAGACCTGCATGCCAAGCTGGCAGGAGGGACAACGTATACAAAGTTTGACATGAGTCATGCTTATCAACAACTAGAATTGGATAATGCCTCCTGGGAATTTGTCACAACTGATACCCACAAAGGGTTGGACCAATATACACGATTGCCTTTCGGTGTCTCCTCCGCTTGTGCCATCTTTCAGAGATCAATGGAAAGCTTACTGCAGGGACTGCCCCAGGCTGGAGTCTATTTAGATGATGTATTGGTGACAGGATTCACTGATAAAGAGCATTTAGCAAACTTAGAAGAAGTCTTAAAATGTTTCTTGCAAGCTGGAGTGCATTTACAAAAAGAAAAGTGCACATTCCAGGTGAGGGAGGTAATCTATTTGGGTCACCAGGTAGATTTACAGGGCCTCCACCCGGTTGAGGAGAAAGCGGGAGCCATTAGAGAGGCACCTGTGCCAAAGAACACCTCAGGGCTCAAATCATTCCTAGGAATGAGCAACTATTATGGGTGGTTCCTACCCAATTTTTCTACAGTGCTGCCCCCTGCATTCTCTACTCAAAAAGAACCAACGTTGGTCTTGGGAGGCGCCCCAGAAAGAACCTTTCATAAAGGTGAAACAATTGCTGCATGCATCCAATCTATTAGTGCATTATGACCAGACAAAAGAATTGGTGCTGACATGTGACGCATCTTCCTACGGAGTGGGAGCAGTGCTCCCTCATCGGATGGACGACGGCACAGAATGGCCAATAGGCTATGTATCAAGAATGCTCACCACAGCGGAAAAGGGACGCTTACAGATAGAAAAAGGCCTGTCCAACATCTTTGGTGTCAAGAAATTTCACCAGTACGTACACAGATGTCATTTTACAATCGTTTCAGACCACAAACCATTGCTAGGATTGTTTAGTGAGGACAAGGCTGTACCACCCATAGCCTCAGCAAGAATACAATGATGGGCCTTAAATCTGGCAGCATAACGAATACACTTTCATACATAGGCCTGGCAATCAAATCACAAACACCGATGCCCTTAGTCGTTTGCCTTTACAAGAAAATGATGAGCACGTCCCAGTTCCACAGGAACTTGTTTTACTATTAAATTTCTTAGACTCCTCGCCGGTTTGTGCTCGACAGATCAGAGACTGGACAAGTCCAGGCCCAGTCCTATCTCAGGTACAAGAACAAGTGCTACATAGTTGGTCGCAGGAGCTCGTATCTGAAGAAATGAAACCATGCTTCAACAGAAGACATGAAATAACCAGCCAGGATGGCATCTTATTGTGGGGAGCACAAGTGATAGTTCCTCCAAAGGGAAGGGAGCCACTTTTACTTGAACTGCACAGTGCCCATCCAGGAATTTTCTGAATGCAGACCACAGCACACAGCTATTTATGATGGCCTGGAATGGATGGTGAAATAGAGAGTTTAGTAAAGCCCTGTGTGCAATGTCAGCAACTGCAAAAGTTGCCAGTTACAGCTCCATTACACCCATGGGAGTTGCCAGGTAGACCTTGGGTGCGGTTACACATTGACTACATTGGACCTTTCCTGGGAACAATGTTTCTGCTCATTGTCGATGCCCATTCAAAATGGTTGGACGTATATGAGGTGAAGTCACCAACGTCAGCCGCTAGAGAATTGAGAAACTACATCAGAGTTTTGCCACTCACGGACTACCAGAAGTAGTCGTTTCCGATAATGGTACGGCATTTACAAGTGCTGAGTTTCAACGGTTTATCAGCCTCAACGGTATCACTCATGTGAAAACTGCACCGTACCATTCTTCCTCAAATGGACTGGCCAAAAGTGCGGTTCAAACGTTCAAGGCAGCCATGAAAAAGCTAACTGGTAATTCCTTGGCAATGAAGCTAACACGCTTTCTTTTTCATTACAGGACTACCCCTCACACAACAACAGGTGTCACACCTGCGGAGTTATTGTTGAAATGCCATCTCAGGACAAGATTAAGCTTAATAATGCTGAATTTAGAGGGTAAGGTGGCTAGGAGTCAGGGAAGCCAGAAAATTAGACACAACTGGCATTGTTGTGAGAGGAAATTTACCATGGGAGAGCCGGTATTGTGCGAAAAACTTCGGGGAAGGACCAATGTGGTTACCGGGTGAAATAAGTGCAGTGACTGGACTTCTATCTTACCACATGGAGGTGGAAGGCCGGATCATCTGTAAACATGTGGACCATTTAAGGAAGAGAGAGACAAATCACCAAGATTTGGTTACACCAGTGATCATGACCAAGTCTGTGTTTCCTGTTGAGGATATTCAACCCAGGACTGACATGTCTGATGTTCATGTAAGAGTTGAGGATACAGAACTGCAAGTCCCTACCGGAGTATCTGATGTTCAGGCATCTCTGGAAAAGCAGGTTCCTGACAAAGAATTTGAAGTTGTGGAGCTGCGACATTCCACATGTACCAGGAAACCCCCTGAAAGACTGAACTTCTAAATTCCTTAACCTACTGTAAATACTATGTTGTCTTGAAAAATGCGTACTTGTAAATATAATATGTATAGCCAAGTTAAAGGGGGAGGAATGTAGTAACTATGATTTTATTTAGTGTTTAATGCACCTTTAAGAATAATACTTGTTAGGAAGATCACATGATCTGTAGTACCCAATAGGAGTCAGTGTAGAGATAGGGTTGGAGTTAAAAGCACATGTATAGTTGCTGCTGAGTATATTGTAAATAAACTTAAAGTTTCCACCCGAGAAGTGTCTACAGATCAACTCTATTATTAATAGCACAACTCAGCCATCCTACAACACCAATGTGAAATTGCAGTTTGGTCAGGGTGGGTGGGAGGGCAGTGGGAAGGCCACTAGGGGAATTTTATGGGGGCCCCACACCTGTAACCCACCAGTGGGGGACTGTAAAACTCTGCCCACTTTTTTCTTTAAGGCCAGGATATTTTGGATGGTGGGGTTTCCCTTCCTGCCATCCGAAGAGTCAGCGGGGAACACATCCTCGCCAACACTGCCCTGCAGCGAGTTCACACTCCAACAAGCATTAATTGGCTGCAGGCTGGACTTCCACCCCTCACTTGAGGGGACGTGGAGAGCTCCCAGCGAATCTGATTGACCAGCAGCTCTCTAGCCCCTGCA
The DNA here is from genome assembly GCF_964194155.1 of Cetorhinus maximus. Classification (NCBI taxonomy): domain Eukaryota; kingdom Metazoa; phylum Chordata; class Chondrichthyes; order Lamniformes; family Cetorhinidae; genus Cetorhinus; species Cetorhinus maximus. The sequence goes on from NC_135885.1 coordinate 89,541,104, forward strand.
GTGCCAGAAGCTACAGTGGCCAGGACTGGGACTGCAAGCAGTCCCCAGTTCCGCGAATCCAGGATGAGGTAAGCTTTGTGGGAGTCTCATAGTGGGGAGGGTCGGGCAGGCCTGGAGGGATGAACAGTGGAGGATTGGGGTGTTAGGGGAGAGGCCAGGCGGGGGTGGGAGGTCGTGTGGTTACCAGACCTTAACGGGGTGGTTTCCCCTTAATTTTATCACATTTCTACTTCTCTTTAACTCTGAAGAAAGGTCATACGGACTCAAAACATTAACTGTTTCTCTCTCCACAGATGCTGTCAGACCTGTGTTTTCCCACCAATTTCTGTTTTTATTTCGGATTTCCAGCATCAGCAGTATTTTGCTTTTACCACATTTTCCCTATTCTTAAAAAAACTTAATTTGACATTAACTGAATAACCCCTTTGAAATTTTTTAAAAGTATTTGAAGAAAATTTACTGAGCTACATTAAAATATCCCATCAGTCTTCTTGCATTGTCTGTGCAAAAGCAGGTCCTTGGTGATTATTTGCTGAACCACAGCAAAGTGCCGTGATTTTTGCTCTGGCTGAGGCAAGGAGGCAGGCCCCAAATCTACCTCAGCCAGAATGGAGATTGAACCCTGTTCTGTCGGCACTAATCTGATCCACATGCTAGCTATCTAGTCACCTGAGCTAACCAGCACCCCATTCCAGCGGTACAGCTGACCAAATGAAACGATACAAAGTACATTACAAATGCTCTGACTGCTCAATCCAAATTGAACTGTTAGATTCACTGTTCTGGGCAAAATTATCAACTTTTGGAAAAAGCTGTGCCTTTCAAGTTAAAGATTCCAACGAAGGCATTAAACGGTGTGAAGGGAAAATGGCATGAAGAATAGAGAGCTGGCATTAGTTTGAACCTCCAGCCTCCATGGGTGGGATTTTCCCACCCCGCCCACCGCCGGGATCGTCCAGTCCCAGCCGAAAGTCAATGGACTTTTGGCTGGGTCACCGAATCTCCCACAACGGCTCCCATCACGACAGGGCCAGATTGGAATCATCACACCTGGGGATAACAAAGGCATGAGTGAAGGGTTCAGCGCCAGAGGAGCTGAGATGGGCAAAGTCCGGCGATATTGCAAAGGTGGAAATAAACCATCTTAGTGATAGTGTGAACATAAGGTGGAAGCTTACCTTGGGGTCAAATGTGATTGATTTAATCTCAGACAGTTCCCAGGGAGAGGGATGCAGTCAGTAGCTTAGGAAGTGGAGCTTGGAGTGAGGGCCAAAATAATCACTTCTGTCTTCCCAACATTTAATTGGACAAACTTTCTGCTTGTTCAGTACTGGATGTCGGATAAGTAGCCTGATAATTACCAACAGTGAAAGAATGGATGGAGGTGGTGGTGAGGTGGAGCTGGCTGTCATCAGCATACATGTGAAAACTAATGCTGTGCCTTCAGCTGATGTCACTGAGGGGCAGCATGTAGATGAGTAATAGGAGGGGCCCAAGGACAGATCCTTGGGGGACATGAGGTAATGGTATGGAAGCAGGAAGAGAAGCCATTGTAAGCGATACCCTGGGTATGTTTAGATAAATAAGAATGGAACCGAGTGAGAACATTCCCACCCAGCTGGTTGACAATGGAGAGGAGTTGGAGGAGGATGGTGTGGCTAACTGTGTCAAATGCTGGTCAAGAAAGACAAGGAGGGAAAGTTTACCTTTGTCACATTCACATAGGGTATCATTTGTGACTCTATTAAGAGCTGTTTCGATACTGTGGGGCAGAAACCTGATTGGACGGATTCAAACATTGAGTTCTGGGAAAGGCAAACTACTTGCAGAACATTTTGTACCTATAAGGTTTTAGAAGTTCCCTTTCATGACTGACAATATTCTTTCATTGAGACTATCTATCCCCAAACAAGCCTTTTATGCAATTAGCCCACATTGAAATAGCAACAGACATTACAGCCCATCTTGCTTAGGCTCTGGGTTAAGAAGAGCTCCATTACAGTCACTATCTTGAATGACGCCTGCTTCATGATAGACTGCAATACAACAAACCATTTGTCCAGCACATTTGGAATTTCTGAGTTGGAGCTATTTGTTTCCAAGAGAGATGTTTCTATTCTGGTCAGGAATGGCATTTACTTCTGATTGTGTTCAGTATTACTCTAAATCAGTTAATCTTTTCTTTCCAAAACTTTAAGTCACCTTTAACGTCCCAAGAACTTAATTCCAAAAGTTGATCCCGACATCTGGAAACCGATTTTTGGCCTCACGTCAATCCTCTGAAAGCACTTTGTCATTGACATAGAAAGGAAAGCTACTCAGAAATCCAAACAGGTAGTGTTTTTTCAGTTCTGTTGAAGGGTCATGGGGACTCGAGGCGTCAACTGTACTCTTCTCCGCCAATGCTGCCAGACCTGCTGAGTTTTTCCAGGTATTTCTGTTTCTGTTTTTGTTTTGGATTTCCAGCATCCGCAGTTTTTTGTTTTCATCTCAGATAGTGTTTTTGTTTGCCTGATAAGAATCTGCACAATCTGTGCCTGAAGGAACACACTCTAGATATCCAAATTCTCATAGTGTAGCTGTGATTTGGCATGATTACAGGCCTTCAGATGTGCAGAGGAAAACTATGGGAGTTTAACCACCTGAAACCTGCCAGTTTACCAACACAGAGCCCTGGAAAGCTTCATGCTGCTCTTCAATAAGTTTGCAGGGTTAGTTGAGTGGGAAGAATCCTCCTAATCTTCAGTGAAATTTCTACCCCTCCAGATCCCACTAATGGTCAGAGCCAAGAAATAGTGCTTAAATTTCAGAAGGAGATAATTGGCTGTAAAGCACCTTGGGACAGAATGTTTATAGCTCAGAAGGAGGCCATTTAGCCTGCTGTGTCCATGCCGGTTCTCTGTAAGAGCAACTCTGCAACTTCCTGCACTCCCCTGCCTTTTCCCAGTAGCTCTGCAAATGTTTTCTCTTCAATAATTATCCAACCTGCTTTTGAAAGCCACAATTGAATCTGCCCCCACCACACTCGTAGACAGCACATTCCATGTTTTCACAATTCGCTGCATAAAAAAGTTTTTTCCTCGTGTAACCTATGGTTCTTTTGCCATTCACCTTAAATTGGGCCCTCTGCTTCTTAACTGTTCTGTCAATGGAAACAGTTTCTCCCTATCTACTCTGTTCAGACTCCTCATGATTTTGAACACCTCTATCAAATCCCCTTTCAGCCTTCACTTTGTTAAGGAAACAGCCCCAGTTTCTCCCATCTATGTACATAACCAAAGTTCCTCATCCCTAGAAACATGCTTTTAAATCTTTTCTGTACCTTCTCTAATGCCTTCCCATCATTCCTAAAGTATGGTCCTCATTATAGAATACAATATCCTGGTTAAGGCTGAACCAAGGTTTTATAAAGGTTTATAATACCTTTCATAACCTAAAACATAACTTTTTTTGTTTTTGTAATCTATGCCTCTATTTATAAATCCCAGGATCCCTTAAGACTTAAGGAAATTAAAGCCCTCTCTCCAGTACCATCTCTCTTACCATAGCAGCAGGAGTAATCTAGCAATTACCACCTTTGAGGTCCTGCTTGCTAGTTTCTTTCCTAGCACTGTAGGAACCTCATTCCTCTTTCTATCTATGTCGCTGGTACCAACCAATATGGACCATGCCCTCTGGCTACTCATGCTCCAACCTCAGGGAACTCTGCAGCCACTCGATGACACAGGCACCAGGGAGGAAATATACCGTCCTGGATTCAAGCCTACAGCTGCAGAAAAGCCTGTCTACTCCCCTAACTCAGGTTCTGAGGTTGTGCAAGGAACTATATAAGAGCAAGCTTATTCTTTCTTTCTAGCTGGCCAGCCAATCATCATCAAAGTCCTGGAATACTATAGATCTATCTGGATCAAGTATGGCATGACCAGGTTTTCCACAAAATGGTGGTTTGGTTTCAGTCTTCCATCACCGGGCTTATCGTCTCAGAGTCAAAGAGACCTCAAAGTGATTCCACTTATCTTCCTCCCGAGGGGTGTAGTTATTGTTTCAATATTAAAAGGCATTTGTTAAAGCTCCACATGAAAAGTTACTACTGAAGTTTAAAGCTCTGGGAATCCAAGATAAATCTTGGGTATAGATCAAAAGGGTAGAAAACAATAGGCAATTATGACAATCGTTCAAGGAATTACTTCACAAAGGACCTGAGGGGTGTGCTGTAAGGTTTGGAGCTGGGTCCACTACTATTCAGAGGCCTTCCAGTGTAGCTTCTTCTGGTTCTTTAGCTTCCTTCTTGTGATGATGTGCACATTGTCTATGCAGAACAGTAGCTCCACCAACTGCACTTCACCACAATCCTTGATACTCGCAGAACTGTACTGTAGGGAACCCACAGGCTAGTCCAATCAACAGATTAAGGACACCTATGACTGAATGACCACTCTGGTTGAGTGGTAATTTTTTTTTTAATTCTTTCACGGGATGTAGGTGTCTCTGGCTAGGCCAGCACTTTTATTGCCTATCTCTAATTGCCCTTGAGAAGGTGGTAGTGAGCCGCCTTCTTGAACCGCTGCAGTCTGCGTGGTGTAGGTACACCCACAGTGCTGTTAGGGAGGGAGTTCCAGGTTTTTGACCCAGCGACAGTGAAGAAACAGTGGTATAGTTCCAAGTCAGGCTGGTGTGTGGCTTAGAGGGATACTTGTCCTTCTAGATGGTAGAGATCGTGGGTTTGGAAGGTGCTGCCGAAGGAGCCTTGGTGAGTTGCTGCAGTTGCTGTCATATCTGATCTCCATAGGTGTCTACGGGTTTTGGATTGAGGTCAATAGACTGGTTATGGAGGGAATTTCTCATTTCCAGCGGCCAGCCTGTAATGCATTGCATCTCATCAAAGAGAAGAGGAATGCTAGTCTGGTGCAGGATGTAGGCATCATGAGGGCTGCCCAGGAAATAGGCACAAACCTGCACAAAATGCACCAGCAGGAAATTAAGGGAGTGAAAGCATTTCCAGTTCTTGATGGTGCTGAGCTTTGGTAAGAGGCCTGACAGATCACATAAGTTGGCACCCTGAACCTGTGGGAATCCTGCAAGGACTGCAAAACCCATAGCTTTTTCATTCTAGCTTCTGGGACCATGGAACATTTGATGAAATCATTCATCTTCGCAAGAGTGATTCTGCGACCAGCTTTATACAGGAATACACTGCAGCCTGACATACATTGCATATCTCTCCAGCTGCAGTATGGAATGATCTTCATGCCTTGAAATTGTTCATAATGGCTATTGATGTGCTGTAGAACTCATTTCATAAACTCAATACAAGTGGCATAACTAACAGGATAGCACTTTATTTGACAAGAAATAAGCAAACAATAATTATATTAAAGAGAAACAGAAAATGCTGGCAAAACCCAGCGGGTCTGGCAGCATCTGTGGAGAGAGAAAAACAAAGTTAACATTTTGAGTCTGTATGCCCCTTCTTCAGAGCTGAAGAGAAGTGGAAATATGATGAAATTTGTGCTGTTTAAGGGGGGTGGAGCAGGTGAAGCTGGATAGGAGGACAGCGAAAGGTGGGGCAAAGGAGGGATTGACAAAAAATGTCATGAACTAAAGGACAAAGGGAGTGTTGATAGTAGTGGTTAGTGCTAAAAAGGGTGCTGATAGTGTCATAAAGTAAGAAAGGAGAATGTGATTATAGCAAAACAAGGGTAGCATTGAGTGAAAGAACAACATGGAACAAGTGACAGATGGCCCTGTAGGAGATGGGGTGGGGGGAGGGGGCGGTGGTGGGGAGCAAAAAAGGACAGAAAATGCCCTCACACCTTCCTCTCCCTCCTAGAATCATGACAGGGTCCCCCTTTTCCTCGCTTTTCACCCCACCAGCCTCTGCATTCAAAGGATCATCCTCCACCATTTCTGCCAACTGCCACCATGAGGCCACCACCCCTGTCGGCATTCCATAGGGACCGTTCCCTCTGGGACACCCTGGTCCACTCCTCCATCACTCCCAACACCTCATCCCCTTCCCATGGCACCTTCCCATGTAATCGCAGAAGGTGCAACATCTGCCCCTTTACCTCCTCCCTCTTCACCGTCCAAGGGCCCAAACACTCCTTCCAGGTGAAGCAGCACTTCACTTGTACATCTTTCAATTTGGTCTACTGCATTGGCTGCTCCCAATGTGGTCTCCTCTACATCGAAGAGATGAAATGCAGACTGGGTGACCACTTTGCGGAACACCTTCGGTCTGTCCACAAGCATGACCCAGGCCTTCTGATTGCTTGCCATTTCAACACACCACCCTGCTCTCATGCCCACATGTCCATCCTTGGCCTGCTGCAATGTTCCAGTGAATCCCAAAACTGGATGAACAGCACCTCAACTTCCAATTAAGCACCTTACAGCCTTCTGGACTTAACATTGGGAAAAATTTGCGGGAGCGGATGCGGGCGGGTGTGCCTCTGATCGGCGCACCCGATCAGGGGTGCGCCGCCATTTTACGTGGGTGGGCCAATTAAGGCCTGCCCAGCGTGACATCTGCCAGGAAGCACTATGCGCTCCCTGTGCGGGTGGGGAGGGGGGGAATTCCCTCAGCCGGGAGTGCGCTGCGCACAAAAGAGCACATTGATCTCCCTGAGGCTAAGTGCTGCCTCAGGGAGATCGGCTCCGAATTAAAATTTGCAATAAAAATGATAGAAAAATTTCCCTGACATGTCCCCTCATGAGTTGCGACATGTCTATAACTTTAACTGAAACATTTATTAAAAATTTAAATACGCTCATGAAATCTCATCCCGCCCTTGGATGAGGTTTCAGGCTTTTTCTGAAGCCTGCCAGGGCTCCCGGCCTGCCCGCCAAACTTAAGGTTGGACGGACAGGTCCATTAATGGTGTTAATTACTTTTTCAATGGCCTCAATAGGCCGTTGACAGGTCAGCGGGCACACAGCTGACTCGGCTATGCCCCCGCTGACCTGAAAATGGAAATGACGCGTAGGGTGATGTCGGGAGTTCCCGACCCCACTCGCCGACTGGAAGGTCCTGCCCGTTGAGTTCAACAACTTCAGACCATGAACTCTCTCCTCCATCCCCATCCCCTTTTTATCCCCTTTCTTCTACACTCATTTTTATTTTTTATCCACTTATTTTATTTTTATTTTTATTCATTCATCTGTAGTTTTATCACCCTTTTATATCCCATTTTCTGTCCTTTTTTTTTGTTTTTGTTTCAGATTTCCAGCATCCGCAGTATTTTGCTTTTATCTTAGTAATTATATTAAACCTCTGTTTTAAAAGTATTCTGGATGCATGTTGAAGGTAGTATCTTCTCTGCTGGAACTGGAATAGAACAGAAAATTGTTCTGCCAACAATGCCAGGGATATATAATATGCATGACCACATATGGGAGGGCATATTTAAATAGCATGCAAATAACAGAAATACATCTTTCAATGTATTTTCCATCTTTTGCATGCTAGCAACACTGTATGTAAGGATTGTTCAGTATCCAGTGTGTCGTGCTTGTGGAGGAGTGATTAAAAGTTTAAACAGACATAAAGCAAAAGCAATCAATCACAGGATAATCAATGCCAGGCTGAGAAGTAAAATTCAAAGAATCTATTTTTGTTTGAAACAACTTCACCTGACAGCTCAGAGTCCCCTGGCCAGGATACTATTCACCCACCAACCAATCAGGCAGATCCACTGGTGGAAGCCAAGCAGCCCATCAACTTCAATGGAAATGACATTGGGAGACATGCATGTCGGACAGCTGAATCGACTTTGTTTTACACATGAGCACCCACTAATGTAGTGTACAAGCATCCCATGCACTGAAGTTTGCTGTGCATTGCATCCATTAAAAAAAGGTTATTTCCGGCAAAGTGTCTGCATATCTTTAGCTAGATACCCATCCACCCAACTCCCAAACAGTTCAGTCCACATGTGCACATTTTGGAAAGCCAGATGCCAACCAACAGTTCTCTCTGCTCTACCTTAATTACGATGGATACGAACGCATCCAGCCGCCCCATTTGGAAGTCAATTCATAAAGAACGGTTGTTGAGTGATGCAGGGGAATGCTGAATTCCTCACAACACTTCTGCTTTTGGAGTTCCAAGGAACCTAAAGGAACAGAAAAGAATCAATGTTAAATGGTGGCAGAAATATATCCCTTTATACAAAACTTCTATGGCAAGATAATGCGAGGTCAATTTTATGAACATGTGCACCCAGCAGAGAATTTTGTCCATTGGGAGCACATATCACAAAATCATGAGCACCCTTTGTGCAATTTTGCATCGCTTAAAATTAAAATTGATGGGTGGAAAATCATGGAGAGTATACCGACTCTTTGCTAATATTTCTTTCTGGTGGGCGGGACTTCTTACCAAAAGGTTCAGTTTAGTAACATTAGCCCTTATGTGTCTGGTTGCTGTGGTGCAACGGATTCTTGTTTGGTGATGAGTTAGTGTCTGGGTGAGTAAGGCGAGAAAGAATGTGTGCAGTAACAAGATTTTGCATTAATTGCTTATTTCGTAACAATCTTTGAGTGGTTAGAGCAGTTGAATTTCTTTTAATCATGTGTGTTGGTATAAATCTGAGAGACAGCGCAAACACAGATGCAGCAAAGGAAAAAAATGAATAGCACTTTTTTTTAGGCATAAAATGAAGGTCAGGGAGACTAATTTCAGGTTATGACCTCCTATGTCAAATTCTCTGCCAGATTGGAAACCAGTGATTTATAGGTGTGACAGCACCTCCTGAAGCAGACAATAGGTGCCTTTAATATGCAAGTGGAGAGCTAACACCAATAGAACCATACAGCATAGAAGAAAGCCATTCGGACAATGATGTCTGAACCAGTTTTTGAAAGAGCTATTCAATTACTCTCAGTTAACTGTTCTTACCCCATATACCTGCAACTTCTTCCCCTTCAAGTACTTATCAATCAAATCTGTTTTTGCCATCCTTTTAAGCAGCGCATTCCAGATTTCAATAATCCATTGTGTAAAGATCTCCTCTCTGCTTCTTTTACTGGTTAACTTAAGTTTGTGTCCTTACAACCCTCCTGCCAGTGAAAATAGTTTCTCCCCATTTACTTTATCAAACACCCCATAATTTTAAACACCTCTATTAAATTCCTCCCTAAATCTCTGTTCAAAGGAGAACTACCCCAACTTCTCTGAAGCCCCTCATCTCTGCATAAAAATTCTCTTAATAACCTCCTAGATATTCTGCCTCCTCGCTGAACCTTCTTCAAGTGGAAACAGTTGCTCCTTATTTACTCCATCAAAACCCTTCAAAATTTTGAGCATCCCTGTTAAATCTCTTTTTAACATTCTCTGCTCGAAGGAGAACATCCCCAGCTTCACCACAAAACTGCAAACCATCTTCACTAGCACCATTCTAGTAAAACTTTCCTGCAAGCTCTTGAAATCCTTCTTAAAGTGTGGTGCTTAAAATTGAACACAATCCTCTGGCTGAGACCTAAATAGTAGTTAAAAGGAAAATACTGCGGATGCTGGAAATCTGAAACAAAAACAAAAATAGTTGGAAAAGCTCAGCAGGTCTGACAGCATCTGCGGAGAGGAACACAGTTAACGTTTCGGGTCTATATGACTCATCAGAAGAGTCATATGGACTCGAAATGTTAACTGTATTCCTCTCCACAGATGCTGTCAGACCTGCTGAGTTTTTCCAACTATTTTTGTTTTTGCCTAAATAGAAGTTTATGAAGGTCAAGCAAAACATATTTACTTTTGTACTCTATGCCTCTATTTATAAAGCCAAGGATCACATATTTATTTTTAACCCTTATCAACTTGTCCTGGTTGGGTCAGTTGTAGAACCCTATCGATATTGGTCAGCATGTGGTCAAATCTTACATCAGGCATGCTCTATCCAGTTGTTCCAAGTCTTGAGTGGCATTACCAGTGATTATTAAAGGGGCTGCTCCAAAAGAGTAAAAAAGAACTGCAATAATAGGATTACTTCTGTGGAAAGGAAGAAACAGAAGTACTCCTCCTTGTTCCACAAGTAAAAGAGCAGGCAGCTGCCACCCTAGCCAATCCCCTCTGCTTTACCTTCCCACCATCCCATCTGGTGACCTACCTTTGGGATGGGTGTCAGGGTTGGCCCAAAATCCTGAGGCCACTAACAACAAATTACATTCAGACTCATGATCGGCATCTGCCGTTGCTGATTCAATGTCACTGAAGTTCAAGGCCCATTTTCAATCAGGCCTAAGGCTGAGGTTTTCAAGCTCCTTTTGAGCCCGCACTGCCCATCTCATGCAGGAACCTGGCGTGATTTGTATTTCTCCCCCAAGACTCTTAGAAGGACTGTATTATTGTTCAACATGGAACATCTGTATTAATACTCCTGTGTTGAGCTGTAATATGTAATAATTAATGTTGTTGCAAAAACATTGTTGAAGAAATGTTGTGAGGTAGATTAAAATTTTCTTGAGTTCTGTGTTATTGGTTTGCAGTAACATAAAAACAAACACCGTTTAGTTCCATGGATCAGTATTTATTCAATTTTGAAGGTAAGTATAATTGTGCATTGTTTTTGGAATGTCTTCATTTGCATTAATTTTTTTTAGAAAATGTTATTTTATTATTAAGCATTAAAAAGCAAGAAGTGTTCAATTTTTGTGGTGAGACCAATTGATAACATCACCTCAGTAGCAAATAAAAGTTCTTTTTAATCACATATGACCGACTCCTATTCCCTACTAAAGTAGAAAGACAGTAATTGGAAGCTGGCAACTTCTAGATTTGCTTGAAAGAGAAACTTGTATATCCAAATCGAATTCTAACTCTGGTTGTAGGACCCCAATTGAAATTTGTCAATAATCAGGTGAAGCTTACACTCCACATGCTCTGTCTAGTTGTTTGCTTCTTTGTTTTTTTTTGAAAAATATACTTTATTCATAAAATATCTGAAAGAACATTCCAAACCATTTCAAAATCACCATCACAAAAGTACAATCAGATTCAACATTTACACATGGATCACAAGGTGCATCAATACAATCAATGAATATTACAATAATTTCAACATGGTCAATGCAGACAACCAGACAAATGTATTGGAGTTATCAACATACATCATTTTGCACTCTGAGGTACTTCAATACATTTATAATACACTTAGTATTCACTGCTTCTTTGTGGTCTAACCAGGGGTGTAGTGCTGCCGGAGCGTACCTGAGCATCACTCCAGCACCTCCTATTTAAAGGCTTTAATACCCACCACTGGATGGTAAGCTCTCCTTTGCTGATTGGCCATCCATTATACGCCCCACTTGATTTTTCTTTCCACTGACCTTGCTAACATTAGTTAAGAAACCTAATTTGCATCCGAAATTAAACTTATTGAAGTTAATCAATCGTAACTTTCTAATGTCCCCCAGAGTGGCAATAATTAAAGGTTTAACAGCAGAAAAAAAAGCTTGTCTGTCTGCAGCCGGACACCGTGAATACCTCCCAAACTTCCATTCTATATTTGAATTGAAATGACATTTGGACATTGACTTATTAACTTTCAGTAAAATACAAATTAAAAGGTAGTGTACTTCAACCTTAAAAGCATATTGTGCTGTATATACAAAATAACTGGTCACTACTCAGCAATTAATTGTGCTATTCATTCTCCATAAGTACAACCGAGGGTCTCGCTCTTTGGCTCTCATTTTTGACAAGCAGTGATATTTGCTTGCTTTTAGCGCAGCATATTTTCCACTCAACAGTCATTTGTACTTGTGCACTGTTTTAACATTTTGTAACACGGTAGCTTTCATTTGTCAACGTTCTCTGGGATTTTCTGGCCCCGCTGAGGTGGGACCCATCACAGGGGATGCGTCAGACCAGCCAAAAGCCCATCGATTTCCAGTGGGACAAGAAGATCCCGGTGGCAAGCAGGGCCCGTTGCCTTGGAATGGAAGAAGTACGAAATACGAACAAATAAAAACTACTGCCAACTCCGCAACACTGGCTCCAGTCGACTGCATCAAACTTTCCCCTTTGCTACAAATTATAAAACCTCATTGCCATGGGTTCAGTCTTTTATCTTTTTTACCTGTGAGGTATTCACGGTGTCCGGCTGCAGACAGACAAGCTTTTTTTTCTGCTGTTAAACTTTTAATTATTACCTCTCTGGGGGACATTAGAAAGTTACGATTAAATTACAGTAGAAACACGATGAATGCACCCTAGTTCCGGCTGTTGTTAAATGAGGTGTGGGGAGTATTTCACAGCAAAAAGGTATTCTGGGCGGTATTTTCCTCACTCGCCTGCCGCCAGAATCTTCCAGTCCCGTTGCGAGTCAATGGGCTTCTGGCTGGGGCACCACCTCGCCCACAGCGGGTCCCTCCTGCAACGGGGCCATAAAGTCCTGACCCATGTGTTAGAAATGTTTTTCGCATCAATCAAATTACAAGACCCAAACTTCCATTCTATATTTGAATTGAAATGACATTTGGACATTGACTTATTAACTTTCAGTAAAATGCAAATTAAAAGGTAGTGTACTTCAACCTTAAAAGCATATTGTGTTGTATATACAAAATAACTGGTCACTACTCAGCAATTAATTGTGCTATTCAGTCTCCATAAGTCCAAATGAGGGTCTCGCTCTTTGGCTCTCATTTTTGACAAGCAGTGATATTTGCTTGCTTTTAGTGCAGCACATTTTCCACTCAACAGTCATTTGTACTTGTGCACTGTTTTAACATTTTGGCATTGTATATTAGAAAAAGGTGTTGCAGAACATTTAACATAATTTAGACATGAAATTTTGTAACATGGTACATACATAAACCTATACCTTTGTTTACTATAGATACACTTTCAAGCAGTGTACTTCATAATACCAGTATTGAGACTCTAAGCATATCAATAATCATTATTGTTCAGCCGTAGATATAGGGTGGGATGGTCCGGCCCCTGCCTGCCGCCAAGATCATCTGGCCCCGCCGAAAGTCAATGGACGATTGGCTGGGCTGCCGAATCCCCGTGGCAGATCCCACCACAACGGGGCTGGAAAATCCCAGCCATAGTTTTTTGAATATCAGTGACTTAATATGACGTTTTATAAAAATGGTACAAAATTACAGAAATAATTCTACTTTCCAAATAAAGCCTTAGTTATTTGTTTTTTTTCATTCAAAACAAACACTAATGTCAGATAATTGGCAAATTTGCAATTTTGAAGCAAGGTCACTTATGTGCAGGAAATATAAGCAGTATGTGTGTGTGTGCATGTGTGTGTGTTTCTGTGTGTGTGTGTGTGTGTGTGTGTCTGTATGTGTGTGTGTGTATCTGTGTATGTGTGTGTCTGTGTGTCCGTGTGTGCATGTGCGTGTATGTGTGTGTGTGTCTGTGTCTGTGTGTGTGTGTGTGTGTGTGTGTGCGTACGTGCGTGTATGTGTCCATGTGTGTGTGTGTGTGTGTGCGTGTGTGTCTGCGTGTGTTGTCATGTGATTTTCTTCAATCCTGTTTGGTGAAACAGCACGTCTTTTTGCTTTTGCCTCCGTTTGGTGAAGATTTTGACTGCAAGCATTGTTTCACAGATGCATGGCAGAAACTCTCATTCTGCTCTTTGCAAGATATGTATGATGGATAGTGATATCCAGGCCCAGTGGAATACAAGGACCATGTATGTTGTAATTGGTTAGATATGGAGTCAGCCATTTCTCAGCTCCTCTCTTATTTTGCCCCATTTGATTTTTCTTTCCACTGAACTCAGTGGAATCCACTCCATTAATTGTCTCACTAGATTTTCAATCTGTATGATTGGTGCTGATTTTAATCTTCACTGCCTCCAATATTGAAGCTATTTGTTTCTGTGAGTAACACATGCAGGGGGATTTGGCTCATTGATGGCAATGATCAGAACTGGAGGGAAATCCTCTCGCAACCACATAGGACTGTGTGATGTGTGACACAGGGAGGGCCGGTGCAGGGACCATGCCAAGTGATTTCTGCCTGTATTATTATGTGAAGGCACAAGGGCAAGTTTGGCACGAGTTCCTGGAGTTTGAGTTCAGGCCGGATGGTGAGTGTTGACCAGAATGTCTGGAGCTCACGATGTGGCTGCGAATCTGGAGCCTGGGGAGGTTAGGGGGCAGCTGAGGGAAGGCCGGGCCCAGGCTCCCAGACCTCACACTGTTGCTGTTGAATGTGTCTGAGTCAATGTAAAAACAAAATAGAGACCTTACAACTCCTTGCACACAGCCTTCTCATAAACAGGCATTTCAGAGTCTTTGAAGCTCAAGGTTACTGGGATCTAAAGCAGCACCTGTATTCTACTGATAGTTTGCCTGCTGAACATTTATTCCTTGGCTGTGATGGCCTGAGGATGTGAAATGTGGTATAATGTTTGTATTCCCTGCTGTTGGCAGTTTTACATGGAATTTATAGCACAGAAGCATGCCATTTGGCCCAACTCATCTATGTTGATGTTTCTGTTCCACATAAGCCTCCTCCCACCCTTCTTGATCACACTATCAGGGTAACCTTCAGCTTCTTTCTTCCTCATGCATTTATCAAGTTCCTTGAATGTACCTATGCTAGAATTATAGAATGGTTACAGCACAGAAGGAGGCCATTCAGCACATTGCCTCTGTGCCAGTTCTCTGCAACACAACTCAGCTATTTCCACTGCTCTGCCTTTTCCCTGTAGCCCTGTAGAACTCTTCAGATAATTATCCAGTTCCCTTTTGAAAACCGCAATTGAATCTGTCACCACCACACTCTCAGGCAGGGGATTCCAGATCCAAACCACTTGTTGCATAAAGAAGTTTTTCCTCATGTCGCCTCTGGTTCTTTTGTTAATCACCTTAGGGTTCTTGAACTTCTGCCAATGGAAACAGTTTCTCCCCATTTATTCTATCCAGCCCCCTCATCATTTTGAACACATCTAATAAATCTCCTCTCAACCTTCTCTTCTCCAAGGAGAACAGCCCCAGCTTCACCAATCTATCCACATTACTGAAGTCTCTCATCTTCAGAGCCATTCTTGTAAATCTTTTCTGCACCCTTTCTAAAACCTTCACATCCTTCCTGTTGAGAGTAACCAGGGTTTTATGAAGGTTTATGACTTACTTGCTTTTTGTAATCTGTGCCCCTATTTATAAAACCCAGGGGCAAGACTTTTAGGTCTGCGGATAGGCGTGATCGGCGGAAGGCCATGATCAGCAGATGGGCATGATCGGCGGATAGGCATGATTGGCGGATGGGCATGATTTGCGGATGGGCGTGATCGGCGGATAGGCATGATTGGCGGATGGGCGTGATCGGCGGATAGGCATGATTGGCGGATGGGCGTGATCGGCAGATGGGCGTGATCGGCGGATGGGCGTGATCGGCGGGCCCGGGATCAGGTGGACAATGGACTACCGACAGCGATCGGCCCCCGACCGCAATTTCATGCTGGTTAGCTAAATAATGGCCAGCCAGTATGAAGCGCACACTGAAATGCTCAGCGCTGCCAGGATAAGGGCGGGTGCTGACGTCAGCATGGGCGAGTGCTGAATGAAAACTCTCTGAAGGCAGAGAGCTGCCTCAGGGGGCTGAAGACTTGAAACAATTAAACACATTTTTTTAAATCAGGAGAAAAGTATCCAAGCGTCACAATCAGTCACCTGAATATATACATGATAAAAACGTTGTCCATTGATTTTATTTTTATTTAATAATAGAAACCTCATCCCGCCCTTGGATGAGGTTTAATGAAAAATGCAAAGTCCGCCTGGCCAATGTGCCCATCTGCCAACCCTAACATTGGACAGACCACGAAAAGTTGGAGACAATTGCAACTTTAATTCCACTAATTGGCCTCTTAACTGTCGGCGTGCGTGCTTCTGACTTATGCGCACACCTGCCAACTGAAATATCGCGCGAGCACGGGATGATGTTGGGTCACTCGCCCGACGTCATTTCGTGTGATTTCGCATCTGATCGGGTGGGGCGCGCACCCGCATGGCGACCTAAATATTCTGCCCCAGGATTCAGTATAATTTACTAACTGCTTTCCCAACCAGCCCTGCCACCTTCAGCACATATATACCCAGGTCCCTCTGCTCCTGCATTCCCTTTAGAATTGTGTCCTTTATGTTACCTCTCCTCATTCTTCTGACGAGAATGTATCATTTCACACCTCCCTACATTAAGTTTCATCTGCCATGCGTCTGCCCATTCCACCAGCCTTTCTATATCTTCTTGAAGTCTTTCACTATCCTCCTCACAGTTCACAATACTTCCAAGTCTTCCATCATCTGCAAATTTTGAAATTGTGCCCTATACACCCAGGTCTAGGTTATTAATATAAATATAGAAAAGCAGAGGCCCCTCTATATACCATCCCTCAGTCAGAAGCAAGCAAAATTTTCTGTAATTCATTTTTTTAATAGGCTTGAATTAAATAATTAAACTGTTGCATGATGAAATTCTAACTATGTTAAAGACTAGTGATTCGAAATGCCACATGGGTTCAAAATAAAATGCCTACCAGAACTAATATTTTTCATTTAAAAAGCATAGTTTTACTGATTTATGGGGACTCAAATGATTAATACATGGGAAAACAATGGAATAATAGATTAAGAAATGATATGTCACCACATTTTCTTGGAGCTCTGGCATCTCAAAATTTGGCACTACATCCCTGGTTCTAATCAGTGATCCTTAAAGGAACAGCTGGATCCCACTGTAAAAAAATAAGAAAGCAAAATTGTCAATATTCTTATTTCAATGGAACTGGGAAGAGTAGAATAACGGGTTAACCTGAAATCAAATGGAATTGGTCAGATCCCCATCCATGCAGCCAATTCAGGATGGCCGATTGGTGTCCACAGCTCACCAGTTCAATGCTGATGAAGCCCTAGGCCCAATTTTGTTTGGGCCTCAGATCAACATCTCTGGGCATGTTTTGAGATTGTTCCAACCACCACTAGTAATTTCTCCCGCCCAGTCTAACAAAGTTTGCCACAAGCCACAAAAATTTTAAAAGCTACTATCCATTAAAATTTGCGACTGGCCTCAAGCAATGAACCTGTAGGTGGCATTGTAAATGTAACATTGCATGACTAATTGAGTATAATGGGCTGACACCTAACATTGCATAACCGTCAATCAACTGGTATTATTCTATTTACAGTAGACCATGACAAGTCCTAACACTCACCACCAGATGTCACTGCATCAGTGGAAGTACTGGAGAAAGACAGACATCTTGGCAAAGATAAATAAGGTTAATTGATTTTACTTTTTCACTCCATGCTAGTCATCCAAGCCACAAAAATAATGACTGACATCCTGTCTAACTTAATGTTGTCATTTTACAGCAAAACATCAACATTTTTGAAACTTCAATTCCCGCCCCATTGATCAACATTTTGATCAAATGATGAAACCTTTCTTCCCTCACCCCACTCCTCAGATTTCCCAGATAACCCCTACTTTCGCTTCCTAAGCTGCGCTCCTTCCCATTCCTGCCTTTCCATCCCTTTCTTCCTCCTTCCCTTTTCACAATTTTGGGGTCTTTCCCCCTTCACTGTTAGGATGTTTCAAACACTAAAATAAGGAATAAAAACAAAAAACTGTGGATGCTGGAAATCCAAAACAAAAAATAAAAAATACCTGGAAAAACTCAGCAGGTCTGGCAGCATCAGCGGAGAAGAGCACAGTTGACATTTCGAGTCCTCATGACCCTTCAACAGAACTAAGTAAAAATAAGAGAGGGGTGAAATATAAGCTGGTTTAAGGGGGGGGCGGGGTGGTTGTTGGGACAAGCAAGCAGTGATAGGTGGAGATAACCAAAAGATGTCACAGACAAAAGAACAAAGAGGTGTTGAAGGTGGTGATATTATCTAAAAGAATGTGCTAATTAAGAATGGATAGCAGGACAAGCAAGGTACAGATAGCTCTAGTGGGGGTGGGGTGAAATAAGACTAAAAGGGCATAAAAGGTATAGATAAATAATCAGTGGAATACATTAAAAATAAGGGAAATAGGTGGGAAAAGAAAAATCTATATAAATTATTAGAAAAAACAAAAAGGAGGGGGAAGAAATGGAAAGGGGGTGGGGACGGAGGAGGGAGTTTAAGATCTAAAATTGTTGAACTCAATATTCAGACCGGAAGGCTGTAAAGTGCCTAGTCGGAAGATGAGGTGCTGTTCCTCCAGTTTGCGTTGAGCTTCACTGGAACAATGCAGCAAGCCAAGGACAGACATGTGGGCAAGAGAGCAGGGTGGAATGTTAAAATGGCAAGCGACAGGGAGGTCTGGGTCATTCTTGCGGACAGACCGAAGGTGTTCTGCAAAGCTGTCACCCAGTCTGCGTTTGGTCTCTCCAATGTAGAGGAAACCGCATTGGGAGCAACGAATGCAGTAGACTAAGTTGAAGGAAATGCAAGTGAAATGCTGCTTCACTTGAAAGAGTGTTTGGGCCCTTGGACGGTGAGGAGAGAGGAAGTGAAAGGGCAGGTGTTGCATATTTTGCGTTCGCATGGGGAGGTGCCGTAGGAGGGGGTTGAAGTGTAGGGGGTGTTGGAGGAGTGGACCAGGGTGTCACGGAGGGAACGATTCCTACGGAATGCCGCCGGGGGGTGAAGGGAAGATGTGTTTGGTGGTGGCATCATGCTGGAGTTGGCGGAAATGGCGGAGGATGATCCTTTGAATGCGGAGGCTGGTGGGGTGATAAGTGAGGACAAGGGGGACCCTATCATGTTTCTGGGAGAGAGGAGAAGGCGTGAGGGCGGATGCGTGGGAGATGGGCCGGACACGGTTGAGGGCCCTGTCAACCACCGTGGGTGGAAAACCTCGGTTAAGGAAGAAGGAGGACATGTCAGAGGAACTGTTTTTGAAGGTAGCATCATCAGGACAGATGCGACGGAGGTGAAGGAACTGAGAGAATGGGATGGAGTCCTTACAGGAAGCGGGGTGTGAGGAGCTTTGGTCAAGGTAGCTGTGGGAGTTGGTAGGCTTGTAATGGATATTGGTGGACAGTCTATCACCAGAAATTGAGACAGAGAGGTCAAGGAAGGGAAGGGAAGTGTCAGAGATGGACCATGTGAAAATGATGGAGGAGTGGAGATTGGAAGCAAAATTAATAACTTTTTCCAGGTCCCGACGAGAGCATGAAGCAGCACCGAAGTAATCATCGATGTACCGGAGAAAGAGTTGTGGGAGGGGGCCGGAGTAGGACTGGAACAAGGAATGTTCCACACACCCCATAAAGAGACAGTCATAGCTGTGGCCCATGCGGGTACCCATAGCCACACCTTTTATTTGGAGGAAGTGAGAGGAGTTAAAGGAGAAATTGTTCAGTGTGAGAACAAGTTCAGCCAGACAGAGGAGAATAGTGGTGGATGGGGATTGTTCGGGCCTCTGTTCGAGGAAGAAGCTGAGAGCCCTCAGACCATCCCGTTGGGGCATGGAGGTGTAGAGGGATTGGATGTCCATGGTGAAGAGGAAGAGGTTGGGGCCAGGGAACTGGAAATTGTTGATGTGACGTAAGGTGTCAAAGGAATCACGGATGTAGGTGGGAAGGGACTGGACAAGGGGAGAGAGGAGGGAGTCAAGATAGCGAGAAATGAGTTCCATGGGGCAGGAATAGACTGACACGATCGGTCTGCCGGGACAGTACTGTTTGTGGATTTTGGGTAGGAGGTAGAAGCGGGCCGTCCGAGGTTGGGCGACTATCAGGTTGGAAGCTGTGGAAGGAAGATCTCCAGAGGACATGAGGTCAGTGACAGTCCTGGAAACAATGGCTTGATGTTCAGTGGTGGGGTCATGGTCCAGGGAGAGTTAGGAGGAAGTGTCTGCGAGTTGACGCTCAGCCTCCGCGAGGTAGAGGTCAGTGCGCCAGACAACAACAGCACCACCCTTGTCAGCGGGTTTGATGACAATGTTAGGGTTGGACCTGAGAGAACGGAGTGCAGTAAGTTCAGAGAGAGAGACAGGTTAGAATGGGTGAGAGGAGCAGAGAAATTGAGACGACTAATGTCACGACGACAGTTCTCAATGAAAAGATCAAGAGAAGGTAAGAATACAGAGGGAGGGGTCCAGGTGGAGGGAGAATATTGGATAAAAACAAAAAGCTAAAAGCTACTGCGGATGCTGGAAATCCAAAATAAAACAAAAACAGAATTACCTGGAAAAACTCAGCAAGTCTGGCAGCATCGGCGGAGAAGAAATCAGTCAACGTTTCGAGCCTCCATGGCCCTTCCAGTTCTGCCGAAGGGCCATGGAGGCTCGAAACGTTGACTGATTTCTTCTCCGCCGATGCTGCCAGACTTGCTGAGTTTTTCCAGGTAATTCTGTTTTTGGAGAATATTGGAGGTGGGTAAAAGGATCCGTTGAACAGGGAGAGGACTCCTGCCCAAAGAAGTGAGCATGGAGACGAAGACGGCGGAAGAAGAGTTCAGCATCGTGCCGAGCCCGAAATTCATTGAGATGAGGGCGTAAGGGTATAAAACTAAGTCCTTTGCTGAGCACTGAACGTTCAGCGTTGGAGAGGGGAAGGTCAGTGGGTATAGTAAATACCCGGCCGGGGCTGGGATTGGAAGATGGGGTGGGGACAGAGGGACAGGCAGAGGTGGATGGGTGTCGGTGTCGATGAGTTGTTGGAGCTTGCGTTCCTTAACACTTGAGAGAAAGAGAAAAAGTTTCTTGTTGAGGCGTCGGATGAGACGAAGAATAAAATGAAACTGGGGGCACCGGGATGGTCTGAGGGCTCTCAGCTTCTTCCTCGAACAGAAGCCCGAACAATATCCATCCACCACTATTCTCCTCTGTCTGGCTGAACTTGTTCTCACACTGAACAATTTCTCCTTTAACTCCTCTCACTTCCTCCAAATAAAAGGTGTGGCTATGGGTACCCGCATGGGCCACAGCTATGACTGTCTCTTTATGGGGTGTGTGGAACATTCCTTGTTCCAGTCCTACTCCGGCCCCCTCCCACAACTCTTTCTCCGGTACATCGATGATTACTTCGGTGCTGCTTCATGCTCTCATCGGGACCTGGAAAAATTTATTAATTTTGCTTCCAATCTCCACCCCTCCGTCATTTTCACATGGTCCATCTCTGACATTTCCCTTCCCTTCCTTGACCTCTCTGTCTCAATTTCTGGTGATAGACTGTCCACTAATATCCATTACAAGCCTACCGACTCCCACAGCTACCTCGACTACAGCTCCTCACACCCCGCTTCCTGTAAGGACTCCATCCCATTCTCTCAGTTCCTTCGCCTCCGTCGCATCTGTTCTGATGATGCTACCTTCAAAAACAGTTCCTCTGACATGTCCTCCTTCTTCCTTAACCGAGGTTTTCCACCCACGGTAGTTGACAGGGCCCTCAACCGTGTTCAGCCCATCTCCCGCGCATCCGCCCTCACGCCTTCTCCTCTCTCCCAGAAACATGATAGGGTCCCCCTTGTCCTCACTTATCACCCCACCAGTGTCCGCATTCAAAGGATCATCCTCCATCATTTCCGCCAACTCCAGCATGATGCCACCACCAAACCCATCTTCCCTTCACCCCCCCTGGCGGCATTCCGTAGGGATCGTTCCCTCCATGACACCCTGGTCCACTCCTCCATCACCCACTACTCCTCAACCCCCTCCTACGGCACCTCCCCATGCGAACGCAAGATATGCAACACCTGCCCTTTCACTTCCTCTCTCCTCACCATCCAAGGGCCCAAACACTCCTTTCAAGTGAAGCAGCATTTCACTTGCTTTTCCTTCAACTTAGTCTACTGCATTCGTTGCTCCCAATGCGGTTTCCTCTACATTGGAGAGACCAAACGCAGACTGGGTGACGGCTTTGCAGAACACCTTCAGTCTGTCCGCAAGAATGACCCAGACCTCCCTGTCGCTTGCCATTTTAACACTCCACCCTGCTCTCTTGCCCACATGTCTGTCCTTGGCTTGCTGCATTGTTCCAGTGAAGCTCAACGCAAACTGGAGGAACAGCACCTCATCTTCCGACTAGGCACTTTACAGCCTTCCGGTCTGAATATAGAGTTCAACAATTTTAGATCTTAAACTCCCTCCTCCATTCCCACCCCCTTTCCACTTCTTCCCCCTCCTTTTTGTTTTTTCTAATAATTTATATAGATTTTTCTTTTCCCACCTATTTCCCTTATTTTTAATGTATTCCACCGATCATTTATCTATACCTTTTATGCCCTTTTAGTCTTATTTCACCCCACTCCCACTAGAGCTATCTATACCTTGCTTGTCCTGCTATCCATTCTTAATTAGCACATTCTTTTAGATAATATCACCACCTTCAACACCTCTTTGTTCTTTTGTCTGTGACAGCCATTGGTTATCTCCACCTATCACTGCTTGCTTGTCCCAACAACCACCCGCCCCCCCTGCTTAAACCAGCTTATATTTCACCCCTCTCCTATTTTTACTTAGTTCTGTTGAAGGGTCACGAGGACTCGAAACGTCAACTGTACTCTTGTCCGCCGATGCTGCCAGACCTGCTGAGTTTTTCCAGGTATTTTTTATTTTTTGACTAAAATAAGGAAGTTCAATGAACCAGAAAGCCATTTCTCATCCCTGACTTCTCTAGTCAAACTCATTCCCAAATAATATTCTATCTAATATTAATGCAAATAACATTTAACAGATAACTTACAGTTATTGCTGAGTGTTATGTCTTTGAAAATGTTGTTTGGCTCCACATTAAGAATTACCTTAGTAATCAACTATTTCTCCCACCACCACCACCCCCACCTCTGAACCAGGCACTATGTTGGTGATACTTCATCATTTATTTTTCCTCTTCCTTTAACAGCTATGCTTATGCCAGGCATCCAGGTGTTTATACCTCAAAGTTCTTAAAATGTAAAAGCCCTGGCCTACTTTCATTTCATTAAGCATGGTTCATTTTTGGGAGGGAAATTAAATATTAAGTTTGATTACACAATTCACCAGATGAGAAATTCTTCAAAATTGCATCTCTTTATTCCATTCAGTTAGAATATTTATTTATAGAAATTCACTCTCCTAGGCTTGCTTTAAACCTGGAGTGTACCTGAACAGCAGGACCTAAGCATCCCTATAAACCTTAGCCCATCTAATCCTTGACTAATATTGATACCATTGTCAACGTTTCTTATTACCAGAATAAAGATGACAAGATGTGACCAACTAAGTCACATCGATTTGTTACAACGTATTTTTCTGAATAAACTGTCGAGACAACAGAATTTAAATTATTCATAATTTTACAGCCATTTTCTTGTTTATTATTTTAATGGCTATATGATTCTATCAATAAGTTGTAAGCTTTGTTTGTTATTATCCTTTCACCAAATGATTAGGTTCAGTCCATTTTGAATGCTCAATGTCCAAGTCCAGAGGCACTTTGAAGGATTAGCAACAATAAGATCGTTATAAGATCGTTAACGACATATAATTAATAAAGTAAATAGCTCCCTCTTATGGCTGTTTTTAATACACTTTATTTTTACTCTCCGGGGTGTGTCGTGGGGTGTAGGAAGTGGGTCACATAGAAAGCCATAGGGATAAAACGAAGACTGGCATTCATTTAGCGCTTTTCACACCCACTGGACATCTCAAAGAGCTTTACAGCTGATGATGCTGAAGCAATGTCACCATTGTACTGTAAGAACCACAGCAACCAAATTGCACACAGCAAACTCCCACAAACAGCAACGTGTGAAGTCATTTACCTCGTGAATCCACCAAGCTCTCACCTCGATGAAGCTGCCGCATTTCCCTACACTTGGGAAACCCAGCCGACAGCCGTTAAAGTCAAAAATCTAAATGACAATGAGGCTCGCAGCCTTACAATCACGTTCAAGTTCCAAATCGTCTTCTTGGAGCAGACTGGACACCTGCCCACCTTCCAGCCTCAGATAAAGATGGAGATGGGTGGGTTGGAGGCAGGTTGGCTCGGGAAACAAATTTTCCAAGCTTCAACCCCACTCATGATTTCTGACCCTTATTATTCATAACCTCCACCCAGATTGATTCTACTTCCTGATATCTAGGACAAGATCCTTTCTCACTACTGTTCTTGTGTTATATATTTTATTACCAGGGAAACTCTTCCTTCTTCCCCATTCTGGCCTTGTAAAATGTTGGGTACTCTGGAATATTTATTTCCTGACCTTGGTCACCTCCTAACCATGGCTGGAATTTTATGCAGTGCCCCCCCTCCCCAGGCATGGAATGGCAGGTTGGGGGGAGGGTGTGGGTGGGATGGTGGGCTGTAAGTTTGATCACCGTGCCAAATGCATTGTTCCTGGTGTCCACTAGCTCCTGGCACCTGTTGCTGGAGTCCACTTGCCTGTGGATCAATTGAAATCCTTAAGTAGCCAATCAGTGGTCACTTAAAGGCCTCCTCCCACTGCTGCTGGAATTTTACCCATGGCAGGAGAGGCCAACGACCAGTCACCAGGTTGCCAAGTAAAACTTGGTGAGCCAGAGGCCCACCCAGAGTGTAAGATCTCCAGCCTCACTTTCCCCCTCCCCTTGCCCTTTCTAACCATGCACCCAACCCTGTTAACTGGGCCTGCCTACCTGACCCAGCAATGTCCCAGACCCACCTTACATCCCATCGCTGAATGCCCTATTCTTGGCCTTGCTGCAGTGCCAGCAGTGGTGCTGCTGGGGCATGAGAGCTGCCAGCTCTCTGTTGGCTGCCAGATCTCTGAGGCGGGAATTCCCCTTGATGAGGGGCGGATGTCTGGTCTCAAATCAATTAAAGGGCCATTGGCTGATTAAGGCTACGGAGTGAGCTAGCCAAGCAGAGGCTGGTTTTTATAAGAAGGGGCAGAACCACTGCCCCCAGCATGACATTTGGCCCATGGGCTGAATTTTATGGCTGGGGGTGGGGTGGGTGGGGGGGGTGGGGGTGGGGGTGCGGAGTGGGAGTGGGAGCGGGCGTGGACCCAACCACTGCCCGCAATCGGTCCGCACCGGCATTTTACACGGGCAGGTCAATTAAGGCGTGAATCGCAGCTCCCGAGGACAGCAGGAGTGGGTGGTGAAGAGATGGGTTCTGCCCCCGCAGCATATGGTACACTGAGACCCACATTGCTGTTTTGGGGGCAACCTGGAGGAGCTGCACCGAGGCGCAGTGCTGGAACTCCAGGACATGTCCAAGTCAGGGTGATGACATGCTGGGAGGGGAGCTTCAAGGTGGCGTGGCACCGATCGATCTGCTGTGCTCTGCACTCCACGTGCTCACACCTCCTTGCTGTGGAAGGTTAGACCGTGTGGTGCCTGATGTGATGTAGGCAGCATTTGGCCAAGTGGGTGGGGACAGGCCTAGCATTTTTGTGTGAGTGTTTCGCAGCAGCGGGGTGAAAAGACACTGGAGCCCTGCAATGTCCCACTCTGGTTGGGGTGGGCCATCTGCGAAGAGAGTCCAGGTTCAAGCAGCTCTAATCAATGCTCTTCTCTCCTTTACAGGAGAAGAATGCACATAATGCCGCCGAGCGGGTGAGGACCGGCGGTGGCCCAGCACAGTTAACGATTCTCAGCTGTTTCGAGCAGGAGGCCCTAGATTTGGAGCGGCGCCATGCACCAAGGTCCACCGGTGTTGGTGAGGCTGGGGTGCCACGGGCAGGTATGTTTGCCCAGCAGTGAGGTCAGCATTGTTCACCCAACAGCCATGGGAGTGATGAATGATCAGTGATTGAAGTTTGCAACATGGCTTGACCATTGCTTATGGAAGGATGAGTGCGTAATGATCCGGGGGACAGGGATACACATTGACATTGTCTCCACGTTAACTGATCCACTGTCCTTGTTCTTCCTTTCAGCATCGGAGGAGCAGGGCCGGGGAGGAGGAGCAGCAGAGGCCCCCTCTCACACCTGAGGGCCCTGAAGCCTCACCAGCATCAAACCATCTCTGCCAGGCAGGCACCAGTGCAGATACTGGCACCTCGGTGGGAATTAAAACAATGGCTAGTGTCCTGGGGCATAGCGGTGAGGGCACTTCACAGTCGCTGGAGGAGCTGGCAGAGACAGAGAGTGCCCATGGCGCCAGCAGTCGGAGGACTTCACGGGACCAGGCACATGCTCAGCCTGATGATGTGCCTCTGGAG
The DNA here is from genome assembly GCF_964194155.1 of Cetorhinus maximus. Classification (NCBI taxonomy): domain Eukaryota; kingdom Metazoa; phylum Chordata; class Chondrichthyes; order Lamniformes; family Cetorhinidae; genus Cetorhinus; species Cetorhinus maximus. The sequence goes on from NC_135885.1 coordinate 89,567,198, forward strand.
TCTTCCGTGACGCATCAGGAGCAGGAAATGGGGCCGGGTGTGCGGGAGCATCTGGTGAAGATACATGAAGCTATGGTTGGCTTGGTGTCCATGGTGGAGGAGCCCATGTGGACGCTCGCTGAAGCAATACGCCATGCGTCCTCCATTGGCAACTGTCGTGGAGAGGCTCCTCCAGGAGACCAATCAGGGCTTCCTGGGGATGTGCTCGGACCAGCAAGCCCTCACATCGGCATTGACCTCAGCTGGTCAGTGCCAGTGTGGGAGATGGTTTGGGCACCAAGTTTCCCAGCTCGGTGCCCACCCATCCACGGTGTGCAGAAATGTCCGAAGCGACCTCACATCAGCACAGCAGCTGCCTGTCGTCTCTGTGGGCTCCTCTCAGGGCACACCGGATGAGGGCGGCAGCTCCTCCGCCCCTCTCCCAGTGACTGTAGCATCCAGTGAGGATGTGATGACTGGGGAGATGCCAGCTGTGCAACTGGCAGCTCCCTCCCAGGCGGGGCCAGCACTGGCTCCACGGGCCAGAGGACGACCGCCAAGGTCATCGAGGCCAACAGGACAGCAGAGTCAGCAGGCTGTCTCAGATATCAGTGCCAGCGAGGGGGCAGCACCAAGAGGTAGCCCCTGGAAACAGACACATAAGGCACCTTAGGCACACCACAGGTTTATCACTGGTGCTTTTGTGTTGGCCCGAGATGAGGTTTTTATGAGTTGGTGTGATTTTTAACACCTTTGTCATTTTGTTTCAATAAGTTTCTTTGATTGCAACATTAAATTCAGACATGTCACCATGGCTGAGGGTGCCTCTTTTCTTCTGCAGGTGGATGGTTTCCAATAATGTTATGAGTGGGACATTCAGCTTCATTAACAAGGCCCTTAGTTACTGTTCCTAACCAGGCAGATTTTGCACTTAGGTTTCAAGTATGGAGCATGCAGCCCAGGCTTGTGTTGAAGGTCCATATATGGTTTGCTAGCTGAAGGTTCATTGGATTAAAGCCTCCCGGGTGTCCCTGCCTTCCTGGAGTATGCCCGGGTCAGCGTCTACCCCCTCAGCATTTCCTTGTCCATGCTCATCCTCGGACTGACTGCTGGACTGTGCAGCCGCAGCCAATGTGTCTACTTCTTCTTCGCCCACAGCGTCCCCCCCTTTCCAGCTCAAGATTGTGGAGGGCGCAGCATGCAACCACTATCACCGACACACGATCTGGGGGGTACTGGAGTGCGCCACCTGAACGGTCCAGGCATCGGAAGCGCATCTTGAGAAGACTGATGGTTCTCTCCACCACAGCCCTTGTGGAGTAGTGGCTCCTATTGTACCGCTGCTCAGCTTCTGTTCTTGGATGGCGGAGAGGCATCATGAGCCACCTTCTAAGGGGATAGCCCTTGTCACCCAGCAGCCATCCATCCAGCCGGGCTGGAGCACTGAAGAGCCCTGGTACCTGGGAGTGTCTGAGGATGTAGATGTCGTGGGAGCTGCCTGGGTACCTTGCACAGACTTGTAGAATCTGCATCCTGTGATCACACACTATCTGCACGTTCATGGAGTGGAAGCCCTTCCTGTTGACGAAGGCACCGAGCACACCTGCTGGCGCCTTGATGGTCACATGTGTGCAGTCTATAGCACCCTGGACGCGGGGGAAGCCAGCAATGGCCGCGAAGCCTCTGGCTCACTGTGTCTGGCTTGCCTGGCCCAAAGATAGTGGATGAAGGTCAATGCACGCCTGAACAGAGCATCTGTAACCTGCTTGACACAAGTGTGGACAGCTGACTGGGAGACACCGCAAAGATCACCCACCGACCCCTGGAAGGAGCCAGATGCATAGAAGCTGAGGGCAGCTGTGAGCTTCAGAGCTGCTGGCATGGGGTGTCCACCCACACGGTTAGCGGAGATCTCAGGCTCAATCATCTGACAGATATAGTTGACTGTCTCCCTTGAAAGATGGAGCCTCCTTTGGCACTGCACCTCAGACATATTGAGGTAGCTGCTTCACTGCCTGTAAACCCTGGCAACAGGATAGTGGCGTCTTCTGCAGCCCCTTCCACCTTGGACAACCTCTTGCTCCTGCACCCCTTGTGTTTGCGCCTGTCCTTCCAAAGGTGGCTCCCTTGGAGGCTGATTGTGCACTCCTGGCCTCCTCCCCCTTCTAGCCCTCCCTTCCTCCTCAGAGGAGGTGCCTCCAGTAGACAGTTCAGCTTCCATTCCCAGGCTAAGGGAAGGCTTCCTGAAACATGCAGGCCCAGAAAAGATTCCTCACTGCAGAGTGCTGACCTGAAGGTTGTGAGTCCAGACCAAGCAGCTGGAATGCGTTTTGAAGTACTGCAGATCACACAGGCAAGTATCAGTAGCTTTTAAAAATCAATACTTGAGAGAGCATACTCACGACTCCAGTGAGCCCTCTTCTCCCACCTGTGGATGAGGTTTATACAAATGTGTCCTACCCGCCTGCCCATTGCACCCGTGCGCCGACCCGAAGATTGCACGGGTGCCAAAAAATTGTGGTCGATTGGAGCCTCAAGGCCCTTAAGCGGCCCGTTAATTAATGGCGGATGTGCATCGGAGATCATCGCGCGCCCGCTCAACAAAATATCGCAATGGTGCGCAGTGATGTTGAGATGCTCGCCCGATGTCACCATGCGTCATTTTACGTGCGTGCATGTGGGGCCTGCCCCCACATGCCAACGGGAAAATTCTGCCCCATGTCTCTGTAATGGTCATTAGATCAAGCCAATTATCTGTTTTAGTGCCGCTAGTTTGTCTATATTGTTACAAATACTTTGTTCATTCAGATAAAGAGCCTTTTTTTAACCACTTCTATTTGCATGGACCTTATTTGTTGATGCACTATTACCTTTAAACTCTCTGACACTTCCTGTCCCACTTAGTTTGTCTTTACCCAAATCGCTACACTGCTCTATTGCTTTGAGCTTTTTCTTTAGTTTTCTAAATCTCCCTTCACCTGACCCCTCCTCCACTCTGTTAGATTAAAGCCCTGTCCACAGCCCTAGTTATACAATTCACCAGGACACCGGGCCGAACCCAGTTTAAGTGGAGCCCACGCAATGGAACAGCTCCGTTTTTCCTCAGTATTGGTGCCAGTGCCCATGAATTGAAACTCCATCTATCCACACCACCCTTTGAGCCACACATTTAATTCTCTAATCTACTTGACCCAATGCAAATTGGTGTGTGGTTCAAGTAACAATGTAGAGATTATTACTTTCGATGTTCTGCGATTTAATTTGGACCCTAGCTCCTCAAACTCACTCAGCAGAACATCATTCTGGTTTCTATCTATATTGTTGGTTCCTACATGGATCACAATAACTGGATCCTCCCGCTCCAAGTTTGCCTCCAGCCTTGAGAAGATGTCCTTAATCCTGACACTTGGCAGACAACGAGCTTCAGAACTCACAATCGCAGCCTCGTAGAAAAGTATCTACACCCCTGACTATACTGCCCCCTATCACTACCACGTACTTTATCATTCCCCCAATGAAAGGCATCCTGAACTATGGCACCATGGTTAGTTTGCTCATCTAGACAGGTAGCAAGTCCCTCATACCTGTTAATCAAGATCAAGGGCTGAGGCTGCTCCATGACCATATCCTGGATTCTTATACCTGCCTGACTCACAGTCACAGCATCCTGTCCCTGACCATTGGCCAACTCTAACGTTCTACTTGACTTAAAGAGCGTGACTGCCTCCTGAAACAAAGGCCGGGATTTTCCATACCCGCCAGGGATTCCGGGGTGGGGCGCTTGGGAAGGGGAAAGGGGTGGCGGAGGGGGAAAGGGGTGGCGGAGGGGGAAAGGGGTGGCGGAGGGGGAAAGGGGTGGCGGAGGGGGAAAGAGGTGGCAGAGGGGGAAAGGGGTGGCGGAGGGGGAAAGGGGGTGCGGAGAGGGAAAGGGGGTGCGGAGGGCAATAGGGGGTGTGGAGGGGGAAAGGGGGTGCGGCGGGATAAAGGGGGTGCGGCGGGATAAAGGGGGTGCGGCGGGATAAAGGGGGTGCGAAGGGGGAAAGGGGTGCGGAGGGGGAAAGCGAGGGATATGCAGGCTAACGTGCACGGGAGGGGTCGGATACGTCCATGACTGCCTCCTGGGGAGCGAACTGAGTGTGGGTGTGGTATATGGGAATGGTGAGAATGACCGAGGGCAGAATGAGGCGGTAAAGTTGGAGGGTGAGTGTTCAACTGTAGCAATAGAAGGGACGGCGAGGGTGGTTGGTGGGGACTCGGAGGCAGACACGGACCCTGGGGGTGGGAAGGAGGAGGTCAGGGAGGTGAATGCAGATGGGGGTAGGATTTTCAGGAAGGAAGGGAATGTACACGTTCACCTGGACATCCCCGAAGGAAAAGGGTTGTGGCTGGTAGGTCACAGAGAGGAGGTGGGATGTAATGCCGTGGGCCAACTGTGATGGGGGAGAGGAAATGGGTAACTGGGGGAGGGTAAAGGCCAGGGGAGTGAAAGTAAAACCGAACTAGCACCATGCTGCCTAAGTCGAAAGTGAAACAAGAGTCGTGTTGGGTGAGATCTGGTGCTGCACGGAAGTGTGGTCAGTGGGTGGCAAACCCTAGCAGGCAGCATTGAAAATACTCAGGACATTGAGATGAGTGTGAAATGTGAAGGATCCCTGTGTGTGGGAAAGGGCTTGCACAAGGCTCCGAAAGGCCCTGTCACACACACACTTTTCCCTCCAGAATCACTCGTGGGCCGGCTGCTCCCTCTGCAGTGACAGGTCTTCCGGGCTGCTTATTTCCACCTCTTCACTGGAGGAGGGATCCTCTTCGCTGCAGATAAGGACGTGGACATCCCAAAGAGCTCTGCAGCTAATGATGCTGAAGCAACGTCACCATTGTAATGAGGGACTGGCTGGCTGAGGGTGTCAGTCCCTTAGCAGAGTTCCCTGTGAACCAAAGTAAAGATAATTAGTGCATGGCAGCAGAGTCAAAACCAGGAGAGTGCACGCTCACAGTTTTGCTGAGGGAGCGATAATGTGCAGGATCCTCAGGCGGGTGTTCACCACCAACCTCAGTTTCACCGCAGGCAGCGTCCACGCCCTCACCAGCCAGCACGATGGCACACTCCTCAAAGTGAGTGAGGGGCCTAATGTGGGCCACTCCACCCTCTGGTCCAGGACCTCTCCCTGCTGATGTGAGCCAGCTACTCCTGCATGGAAACAGATGGAGACAATATGAGCAGGACACATGGCACTGCCTGGAATGTTTGTGTGGTGAATGGAGCCATGGATGTGGTGAGGACACGAGCTAAAGAGAGTATGAGCCTGATGGAGATGTGAGGGTGTCTGTGAAAGTTAGTGGTGTTGTCCCTTGAGGTGTGAGATCCCTGTGGATGTGTGATGGGTTTGTGAGTGTGTGAGTTAAGAGCGACGAGAAGAGTGAGTTTCCCTGGCGGAACGGATGAGACCATTCATCCTATAGTGGCACTGGGTGGCTGTCCTCTTTTGCAGGGCATTGGCACTGACCACTGCTGCCATCACCTGCCATGCTGGATTAGTGATGCCACTGTCCACCCTGAGGTCAGAGCAGAGGTAGAGGACATTGCGGTGGGCCTCCGCGGTGTCCAAAAGGCATTCGAGGGATGCATCATTAAACCTGGGGACTGCAGTCTTTTTGCCTTTCTTGGGCATCTTCCCTGCAGTAGTCGTGGTCTGGAAGCACTGAGATGTGTGCTCGCAGCTGGACTTTAAATATGGCGCCCGGCATGCAGAAATGGTGCGGTGATGGCATGGTGGGTGAATGAGAACCTGCCCACCATGGAAATGGTGTGCTTCCCAGGAATGCATAAGTAATGTGGCGGGTTTGGGACAATAAGACGTGAAAACCCATCATCGCAGCCAATGGGTAAAATGTCATTTTACCCACACGCTACAGCACTTAGTGCAAACCTGGGACAATTCTGCCCAATGTGGTCAGGTAATTCTCCCCATCCCTGGCGCCCCAAAACATCTGCAGCTGAACAACTCTGAGCCAACATTGCTCAAGCTGCAGACACTTTCCATAGATATGGTTGTCCAGGATCGCAATACTCTCGCCAAATCCTGCATGCTGCAGTTACAGCACCCCACCTGCCCTGCCATATCTGTCTACCCTTATTTGGTTCATTAACCAGTTAATAATTCAATAAAAATAATAGCAAGTTACAGTCCCCTAGCTTAGAGACAAAAGGAAAACACTCACCAGCTGCTGGAGGTAACACAGAAAGAATAAAAAGCAACCCCTCCTTCCTCCTCAGCACCAAGTTCCCACTTGCACCAAATTCTCGACTTTCACACTTTGATTTCTTGAGACACCAAAAATCTGTCTATCCTATCCCCGCCTCAAGTATATTCAACAATAGAGCGTTTACACTCCCTAGGGTAGAGAATTCCGAAGATTCACAACCCTTTGAGTGAAGACATTTCTCCTCACCTCAGTCTTAAATTATCATCCCCTTGTCCTGAGACTGTGCCCCCGCGTTTTAGATTTCCCTACCAGAGGAAACAACCTCTCTGTATCTACCCTATCAAGCCCCTTCAGAATCTTGCATGTTTCAATGAGATCACCTCTCATTCTTCTAAACTCTAGAGAGTATGGGCCCAATTTACACAGCATCTCATCACAGGACAACCCTCTCATCCCTTTGCTAAATTACCCCAATACAAGTATATCCTTCCTTAAATATGGAGACCCAAGATACACACACTACTCTAGCTGTGGAGAACTCACCAAAGTACTATACAACTGTAGCTCAAGTTCTTTATTCCTGTACTCCAATCCCCTTGCAATAAAGGCCAACATGTCATTTACCTCCCTTATTCCTTGCTGTACCTGCATGGTAACTTTCTGTGTTTCTTGTGCGAGCACAACCAAACCTCTCTGAACATCAACATTTAAAAGTTTCACACATTTAAAAAGGTATTCAGCATTTCTATTCTTATGGCTAAAGTTAATAAACTCACACTTCGCCACATTATATTCCATCTGCCATTGTGTTGCCCACTCACTTAATCTGTCTATATTTCTTCTCAGCCTCTTTGTGTCCTCCTTGGAGCTTACATGTTCACCCAGCTTTGTATTATCAGTAAACGTAGACTTGCTGTCTCTTTATCTAAGTCAATAATAAAGATTGTAAATAGGTGAGGCCCCAGCACTAATCCTTGTGGCACTCCAATAGTCACCATCCGCCAACTTGAAAATGCCTCATTTATGTCTGCTCTTTGTTTCCTGTTGGCTAACCAATCCTCTATCCGTGCTAATATATTTCTCCGACTCCATGAACCTTTATCTTTTGTATTAACCTTTTGTGTTGCACCTTATCGAAAGCTTTTTGGAAATCCAGGTACACCACATCTACTGGTTCCCCTTTATCTACTAGTTATATCCTCAAAAACTCTGATAAATTTGTCAAACACAATTTCATTTTCTTAAATCTATGTTGTCTTTGTCTGACCATACTATCCCCTTAGCACCCTTGAGGATATGGTCTGCTGAATAATCGGGACAAATGTCACAGAGCCAGTGACACTCAGTGATGCTGAGGCCATAAAGGATGATGATAAGTTGCTGCCTTAAGCACCTTCTCTACTCACTCCTCACCCTCACCCTGAAGGCGTCATGAGTTGGAGACTGCAGATGGAGTGACCATGGATCTCCAACTTCCCTCTCCACTTCATTCACTGGTTCCTTCCCCACTTCACTCACTGGCATCCTCCCCATTGCACACCCCACTCTGCCCTTCCATCACTGCTACCCTCCCCTTATTCTTTGTGCTTTCAGACATATAAGGACTGAGGGATGCTCAACCTCCAAAGAGTCATGAAGAAAAGCAAACCCATAACTGTGAAGAGGAGGCACGGTCACTTCACCTTATACTCATAGCCACGAGCTCAGATACTTGCACTATACAAACTTTAGATATTAGAGTAGAATTGGGATCAGCGCACACTGAATCACGAGGCATGACTAGGCTGCAGCCATGCCAGGGAGATAGGACAGCTCGTAGGTGCACTCCTCAGAGGGTCAGGTCTCAAATGAGTTCTGCAGAGATCGGAACCCATCCTTTCCACTCCAAGGTAGCAGTGCCAGAGTAACCCATGACGGAGCGTCCACTGCTCACTATCTCAGCTTTCACTGCAGCACATACGGAGGCCTCCAGATGTCTCTCAGTGCTGCGCAGTGGAAATTGGATGGAGGTCATGAGATCCATGGCTGCTGCCATGCAAGCTCTGAATGCTGCCATCATGGATGTGGTTGTTAGTGCTCAAAGGGGCATGGAGGCTCACACAATCCAGCAATCCATGCCCCAGCAGATTAGTAGGATTGCTGAAGTCCATCCCCCGGGAATGGCAGTGGCCCCCATGCAGTTTAAACCTGCTGTCCTCTATCAGGATGACAGCATTCGTGCTCACACCAATGCAGCTCTGCCAATTTAAAAGCAAAATACTGCGGATGCTGGAAATCTGAAACAAAAACAGAAAATGCTGGAAAGACTCAGCAGGTCTGACAGCATCTGTGGAGAGAGAAACAGAGTTAACGTTTCGAGTCCGTACAACTCTTCTTCAGAGCTCTCCATGCCATCATCTCGCCGCTTCAGCAAACCGAGCGCCATATTTAAATCCACACCTTTCAGCGCTTCCAGACCACAACTGCTGCTAAGAAGACATGGCTCTGAAAGGCAAAAAGACTGCAGCCCCCAGGTTCAATGACACGTCCCTCAAGCACCCTTTGGATGCAGTGGAGGCTCACTGTGATTTTTTCTACCCCCCGCTCTGGCTGCAGGATGGGCAGTAACACATTAATCCAGCATGGGAGGCGGTAGCAGTGGTGGTCAGCGCCAATGCCCTTCAAAAGAGGACAGCCACCCAGTGCCACAAAAGGATGCATGATCTCCTCTGTTCAGCCAGGGTAAGTCACTCTTCTCATCGCTCTCAACTCACAAACCCATTACACATCCACAGGGCCCTCACTCACTGCCGGTTCAAGGGACATCCAGAGTGATGTGCCCTGTTTCACAGGCCACTGACATGCACTAATCCTTGCTTTCGCAGGCACATCTGGGAAATAGCCAACGGAGTCCACGACCTATGGCCTCCAATCAAGCCCCATAGAAACCTCTGAAGTATAATCTGGAAACCCTCCTCAAAGTCCTGTCACAGAGCTCACCCACACTATCCACCAGCGCAGAGACACACACCTCGGCGGGACCGAGCTTTAGAGTAGCCTTGGGATCACAATCTGATGAGCACATTGCACTGTCTGACCCACAGCAGGTGGCAGCAAGGAGTTCCCCGGTGTCCGACTCTCGGAGGGCTGCTGGAGGCCAGAAATTTGCTGAGTCCGAGTCAGATGAGGAGCCTCTGGACTCGGTCATGTCACAGTTGCTGGAGCTGCAAAGGCAAACTCGGGAACATCAGGAAAGGGTGTCCGCTGCACTCCTCAGATTACAAGGCATGATGGAGGAGTCTGTCCGCCTTCAGGCTGAAGTGATAACGTTGGCATGCCAACGCACCTAGGTTAACACTGGTAGGATGGTGGCCACCATGAGACCTTGGTCCAGGACATCGGTCCTGCACTGCTGCGCGAGCCCAACTCCATCACTGACGCCATAGTTAGCCTCCAACAGTGTGTATGCAAGAGGGGTGCTGAGCAGCTCATTTCACTCCAGTTACCCTGTCTCCTCAAGGAGTCAGTCAGGGGCCCCCCGGTACCCATAGGGAGGAAAATCAAAAGGTATAGTCCCCAGGGCCATCCATCCAGGTAGCTTTGGGAGTGTCCAGCCCATCTGACTCCCTTCTTCCTGTGACCTCAGCAGCTCCAGCTCCACAGGCCGAGGAAGGTGCCACTGCCACACAACAGGACCCCGAAAGCAGGCTGGGACCCTCCAGGTCTCAGCCCTCCAGAGACTCCCGTCAAGATTATCACAGACAGGGCATAGCAGTCAGCAGGCTGCCTCCATCTCTGCTGTATATACCTGGGGAGCACCAAAATGTAGCGACAGGGTTAGGAAGGTTAAGAATCTTGTAGAGTTAAAACAATTAACCAAATTAACAATAACAAGGGAGAAATCAAGCACAGCCCCTAAGTCAGGTCAGCTGTAAAATCAAGGGAAAACTTTAAAGGAACCTTACAAACATCAAACCAAGATGTGATTAAAGGGGTCAATAAAATACCCCAGTCCCCGCGGTGCCCACCGGGCACGGAAGGCCTCGATGGTGCCGGCAGACACCGCGTGCTCCCTCTCCAAGGAGACCCGGCCGCGAACGTAGCCGCGGAAGAGGGACAAACAATCGGGCGGGACTCCCCCCTCGATCACCCGCTGCCTGGACTAGTTAATGGCCAACTTGGCCAAGCCCAGGAGCAGGTTCACGAGGAGGTCCTCCTCCTTCCCGACCCCCCTACGCACCGGGTGTCCGTAGATCAGGAGCGTGGGACTGAAGTGCAAACAAAACAGTAACAAAAGGTTTTTTAAATAACTGAAAAGGGAGTGCAGCCTTTCACAGCCTATGTAAACGTGGTCCACGGACTCCACAAGACCACAAAAAGGGCAAGTGTCCTGGGAGTCCGTAAACCTACACATTCTTCGATTGTATGGGACTGCTGCATGCAACACCCTCCAACCCAGGTCCCCGATAGAAAGAGGGAGGACACCTCCGTAGAGGGCCTCCCATCGGGGGCCTCCACCGCCGGACGGCAACAAGACACGCCAGGGCGTGTCTGGGCGGCAGACAAGGGCGAGAAAATGGAAGGTGTGCAGCAGCAGTCCGTACAGAAAACTCCTCCGCACCGTGCCAAATGTCACGGAGGGCATGTCCCCAAGGCGGCTCATATTGCGGGGCACCGGCACCCGAGGGAGGGTTCGGGGCTTGGGGCCAATGTGGAATTCCGTCCGAACAGGGGAACGTTCAGCAGGAAGACCACCGCGCACCTGGGCCACCTTGAGACCTAAAATAACATCGGGTCCGAGCACGACCATCCTTAGGTCTTGGATGGCATCGGCTGCGTCCTGGACACTCACTGACGCGCAACGCGCCAACTCCTGCGGGAGCATCCAGCCCAGTCCTCCGCCACCCAGCACGTCCCCGATCCTGGTCACCCCGGCAGCCACAGCCCTCCTCTCCGCCAGCCACTGAAAAGGACAGAGGGGCGGATTCCTGAGCAGCGGCTCTCTGATGATAGCCGCTACTCCTGACGGGGGAGAGCTGCATCGCGAGGCCACCATGTTCCAGACTTTGATCAGGTCCTGGTAAAAGACGGACAACACCTGTAAGGAGCCACTGAGGCCCCTCTGCTCTATAAACAGGAGCTGCACGTTATAATTCAGGCCGTGCACCTGGCGGAAGAAATACGTCGCCAGGGCACACCATCTCGGAGGAGGCTCAACGTAAAGGTATCGCTGCAGGGTCTGAAGACGGAAAGTCGCCACCTGGGTGCGTAGGCACACCAGCGCCTGACCGCCCTCCCTAAGCGGGAGACTCAGAGCCTCAGCAGTGACCCAGTGCAATCTTTTGTCCCAGAAGAAGTCGACGAGCATTCTCTGGATTTTTGTGACAAAGTCCGGGGGAGGGGTCAAAGTGACCAGCCGATACCACAACATGGCGGCGATCAGCTGGTTTATGACCAGAAGTCGACCCCGGTAAGACAGCACTCGGAGCAGTCCTGTCCAGCGTCGCAGGCGAGTGGTGACTTTCGTCTCCAGCTCCTGCCAGTTCGCCGGCCAGGATTCCTCAGCAGGGCAGAGGTGGACCCCCAGGTAGAGGAGGCTGGTCCTGCTCCAGGTGAAAGGCCTGAGCTCCTCGGGTAGGGGATCCATCTGCCACGGGCCGACCAGGAGTCCAGAACATTTATCCCAGTTGGTCCTGGCAGAAGAAGCGGCAGAGTAGACCTCCTGGCACTCGCGCATCCTCCGCAGGTCAGCCGGGTCAGTGAACATGAGGAGTGCGTCATCAGCGTAAGCCGAAAGGACCACCCCGATGCCCGGCCCGCGCAGAACCAATCCCGACAACCTCCTCCGCAAGAGGCGCAGGAAAGGCTCCACACAAATAGAATACAACTGGCCAGACAGGGGGCAGCCCTGACGTACCCCTCTCCCAAAGCGAAGGGCACCATCAGGGACCCGTTAACCTTAACTAGACACTCCGCGGCAGTGTACAGAAGTCGGATCCGGGCGACAAAATGCATCCCGAACCCGAACGCTCGCAGAGTTCCGAATAAATATTCATGATCCACCCTGTCGAACGTCTTCCCCTGATCAAGGGACAGGATGGCACTCGACAGACCAGTCCTCTGGGAATAATGGATAATGTCCTGGACCAGATGGATATTATCATAAATTGTACGGCCCGGGACGGTGTAAGACTGGTCAGGGTGCATCATGTGGTCCAGCACGGTGCCAAGCCGGGAAGACATGGCTCTGGCGAAGATTTTGTAATCCATGCTGAGGAGGGAGACCGGGCGCCAGTTTTTAAGGTGTCGGAGATCCCCCTTCTTCGGCAGCAGGGCAATCACGGCCCTGCGCCATGAAAGGGGCATCTCCCCGGTAGCAATACTCTCCCCCAGGACCCCCGTGT